>NC_088915.1:45243500-45894250 GCF_963576675.1 Euphorbia lathyris | reverse complement strand
ATCTAGTGCACTTGCTAGAGTCTGTTCAGAGGACAACACTATGTAAAGTAGTGTTCGGCTTGGCAACAGTATAAATCTTCCACTCTTTCTCCAAGGGGGCTGCTTTAACATCTTCCCATTCCCCAAGTTGTGTGGGAAGATATCTCGATGATTTCATTATTGGCCTCCCAAAATTCAAAGGGTATGATGTAGTTATGGTCATTGTTGATCGTCTGTCCAAATTCAGCAATTTTACCGCTTTAAAACATCCATATACCGCTCGGTTGATTGCTAAGTTGTTTGTGTGAGAGGTTGTTCGTCTTCATGGCTTCCCAAAGTCTATAATCAGTGATAGGGGTCCGATTTTTATGAGTAAATTCTGGAAGGTGTTGTTTAAATTATAGGGGACTCAACTGAAATACAGTTCTTCATATCATCCCGAAATAGATGGCCAAAATGAAGTGGTTAATCACTGTCTTGAGTCTTATCTCCGCCGTTTCGCATCAGATCAGCCTCACTTTTGGTATTACTGGCTCCCTTGGGCGGAGTTTTGGTTCAATACTTCTTTTCATGTTTCCACCGGTACTTCTCCTTTCGAAATTGTTCATGGTCGCAAGCCTCCATCGGTGCTTCAGTATGTTCTGAGTGAAATACAAGTGGAAGCCATGGCAAAGAGTTGATTGACCAATATGAGGCCCTCAAACAGCTCCGTCATCATTTTAGAGTTGTCCCAGCAACTCATAAAGCAGCAAGCTGATAAACATCGTCGGGATATCCAGTTTGACATTAGTGATTGGGTTTATTTGAAACTCAAGCCCCATAAATAGCAGTCAGTTTCCAAGCGCATCTATCCTAAGCTCTTTGCTTGGTACTTTGGGCCTTATTTGGTTGAAGCTCTGATTGGGATTGTTGCTTATCAACTGCAGCTACCTGCTTCTTCCAAGATACACGTCTTTCATGTCTTCTTGATGAAGAAAGTGATTGGCACTCTTCCATGTTCTTCCACTCTACCTCTTGAGCTTGAATTGGACTCCTCTTTTATTATGGTTCCGGAGAAAGTACTCATTTCTCGCATAATTCAATGGCAAGGTGATTCTGTTTCAGAATTCCTAGTTCAGTGGCAGTCACAAGGGATAAACAATGCTACTTGGAAGGATGAGTTTGTGTTACGCAGTGAATTTCCTCACATAAGTCTTAAGGACAAGACTCTTTCTCAAGGGGGCGGTAATGATAGGGATTATGATATTAATTCGGATGAAATTCTTCAAGTAAACCCAAATGGCCCTAAAGAGCTAAAAGTGTACGTACGCGAGAATAAGGGAATAACTGTGGCACCCAAATAACCAGTTGGCAAGTAAGTTTGTTATTCCTAAGGGAGAGTGCACAATTAGTTATTCCTAGGGTATTATGCTCTGTTATATAGGAGGGTAATCTGTTAGAAGAAGCATGCAATTTTGTATCTCTTTTCTACTGTAGCATGGCTCTCTTTGAGAGACAGGAGATTCTTCTTCCTGGTTGTTCTTTCAATCTGTTCTTCTAATTCGGATCAATAAACTCTCCACAGTTTTCTTTCCCATTTTATATAATACAAACTATTAGTGTTTCATATTGTTTCTATCAGAAACACTATCACATTCATAAGATGTCGGTGTCAGAGATGCATATGTTGCGATGGATGTGTGGTCATACGAGAAAGGATCAGATGACTAATGAAATAATTAGGACAAATGTAGGGGTTACATTTATTGAGAATAAAATGAGGGAAAACCGACTAAGGTGGTTTGGCCATGTAAGACGAAGAGTGTTTGATGCGCCGGTTAGAAGGATTGAAGAGTGACAAAGGGATGCAATGGTGAAGGATAGGGAAAGGCCTAAGCAAACTTGGAAGAGGGTGAGTGGCTTTGTTGTTGTTGTTGTTGAAGGAATATGTTAGTAGAAAGGAGAAAGTGTTCAAGGCCCTGAGAAGCCAATCACAAATAAAAGAGCATAGGCATTTGAAGAAGAATCTAAACTAGTTGAGGTTCTTATTGAACTGCACAATGTTGGTGGTTATAAAGCTGAATGCGTGGTTTTAAATGCAGATATTTCAAAGAAATTGAGGATCTTCTTGAAAAAAAAGCTATCAAGACATGCAATCAAAGCTAAACCGCACATAGAGTCAAAGATAAGGACTCTGAAACTTCATTTTGGACTGTAACCACCTAAGTTCAAAAGGTGACTGCCTCTTGCCTGCGGAGGTCAAGCGATCGCCTTCTGAATAACGCCCGCCTTCCAATGAAGAAGGCGGGGGAAGGAACGCTTGCATCGCCTCTCGCCTCCCGGCTTCCAGTGAAGGACTCTGAAACTTCATTTTGGTAATGTACATGACATACTAACTCCTACCAGTCGTAGCTATTTTGGTTAGGACACTAACATAGTTGTTAAAGGCGATCGCCTGAGGCGAGAGGCGACCCTGGCCTTCCTTCCCCCGCATTCTTCATAGGAAGACGGGTGTTATTTAGAAGGCGACCGCCTGGCTACCACAGGCGAGAGGCAGTTGCCTTCTGAACTTGGCTGGTTACTTACCATTTTAAAAAAATCAGAAAGAAAGAAATATAAAAGGGATTTTAGGTTAAAGACATTGTAACCTTTGGAAGGATGGAAGAAAAAGAAGCAAAATAGCCATAACAGCACCGATCGATCCACACAGAAACTTCCTCTCCACCCACCCACGGCACGGATCGACATAAATAGGTACGGTCTCTGTTCTCATTTCTTTTGTTTTTGTTTCTAATACTCTTCTATGTTCTCATTTCTTTTATTTTTCTTTCTATAATCTTCTCCTTTCTTCTTATTTTCTTTTTTTCATCTTCATTTGCTGCCCAAATTTCTACTCTTTGTTTATGATTTATGACTTATGCAAGTGTTATGCTGCCCAAATTGTGTGATTTGTGTTATTATTACTAAGTTATGAAAGTTTAGGTGAAGTTTATGAAAGTGTGTGAAAGTTTATGCTAATGCTACTGTTATGAAAGTTTATGCTACTGTTATGAAAATGTGTGGAAGTGTTTGCAACTCTATGGAAGTTTGTGAAAATGTATGAAAGTGTATGAATAGTAGCTTACAAGTGTCTAATTTTCCAAATTTGTAGGATTTTGGATATGAGTATTAGTAATTCTAATACATCGAAAGCGACAACAAGAACGAATCCTTGTTGGAAGTTTGTGCAAGAGGTCAAGGAAGGGAAGTATGATGACATTGAGCTTGATGATGATGTTTGATATGTTATTAGTAATTAGGATCTTAGTATTAGACTAGAAGTTTTATTTTGTTTTACAACTTTAGAAGTTAACTCACTACAAGAAATTTGAACTTTTATGACGCATAAAAATTGTCATAAAAACATGGTTTTTCGTCACAATACACATTAGATGACGAAAATAGCAAATGCATAATTTTTACCTTAATGATAGAAGGTAAGGATAATCTCAAAGAAAGCAAATAGGACACCGTGAGAAGTAATACGATCGAGATTAAAGCATTGCGATTCTTCCTCGATAAAGTTATTGATTAAATAAGAATCGCCTGAGCAGATCTATTGTTGTATTGAGATACTTAATCAATAAAGTGATTGAAATTTTATCATTTGATAACATGTGAGTCTTAGACAGTGAAAGGGGCGATGGAGAGGTTAATCACAAAAAGATAGAGACGTGATGGAGAGGTGGAGAGGTGGGCTGCTGAGTGTTTTTCAATTGAGGAGGTGTGGACTCATACTTAGGTTTTGCTTGTTTCCAATTGGAAAAAAAGTTGCCGCTCAAATTTGACACTATTTGATAACTTGCTGGATCCGCTTTGATATTCTTTGCCGGAGTTACCTGCAAAACAAAACCGGAGACAGGATCTCCGGAAAAACTCTCCGACGATCAAGTCAGTTTTTGTAAAAATGAGTCTATAATTTAGCAATAGCTTTGTGGGAAAAAATGTGAACGTACCTTTTTCCCTCGTTCTTAAGGCCTTTTATAGGTGTTTTTTAGGTAACCGCCGAGGGCGGTTACTCCTTAATGGGCCACGTTCTGAGGGCGGTTCCCCCTTTTTAGGCCATGTCCCTTTCGTGGCTTTCATGGCAACGAACTTGGTTCTGAGTGGGAGTCTTGATGTTCCGTTTAGGAATTCGGGGCGGTTACTCGCTTCACCCGTTTCCGTTTATTCGGGTCCCATTCGGGGCAGTTACTTGCTGCGCCCGCTTCCTTTATTCGGGTCTCATCCGATCTTAGACCATAAGTCTAAGTGTGGGCTGGGCCTGCGAAATGAATATGACCCGGTTTAGCCTCGCGGGTCATCACATGCCTCCCCTTTAGTTTGATACAAGAGCCCTTTAGGGTCTGTTCATAGGGGACGTTTCGTTTTTGCTTATACGTGCGATTATTGTCACTTTATTTTCATGTATGATCCTTGCCTTTTGCCGACTTCATACTTGTAATTCTTCATAGTAATTTTTGCTTTCGTTAGGGTGGCCAAACCCTTTTTGCAATTTTTGAGTACTCGTTTATTCGCTTAATTTTATGCCTTACTCTATTATTTTTCTTTCGAAAATAATATAATCATAAGGTTAATCATAAGGTTTTGCGAGTGATGCGTAATCATGCATCCGCCTTTCTTTAATAGGCAACACATTTATGTGTTTTTTGAGTTTGACCCTAAGGGTTTTGCGAGTGATGCGTAATCACTATTATAAAATACTTTTTTATCATTTAATTCTCACTGCTATTATTCTTTTTCCTAATAGAACACTAGATTTATTTGTTAAAGCCACAAAAAGATTATCTGTTAAAAATGAGTTTGAAAAGTTATTTAATGTGTAAATATTTAGATAAGTCTGCAATCTGATCTTGGTCTGTAACCCTATCTTTACTTAAAATAATATTTGATTTTCATCCCTAAAGTCTGCACTCTGATCTTGGTCTGGAACCCGAGGTTTTTGAAAAAGTGCAAATTTAGTCTTAAAGTATGAAATAGTGCAAACTTAACCATAACGTTTTCGAGTTTAATCAATTTTAGCCACATGTTATAAAAAATATGAAAAACGTTTGTTTGACTATTATCTAACTATCATATTAGACATTTCAAATAATTTTGTCGATAAACTGAAACGGCTTCATAATTTTTTATTGGTTATTTTCATATTAGTAACATGATAAATATTTTAGACAATGGTAAAAAAATGGTGATTAAATTATATGTGACATAGTTTTATTAACATTTTAATAAGTTTTTTATACTTTTTTTAGTGACATATTAAATATCTTAGATGTAATACGTTTTTAGAAAGTTCGATGTCACAGTTAAATAACAGTCAAATTAGCTTTTTTAAAGCTTTGGTAATATAGGGCTAAAATTGATCGTGCTTGGAATGTCAAAGTTAAATGTAGACCATTTTATACATTTCACCGAAAACGGCATGGTCAAAATTGACCCTTATCCTAAGTTATATATCTAGTAATATATTAACCTTATTTCTTATAAATAAATAAATAAATATATATATATATATATATATATATATATATATATATATATATATATATAATCATCATCCATAATTTGGTGGTAAATTTATCGAATAAAAAAGATTTTGTATTATAACAATTTTTGTGATAAATTTACAATAAAAAAGAGTCAAAAGGATTTTGTGTCCATGTTTGTACATAATAGTTTATTGTTATAACAAATTTTGATATTTCTTCAATTATTAGATTATTTCTTTTCAATATTTTTATTAATTATAATTTTATCTCAATAAATATGTTATTTTTGGCATAAAGATATTGTTATATGATTTTTTTTTTATCTTACCATATTATATATATACAGTGAAGAAAAATTTATAATAAATATTATACAAACATAATATTGTCACATTTACAAATATTTTGTCACCAGATAACATATATGTAACAATATATTAACAATTGCACTATAATAATGATAATATATGAGGCAATTTATCTAATTACTATTGTATATGATTATTTTATGACAATTAAAAACTATCATAAAACACATTTCAAAAAAAAAAAAATCATAAAACATATATATTCTATGACGATATAAACTAGTCACCCATTAGCATTATTTTATAACTTATTTGTCATAAAATTGTTCAAATTGATAACAATATATAAACATTGTCCAACAAAGTAACAAAAAATGACAACATACATTTTGTCACATTTTCTAGATTATTATGACGAAAAACTAAATCGTCATTATTAAATGATTTATTTTGTTTTTCTTTAATTTAAAATTACTAATATTTCAATGTTAATATTATAGTGATGATTATTCATATACCGTCACAATTATATCAAAATATATGACGATATTCAAATAATATCATAAAAGATAATAATAAATGATAAAATCTAGTTTGTTACCAATTGCTCAAATTAAGTCATCGTGAATACAAAGTGTCACAATAAAGTAAAATTTACTATGACGAAAAATTTGTCATTAATTATTAGTATTTTGTCAAGAAACAAGTTTTCCCTCAAAATTCATTTGGCTCCAAAACTATAAGTTACAACATTTGAATTATCGTCATAAAATATATCCAATAGTGACGAACCGAAATTAAATTGAGACGATCTTAAATATTGTCATGAGAAACTTAAAAATAATGACGAAAGGTAAAATTCGTCATGGTTAAGTGATTATGGTGACGAAATTATGTTTGTAGAAAAATAAATCGTCATAAAAGGTCATATTTCTTGTAGTGACTAGTCAATTTAAGTTATGGTTTTATTTTATTTTTTTTGTTCTTTTCTAATTTGTTTGTCGCCTCAAGTGCGAGAGGCGGTCGCCTCACCTTGAGGCGATATTTTTCCCTTATCGCCTCGACTCGCCTTTCGCCTTTCACAACTATAGATACTGATAGAAAGTGTATGACAGCAGAAAATGCAGTTTGGGATGAGTATTTGAAGGTTCAATTGTTACTTTGCATTCTTATATCATTTATGTTATTATTTGTATTGTTTAAAATATTGATTTATGCAGAGCCATCAAGATACAGAACCCTTTAGATTTAAGTCTTTTCCTTTCTATGAGGAGATGTGTATTGCATTTGGAAAGGACCGTGCCACTGGAAAAAAATCTAAAGTAGCTTCATCTTTTGTTGACACAACTTAAAGAAAAGGGAACACTAGGAGTCCAACGGGAAAAAGATCTAGAAATGCAAATGTTGCAAGTTTGTCTAATGTTATTAAAGAAGCCAATATTGCTATGACTTTGGGAATTGGGAAAGCTACTGATAAGCTTTGCCAAACATTGGAAGATTTTGAGTATAACAGTTTATTGATGAAATTACCCTGTGTGACCATGTTGGAACGATATAAAGCTACTCATAGAATTGGATGCGATAAGGACACTATTAATTTTTCTTCTTTTTTTTTTTGTATTCTTGATGGAAAAAGGAATTTTGGATGAAGGCATTGCTTAGTGGAGAGATTTGATACTGAGGATATATCTCTTACATAAAGTTGGATGATTTGGATTGGTTGCTTTAATTAAATTGAACCCAACTCCCATTGTGTGAAGTGGTTTTCATATTCTTCATTGATCCTTACTTCCCATCCCGAATTAAGATCGATTGGATTCACTTATTTTCATGTTCTTCATATACTTATATACTATTGTATTAATTTACTGTTAATATTAACTTGGGAGCTTGTGATATTTGGGGATTAGACTAATTTTGTTCACTTTTATGACTTTGCAGATTTCGAGACAAATTTAACTGATGTAGTTGCATTTTGGAGAAGCTACTTAATAACCGTTTGAACGGAGGATCGGAACGTCTTGCTAGATCATCCTGATTGAACCTGTAAAACAGAACCAATGGTCAGATGGAGCGTTTTTCAGCGAACCCGCTTCGATGCCTAAGTCAGTAGGTGTTTAGGAAGGATTGAAGAGTAAGGACTAAGTGTGAGTTGTAGAGTTAACATACCATATGATTGTCTATATATAATGCTGGGCCAATCCCTTATCTTCTAGGAATCCTATATGTGTTAGGATTCCCTCTCCTATTAGAATCTGGTCTCTAGAAGAAGTCCTCTATAGTAAGGAGTCTTTAACCTAGCCGCATGGGGATCCCTTCTTTCGGAAGGAGACGTTCCATGGAAGTGTTGGAGAGAAAAGAAGAATATAAAAAATGAAAGAAAGAGAGAAGGATTGTTTTCTTAATTTTATTTCTTTTTAATTTATGCTTCTTCACTTTTAAGATAAGTGTTTATAGTACATGAAAATGTAACTATTACAAACTTAATAAAACTTAATAACTCTTAATGACTAATTAAGAATGTAACTCAATTTTGCATAACTTGATCATAAGTTCTCATAACTAAAGTAACTTAATAACTCTAATAGTTACAAGTTAATTTATTTTGCTAACAAACAAAATAAAAACTATTAACTATAAATTTATTATTTCAACAGTGGTAGATCCGAATGCTTGTTTTGAGACACGTGGTGGTTGATCCGAGGGAGAGATATCTTTTTATATGATAGCACTACTCAAAATTTGTTGATGTAATTTGTTTAGAAGAAAATGATTGAATTTTAACTTGTATTTGATTTATCAAAAGTGGCATGGAATTAATATTTATCATATATAATTATTGAATCTGAAGTTGAGGGGTAAAATCTGTATGTTGCCTTTCAACTCAGCAGAGTCAGTGTTGCTCTACTCCCAAAAAGAGAGTGCTTCCTTTCTTCTTGGTGTGCATGATTTTTATGTTGTATATTTTTTCTTTGCTTATATTAGATGTCAGATGTATGGAAATGCTTGCTTGTTATAAGCAAATATTAGATGTCTATATTTTTTGTTATAAGCTATGGTCCTTCACTATGTTGATATTTGTAACCTTGATTATCTATATAAAAAATTTCCAACTTCGGATCTTCTTAAAATTGTAGTTGAGATTTGTTGTTAATTTTCATTGATTGGCATGGCTGTACTGTTTTTTAATAGGTTAGTGCCTAATGTGCGCCTTTCTGTTTTAGCCAAATGTTCCAAGTATTGAGTTATATACCATGAATATAAGTACAGTCCAATGGTCATGGGTGTAATTTACATTTTATTGGTTAGGTTCGTTAATTACTTTTGGGAAATTATGCTTTTGTTCCGAGCATTCTACATGTTTCTTTTGCTAATACATGTTTGCATTAGCAGATTTTTGTGTATATATTCGCTTAATCCCGACATGTCTCAAAATCTACCCGATAGTGCGGGGATGTGATCTTTTTTCCATAAGGGAGATCATCCTTGTTCATGGCCATTGACCCTGTTTCTAGAAAAAAAAAAAAACTTATCAAAGTATAGCATTAAACCAAAATCAACAAAACAAAATGAAATTTACATAAAAAAAAAAAAAAAAAAAACAAAACAAAATGAAATAGAACATGATCTTTAGGTCTCTTTATTTGTTACTTTTTAAGCGTTTCCAGAGTATATAGAGCTTGATTAGGTGATCTTCCCTCTTTCAAACTCGAAACCAAAGCTCATTGAATCCCAGACTTTTACAAACTAAGAAGTTTTTGACTTTCAATACAATTGCACCAACTCGAGATGTTGTTGAAGCAAAACAACTTTATAAGTGTGCTGGAATAACTTAATAAGCAATTTGTGGTGTGTTTAGGACCAGTTAAAGCTAGAAGATTAGAGATTTCTACATTTTTCTCTCTGGAAAACTCAAGAACAAGTGAAGAAATTGTCAAAATCTTCTATAAACCTCAAAGTTTGTGAAGTTAAATGCTCAGCCCCCCATGCTGATTAACTTCAAATGGCTTAAATGCAAGGATTGTGATATGAAATTGCAATAATTGAAATCATGGTTTTGCATGACAGATGTGATTATCTCTAAAATTGAAAAAAGGCAAATCCGCTTGATGACGTTTCCATATGCATTTTTCCAGAATCAAACATATAACTCAAGGTTAACAATACCCCATCATTGAGGTGGAAAAAAAAATGTGGCAACACTTATAAAGATGGCATTAAAATGGTGAAAAACTCGGCTCTATTTTAGCCTTAATACCTTTATCCTTAGACGTTTAAGATGTTGTTTTGGTAGATAATGAACTGAATAGGTTGTTTAATTCATTATTTCATACGCAGGATTGCAGTTTAGTTTATAATTCAGAAATTAGTATTGGTTCTAAGTATAGGTTCAAATTTAAGGATTTTTATATGGTTGATATTTTGGATTTGAACATAAATATTAATTGCTATGCATTAATTGAAGTCCAGGGAAATTTAAAGGCATTAAACTCAAGTTGTCTTACTCCCACATGCATGTTCAAACTTTGGCAACTTGAATAGCAATTACTAGTCTTATTTATGTTATCTTGTTGATAAGAATTCGGTGTTAGGCTCAGTAACCCATAATGTGAAAAAAATTCTCAATTGGTATGGAAAATAATGTGCAAAACCTCTTCCCATAAATTGTTTTTTCATATTTATTGGTATGGTTGTATACATGGGCACTAGGTAGTGTGCACATAACTCTAACTGTCTCATCTAGATTTATTATAATCTAGACTCTAGATTAGAGATTTAAAACATATCAAGACTTAGTTTTAATAAGTTAAAATTACTCATTAATTTAGTTAGACTTAATACATAGTTTTGAACATGTCTAAAAAGATTGATTCGCTTTCAGAATTCACATGTGTCTTGTTAGTCCCTTTTCAACTTACATAAAATAACTTATTGGCTACCTTAATTTATTTAAAGTGGCCTATTGATCCTTTAAACTTGCTTAGAATGATCCATTTGTCTCTTAAACTACATTGTAATTTTAAACAAATAAGATAAGTTGAAGAAACCAACAACAAAGTTTTTAAATTGAATGGGTCGGTTGTTTGGATGAAGTTAGGAGGACATTCCTTATTATGACATGCATTTTAAAAATTTAATGTAAGATGTATGATTATAATATAAATTTGAATTGAAATAATAAAGAAAAAAAATATATTTAAAATGATCATTAAGTATAGATATTGATTACACTAGCATTTACAAGTATCCATCAAATCAAAAATTGAAGTCCATTTTGAAGTGTCGGGCAGGCACAGTATAAATAGAGTTAAAACTAAGAAAGAAAGAACAGCAACACAGACTGTCTTGTGTCTTGTGTAGTAGAAAAAAAGAAAAAAGAAAAAAGCTGAAAGTCATAAAGAAATGGCTCTAGTTTTGTACGTAGGAATTGCAGTAGCTTTTATTTGGATTGTTGTTGTTAGGTTATGGTGGTCCAACAGAAACTCGGTAGTCACCAATTGGCCTGTGTTTGGTATGAGTCCTGCAATTGTCTACAATGCATCTCATATCCACGATTTCATCACTTACCTTCTTCAGCAAAGTAATGGAAATTTTTTGTTCAAAGGTCCTTGGTTATGCAGCATGAACTTTCTCATCACTAGTGATCACATGAATGTTCATCACACTTGGAGCAAAAACTTCTCTAATTATCCTAAAGGCCCAGACTTCAACCAGATCTTCGATTACATGGGAGATGGTATTTTCACAGTCGATTCTGATAGATGGAGATTTCAGAGGAACATGATTCATTCTTTATTCAAAGACAAGAGGTTCGACCTTGCAGTTTACACCTCTATGCACCATAAGATTTCCCAAGGTTTATTCTCCATTTTGGACAATGCCTGCAATTTGGGAATTGAGGTAGATTTGAAAGACATGTTTCAACGTTTTACTTTTGATCATATGTGCATTTTGCTTTTTGGTATGGATCCTAATACTCTTCCTATGCTATCCCCAACTGCTCCTGAGAAAGCCTTTGACGATGTTGCACAAGTTTTCTTGTATCGCCATACTGTCCCCCGTGTTATTTGGAAGCTGCAGAGATGGCTACAGATCGGACAAGAGAAGAAGATGATAAAAGCATGCAACACTTTTGATCATTTTGTGGAGAACTGCATTCAAATGAAGAAGGATAAATTACAAAAACAGAATAACATTAATAATGAATTTGATGCCCTAACATACTTTCTGCAGGTAGAAAATGGCAAACTGTCAAATAAGTTTGTAAGGGACATGGTTGTTAGTCTTTTGGCTGCAGGAAGAGATACAACAAGTGCTGCTCTTTCATGGACCTTTTGGCTAATCGCAAACAACCCATCTTCGCATAAAAAGTTATTGGAAGAGATGGAACAACATTTCGGCACTGATAAACAAGACAAGTTGAGATTCTTCGATTTTGAAAAGATGGGGAAACTTGTTTATCTTCATGGAGTTATATGTGAGGCTCTAAGATTATATCCTCCAGTACCCTTTGAACGCAGAGTAGCGATTGAATCAGATATCCTCCCAAGTGGTCATCATATTTCCAAAAATACAATGATTCTGTATTCTTTGTATGCAATGGGAAGGATGAAGGAAATATGGGGTAAAGATTGTTTAGAATTCAAGCCGGAGAGATGGATTTCGCCCAATGGAGAAATCAAACATTATCCTTCATACAAGTTTACAGCATTCAATGCAGGACCAAGAACTTGTTTAGGTAAAAATTTGACCCTTTTGCAGATAAAAACAGTTGTATGTGCAATCTTCTGGAATTATTCTTTTAACTTCAGTGAAGATCAGAATGTTTGTCCATCTAGTTCAATAGTTCTCCAACAGAAAAATGGTTTCAAGGTTAGATTTTTCAAAAGACAACAAGATTGAAAGACACTACTAGTCTATATATACTATATTAATAAGCTATATGTACTAATTAAGCTTGTTGGTGACAGACAAGTATATGTAGTCTTGTATTACAATACCAATACTAATATTATATTATATTATATCTGTTGTTTGTAAAACTGTATATGATTTCATGTCTATATGTGAAATCAATGAAATAAAAATATTTGTTAGTGATTCTCTTTTACATTGGCAAGGAAAGAATACTTAACTAGGATCTTTTTAATTATCAATCTATGCTTTCTAACTCAATAGTGCCTCTACGATCAAAGGTTTTGTCTCAAGGTTCTCAATCTTAGTGTCATAAATCTGATCATGACTCTATCACTCTTTACATGCAAAAGGATAAAAATCTTGTTGCGGATAAAATACATTGACAAATGCACCAACCATTGAAGTAATAAAGTGGTAGTAAATCAAATGCATCTCTTTAAAAATGATCGAGCAAAACAAATTATTATAATTATCTTTGATGTTCAAACAAAAAAGGGTTATAATTATCTTTAACACGGTACGGTATCCTCTTTACCTCTAATGTTGATAATTTAGATCAATTTTAGACATTATTATAAAACACAGATATTTTTGTTCCTTATTCTACACATATTGTATATAAATTCGTTTAAAAAAAATGATTTCATGTTTTTATAATTTAATAATAGAATTGAAGATTAATATTGGTAAAAAGCATAATTAGGTCTCTGATCTTTCATTTTTTGGTTCATTAAGTCTTTGATATTTTATTTTGATACATTAAGTCCTTGATCATTTACTTTTGATCTCATTAAACCCTTCACGATCAAAAATAATAATTTTGAACATAAAATTCGGTTATGAGACTGTTATTCATTGTACCTACATTCGAAATTTGTATTTTTTCACTATTTGAAAGCAATTTTGGATGTGTAACGTGGTTATAGGAAAACTGTAAAAACCTTAATTCAAACTGTAAAAACTATTTTATTTAATAATTTCAAATACAAATAAAGTTAATAACATATTTTTAATAGATTTGATGCTCACAACTTACTAATTTGATCATGAAGGGCTTACTGAGATAAAAAAAAATGATCTGGAGCTTAATCCAAATAAAAGATCAAGGAAAAACTTTATCTGTCTATTAGATATTTAAGCCTGGATGCTACGAGAGTTAGTTCTGACCGTGCAACTTTATTTACTTAAGCATGAAGCATGAAGATGGGTCTTGTCATTTGACAAGTTTATTCTTTTCTTTTCAATTCTTACATCAAAAGTTCGTTTCTATCTATGACATCATCAAGTAATCACCGTCAAGAAATTAGTATTGGTTCTAATTATAGTAAGTATAGGTTAGATTAAGCGTTAATACATAAACCTGTGCCTTATGGCACAGGTTAGATTAAGCGTTGAACATAAATATTAGTAATTGCTATGCAATTAAGTTCACTCCAAAAAGAAAAGTCAATGACGCAAATGCATTAATTGAAGTCCAGGGAAAATTTAAAGGCAATTAAACTGAAGTTGTCTTAGTCTCACATGCATGTTCAACTTTGGCAACTTGCATAGCAATTACTATTATTTATGTTCTCTTGTTGGTTTATGTGCGATAAGAATTCGGTGTTAGGCTCAGTAACCCATAATGTGAACAAAATTCTCAATTGGTATGTGCAAAACCTCTTCCCATAAATTGTTTTTTCATATTTATTGGTATGGTTGTATACATGGGCATTAAGTAGTGTGCACATAACTCTAACCGTCCCCTCTAGATTTATTATAATTTAGAGTCTAGAGTAGATATTTAAAGCATATCAAGATGTAGTTTTAATAAGTTAACATTTAAAATTAGGTACAATTTGTCACGTCCATGTTCAAATTTCTAGAATTTATACTTTGATAGTACTATATATTATAATTATTGGGTGTATGATTTTTATTTGGTGTTATAGTGTTAGTTATATATAAGTATAGTATTCATTATGTAATATGCAAATAAATGAGAGATTAAGTGAAAAGTTAACAACAGCTGTTAACTAATTGGTTAGTTAGTTAGAGGGAATAAGTGAAGGATTAGGGGTTTAAACAAAATAGCAATCAGTTCTTCCTCACTTCTTGTAAACCGTATACTTTCTTTGGGTTAATCAATTTCTTCTTTCATTATCATCTTTAGATCTTTTATGATCTTCATTCTCAGTTTATGTTTTGATATGGTATCAGAGCAGTAATTTTCGTAAATTTCTTTTTCTCTTCTTCTATCTGAGAATTTATTTCAATGGCACCCACTGATGTTAGTTCTGCTCCACCACCGGTGGAACCTTCTTCTAATCCGGCGAGTGTTTACTATATACATCCGAGTGAGAATACTTCTCAATCGTTAGTATATCACAAGTTTTAAATGGAGCCAAAGATTATCATTCATGGGCTCGAGCAATTAAACGATCGTTAATTACAAAGAACAAACTCAAATTTGTTGATGGGTCTCTTTCTCCGGCGACAGTGGCAGCATCAGATTTACAATCTTGGAATCGTTGCAATCAATTGGTTTTATCTTGGCTGAATCATTCAGTTTCCATTTCAATTTCCCAAAGTATTACTTGGTTTGAAACAGCCTCTGCAGTTTGGGATAATTTGAAGAATCGATTCTCTCAGTCAGATCTTTTGAGGATTGCAGAATTACAAGATGAAATTGCTTTACTTTCACAAGGTGATTTATCAATAACTGATTACTTTACTCGTTTGCAAGTAATATGGGAAGAATTGGCTAATTTTAGGTCAATTCCATCTTGTGCTTGTGTGCCTAATGCTGAGAATTGTGTGGTCGTTAAGAAGGTTCAAGAACAACAAACACAAGATTATGTCATTAAGTTCTTGAGGGGGCTTAATGGAAATTTTTCTGTCATAAAGGCTCAAATTCTTATGATGGATAGCCTCCCAACTATTGAAAGAGTGTTCAATATGGTTATTCAACATGAACGTCAGGTTCATGAAGGTGTGGATTTCACTTCTTTAGGAACTACATCAGGATTGGTCAATTTTGCCCAAACTAATTCCCACAACAAGAAAGGCAATTCAACTGTCAAGAAGTGTAGTTTCTGTGGGAAGGAATGGCATACCGTAGACCAATGCTACAAAAAGCATGGATATCCTCCAAACTTCAAATTTACTAATGGTAGAAAGAAGAGTATAGTTGCAAATATGGTTACTACTAATGATGAAGATTACACTACAGGAGATGGGCAAGAACAATCAAATGATGCATCACCTGTTTCTAATGAACAATATCAGAAATTGATGTCCTATTTGCAAAAGATTGAAGCACAACAACAACCTGGTCGATCTACTGGGCAATACTCTTCTATCAATGCTTTGGCTACTACAGGGCCTACTTTACAGTCTGACTTTAGTCATATTGACTATGCAGGTATCAATTTTAACTCTTCTCTTTTGGCATGTATTTCTAACCATGGAAATTATGTTAAATGGGTTGTTGATTCAGGGGCCACTGATCATGTGGTTATGAATTTGAATTTATTGTTTGATTAAATGCATGTTCCGAATATTCATGTTACTTTGCCTAATGGAAATGTTATTTCTGTCAATATTGTTGGGTCTGTGCGTATCTCAGATACTCTTGTTCTTAAACGTGTATTGTTTATACCTGGATTTAATTTCAATTTGCTATCTATTAGTAAGTTGTTATTAGATGCACAATGTGAGGTAGTTTTTAAAGATGCAATGTGTATTTTTCAGGACAATACAACCCAGAAGAAGATTGGTACAGCTGAGCTAAAACATGGCTTGTATATTCTTAGGCAACATTTGAATTCTTCTATTCATGTTAACCATGTACAAGCTCAATCTATTGTTCAGTCTGTATCAACTTCTTTTCCTCTTTGGCATTATAGGTTAGGTCATTTACATTCAAGTAGACTGAAGTTTTTGGATGGTTTAGATAGTGTATTAAGTCAGTGTGCAGATTTTGCTTGTGCAGTATGCCCGTTGGCTAAACAAAAGCGTCTGCCTTTTCCTGTTAGCACATCTATAACTAAAGAATGTTTTGACTTAATACATATTGATGTTTGGGGTCCCCTTAAAGTTTCCTCTTTGATAGGCCATCGATATTTCATGACTGTGGTAGATGATTTCAGTAGGTACACATGGGTGACTTTACTTAAAACTAAAGCTGAAGCTACACAGGCTATTAAGGGGTTTTGTGTGTTTGTGCACAATCATTTCCATATGTCTATTAAAACCATTAGGACTGATAATGCTTATGAATTGCATTTGCATGATTTTTATCAAGATCAAGGTATAGTACATCAAACCAGTTGCTCTTACACACCTCAACAAAATAGTGTGGTAGAGAGAAAACATCAACATATTATGAATATTGCTAGATCTCTTAAAATACAATCTGGTTTACCATTATGTTTTTGGACTGAATTTGTTACTCATGCAGTCCATTTGATAAACATCACACCCACACCTATATTAGACAATGCTACACCTTTTGAGAAATTATATAAAGAAAAGCCTGATTATGCCACTCTCAGGGTCTTTGGATGTTTGAGTTTTGCTACTATTTTGACACCTAAGCACACTAAGTTTGATGCCAAGGCTCATCCTTGTGTTTTTTTAGGGTATAAGGCAAATACCAAAGGTTTCAAATTATATGATTTGGTTACTAGGAGAATAATAGTTTCTAGAGATGTCACATTTCAAGAATTTTATTTTCCCTATTTAATCAAACAACAGGGCTTGAAGAAACCAGTAGTTCCCCAGATAGATTTTCAGGCTCAAATGCATTATGTTATGCCTGAGGGTGTTCCTGTTTCTAGTATTCCTGTTCAGCAGGGGATGGATGTTATTGATGTTATTGATACTACTTTAGTACCTGAACAGGAACAGGAACATTCCATGCCTGAAGAAGTTGTGCAACCTAGTATTGTTATTCCTGTTAGGAAATCTACTAGAGCTAGAAACGCACCAGATTACTTAAGTGCTTTTCATTTAAATCAGGTCTCTACTTTTGTTCAACCAGAAGTGATATCTAGTTATAACAATCATAGTATAAGTCCCAAATATCCCTTATCTTTTGTTATTTCTTATAAAAACTTGTCTGATACTCATCGAAAGTTTTTATTAAACATTTCCGTCATACCTGAACCTAAAACATATAATGAAGCAATTCAAGATGAGTGTTGGGTTAAGGCTATGGAAGCAGAAATTAAGGCTTTAGAAGACACTAAGACATGGGAAGTTGTTCCTTTACCTGAAAATGTAAAACCTATTGGTGCTAGGTGGGTTTTTAAAGTTAAATATAAGTCAGATGGTACATTAGAACGATATAAAGCTAGATTAGTTGCAAAGGGATATACACAGAGAGAAGGTATAGATTTTTTAGATACTTTTTCACCTGTTGTTAAAATGACAAGAGTAAGATTAATTTTATCATTAGCTAGCATTAAAAATTGGGGCTTATATCAGTTGGATGTTAATAATGCTTTCTTACATGGTGATTTAGATGAAGATGTTTACATGTCTTTACCACCAGGTTTTAAAACATCTATTCCTAATCCTGTTTGTAAACTCACTAAATCTTTGTATGGTTTAAAACAAGCAAGTAGACAATGGTCTTTTAAACTTGCAGAAGCTTTACTTGAGTGTAATTATGAAAAGTGCCCTTTTGATCATTCACTTTATGTTAAAAAGGTTAATAATAAGATTACTTTGTTATTAGTCTATGTTGATGATATAATTCTTACTGGTAATGACCTTGATGAAATTCAATCTGTCAAGTTATTTTTGGATAATAAGTTTAAGATCAAAGATCTTGGAACATTAAAGTTTTTTTAGGGTTAGAAGTAGCAAGGAACAAGAATGGAATTACTATTTGTCAAAGGAAATATGTACTAGATTTACTTGCAGAAACAGGTTTTTTAGCTTGCAAACCAGCAGACACTCCTATGGATGCATCTGTCAAATTATCAAAGGATTCCGGACAACTTCTGGAAGACAAAACATGTTACAGAAGACTGGTGGGAAAGCTGATTTACTTGACAAACACAAGGCCAGATATATCCTTTGCTGTCAATAATCTTAGTCAATTCCTTGACTGTCCCACAGATACTCACTTGCAGGCTGTGCACAGAATTTTAAGATATTTAAAGAAGTCTCCAGCACAAGGTCTCTTTTATCCAGCCAATTCACAGTTACAACTAAGGGCATTCAGTGATTCTGATTGGGGGAGCTTTGTAGATACTCGCAGATCAGTAACAGCTTTTACTGTGTTTTTGGGAAATTCTTTAATTTCCTGGAAAAGTAAAAAACAACCAACAGTTGCACGCAGCTCCAGTGAAGCAGAGTATAGGGCTATGGCTCTAACCACTTGTGAGATACAATGGTTTTTGTTTATGCTGGATTACATAGGAATTTTGCATCAGCAGACTGTGGCTTTATATTGTGACAACCAGTCAGCAATATACATTGCCAAAAATCCAATTTTCCACGAGAGAATGAAGCATATAGAGTTAGACTGTCATTTTATAAGTGAGAAAGTTCAAGCAGGAGTCATACATCTACTGCCAGTGACAACACAGCAGCAGCTAGCAGATCTTCTGACTAAACCTTTGCCCAAACCATTGTTCATTGATTTAGTACACAAACTTGGATTTCATAGCATATGCAGTCCAGCTTGAGGGGGGATGTTAGTTATATATAAGTATAGTATTCATTATGTAATATGTAAATAAATGAGGGATTAAGTTGAAAAGTTAACAACAGCTGTTAACTAATTGGTTAGTTAGTTAGAGGGAATAAGTGAAGGATTAGGGGTTATTTAAACAAGATAGCAATCAGTTCTTCCTCACTTCTTGTAAACCGTATACTTTCTTTGGGTTAATCAATTTCTTCTTTCATTGTCATCTTTAGATCTTTTATGATCTTCATTCTCAGTTTATGTTTTGATATATAGGACAAGTTTGGAGTTAATTTGATGGTTTTAGGTGTAAATTAAAAATTAGGATAACTTTTAATAGATTATAAAAAGATAAAGGATCAAATGTGATATTTGTCAAATTTGATATATATATTTGAGATCAGATCAGGCGGTGGTCATATCTCATTTCCTTTCCTTTTTGTTTTTTCTTTTTCTATTTCCTTTTAAATTCATCAGTTTTCTCTGAACCGTTTCTCCACCGTTTCTTTGATTTACGGAGATTCAACCGTCCGAATCACTCGAAATTGGAAACATAGCATCCTTATGCATAGATCTAAGTCCTAGCCGAAGAGTTTTTGAGTTTCGGCAGTGTTTGGAGGGAAATGTCTTAGACAGGATTTAGAGGAGAATTGTACGGGTGTGTTTTCTTCAATTAATAGCAAAGGTAAGTAACTATCAACTATATTTTGAGTTTATGTATATAGATATATATATAATCAAAGAATTTTCATAAAATGTCATTTGAAGGTTATGCAGGAATTTTATAAAATTGAGATTTTTCACGATTTTGCTTTTTATTGTGAAATTATGGTTAAGATGAAACTATTGACTATGCTTCTATGTGATTTTCAGATTTTACTTGATTATGTTGATTTAAGGCTTAATTTGGTTGATTTACATATATACATATATGTTTTTGGTTACAATATATATCTATATTGAACAAAATGAATTTGGATGATTTCTTACGAATTGTTTTTGGATTGAGAAATCTGTTGCGGTTGTTGTTGTTATTATTTTGGATTGAAGTCCAAATATGATTTTTATGATACAAAATGGCTAATTGAAGCCAAATGATTTATGATTATGAAATAGTTTGGAATTTGATTGTGAAAGGAAATTTGAGCACGTTATGATTTTATGATTTTATATCCATCGAGAGTTATCCGGATCGGTGGTTTTATATTTGAAGACCATGTTCAGTGAGGGACATGGCCTGTGTACACAGTATGAAGACCTATTGGGTATGGCAAAGAAGTGTTGGGTAAGACCATATGGGATAGGCAACGTTAAGAGACGTCTCGACTATATATGTGGTTTAAGGGGAGAAACTCGAGGATGGATACAATGTTTTAAGTTCATTTGGATTACGTTTTTGGTTATGATTGATTTTGATATAAGGTTTTACGTTTGATTAAATACGAGTTGGTTTGATAAAACACTTATTTTATTACAATATTTTATAAGGTTTTGAACTCAAGAATGGATACAAGATTATATATTTTTATGGTTTTGGTTTACTACTTTGACTATATATAAACTTAAGTTTTGAGTATATTTTATAAGGTTTTGATTAAATCCCTTTATCAATGTATATGTGTAGCTATGTTAAGTAAAGTTGGTTTTTGTAGCTGATAGTTTCTTACTGAGATTTTTGTCTCACGTTTTTAAATGTTTTAATGTTTTTAGGTGAGAAAGTACAGGATATAGAGAAAGTTACCGACCGTTTAGGCGGGGTTTGGAAGTTGGCTACTTATTGTTAGAATTATGGTTAGAACTTTGGTATTTCAATTGTAATATAATATGATATTATGATATTGAGATAAATTGGAGACTCCTAAGTGTTGATTATGATCTTTCTATTTCACGCCCGGTGCCGATTGAGGTCGTCTAGGGTCGGGTGTGACACAATTATTGAACTAGTACCTTTTAGGGGTTAGATTACATTTCTAGCTTTTTTTTTAAAAAAAAATTCCAAAACTAACATATTTCAATAAATTCTTCCAACTTTGCACTCATCTTCTTCCAACTTTGTCATCATCTTCTTCTTAAACATAACTTTGTGTCTTTCTCCCTCTTTCTCTCGCGCTCTCTCTCTCTAAAGAAGAAAACAATCTACAGAACGACTACGAATACTACAACAATCAATCCAACTCACAGTTCAGACAACAATATTTCTACAATCATGTAAGTTTTTCATTGGTGTTTAGTTTCATTGAAAAGATTTAAAGTTTAGTCCATTCATTGTTAAGATCTAGCAGTTTGTTTCTCAACAACCCAATGTATTATATCTCTTCCTTTTTCATGTTTTTCCTGGTCGTGCGAACCCCAAAAACAGTGGCATTGTTGTCTGAAAATGCATTTTGGTTGGAACATCAGTTTCAGATTTTTCCCTTACAGTGTCGATATCTGTCGATTTCTGATCAATATAGATAGATATGATGAGATTGCATCGTATCGATATTGGTCGATATTGCATTTGATATCGACATATATCGACCGAGGTTACATATATCGACCGAAAAGTTATAGTCTTCAATGTCGATATTTGTCGATATCGACATATATCGATCGAAGTTATAGTCCCAAATGTCTATATCCATTGATATGTTTCGATAGCTTTTTTTAAGTTACAAATAATATATAGTTCATTGTTTATGAAATGCAGAAATATGTCCACCCCGAATACTTTTTTGTGTATGCTAACCTGGGATGGAGAATGAAAAAAAGAGGGGGCCATGGACACAATGATATACGTTGGTGATCAATCGAAGGTGCTCCATTTTTCAACGCCAACTGATTATCAAACATTAAGAGAGAGAATCTACGCTTCATTGAATTTCGATGCAACCTCACATGACATACATATGGCAATGCAGACAACCTACGGTCCAAATAAACTTTTTGGAAGATTAGTAGCCATAGTGGAGGACAATTATATTGCTGGATTCATAGAGTTTTTTCGATGAATAAACCAGATGTGATGTCATTATATATTTCTATGACACCGCGAATAAGTGTTGCGAAAGTATGGCAAACAAATGTTGCGGAAGTACGACGAACAAGTGTTGCGGAAGTATGGCGAACAAGTGTTGTGGAAGGAGCAGTTTGTTTCGTGGATGTGTTATCCAACACATTGCCAAGTACAAAGTACAACATGGCAAACGAAACTGCATCCTGGTCATCTTCATTCTTCCAAATAATTTGCTTCATAATTGTGTCCACGTCTCTAATAGTTGGTGTAGGGTAGTGTGAAAAAAACTTCTTTCTAAACCTATCCGGCTTTTTTAGCGCACTAAACTTTGCTAAATGCTTCCAAATCTACAAACCGTAACCCACTTAGGAGTCCAAACTCCCAATCTCCACATCTCAACTCAACACCTTTAACTTTGAAGCAAAGCTCCTTGAGTTTGAGGTCTTCACATTTGATCTCTCTTGTTAAAAGGGTATGACAGAGGACTCTTGCAAATTGTGTAAGTTCCATCTCACAATAATGCCCGAAGCAACTCTGTTTAAATAGCTTTCTTTGATTTGATGTTAAATTGTTCATTATATTTTTTTTGCTGAATCTCCGTTACACCTAACTGTGATGACGCTTTCCATTCTAAATGCTTTTTTATACTTATATTCTGAACCTTCCTTGGCTTTCTTGGAAGAAGAGACATGCTCATCTCTCTTCCTCTTTTATCCATGATCATGCTGAAATTTATTGTAGATATATCATAAGCTAACATACAAGTAAGCTAATAAAGAAGTTAAGCTAAAATGAGCTAAAATATGCTAAAATAAGAGAGATATCGAGAATTATGTTGTCGATATCTATGTGATATCGACAATTAGGTTCTCGATATCTATGTGATATCGACACATATCGACCAAACACTTACCAATTGTAGATAGGATATCGATTGATATCGACAAATATATGCACGAAAATAGAAGATAAAAAACAAGGAATGGAGGGTTTGTCGATATCACGTTGATATCGGCAACTGCAAACCCAGATGAATCCTAACACCAGAAGAAGTAAGCAAAACGAAAGGTTCCTTCTCAAACCCAGCAAATGTACATACAATACAAGAACCCATAAGTAAAATCAAGATATTTACCCTCTTTTTCATCCTTCCTTCTGAATCCGATTCGTTCTCTAAGCTTCGCGTTCTCGCCATGTCCACTCGAAGTTAGAAAGATTCGCCGGAGGAAATCGTCGGATTCGCGCAATGAAACGTCGGTAAGTTAGAGAGAGATAGCGGGGTGTTAGGTTAGAGACAGCGGGGTGTTAGAGAGATGAAGTTCATTCATTAATGACGATGGCAAAGTTGGAAGAATTTGTTGAAATATGTTAGTTTTGGAAAAAAATTGAAAGGAGCTAGAAATGTAAACTAGCCCCTTAAAATTACTCATTAATTTAGTTAGACTTAATACATTAAAAAATTATGAACATGTTTAAAAAGATTGATTCGCTCTCAGAATTTACATGTGTCTTGTGATATATTCTTTATGACCAAAAAAACTGAACTGTACTGAATTTTACTGAAACTGAAATAATAATATAATCCTTTAAAAATGGCAATAATTAAAATAAAAATCTAATAAAAAAATAATGGTTCTAATAATAATGGTAATAATAATAATGAAAAAAATAATTATTATTAAAATAAGTAATGATAAATTACTGAACTGAACTGATTGATACTGAAATGAAATTAAGTAATAAAGGACAAGACTTCAACTTGCTTAAAATAACCTATTGACTACCTGAATTTATTTAAAGTGATTTATTGATCCTTTGAACTTGCTTAGAAGGATCCATTTGCCTTTTAAACTTGTTTGAAGTGATATATATTGTAATTTATGTAAATTTTTATAAAAATTCAAAACTTCACAAATAAAGATATAATTCATGATTTTGGAGTCTTTAAAAAAAATTAACTTTTTGTTTTGTACATTTTTATGACGTTTTTAGAGATTTAAAGATTTAATAATGATATTTTAAATAAATTTAAAAGTTAATAAAACATGTTTAGAGACCAAATCAAACTATTGGAGGGGAAATGCTGTATCAAACCATTTAGTTATTCGATACATTGAATATTACTGTACAAACATACAAATCAAAATCACCCTCTAGATTTATCTGGTAGGAATTATAATTATTGCATTTATTTGTTTTATTTTATTTTTAGAAGATTATTGCATTTATTTTCAAAAGCTTCATGAATGACATCACTACTATTATGAACTTGCATCCGAAAATTGGTAACCGAACTTACAAAAATAATATGATTAAACCCCGGGGGGAACTAGGAGGGGGTCGGGGTAGGCTCGAGTCCTGATAGACCGTCGGACAAATGAAAAAAAATATATTTAGTAATAGTGTCTTATTATATTTTGGAGAGCATTATATTAACTCTATGTAGTATTATTTTAATATTTAAAGGTAGATGAGATTGTTAGCGATGTTTATTTCTATTTGAGAAGTATTATGTTCAATTCCCTGCAACTTCATTTTCTTTTAAAAAGTTTTCATTTATTTTAATTTTATTTTTCAATAATTATAAAAACATGTTACCATTATTAATTAATTTAAATGGACTCTTTATTTTTATTTTGATAACACTTTTGAATTCATTTTGACAAAAAGTAAACCACAGTTCTTTATCTGAAAATTAGTGAAACAACAAGGATTTTATTTGAAATTTACCATTTTTAATATGTCTTTACCATTAAAGTAAACATATTTAATATTTATTTTTTATTATGTTTTTACCATTAAAAAAAGTTAACATGTTTAATTTTCTATTAGTTCAATGCTAGTTTCTAAAAAATGATAACAATTTTACAGTTTTAACGCGTTGGAAGCTAAAACAATTTTGCCCAGTCCTAGTGGGCTGGACTTTGAAAATTTACCGTCAATCTCACGGTTAAAATTAGCTCCTCCAAATCTTAATTCTTGGTTCTGCCATTGATTAAACCTCATAAGTCTATGTTAGGAATGTCAACGGGTAATATAACTGCGGGTATCCGGTACTATTCGATCCTAATGGAACTATCTGTACCCTGTATAAAAGGGTATGAGATCAAAATCATTATATGTTAGGGTAATAGGACGGGTATGAGAATACCTCCGAGGGTATCCGTTACCCATCATCTCTTTTATATATTAAAAAGTATTATTGTTTTTTTAGATGTAAGATAAGATATTTGAACTCTAACATTTTATTTTTTAACCATTGAGTGATACCACTAAACTACTTTATTCTTTTTTATTACGATTCAATTTGTTCAACTTTTAGATGGATGATTCATTAAATTTATACTTCATTAAATTAGTAATATTTTTATTTTATTTATTGATTCTTAACGGCAGATCTGTCTTAAACATTTATAGGACCATGTGCGAATACAACCAAGTCTCAATACAATTTTAAGCTAATATAAAAAATTTACTTAAAAAGTTCTATCCTTTTAACACTTTTTGAAGCAAAATCATCAACCAAGTCTTCATGTCGTAATGCCTTGAATCATGGGTTTCCTATTCGGAGTAGTATTGGGTTTCGGATTCCTAGTTGGATTGGGATCATGGGTTCCTAGTGGGATTAGGTTAGATTGGGTATTATAAATACCCCATTATGTAAACCTAATCATTGTAATCTGATTTTCGCCTCCTAATAATACTATTCTCCTTCTGCCCGTGGACTAGCCAACACAATGTTGGTGAACCACGTAAATCTGTGTTTTTCGATTGTTTGTTTATTTATCTTTCATTAATTCCGCACAACAAACTGGTCTCAGAGCTTTCGGTTTCCGCTCGGGGTTTTGTTTGCTGAGAGAAAGATGTCTGCGATGAACGTGAAAATCGAAAAGTTTACTGGGAGAAATAGTTTCAGTCTATGGCAGATCAAGATGCGGGCTTTGTTAAAACAACAAGGTCTGTGGACGCCGTTGAAGAAGGCAACGGGAGAAGTCACTGCTGAGATGACGATTCTGGAAGAAAAGGCACATTCAACAATTATCTTGTGCCTCGCAGATGACGTCATCACTGAGGTCTCAGACGAAGAGACTGCTGTCGGTCTGTGGATGAAGTTAGAGAGCTTATACATGACGAAATTGCTAATGAACAAACTTCTTCTGAAACAACATCTGTTTGGCCTGCAAATGCAGGAAGGTACGCAACTCAGGGATCATTTAGATCAATTGAACACATTATTACTAGAATTGCGTATTATTGATGTGAAAATTGAAGATGAAGATGCTGCTTTGATTCTGTTGGTATCTTTACCGCTTTCATATGAGAATTTTGTTCAATCATTTATTGTTGGTAAAGATTCTGTGACTCTGGAAGAAGTTAGTTCATCTCTTCATAGCAGGGAGTTGCGCCATAAGGCGAGCAATACAGGTGCAGATAATCAGGCCTCTAGACTGTTTGCCAGTAGCAGTAAGGGAAAGGGAAACGGTGGAAAGAAGAAGTCTAAGAAGCCATTCTCAAAGGGTCCCTAGCCAGACGACACCTGTAATTACTGTAAGGAGAAAGGACATTGGAAAACTGATTGTCCAAAGAAGAAGAAGAAATCAGAAAATCAACCAGGTTCTGCTGCTGTAGCAAATGGCGACAGCAGCTCTGGAAACGATATTGCTCTAGTTGTTGATGGACACACTCATCACTCTGATGTGTGGGTTCTTGATTCAGGAGCATCTTATCATATTTGTCCAAGGAGAGAGTGGTTTTCAACTTATAAGCAGGTAGATGGAGGTAGCATTTCAATAGCTAATAGTCATGTCTGCAAAGCAGTTGGAATAGGCTCGATCAAGTTGAGGACACATGATAGTAAGTTCTGCACGTTGAACGAAGTCAGGCATGTTCCGTTGATGATGAAGAATCTGATATCTTCTAGTCTGTTAGACAGCAGGGGTCTCAGCTGGTCAGGAAAAGATGGAGTTCTACATGTCTGCAAAGGTTCTGATGTGATTCTGAAAGGTGTGAAGTATGGTACTTTGTATTTCCTGCAAGGTTCCACTGTTACAGGTTCAGCTAATGCTGCATCGTCAGAGATTGACCAGGAGGATATGACAAAGATATGGCATATGAGACTTGGTCATATGGGCGAAAGAAGGATGCAGATTCTATCAAAGGATGATCTTCTTGATGGTCATAAGGTTAAGAGTCTGAAGCTTTGTGAACATTGTGTCTTTAGGAAACTACATCGCAGCAAGTTTCCCAAAGCTATTCACATAACAAAAGACACACTTGATTACATCCACTCTGATTGTTGGGGTCCATCTCAAGTTGAGTCTTTGGGAGGTCACAGATATTTTCTGGCTCTAATTGATGATTATTCAAGGATGACTTGGGTCATCATGATGAAGCATAAAAGTGAAGCTTTTAAGAATTTCAAGCAGTGGAAAGCATTGGTGGAAAACCAAACAAGAAAGAAGATAAAAGGCTGCGAACTGATAATGGTCTGGAATTCTGCTCGTCTGAGTTTGATTAGTTCTGTAAGGATGAAGGGATTGCTCGGCATCACACAGTCAAGAATACACCGCAACAGAATGGTGTAGCTGAACGAATGAACCAGACATTACTGGAGAGGGTGAGGTGCATGCTCTCTAACGCTGCGTTAGATAGAAGATTCTGGGCTGAAACGGTGAACACAGCATGTTATCTGATTAACTGCGGACCACACACCAGCATACAACTCAAGACGCCTACAGAAATGTGGTCAGGAAAGGTTGCTGATTACTCAAATTTGAAAGATTTTGGGTGCACATTTTACTATCATGTTAATGAGGGTAAGCTAGAGCCAAGAGCCAAGAAGGGAGTGTTTGTAGGCTATGGAGATGGAGTTAAAGGCTTTAGGATCTGGTCTCCATCAGAGAAAAGGGTCATTTTGAGCAGAAATGTAGTCTTTGACGAAAAATCTGTGCTTAGACCCATTGTGAAGCCTACAACTGCAACAGAAACTGATAGCATTGATAAACAGGTGGAGTTTCAGGTCATACAGAGTGAGAGTGGCTTGAAGGAACAAGAGTTAGAAGCAGAAATAGAGCTACCAGAGTCTACACCATCAGTTTCTCAACCATCTGAAGCTACACATCGTAGCTTAGCTCAAGATCGACCAAGGAGGGTTGGAGTTAGGCCACCTAAGAGGTATGAGGACATGGTGGGCTATGCACTACAGGTTGCTGAAGAGGTGGACACTCGTGAACCATCAACTTACCAAGAAGCTGTTTCAGGCACCGATTCTGAGAAATGGCTTGCTGCTATGGGAGATGAGATGGAATCCCTTCATAAGAATCAAACATGGGATTTAGTCATACCACCTCCAGGGAGAAAGATTATTACTTGCAAGTGGGTTCTCAAGATGAAGGAAGGGATATCACCTGCAAAGGGAGTCAAGTATAAGGCTAGAGTTGTTGCTAAAGGTTTCAATCAAAGAGAGGGAGGGGATTATAATGATATATTCTCACCAGTAGTCAGACACACCTCTATTAGAGTGTTGCTAGATATAGTTGCACATCAGAATTTGGAGCTTAAGCAACTTGATGTAAAGACAGCCTTTCTGCATGGAGATTTGGAGGAAGATATCTACATGACCCAACCAGATGGTTTCCAGATTCCTGGGAAGGAGAATTATGTTTGCAAGTTGAAGAAGTCCTTGTATGGACTTTAGCAGTCTCATAGGGAGTGGTATAAGAGGTTTGACAGCTACATGATGCAGCTGGGCTACACCAGGAGCCCATATGATTGTTGTGTCTATTACAATAAATTGGAAGATGAGTCTTTTATCTATCTGGTGTTGTATGTAGATGACATGTTGATAGCTGCAAGGAAGAAGCACGACATTCAGAAGTTGAAGGGTCTTCTCAATGCAGAATTCGAGATGAAGGATTTGGGTGCAGCTCGAAAAATTCTGGGAATAGAGATTTACAGGGACAGAAGCAAAATGAAACTTTTTTTGTCACAGAAGGGCTATATTCAGAAGATCTTGTCATGATTTGGCATGTCTACCGCAAAGCCCAGAGATACTCCTAGTGCTGCAAGTGCACTTCTGTCTATTGCTTTTGCACTTAAGTCTGCTGAAGAGAAGGAGTACATGTCTCGAGTTCCCTATGCTAGTGCAGTAGGAAGCTTGATGTATGCAATGGTGTGCACTAGACCTGATCTTGCACAGTTTGTTAGTGTTGTTAGCAGGTTTATGGGTGAACCTGGCAAGGAGCATTGGCAAGCTATGAAGAGGATCTTTCGGTACCTAAAAGGTACATCTGACGTTGGTCTCATTTATGGAGGTGAAACAGAGTGTTTGGTGACAGGTTTTTCAGACTCTGATTATGCTGGAGATGTTGACAGTAGAAGATCTATGACTGGTTATGTTTTCACTCTTGGCGGTTCAGTTGTCAGTTGGAAAGCTACTTTGCAACCTACAGTGACTTTGTCTACTACGGAAGCAGAGTATATGGCACTGACTGAAGCTGCTAAGGAGGGGATTTGGCTTAAAGGACTGGTTAGTGATCTTGGTCTACATCATGATCAGGCTACAGTGTATTGTGACAGCTTGAGTGCAATCTGTTTAGCCAAGGATCAGGTTCATCATGAGAGGACCAAGCATATAGATGTGAGGTATCATTTTCTAAGAAGTGAGAAGAGGGTCAAGGTGAAGAAGGTAGGCACTGCTGACAATCCGGCTGGCATGTTTACCAAGCCTGTTCCACATAGCAAGTTTCAACACTGTTTGGACTTGCTAAATGTCAGAGATTATTAGTTGCCCTGTGGGGGCGACTCTGAGGCAAAGGGAGAAGTCTGTTCATCTGGCACTGTCATGGGTGCATCTGTTATGTTTTCAGGAGGATTCAAGTCAAGGTGGAGATTTGTCGTAATGTCTTGAATCATGGGTTTCATATTCGGATTAGTATTGGGTTTCGGATTCCTAGTTGGATTAGGGTCATGGGTTCTTAGTTGGATTGGGATCATGGGTTCCTAGTGGGATTGGGATCATGGGTTCCTAGTGGGATTAGGATCACGGGTTCCTAGTGGGATTAGGTTAGATTGGGTATTATAAATACCCCATTATGTAAACCTAATCATTGTAATCTGATTTTCACCTCCTAATAATACTATTCTCCTTCTTCCCGTGGACTAGCCAACACAACATTGTTGAACCACGTAAATCTGTGTTTTTCGATTGCTTGTTTATTTATCTTTCATTAATTCCGCACAACACTTCATATTCTACTTTCTCCAAAAGATCATTCTCAATCGCTATCAATGCCAATCCATTTAGTCTTTCTTTTAAAATTGTGGATCACATATAGGACTTCAATAACTTCAATTTTGAAAAGCTTGTCTCTGCAGATGCAACAATCACAGGAATAGTCAACAAAATTCTATATGCAATAATTGTATTAGGAAAACAATCTAAACCTTTCAAAAATATCAAAATATCAATAGGTCTTATTATATCTCGAGGAAAAAGTTCTCTAAGTAACTTTAACTCCACAAATAATTCATTTTCATCAATATCAGGCTGCTCGTTAAATTTAAGTGCATTTTCCAATTGAATACAAGAAGACTTCAAACTCATATCATTCAATGATTCCAACTTGTTAGAAGTAAATAAAAAACCAAAGATACTTTCATATTCTACATATTGTTCAAACCTCCTATTAAGAGAACTCATGTCTTGATCAACAATGTAAAGAAAATATTTCACTCTAAATGATTCATCTGCAGAGAGGAGAGTAACTGATGAAGTAGATGGATTCTCATCAAATTGTTTTTTTCTTCGAATTTCACGCCTTTGAGGAAATATAGGTTCAATGTTCATTTCAATGGCAAATTTTTCCTAACACTAAACCCCACCAGCTTTGCATATAACATATAAAAAGACTCAGCTTGTTCGACACTTACAAGTCTCTTGTTATCGAAGTCCGATAATTGTATATCTATTGGATCTTTGTTGATTTCCAGAAATTTGAGCATGCTATTCCACTCTTCAATATCTGGTTCGATCCATTTTCCATCCGCCCCTGTTTCTACAACCAACTCATCTCCGTTGAAATCGGTCGTCTCTTCCTCATGTCTTCCATCATTACTATTTTGGACATTGCGGTCTTCACAATCAGCATGCTGTTTTGAGCTCTCCATATCCTTTCAACAATTGTATTTGAAATGAAATTTGTTGATAAAATGTTTACAGTAATCCAATTTACCGTTTGTGTTTATTTTAAATTCAAATTTTCGTGAGCCCCAACGTTATTAATGGACAGTTGTGTCGACATTAATTACATATTGTAACCCCCCCAAAACACCTCTAATATTAGTATATGTAAAACGATTTCAATAATTTGAATTGGATGGGTTGGTTTGAGTTGTTTCAATTACAAGAGAGAGGTTGGGGTTTCGAACCCCCTGAATCTCATTTTATTCTTTGAGTAATTTATATTTATTTGAACGTATATTTTTAAAAAGAATATGAAATATTAAATTGTGCTTTTATATAAAGACGACTTTTTAGAACGGTTTCTCTAATTTGCCTCCTATTTATGCAAATAAACTAAATTAAGACATACAAATTGATATGGATAAATTATTAATGTTATTAGTCTCACTAATATTTCATTAACATATTAAAAAGAACGGAGCGAGTCGTTACAATGTTTATGTTAAATATTTTTTATTTTCAAGTAAGTGTATTTATTTTAACATAATTGAATTATTTAAGTAGTGGGGAAATAAGACTTGGCAATTTGTGATGCATTAAGAATAAATAGTAAAAAAAACATATATCAAAACGATTCCAATTATACATACTACCAATTAATTCGTACGTTGTAATTCATGCACAATAGCTTACAAAAAAAAACACAATAACAATTGTAATTTAAATAAACGATTGTGCTTTTTCTAATAGTTCGGTTTTCCTCTTATTATAGTCCGACTTCGCAATCCACCAAGCTATTCGACATCTTTCTTCATTGGAGTTGAACTACAAAACAAATGGAAGAAAAATAGAATTAATAAAGTGTAGTGTATTTAAAAAAAAATGAATTCTCAATGACTATTATAAATATTACCTGAAAAGTACTTGAATCAACCTGACAATGTTTGATCATAAATAAAATCACAAAAACTCCACAGTCGAAATTATTTGGTTATCTAGGAACATTTCTTCCACGGACAATTGCAAAGCTAGCGAAGTTGTAATTTGCGGGTTTGCTTTTTAGTTGTTCCTTGAAGCCCATGTCTAACGCGCGTAACTACATTTATTAATATACATTATTGCATAAGAAGATAATAATTGTTTTTTGAAGTGAAGTAGTATTAAAAATCAAATAAAACTTACAATTCCAACAATCAATGTCTTATGATATATTGGTGCGTCGGGACGAGCCATCGAGTCCCAAACTTCTACTACTCCCTTGTCAATCATAATCCGGGATAGAATGAAGCAATTTTTATGTAAAATAGGGATATAAATCTGATAGACATCTTCTACATTAGAATTTATATAAGAATTATATACAAAATTTGAACTTATATCTATGTAGTTGCTTACTTCATTGCACTCGTCAAGTAGACCCATGTAGCGCTCGAAATATCTCATACGTTCCCAAGATTTGGACAATGGTAGATTATGTTGAGGCAAGTGCTCTTTCTGTGTTTGGAGAAATATAAAAGCCTACCGTAATTCTTGCTGGTAGATACCAGTTTATTTTACCACCATTTTTTGAGGTTGACCTTGCATGTTCTGTCAATATTGATGACACCATTGTAACAACCTGTTAATATGTAAAAAGATCAGCATCATATCTTGTATACAATATTTTAGATATTGTGTTGTAACAAATGTCACATTTGGCCCCTGTGATAAAAAATGTATAATGTTTAAAGATTTGAAGCATGTTTGGGATCGCTATCCACAATTCAATGCTTCAAATACTGTGTTGATAGATGATTCACCATACAAGTCACTACTGAATTCTGTAAGTGTACCATCTTTATTATAATTACCCTGTATTATGATGCATTATAACTTCATTTGTTGGATTCTGTAGCCAAACAATTTCATCTACCCCACAACATTTGATTCAAAGAACAGATTGGACAATTATCTAGGTAAAGCTTTCTGTCAATATCTATGTACTTTATTTACCAAAATGTTCATCTAACTAAAATAATGCAATTTGCAGAGCCAAATGGAGGTTTTGTAACCTATTTGGAAAGACTATCAATCGCACAAAACGTTGCAGAATTCATCCAAAGGGAACGAATCGGTCAAGATCCCATTCGAGCGGATGATGGGCGAATGGCTAAACTACAACAAGCTATAGATTATGCTATGGCATATGGAAGATGGGAAAAATTACTGTCAAATGTAAAAGTATATTTTGACAAACAGTAAATAGATATTTTTGACATACTGTGTGAAAACAATTGTTTCGGCGATCAATCTGTGTTACAAATTTATGTTTGTTTAATTATCATTTCGTTGTTTCAATTTCGACAGGCTGTGTTAAACACAAATTTATAACAGCTTGTATATATGTATTATTCCATAGAAGACATATTCTTTGCGTATGTAGTAATTAACACATAAGAAGACGTCTTCTTTTGATAATATATTCTATACGGTAAAAGTTAACACCAAATTATAATACATCATTTTTCTTGACATTGTTTATAGTAATCCAATTGGCTATGCTTCATATTTGATTGATAATAAGACAACCTCTTATGTATATTCTCTAATATGATATCGAAACAACAGTTTTTACATTGCATTTTCTATCCATTTATTTATCAATGAGGATTAAAATAGAGTGGTAAACGATTAATCTAATACTAAGATTAATTCTGGACGAATATAGGCTGCCTGAGATTAATTCGGATCACTTTGAGACTGCCTGGGATTAATTCCGATCACTTTGACATTGCCTGAGATTGATTCCGGTCGAAAAAAGTCTTCCTGAGGTTGATTTAGCATCGTCAATGGCTGCCATGAGAGAGAAATCGTATTCCTTTGGTTGCACAATTCAACGTTATGTATTAATTTAGAAAGAGAAAGAGAATATGATATTAATTGATGAGAGAGAATTCGGTTTTTAATATGCACAAGGTTTTAAATTACAACCTACATGTCAGCAGGTAAAACCTTTTTAATATTAAATGTCAACTTAAATTATGGACCATTAGATCTTGATCCAATGGATATTAATTGCTCACCACCCATGGAGATAATTTAGTGCTCACCATTAAAACCAACCCCATATATATATATATATATATATATATATGGGGGTGAGATCCAGCGTGACAATGGCTTAAGTTGTGACAATAAGCTTATTGTGTGACACAACAAAACTACGTCATTTTGGCAATAAAATTTAAACAAAAAACACGTGTCAATTCTCCTCTGTTCCTCACAGGAAAAACGCGCGAATCAAACTCATTCTTCAACATTCTTGATCGATTTTCTTCTCTCACAATCATCGATCGATTTCTAATCTGAGATTAAACTCTGATTTTCTTCTCCGTTGAATTATCGATCGATTTCCTACTATCAACATTACTGATCGATTCTCTTGACATCAATATTATCGATTGATTTCTCATCTGTATTCATATAATTCAATCTGAATATGGAATACGAACACCAAAATATGGAATCTGAAGACAACAATCAGTGCAATATGGCACAGACCACAACATCATCTCTAGGTATTTTGCTTATATCTGAAACTTTACATTTATCTGATATATATGGATTTGTTGATAATAGATTTATCTGAAATTTATCTGATATATATGGATTTCTTGATAATAGTTGTTCTAAACTTATTCTCAGACTTGATAATAGCTTTCTTACAGTAATGACCAAACAAAAACTGTACTATAAATTCTAACAAATTTTAATTCTTGTTCCATGTGAATATATCATTTGTTCTATATTAATATATTATTTGTTCAAACTAGATATACTAATTCTTCCGAACTAATGTACCATTTGTTCAAAGTACATATTTGTCCTAATCTCAACTCTCTTACCTGTTTTGTAGATTTGCTTTCGCCTAGTTACTCTTCTACTGCAATTGTACCTTACACACCAGAAGTAATCACAAGACTCAGCCCTAACGGAACAACAATATGGATTCCTAATTGTTCAAATGAGTTAAAACCTGCTCTTGGAATGATATTTGAGAATTATAATAAAGCTCGAGAATTCTACAAATCATATGCATGTGCTGCTGGATTTAATAGTAGGATATCAACTTCAAGAAAGAAACAATGTGTTATAAAAGAACAATGTGTTATAATGCCGGGAATTCCACGTCGTATTTGCTTGTGGCACATATTGAAAAATGCAGTTGCACATATTAAAGCCTCAGGTTTCAATACAGATTTTAGAAAGTTTATTTTCAGGTAAAAAATTATATTTATGTTTTTAAGTTTACGATCCCTTTGATACTAATTTCATTACTGGTTTCAATACTGATAACACGGTATATATTTTTTTGTAACACACTAGATACTACGAAGAGGCCGAATGGGAGATTAAATGGAATGGGATGGTAAAAGAATACAATTTGGAAGCCAATGCATGGATAGAGGCACATTATGCAACTAGAAAGCAGTGGGCAGACACTTTTCTTCGTGGTCATTATTTTGGCGGTGCAAAAGCTACGGGCCGATGCGAGTCAATGAATTCTTTGTTGAAAAAAGACTTGGATAACAAAATATCATTGTGGAAGTTTTTCAAACACTTTGAGTTTTCTCTGTCAATGTTACACTTCAACGAGATGGAAGAGCACTATAGAACCAATATGACCGAAACATTACCCAACCAAACTTCGATGCCAAGTGTGGAGGATGATGTTTCTTCAATTTTCACCAGGGAAATTTATAAAAGGATAAAGCGGGAGATGCAACGCTCGGAAAAATATGTTACCATCATAGACCGTGAGGAGAATCAAGCTGTTTGTAATGTAAAACCATTCGGGGGTAAAGTGGCAAAGCGCACGGTTACGATTTCCGATGATCGAGCAACAATTCAATGCGATTGCTATTCATTTGAGACGAAAGGAATTCCATGCAGACATATTTTTGCATCTATGAAGAGTTTGGAGATACTGAATTTCCCTGATTGTTTGGTCAATCGTCGTTGGCTGAAAGATGCTAAACATTTTGATTATTTAACCAACCATGAGGAAAGAAAGTACCCTTCATCCAGAATCAGCTAGAAATTTGAGGTACGGATCACTTTCAAAGAATTGTGGTATAACTTCATACTTTGCTTCAAAATCAGACAAATCTTTTCAAAGGGCTATGCAAGTTGTATCTGCATTAAATGTGGAATTGTCCAAATACCCCGCAGAGGACGAGACCCAACATGGTCAAAATGCTGAAGGAACGTTTCATGATCCTGTTTTGGACTCCACTGTTAGCAAACAAAGGGGTCGACCTACCGTGGCTAGTACGCTGAAATCAAAACAGGTTGCTTCTTCATCAAAACCCCAAAACAAAGGCCAGACCAAAAGAAAAAGAAATACTCCTAACCATTGTAAAACGTGTGGTCGGAGTGGTCATGATTCAAGGAATTGTCATAAATTTAAGGATGACGATTTGGAAGAGAACTCTGATAGCAATATTGATTAGTTCATCGAATGTCAATCTTTACTTGTTGTACCTTTTCATTGCTCATTTAATATTAGCTACAACATAATTTAGCAATGTTATATCTTATGGTTGTTATTTTTTTTAGTAACTTAAAAAAACAATACAAAAAAAAGGATATCTTTCATTTAATTAAACAATTTGCAACTCATACTCAAATCAGAAAGAATTGTGAACAATTGAGTGAGACATATTACATAAAGAGATTACATCGTTAAAATAGTATAGATTTTATTGATAGTTATACGATTCTGATATATATGGCATAAGAAGACATCTTCTTCATACTTATGTTTCAAATTTCTGCAAAATATGTATACGTCTTCTTGATCATATTCCTCGTTACAAATTGTTGCAGTTTTCATAATTGAAGCATCAACCCCTTTATATACCCATAGTTTTATCACTTCTATGTAGACATCTTCTTGATCATACTCCAATCCCAAATTTCCAATTCTAATTGTATATCCCAAATCAGAAATTAACCGAATACATAATTATATAAATCAACTTAAATCCATAAGCTTATCTTCAACTTCATGAACTTTAATGAAGTTACTAATAAAAATGGTGGTCGTAATCAGAAACCAAAATCGATTTATGAATCAAAGGAAATTGAAATAACGTCCATGTATTATATTTCGAATCAGAGGTGTTAACGATATATATTTCGAATCAGCCAGAAAAAAATTAACAAGAATGATATGTATTTATTATAACGATATGGATCTCGAATCAATCAGAAAAATTAACATAAAAAGACCGTAAAGAAAGATATGGATTAATACAAAAATTATTATAGAACCAGACACCAGAGGTATAGCGATGGTGAAGAAGAAGAATTTAATGTGGTGAGAGAAACCTTTTTTTTATAAACGTAATAGTCTTTATTAAAAAACGTAATGGTATTTATCATGGAGAGAGAAATATGTATTTAGGTAACTTGGTAACCTGCTATAGCAGGTCACCTATTGACTCACCATAGGTGGAGACTCACCATTGAAAACTCCTCCATATATATATATATATATATATATATATATATATATATATATATATATGAGAGATCATGTGTGACAAGGTTTATTGTGTGACAACAGTGGCTTTTTAGTAATTGTGTAAAAAATGGAGGGGTATATTTGTAATCTCCTATATTTCTCTGGTTCTTTCTTCTCCGGTTATTCTCCGATATTTCTCTCCTTTTTCCGATTGCGCTGTTTCATTTCTGATCGTTTTTGTGGATTTTTTCGTTCGATTTCTTTGTTCCGGCTCTCATTTTGTGTTTTTGGGAAGATATCGGTGAGTTCCTCTATGTTTTCGTGTTCGTTTTCATCGTATTTCTGTTTGTTGTTTGTTCATTTCCGTTCGTTTTTTGTTGAATATTTTGTTCCACTTATGGCTCTCATTTCCTGTATTTTTTACTTTATCGGTAGGTTCGGCTCTTCTTTTGTGTATTTGTGAAGATATCGGTGAGTTTCTCTGTGTTTTCTTTGTTCATTTTAGATATTGTATTATGCATGTTCTTAGTTTTTTTGTTTATATTTTCTGTTTAGGTTTTGTATTTTGTTTTTGTTTTGTTTCTTATTTTTTAGGGTTTCAACGGCATTTCATTTTGTTTTTTCATTCTTTCCGTCTATCATTTGTTAGTTTTCTGACTTGTATATGTGTTTTTTTTATTTGCGTGAGAATGTTATTGATCCTTCGTTGCTTGATGCTATAAATTCTGATTATATAGCAGATGATGACGACAGGTACTATTTTTTTACTTATGTTTTCATGGAACAATATATGTTTTTGTTTTGAACAATATATTTATTCGTTTGGAACAATATTTTTGTATTCGTTATGAACAATAGTTGTATTCGTATGGAACAATATATAAATTCGTTTGGAACCATATATGTATTTTGTTGATTTTAGTATTGTTGTTAATTTTGTTATTTGTTATGTTTCAATGGTCTTTGAAAATAGTGATGAAGGAAGTAAGAAGAGATTTGTGAAGAAATCTCATGCTTTGAAGAAAAAGTCATCAAATATTGATATTCCTGTTGATGAAAGTTCTTCTGATGCTTTGAAGGACGTAGAAAGTTGTTCTGATGCAGATGAAAGTTCTTCTGATGCTCGTGATAATATGAATGATCCTGATTTTGTTATCAGTGCGAGTACACCATCTGAAGAACAAGGAGAAAATGAATATGTTGTTTCTGGTAGTGATGGAAAGAAAAGAAATGTTGGAGTTAATTTGAAGGGAGATGGTTCTTCTAGGTTGAAGAGGAAGAAGGTTGAGGTTGTGAAAGGATATGGTGGTTCTAGATTAAAGAGGAAGAAGGTTGAGGTTGTGAAAGGAGATGATGGTTCTAGATCTGGTTCTAATGTTGTGAACCGTAATTCTGAAAGAAGGATGGTGAAGAAGGACAGTCTTTATTCTGTTATGGAGGAAGATCCATGTGCTGTAGGATTGAATCAGAGGGTTCGTCCAACAACTTTTATTAAGTTTGTTAAAACTATGCCAGAGACACACAAAGCTGCTATTAGGAATATAGGCTTTGGTGGTTTATTGTGTCTAGATATTGGCAGGCTCAATGCATTGTTTTGTGCCAAGGTTGTGGCTTCTGTGGATCTTGACAGATGTTGTTTTATTCTTCCTGGAAATGATCGTATTGATTTGAGTGAAGAAGATTTTCATTATGTTTATGGTCTGCCTTATGGAGGAAAGGAAATTCAGGAAGGGGATAATAACAGTGGGGATAGTTGGTGTAATTTTTTAGAGACATGGAGGAAGTCTTTTGGTCTAAAGAGTGGCAGTCCTAAGGATAAAGATGTTCTTGATAGGCTGTCAAACCTATTGATGGTGGATGTTTGCGATGAGTTCATTTGGAACTTTATTGTTATTGTTGTCAATTCTTGCATTCGATCAACAAAGAATATGGCATTGTACAATAATTTTTTATTCAGTTGCATGAATGTGACTGAAATTTCAAAGTTGGATTGGTGCCGTTTTAGTTTTAAGCATCTTATAGATTCTGTTCGTTCTTACCAGAACGATTCTAAGCCATATTTTTTCACAGGCCCTCTTCCATTTATAATGGTAATTGTTTTAATATGTTGGAACAGATATTGGAATAATTTATGTTTTTATTTTGATCAATTTATGTATTTGCTTATAATTTGTTTTTCTCTTTTGTTTTATTGTAGATATGTTATTTTGATCGTTTGCAACGTGGTGTTGATTTGAGGCCACGTTCCTTTCCACTAACCTCTGTGTGGAATAATGTTCTAATCTCTGAAAGAATTAAGTTGGAAAAAGCCAGTGGTTTTGGAAAGGGAATTGTAATGAAGAGATTAGTGAAATCTGAGGCAGAGGTAGAATGTGAAGGCCCTAAGGTCGAAGGTAAGAAGAAGAAGAAGAGAGAAGAAGAGAAGAAGAAGTATGTAGAAAAAGGAGAAGAAGAAGATACTCAATAAGGAGTTTCTGGCTGTCCCAGTTACTTCATGGTACGCATCTGTGTTTTTCTTTTATATAGAAGATTCTGTTTCGTTTTGATAAATTAGTAAATAGTGTTTTTATAAATGCAGGAATTCACGGACAGGTTTAAATCAGTGGCTAAGAAATTAGCTACTGCTATAACTGAGATGTTTATGTTGGTGGATGAAACAGAAAATATGTTTGAGGAGAATGACTTACCTGTACAAATGAATACATTTGTTGAGAACATTTTTACGAAGTACAGAGTGAGCAAGGAAGAGAGGATGAGCCAGCGTTCCGAGCGAATGCTAGCAAGTCAGCATTCGGGAAAATTATTTAAAGAATCTGATGAGGATAATGATTTTTTTAATCTTCCTGGTTTTTGGGAAGAATATAATGCTGTTAATGAAGAATACAACAAGAAGGTACAGAGAAAGAGAACTGAAGGTTTAGAAAAAGAGAGAGGAGGAGCAGAGAAGGAGAAGAAGAAGAAGAGAGGAGTAGTGAAGAAAGTTAGAGGGAAAGTAGAGTCATCTGAAGGACTGAGGTTGAAAATAAAGATGAATTCTGCTCCTCAATTTGAGTTGTTAAGCCAGTCCTTATCTGATGAAGTTATTTCATCTGAAATGTAATTTATTATGTTTAAATAATTCCTGTTTTTTGTTTTGGAACAACTCAATTAATATTTGTGGATTAATTGATGTTTTTTTTTGTTTGTAGGGCTGCTGATATAGTTTGTGGGGTTGGTGCTTTAGTTTGTATAAATGAAGATCAAGGCGACGAGGTTGTTGATTGTACTGATGAAATTGTGTAAGTGATTATTTGTTGAACAAATGGTTCAGTTGTTTGGAACCTTTCTTATATATGTGTGGAACAATGTATTTTTTTTTTGTTATATATTTGAGTTGTTTTATATTTTCACCAGTGATATCGATGATGTAATTGAGACAAAGATGTCTGATGATGATGATGATATAGACTTGGAGTCTTTACCTGGAAATGCTCCAAATGAATTTGCAGATATGTGCAGATGGGCTAACAATTATTTATGTCATGGGAGGACATTTTTTACCACGTTTGAAGATTACATTTTTGAGGAGGGATATTCGTGAATTGGCTGATCTAGCTGCAATAGGGTGTGGCCCAATTCTTTATTACATGAGGTATTTTTTTTAATTTATAATTCCATGTTTGTATTAGTGATTATATATTTTTTTAATGGCATGTTTACTGTATATGTTTTGTGTGTTTTGTACAGGCACCTCTATGATGTGATTCTGAATAATGATAGATTAGATACCACCTTCTCCCTTGTTGATCCAAACAGAACTAATAAATTTGAAAGAGTTAATACGATAGGGGAGAAGATCAAGTTTTTGACAGAGAGATATGAACAGTGCGGCATCAAATGTTTGTATCTGATACCGCGAAACAAGCAGTATGCATTATTTATCTATGCTGATGATTTATTTTATTTGGTTAATAATGTATTATAGTTTTACTAATGTGTTTGTTTTCTTCAGGTATCATTGGACTTTGACTGTTGTTGATCTTGAGGGGAAACGTGTTTTTCTGTTGGATCCATTGAAATCTCGTTTGGGCGTGGAAACTGATCAATGGAGATTTGTTGTTGATGAGTATGTTTAATAATCAAATGCCTTTTTATAATGTATTTTATTTTTTGAATGCAATAGTTTGACATATATATGAATTTGTTTTGTAGATCTATTAATTCTTTTTATCATGAGAAGTTTTTGGTACAATGGATTTGCCCTGTGGTACATCTTTAATTTGTATGTATATTTTTATATTTTTGTTTTATTGTTTTTAAGTTATTTGTATTTTATTTTGCAGAATATTCCATCTCAGACAGATGCCACAAGTTGTGGTTATTATGTAATGAAGTACATGCATGATATAGTGTCTGAGAAAGTGTTGAAGATTGATAATATTGCAAGTGTTTATTCTTTGAACAATTGGTGTTTCTTCTTTGAACAATTGGTGTTTATTCTTGGAACAATTAGTTTTAATATATGACATGTTGAAGTTATAGTTTTGATGCATGATTTTAATTGTGATATGTTTTTTAGTGGGATAAGTATCCTAGGAGGTCAGGATACAGTATAGATGTGATAAACGAATTACGTCGAGATTTGGGAGAAATTGTTTTGAAATATGGTATTGATAATGAAAATGGTGGAGGAGGTCGTGTAAGGAGGACTGTTAAGGAATCTAAGTACCTCTCTCCGTTTATTTCTCGGCATCCAAAGTTGATGGAGAACATGGATAGTCGTAAAAGGAGGATTGTTGAATTTTCACTGAGTCCTGGTGTAAGCAGGTAAGAAGTTGAAGTTATGTTGTTATATGAATTTATATGTTATTTTGGCATATACTGATAGTTTTTTCCTTGTTTTGAAGTGATGTATTCTTCAGTGATGGACAAACCTTTATTGATAAACAGGAGACTTTATCACTGTCTGGCAATGATCATCTTGTCAATAATGTTGTGGATGCTTGGAGTTCAATTTTGAACACTGAAGAATTGAAGAAATATAATGGAAAACTGAAAAGATTTTTTTTCAGTACATATGCTTTTGTATGTTTCTTAACTTTGTAAGTTTGTTTTTTGTTTTCATTTTGTAAATAATTGTTGTGCTAACTGTTGTTTTGATTATTTTGTAGAATCTTCTGTTTTGTGGAGCTAGTAGATCAAAAGAACGTGATTTTAAGGAAAGGCTTCAGATTGAACTTCATTTTTTCAATTTTAAGAACTTGGCTGATGTTGAATTGGTAAGTTTTATGGTGGAACATCAGTAGTTGAATAGTATAAAATGTATTGAGATACTAATGTATTTTGGTGTTTATTAGGTGTTTTTCCCAGTTATTTCTCATGCACATTTTTATCTGATTGTTGTGGGCAATCTTTCAAAGACTGTTGAAATATTGGATAACAAAACACTCTCTCGGAACATCAGTCGTGTTGACAAGTATGGGGATTGCCCACAACAAATGGTATGTTGTAACATGATTTACTTCATGCTTTGGATTTTTTGCATATGTGATAACATATTTTCTAATTTGTTTGTTGTAGTTAAAATCCTATGCTGATTTTATTTTCAAAAATGATGCTTCTTCATTCAAACAAATGCGTGCATACAAAGTGCATATCCTGAAGATGAAGTGGAGAAGCAACAGTAACCACAATGATTGTGGTATTTTTCTTTTGAAGCATATGGAAACATACATGGGTCAGAATGTGAAATAGTGGGATATTGGATTGACAAAGAATTCTAAGGTATATGTTGTAAATTCTTTATGTAACAGTTTGTATTACTATTATTCTATAGTCTTATATCTTTTTTTTTTTGCAGGGAAAAGATTTTAGAAAGCTTAGAATTCATTATTGTTGGAGCATTCTATTGAATCTAATAAATCAGCTTATTGAAGAAATTGATAAGAAGTCAAAAGAATGGGTTGTTGGAACTGGACTAAATTTAATAGCATATTTGTATCTTACATTTGTAAATATATTTTAGAATTTGTAAATATACTTTAGAATTTATATATATTATTTTATATTCAATTTGGAACAAACCTTACATTTAATTTATATATTTGTATCTTACAGATGTCAATATTTTCAATATATAGCAGATATAATTCACTCGGAAGAAACCTTACATTTAATTGGAACAAATGGTACATTCATTTGGAACAAATGATATAGTTACATGGAACAAGTGTTTCAATTTGGTAGAATTCAGTCTATAGCCTTTGTCAATACTCACAACCACTTAATGGTACATTAAGTTGGAACAAATGATATAGTTATATTAAACAATTTGTACAATTTATGTATACCTTTGGAACAATATAAGAGCATATCCAATGGTTCATACTCACAACCACTTTATATACATCATCCATTTAATAAACATGGTATACTTTACAATTTATATATATTATTTTATATTCAATAAGGTTTTTGAAATTATATTTTTGTTTACTATTAATAGATGTCAATATTTTCAATATATAGCAGATATAATTCACTCGGAACAAACCTTACATTTAATTGGAACAAATGGTACATTCATTTGGAACAAATGATATAGTTACATGGAACAAGTGGTACAATTTGGTAGAATTCAGTCTATAACCTTTGTCAATACTCACAATCACTTAATGGTACATTAAGTTGCAAAAAATGATATAGTTTTATGAAACAATTTGTACAATTTATGTATACCTTTGGAATAATATAAGAGCATATCCAATGGTTCATACTCACAACCACTTTATATACATCATCCATTTAATAAACATGATATACTTTACAATTTATATATATTATTTTATATTCAATAAGGTTTTTGAAATTATATTTTTGTTTATTGTTAACAGATCCAGCAGTATTTTCAATATATAACAAATATAATTCACTTGGAACAAATGGTACATTCATTTGGAACAAATGATATAGTTACATGGAACAAGTGGTATAATTTGGTAGAATTCAGTCTATAGCCTTTGTCAATACTCACAACCATTTAATGGTACATTAAGTTGCAAAAAATGATATAGTTATATGAAACTATTTGTACAATTTATGTATACCTTTGAAACAATATAAGAGCATATCCAATGGTTCATACTCACAACCACTTTATATACATCATCCATTTAATAAACATCATTTTATTAAACAAATTGTCTTGGAACATAGTACTAATTATGTTAGAATGAGAAATGAGTTTAGATCACATTAAAGTAATTAAAAAGAATGTAACTATTTCTGAAGGAACAATTTAATATTTATTCCGGAACAACATATGTATTCGTTTTGAATAATATAGTTAAAGGAATGGAACAAATTGTGTATATCGTTGTAACAATGTAAGAGTATATCCAATGGATCAGTAAGATTGCTTTTGAGGCTTCATCCTGTAAAATAGAAAATGAAATGATATAGTTACATTTATTTCAGTAATAATGGATCAATAAGTAATCACTGTTTGTTTGAATATAAATAATACATGGTATATGTTTCATTAAAGTTGTAATTGTTAATAAAATGAATGCAGATTTATTTTAAGTGTTTATAATTCATCCCCTTTGCAATAATAAAGAAATGATGAAATAATTACTGATTCTGATAATTTATTACTATTAAATTTCAATTAATATAGGAAATAATACCAATAGTTTGAGAGACTGATTAACAGATTTATTTTAGTTTGCATTTAATAAAAAATTTGATATACGTAATAATCTTAAGACTACTGAGATTTCCAATATACATTTATTTTGAATGAAAGAGCGTGTTTCATTGCAGAAAAAGTAAAATTTGAAGAGACTCAATAAATTAAAGTTGTTGAGTTTCCCAATAGATAATCATTTGAATGAAAGAAAGCGTGTTTGACAGTAGGAAGTTGAAGAGACTAAATAAAATTCTATAAATAGTATCGTTCTCTCTATTGTTCGTATTTTTTTAGTAGAAGTAGAATTGAAGCAAAGATTTCAGGAAGCAGTTCGAGTTCTTTGAAGAGAAAGAGGTCTTCTTCTCCTGTTGAACAATCAGCACGTAAAGCATGAATCCATGTTGATCTTATATCATACATGTGTTTCAGCCATCCATGTTCTTCTAAATTGAATTCCAAAATAATTCTCATCCATTTTTCCACAAACTCTTCTGGTTCTAATTCTACACTCCACACGCAAGAATTTATCTTTGTGATAAAATCTGTTTCTTGCATTATTTATCGTCCTGTATTAGTAACAAAAGAGTTTTAGAAGAAATTGAATGTATGTGTATTGAACAACACATATATTCTGTAGGAACAATTTATGTATTATTATGGAACAACACATGTATTATTTGGGAACATGTTATTTATTGAATGGGATAATAGAAAATAAAAGGCATAGAATGATTTTTCATACCTATTTTGTCTGACATCTTCTTCATAATGTGCCACATGCAAAATTTGTGTTCTGTTTTTTTGAAATCATTTTTTATTGCAACTATCATTGCTGGATCTTGGTCTATTATCAAGCAAGTCGGCTCATTGTTGTCCATTGCTTTGAGAAATGTTCTAAAAACCCACTCAAATGATGTAATATCTTCGTTAGCCACGAAACAAGATGCAAATGTAATACATTTTTTGTGGTTGTCAACCCCAGTAAATGGTCCAAATATCATATTGTACTTGTTCAGTGTAGCATAAAAATAAGTTTTTTTGTTTGAAGAACATGACATTTGTATTGGAACAACATAAGTTTTCTGGGGCAACATCAGTATATGAAGGGCAGAAACCAATAATTTTATGTAAAAGATTATTATGTAGTACATGTTTGTGCTATATGTGGTGTCAAATGAGACCATATCACCATAAAGAGCATAGTTTTTTATACATACAGGGTCTGCGCATAAAGCTCTACAGAGTCTGCCGTCTTGATCTACTTCAAATTCGAAAAATAATGCACTCTATAACTCCTCTTTTTTTTTAAATTATCTACGAACATTTGTGCATCTGAATCCTTAATATAGGCTTTCAAGTCTCTCTGGAAGTTTTTAAAATTTATCTTCGCTGCACCAATATTTTCATATCCTCCATAAAGTTCCTTTGCTTGTCTATAAGTTTTCAGAGGACCAAGATTCATATATTCAACCAAATCATATTTTTTATTTTTAGATGAAATGAACAAAATTATATAACTAATCAGTTTAGTATTTACAATGCATAACTATTATGAAGTAGATGGTTTACCTTTGCATTATTAACTACCATCTTTTTGAGTAGAAGGTTCATGTTCCTGCCCTCTTATATTTATTACTATCTTTGGGATCTGATACTACACCGCTGCTCAATACTTTAGGGGATCGACTCTGTTACATAAGTTGATTCCTAACTTATGTCTGATATTCATATTATGAGATAAGTAAGCAGTTCTTATTGTATCGGCCAAAAATCTCGCTAATTGATCTTTACGGTGCTTCCTCTATCAATTAGATCTGTTATCCATAGAAACAAGTATCTAGGCATATTTTTTTGTTCATATTTTGACTTCTATGAAGTTACTTTCTTTGCTACAGCTGATAAAAATCGTTATTTTGGACGATGCATATGTAGAAAGCCTATTTCTAGTCAATTTCTAGTCAATTTTGTTCTTTTTTTCTTTCTATAGTGGAGATAGTCGCACGTAATGACAGATCACGGCCATATTATTTAACGCTTGTGGTAAGAAAGGGTTTCGTTCGAGTGCCCGAAAATAATATTCCAAAGCTTTTGTGTGCCAGACCCTCAACAAAAGAATGGTTTAAGGTGATAGAGTGTTACAGGAGACGCTAGGCTTCCGAATTGAAAAGGGTCTCTTTTTTTTTCGTCAGCAAATTTCGCTCATCAAGTTCTTTTTTGATCTGCCGCTGTTAGAAACACCACAATATTCGTCCTTCTTTTGGGATTAATGCTCTTAATGGTGAATCGATCATTCGATATCCTTTTCCTTTTGAGAGGCCTTTTCCTTTTGAGAGGACGGCGGAATCGAAGAAAAGTAATGAAACCTGCGATGGCTACTGAATAACCTCCTTTTACTTTCTCAATAATAAAGCCTTTTACCTTTGTATTTGTTCGCCAAATCTGAACCCTATTTAGGGAGTGCAATAGAGAACCTGAGATCCGATGCGAACAATCAGTCGAAGGAGCTGTTTAAGCGGAGCCTTTACTTAATATTCTATTAGTAAAGCGCACTTACTCTAACGGCGTACCTTTTGCATGATGGGTCAGCGAGGAAATGGGAACAGCGGCTTAAGCCATTAGGTGTAGGCGCTTTCCAGAGGTGGAATCTTCTAGTTCTTCCTATTTGACCCGAAACCGATCGATCTAGCCATGAGCAGGTTGAAGAGAGCTCTAACAGGCCTTGTAAGTGGAAACCTTACCTTATACCTTAGTAGTGAGATCTCATAAGAGAAGGAAAAAGGCTGCCCACAGTCTGTTTACGTTGAATAAAGAACGAAGTAAGCTACTCAACAGTTACAAAGTAACGACGAATGAAAGCTAAGTAAGTTCACTTCTCCTTCTATTTCTAGACAGATTTTCGAAAGACTGTAAAGCAAGTCAGTCTGCGCCGTAGACTAATTCATTGCTAGCTCGATTGCTAACGAATGAATTTCATTTATTTAACACAAGGGTATCCGTGAAAAGTCTTTTCTTTAACACATTTGTCTTAGTGCTAGCTGGACAGCATTTCTAGCTAACTCTTTCCCGCGTAACCTACCTTGACGCCATACCTTTGGAGCCTTCTCATAACCAGCCTTTATAGCCTATCCTTGACGCCATTTCTGGGACCTCGGTAACTACCCATTCCTTAGACCCTTTCCCAGCCTTGACGCCATACCTTCTTTCCGGAGCACCGACATCGTTAGACCTCTGCATGGACTCTCTACCGGCTGTCTCCAGAGGATGGAAGGAGAACAGCTCCACAATCTGACAAGGGAGGCGAGCCCTAAGTTTGGCAGGGACTCCATTGTCTTTCTATTTCCGAGGCATTCCATAAGTATAAGCCAAGTCGTTCTCTTCTTAGCGGACTCTGGTACCCCTACCCTGGGCTTGACTCTTTCTTATTTGTAGATCTTCCTCTGCTCAACCCCGGGAGGAATGCAATAGCGGTTCAAAGACACATGGTATGAGCTAGCGGCGATACATAATGGAATAGAGGATGGCGATTGAGGCGTGAAGGTAGGGGCGGACTCTTATCCATCTCCTCTTTTCTTATAAACTATAGACAGACTAATTATCTTTTTTTTTTCAATTTCTATTAGAACTGCATTTTTTTCAATTGGAAATCTCTACTAAGTATTGTTCTTATTAAAATTTCGTTTAGAATTCGGTACCAGGTCGCGTGTTAATAATATTAACTGTTGCAACATTCCCTTGAAAAAAAAAGAGGGGGTTCGATTGGACTAAGAAGGGGGAAGGAAGAAAGCGAATTTGAGCGAGCTCCCCTTGCATGCAATGATGTGGTGGTGAAAGCGAAAATAGTAGTGAAAACGAGAGTGCCGGTCTAAGAACTAGCACGAATGGTAGCGATTTAGCTATAAGAGAAAGTTCTAATGATCTCGATATAACTCAAAAATACAAACATTTGTGGGTTCAATGTGAAAATTGTTATGGATTAAATTATAAGAAATTTTTTAAGTCAAAAATGAATCTTTGTGAACAATGTGGATATCATTTGAAAATGAGTAGTTCAGATAGAATTGAACTTTCGATTGACCCAGGGACTTGGGATCCTATGGATGAAGACATGGTATCTCTGGATCCCATTGAATTTCATTCAGAAGAGGAACCTTATAAAGATCGTATTGATTCTTATCAAAGAAAGACAGGATTAACCGAGGCTGTTCAAACAGGCACAGGTCAACTAAACGGCATTCCCGTAGCAGTTGGGGTTATGGATTTTCAATTTATGGGGGGTAGTATGGGATCCGTAGTAGGTGAGAAAATTACTCGTTTGATCGAGTATGCTACCAATCAATTTTTACCCTAGCCCTAGTACGCTCACCCGGGGCTTGACCCTTAATCAATCACTGCCGATCGTCTCTTTGGCACAGTCCCAACCACCGGAAGCACGCTAAAACACTTCTGAAACTTCACATCTCAATGATTCATCAACTTGGATCTCTCAGAGCGAGACCAGGGATAACATCCACTGCCGGGGAAGTGTGATCTGTGACCTGGAATTTCTTCCTTTCTCCTTCGCTCCAAAGAAGCAAAGCATTCTCCCGTTAGAACAGTAACACTGTATCCTTAGAACAGTAAGTCTCGTTAGGCGGAGAAGTAGCTTACAGAAGGCACGGGTAAATAAGCAGCCGGGAAGGCTAAGAAAGGCTAAAGCCAGAAGAAAGAAAGGGAAAGAAGGCCTAAAACCGGGCTAAGAAAGAAGAAAGCAAGGGTAAATAAGCCAAGCTGCGGGATCATAAGCGATAGAAGGAAGGCCTAAGCTGGGAAGGAAAGAAGAAAGCTAAATAAGCTAAGCTGCGGGTTCTCCTAAATGAGGGTGTTCAGGAGATTGCCCCATAAGGAAGGTCAGTGGTAGGTCCCTTCCTGTACCACGCAGTAGGATACTTAGGATCCTACTCAGATATCTTCCTATCATATCCTTCCGGAGATGAGGTTCCTTTGTTGGCTCAGTATGTGGATTCAATACCTATTTCCTCAAGCGGCTCCAATTACCGCTTCTCCTTCATCTAGCTCCAACAGGGAAGCTTTCGGCTTGGAGGGAGGTCTTTCATATCTTTCGAGATCCCCAGCCTATCTCTGTATGGAGCTTACGCAGTGGTTGGAACAAAGACACATTTGGTTATTAATTCCACACATCCTGGAGTGTAAAGAATATGATTATGTTCTTCTTTGAACTGTGTCACTTCATAGATTCCATTGTCAGAAAGTTTGATAATCATTTTAGCACTGCATCCTACACGATTGAGTGTCCTTTTTCTGGTTTTTACATCACTGGATGTTGCTTTTTTCTGTGATATTTGTAACCTTCTTTATTGCATACAAAAAATTGTTCTTTTATAACACCTTGTTTTTTTCTTGATGTTGATACCCTACTATTAAATCCAGCAACACATGCATATGATTTGTAGAATTCTTGAGCTTTATTATAATTCTCAAATATCATTCCAAGAGCAGGTTTTAACTCATTTGAACAATTAGGCACCCATAATTTTGTTCTGTTAGGACTGAGTCTTGTAGTTACTTCTGGTGTGTAAGGTACAATTGCAGTAGAAGAGTAACTAGGCGAAAGCAAATCTACAAAACAGGTAAGAGAATCGAGATTAGGACAAAGATGTACTTGAAACAAATGGTACATTATTTCGGAACAGACCATACATTTATTTGGAACAATTGGGTCATTCATTTGGAACAAATGATATAGTTACATGTCAACTCTAAAATCAGCTATTATTCAATAAACTTGCATTGTGTCACATTTTTATATCTTTAACCAAATATCCTAAAACTAATCATAGCTATTATTCAATGATATAGTTACATGTAACAAGTGGTACAATTTGTTAGAATTTAGACTACAGTTTTTGTGAATAATTGGTGTAAGAAATCTATTATCAAGACAATGAATAAATTGTTAATGTAAACAGATGTCAATATTTTCAATATATAGCAGATATAATTCATTCGGAACAAACCATACATTTAGTAGGAACAAACCATATATTTAGTAGGAACAAATGGTATATTCAGTTTGAACAAATGATATAGTTACATTGAACAACTGGTACATTCAGTCTACAGCCTTTGTGAATAATTAGTGTAAGAAATCTATTACTAATGTGAACAGATCTCAATATTTTCAATATATATCAAATAAATTTTGAGTTGCAGATATAAGAAAAATACCAGAAGATGATGTTGTTCTATAAAATTGTGCTTCTTCTCTTTTGAATCATTCGCAGATTCAGCATCGGCAAAAGCTTCTACCTTGACCTGTATATTAGTCTGAGTTTCGACCCTAGCTTTAGTAGTAATCCCTTCAGAAATACCCAATATCTCATCATTATCCAACAAAAACAACGGAGGGTAATTCCCTTGGAATCTCACCTGAATCAAGGAGAACACAGCAGGAAATATGGATGGCCGCCAAAGGTTCAGCATTAAGTTCAAAAACACAAGCGGCTGAGGTCGTGGCTGCAGCACATATGAAGCAAGTATTAAATGCTTATACCAAAAAACTATTAAAAACAAGAGGTTGTAAAAAGCTTACTAGATGGTGAAGTATTTTCAGTAGCCCTCAAAGCGCTACTGGAGCTCGTGGCGGAGGGTGAAGACGATAGCCCATGAGGAACACAATCGGACACATCATGAGCTGCCTTAGTTGCTGCCTCGGCCTCCTCCTCAGCACGTTTCTTCACATCCAATTGGTGAGCTAGCAATTTGAGCCACACATTACTCATGTTAGAATATGCACACATAGGAATAAAAAAATCAAAACAACTCAAAAAGGAAGTGTTCACTTCTAACCTGCAAAGATACAATTATATGTGGGTGCTCCCTCCGGATGAACTATGTTAGCCTCATCCACTATAAAAAAGGGCATATTCTTCGACAAGTGACTCAACAGTTGATCCCTCATAAAAGTAAGACGTAGATTGATCAGATAATCATACATTCATCATCGGTAAGGGGAGCCCAGTCATGAAAGCTGTATTTTTCATAACGGCCCAATTTCAGGAGCAGTGGAAAGGAAAGCTGAGGGAATAGAGAGAGTCCCATAAAATTTCACCGCTCTCATATTTAGGAAGGCAAATCCAGAACCAATGAGGTTTAAAATTTTTATTATTGGAGGGTTTATCATTCAGAAAGGATGGCAGATTGGTTAGAAGCTTCTTGCTTGCCTAAGGTTTCTTGCCCTTACCATGAGATGAGCCCGCTCGAACCATTGAGCGATGAGAAGGAGGAAATGAAGAATAAAAAGAGAGTGAACTTACTTAAATCGGGGAGACGTAACAACTTCCTAAAATAAGGAGCAAGAAGAAAGAAGACGAGAACCAAATCCTAAAAATTCCAAAGAGCAAGAGGAGTGGCGAGAAGAAAGAGGGGGGGAATACAGTGAGAATGGAAGGAAGATGAAAGCGTTTTAGAAAATGAAATGACTTCAAGGCAGATAAAGATTTTTTTTTCATCATTGAAAGAAACAGTGTCATACATGAGCTACAAAAACGCAATATCCTAGGCCCAATCACACCCGGACACGTCAGCAAAATCAAGAGCCTAAAATAGGCAGCATCATCACAACTCCAAAATGACGATTTAGGGGGATTAATCATAAAAAAAAGTCCTCCTATAAAGCAACTTTTACAAAATAAATCCTGAAAGAATGTCTAAAAATGCTAAAGAAGGGGGTGGACATCTGATATCATGCAAAATGATATCACATGGATGACATCATTCCCCCCATCCTTGGACTTAAAGGACACGTATGGGAACTAGCGGCACAAGTTCAAACGATAGTGGCCCAAAGATGTCTATGGAGGCCAAAATACGACAAGCGGAGCTCTAACCCCCAATCACAAGGGAATCTTCTAGAATTCTGCGAGATAAAGGATTCCTCCCAGGATTCGGACTCCTTGAGAGATAAGGAATCGTAGTCCCATAAGGATTCCTAAAGAGGTTACAACCTTAACCTAAAAACAACCTTATAGATAAATAGTTAACTACTATCTCTAAACTAATTCATACCCTTCAATTCGGTCACAGGCATCAGAGCAGGTTCGCCGGACTCCGACCTTGTATGACCTTCGTTACTGTCTTGTAGTTTATCTACGATGTCGGACTACCAATGCGCTATGGACACGTAAGCAGAATATGTTTGTGGAATAAAATTTTATCATGCTATATTTTGGAATTATGTTTTTCTTTTTAAAATTTATTTTTATTAACAAAATAATTTGTAACTTTATTTCTCTAAAACTATACATTTTTTATTACATAATTGTAATTTATCCTTTTTTAGAAGTAATTTACAAATTTTAAATGTGTTGAATTTATTTTGGAAGAAAGGGTATCTCCTAGCATATATAAAATATACATATCCGGTGTTTGTTTCCCACGTTTTCTTTTGAGGTTCATATTAAAAATGAGAGTTAGGTGTTTGGTTAGAAAATTAAAAATAGTTTTTCCCAACAATAGAAAATCTTTGCTTTTTCAACATCATACATCAAACTGTAAAAGTATCTCCAATAGAGTGTTTGATGATGTAGTAATGGCTTTGGCAACTTTTGAAGAATATCACCTATTGGAGTAATAGTGAGTGTTTGAAATTTTCAATCAATGTTGCCACTTTTTGGCACCCTTTTAACAATGGTGCTTAACTTTTTTGATATAAAGGCTTAATACTTCTCCAGCCCCTTAACTTGTCCAAATTGATCATTTTACCCCCTCAATTCATCGAATGTCCTATTTACCCCCTTAACTCCATAAAAGTGGTATTTCTCACCCCCTCAATTTGTCCATTTCTCCTCCCAACTTATAGAATGTTCTATTTACCCCCTTAATTCAATAAAAGTGGTATTTTTCACCTCTTACAATCCGTTATCGAAGCCTAAATTGATAACTTTTTTTAAACGTTAAACCTATATTTATGTTATTTTGTAAGTGGAACCTAAATTGATATTTTTCCAAAAATTATAGACCTGTTTTGGTATATTATCCCTACATATAATGTATTTTACTTGTTTATATTAATGTGCTTGTTATTTGTATTTTTTATTTGTTATTTCTCTTTTTCAACTTTTTTTACTACTATAAATGGATAAGAAATACCATTTTTATGGAGTTAAGAGGGTAAATAAGATCATAAGTGGTGAGAAATACCACTTTTATAGAGTTAATTGGGTAAATAGGATATTCGATGAGTTGAGAAGGGGTAAAATGACAAATTTGAACAAGTTAAGGGGGTGAGAAATACTATTTTTATGAATTTAAGGGGGTAAATAGAACATTCGATGAGTTTGAGGGGTAAAATGACCAATTTGGACAAGTTAAGGGGGCTGGAGAAGCATTAAGCCTAAAAAAAAGATTTAGTTAGTCTACTATTAGGCTATTTTTATGACAACATTTTTTATGAAAATAATTATATATAAAATAATAGTTTATGGGAGCATTCTGACAACTTTTAAAGTTGCTTACTATTACTATTAGAGTGTTTTGTAACAAAAGTTGTTACATATAACGATGGGTTAGAAAATAAAATATTATATTTTAATATCAAGCAATCTTTATAACAATCTATGATGGAAATGCTTTAATATTAAACATCAGTAAAACTAAACAGACCTGCAGTACAGGGGATATGAGCAAACTAGAAAGTTAAGATTTAGGGAAATTGGCAAAGTATTACTAATTGTTAAGTAGAAGCAGCAATTAAGATTAAAAATAATAATATTAAAATGATGAGTATTTAATTTGATGGATATTGAAACATCATATGAAGTAAATGAATTGTGATCAATTTATTAACGCAACAGAAGAACAATGATGCAAGTAATCTCCATATACAGTGGTAATGCGATTAGCGTGAATAAAAGACCAAACAAATTGAAATTGAGATATTATAAAAATATTGAATCACCAAACTTATTATTTGCTTTCAAATGTTTTTTTTTTTTCCTCTTCATTCAAACCTTAATTCCTAATTAATTAGCATATGGCTATGGAGATAGTTTTAGGTTTGATTACCATTCTCCTTCTAAGTTTTTGGTTCCGGCAAGTTATTTCACCGGTTACTAATTGGCCGGTGGTCGGAATGCTTCCGGGGCTTCTTTATAAGGCACAAAACATACATGAATACAGCACTCAACTTCTAAAAGAAAGCGGAGGAACATTTGAATTCAAAGGTCCTTGGTTTGGAAACATGAACATTTTATTCACTTGTGATCCCGAAAATGTTCGACATATTTCGACAAAGAAGTTCTACAACTATCAGAAAGGAGATCAATACAAGAAAATATTCGAGCCTTTCGGGGAAGGTGTACTGAATTCGGATTTCGAATCCTGGAAATCTTTTAGGCGGATGATTCAATCCATGCTTAAAGACAACAAGTTTCAGCTGTTTCTTCAAAGGTCTATGGATGAGAAGATGAACAAAGGACTCATTCCAGTCCTTGAAAATGTCTGCACCAAAAAGATTCCACAAGTAGACTTACAGGATTTGTTTCAGCGTTTCACATTCGATAACATCTGCCTCCTGGTTTTAGGATTCGATCCCAATTGTCTTTCTCTTGATTTACCACAACTTTCATACAAACAAGCATTTGATGATGTAGAGGAGGCTGTCTTTTACAGGCATATCGTTCCGGAAAGCATTTGGATGTTGCAGAAATGGCTCAACGTAGGGCATGAGAGGAAGCTAAGCATGGCAATGGATACCATAGACAGTTTCTTGCAAGAGTGCATATCATCAAAGAAAACAGAAGTCCGGAGAAAGAAAGGTGAGATGGAGAAAATTGGGGAAGACTATGACCTAATAACAGCTTGCATAGAAGAAGGAGAAGAAGATGATAATAAGTATCTAAGAGACATAGGATTTAACTTCATAGCAGCAGGAAAAGACACTGTAAATGCAGCCCTATCATGGTTGTTTTGGCTAATTGCAACACATCCTTCAGTAGAAGAAAAAATAATAGCAGAATTCAAAGAAAAGCTCCAAACAAATGAAGATGGAAAATGGATCCTTTCAAGCCTAGAAGAGTTAAACAAGCTAGTATATCTCCATGCTGCAATCTGTGAAACACTTAGGCTATATCCAGCAGTGCCTTTCAACCATAGAGTATCAGTTGAAGAAGACAGTCTCCCAAGTGGACATAATGTAAAAGAGAAGACAAGAGTCATGTTTTCAATGGTTTCAATGGGGAGAATGGAACAGATTTGGGGAAGTGATTGCCAACAATTCAAGCCTGAAAGGTGGATTTCTGACAAAGGTGGACTTGTTCATATCCCATCTCATAAATTCATAGCTTTCAATACAGGACCTAGAAGCTGTTTGGGTAAGGATATAACATTCATCCAGATGAAGATAATTACAACAGGTATACTTTGGAATTACCATATTAAGGTTGTGGAAAATCACCCTGTTGCACCTTGTCTTTCTGTTATGATGCATATGAAACATGGTTTGAAAGTTGAAGTTTCTAAGAGAGATTAGATTCTCATTCCCATTCATCAACTATATCAATCAAATATGTTATCAATAAATAATCATTTATGTAATGCTATCCAATTTCATTTAACAATTTGGGATTGTTACTCAATTTTACTTTTATCATTCAAACAAAACGTTATTTTATGGTATTTCAACCAATTTCATTGATTGTTTTGTGGTATTTAAGAAAAAAGAATACTCAAGACCAAAATATGACCCCTTATTCCTATTATTGAACTCCCAACTTTTTTATTTAAAAGCTCTTGAGTGGTGGTTTTACATATATGTAAAAATGCCGCTCAATAAAATAAATTAATGGAGGCATAAATTCTATTTATGTTGATTCCTATAGTTAAGCTACTAATAAGGAAAATCAAGTTGGTAGACATGGTGTAATTTTTGTAATACTCCCTTCAAGTAGAGCATAGATATTGATTATATCCAATTTGCTACAAATATAATTTATTTGAGTTCCTAATTCCGTGCTTTTTAACTGACCTCATCATGTAAGCCAACTCGACTAGCTGCAAGGGATACGAAGACTACTGATTTGGATACTAGTACTTAGACTGCTCGATAATATCCATAGCACTTACCTAGAGAAAAGATATTACTTCTCTCTATAGCGCCCTCTCAGAAAAGGATTCAGCTTTATCAGGAATCTTATATATAGCCATCTACCAAAGAACTACAACCCTAGGTAAAGAAAGATATCTCTTTCTTATTCTCCTATAGGGGGGAGATCAGTAGAATGGTCTTACTCCAAGAGATTTAATATCACCGGAGAAAAAGCCTAGTCAAAGGAGCTTAAAGAACCGAATTACTTGAGGCTATCCTAGTTCTGATTTCACTAACACGAGGAAAGTCTGGCTGTAACGTTGGATTTATTTCAACAGTAAATTCTTTCTTTGAATGATGCCCTTCAACCGTCTCTAAAATGAGGAGTTCATAATGCATAATCATAATGTCATATTTATGCAATTTCTTAGTTCACTATTGCCCCCTCTGGTACAGCAGCCTACGCACCGCACAAATTGAGCTGGTCATCAAGCTTTTGGTAAATTTATCATTTAAGTTTATAGGTCTGTATAGACGGTTGATATTGCTAGAGTTTATCTTTTTGTAGGCGAAATAAAATTTTATTATTTATCTTGTACTTACATTACCTCTCATCCATTCCTCGGAACCAACGCTTGGAGTTTACATCCACTTCACTTGTTTTAGCCATTTTTTCTCATGTTCGGGTAAATGATGAGTAATAATACTAGTAGCTGAAAACGCAGTAAAACGCTTTATAAAATCCTATGAGCTTGTGTTGAGTGAAAAGCCTGCCAATAAGAATGATAGGAAAAGATGGTCTCTTTATTGTACTTTTCCACTACACGAGAAAAACCTTAATGATATCGAAAATCGAAGGAGCGGAAAGTGCCTAACTCAAGTGAAACTGACGGAATATATCTCCTTTTCCTCTCAACTACTCTATTCTATTATTATATATATTATAATAGTAGTAAACTCCTCTGTCTTTCCCGAAAGTCAAAAAAGGTAAGTATATCCCAAGTAGCAAGCCATTTTGGTGCTACTTCTTCATAGAGCTGCCAGCATGGTTGAAATGCTGGGAAAGCTCTTCACCATCTCCTTTCAATCGAGCAACTCTATACCTCCCACTTCTAACAAGTAAGTAATTTCATACCTTCTAGCTAGATGAATAAAAAAAAGAGATTTCTCTAACTGATAGGAAATTCAATTAAGTAAAGGAAAGAAAGTTGGCGTAAGAATTTGATTCTTCTATTCACCTTACTTAATAGTCATGAAATCATGTAAAATCTGATAATCATAGGTGATGTTGTCTGGGCAAAGCCAATTTCACCAAGTAGATGATATAGGCATACATTTTCTCTAATCATATATCTTATGATATTAGTTCACGGTCTAATGAAGAGAAGAAAGTTTCGTTAGCCAAAGCAGCTTCCGAAATGAAAGACAGTCGCTCAAAAGCTGCTATTTGTCCCGGCATCCATCATTTTTAATACCGCCCCTTCTCTTAGCAGCTAGGCGGTGAGCAAAGACGGAAAACCTCTGTTTCATCTTATGGGGTTAGGAAATCCGATTCCTTTCTACGAAGAAATCAAAAGGATAGAGGAAAAGATCAATAGTGTTTTTCTTTTCTAAAAGGATAGATGATATAGGCATACAAGTTCACATGTGGTATGTGACATAGCTTGATATTCAAATTCCACACTTGATATAAAAACCACACTCTATTTCTTGCTTTTCTAAAAGGCGAGATTGCCTCCAACAAATTCACAATAGTCAGTGGTAGAGCTCTTACCTATAAGGTTTTTAGCATAATTTGCATCTGTGAAACCTTCAAAAGTGTGGTGACTATGGTTTTGATATAACAAACCACGTCCTAGAGCACCCTTTATATGTCTCAAAATAGGACAATTGCACCCCAATATGATGTTCTAGGAGAGGACATGAACTGACTTACCACACTTACTAGGAAAGCAATACCAAGCCATGTAATTGTAATATAATTTAACTTTCTAACAATTCTTCTGTATATTTCAAGCTTCTCAAGTAAATCCTCACCTTCAGCCATTTATTTCACATTTGGTATCATATGGGCATCACAAGTGTATGCCTGAATTAAACCAATATCATTCAATAGTCTAAACAGTATTTTTTTCCCGAGTTAGACAAATTCATTTTCTAGTGCGAGATACTTTTATTCCCAAGAAGTATTCAAGATCATAAGTCCATTGTTGGGAAATAAATACCAATAAATGTTTTAAACTTTGTAATTTGAACTGTATCATTACAAATTATCACAATGTCATCAACATACATAACTAGTATAATAAATTCATAACTCGATGTTGAAAAGAAAATTGAATGATCATATGCACTCTGACGTAAGCCAAATTCAATTACTGTAATATTGAATCTTCCAAACTAGACGCATGGGGATTGTTTTAAGCCATATCTCAACTATTGCACACTTTCTGAACTCCCTTTGAGGAACAAAACTTGTAGTTGGTTTCTGTATATAAACCTCTTCATATAAATCACCATTCAAAAGAAAGCATTTTTAACATCGAGTTGATGAAGTTCCCAATTAAAAGTAACAGCCAAGGAAATTAATAGATGATTGCAGAGTTTAGCAATAAGAGAGAATGTGTCGAAATAATCAATGTGTAATAATAATTATCATCCACCCACTGTCTAATAAATCCACAGACATGTCGATGCAATATATTCAATTTTGACTCTGACTTCATGTTTATCTTTAGTGAATACTGATAGATAATAATCATTCCTATAAAGAAGGTCATTCATTTTTCCTTTCCAAACATGGTAACTTGAACCGTTTAAATTAACCATTCTACTGGTATTAGCCTTCATCATTCAACAAGTCCAACAACAATAATAACAATCAAAGCTCTGACACCAATCCGATGAGAAAATGACTAACAACGGAAACAACAACAATGTTGAATTAAACTTCATTATCAATATTTTCCCAACTTGAATGAATCTTTGAGGAAATATCAAATAGAGCAATAACCAAACACAACAATATAATGATGAATAGAAAAATGGCAGCTGCACACCTTGCACAACACGCAACAATTTTTACATGGAAAATCCCATCAATGTGAGGAGTAAAAACCATAAGGACCGTAGTCCGCTTAAACATTCTACTATATCAAAAATAATGGGCAGTACAATAGTTCTTCCCTAGACAATAATAGAGGTATACACAATCAACATCACACTTTTGGAAATCTCCTTCAAGAAGTATGGAATCAAAGAGAAAACATAAAAGATGAGAAATACCTTAAGAGACACAATCAGAGTTTTAAACTATACTTGATTAAATTAAAAAAAAATGTACTTTGATTAAAAAACATTGTCATCCGAATATTTCCAAATTAATAACGTTGGCACTAGATTAAATTCAAAAAAAATATACTTGATTAAAACATGGGCATCAGTTACCAAATTCTCTAATTTATCTCAAATTCTTTTCAAATTTCCTAATAAAAATATTGAATATCAATTCTCTAATTTATCTCAGAATCTTTCCATAATTATCTCTCCAACCCATCAATCCTAATAAAATTTCTAATTTATCTCTCTTCTTTAATTACACTCCAATCCTAAAAAATATTGAAATGGTAATATTGTCTTTCATCTTCAGTTCATCTACAATTCATCAGCTATACAACCAATTTTGTTTTTTAATCATCTCATTGTGAAACTTCCAATTGCTAATAACTTTTTTTTTGTCTATAAAAAACTCTATCAGATTCTGATCTACTTGGCCTTTAGAGGCAATTTGGGAGAAACGCATTAAAATCTTCCAATTTCAAGAACTTAGCCCCTAAAGCCTGTTAAGTGGAATGATTTTCAGATTTGGTTTTCATTTTTCTGTTATCATGCTTTGTGTTCTAAAGAGCATAAAATCTTTTGGAACTGTTCCATAATTTATTGAATTTGAGAATTTTTCATCTAGAAATGCTCATAGACATCATTTTGTATAAGAAATTGGGTACTTAAAGCAATACAAATGTTTTTTCATGTGAAAGGTTTTTATTAGATTGTTTGTTAAATATAACAAAAAAAATGTCATTTTTAACTAATATTCTTTTATACAATTGACTTTTCGACTTTTTTTACTTGTACTTATTTATTAGGGCCCCACTTGGTAATTCGCCTCTGGGCCTCTAAAATCTCAGGATCGGCCCTGCATAGTGGTGCTCCTTAAAACCAAGCTCTTGCAAAAACCTTTTCAACCACAAAATCTCCTTACATGCTTTTGTTGCTGCTATATACTCTGCCTCTACTATAGAAAGGGCAACACATTTTCTGCAATCTTGATTGCCATGACACAGCTCCCCCTGCAAAGGACATCAAATAACCAGAAGTGGACTTCAAGCTATTTTTATCTCCTGTCATATCAGAATTTGTGTACCTAACAAGCACTGGCTTCCCATTTCCAAATGTAATTCCCAATTTAGAAGTACCCTGTATATATCTGAATATCCACCTAACTGCTTCCTAATGCTTCCTACTCGGATTTGATAGAAACCGACTAACAACACTTACTACATGAGCTTTATCAGGCCATATACATACCATACCATACATCAAACTTCCTATTATTGAGGCATATGTAACTCTATCCATCTCTTCCTTCTGTTTCTTTATAGAAAGGCAATCCTTTTTAGTTAGCTTAAAGTTGGTAGTAGGAGGAGAAATAACCACTTTAGATTTATCCATGTTGAATATGTGGAGCACCTTTTTTATATACTTTTCCTATGACAAGTGTAACTTCTTGGCACCCTTGTCTAATATTAATACCAAGAATGTATTTTGCTAGCCCCAAGTCCTTCATGGAAAAAGACTTACTCAATTGTTTCTTCAACTGGACAATTCTTTCAGCATTCTTGCCAACAATTAACATGTCATCAACATAAAGCAATAAAATGATAAAATCATCAGGGTCAAACCTTTGAATAAAAACACGGTGATCTGAAGTAGTCTTCTGGTAGCCTTGCTCACCAATGACTGACGCAAATTTCATGTACCACTGCCTTAGTGTTTACTTCAAATCATATAGACTTTTCTGAAGTCTACACATATACTCCTCTTTTCCTTTCATATGAAAACCTTCAGGTTGCTCCATATAAATCTTCTTATCTAAATCACCACGGAGAAATACTATCTTGACATTTATCTGCTCAACCTCCAAATCAAGGCTGGTTACTAAACCGAGAACCACTCTAATAGATGCAATTTTCACAACTGGAGAAAATATCTCATCAAAATCAATACCTTTCTTCTGACTAAATCCTTTGACCACCAATCTATCTTTGTACCATGGTTGTGAAGAGTTCTCTTCTTGCTTCACTTTGAACACTCAATCATTCTTCAAATCTCTTTTGCCCTTAGCCAACTTCACCAGCTCAAAAGTGTTATTCTCATACAAGGATTTCATCTCTTCTTTCATGGCATCGGCCCACTTTTTCTTGTGCTCATCTTCCATAGATTCTACATAACTCTCAGGTTCTCCCCCATCAGTCAACAACACATACTCATCTACATAATACTTGGTGGAAAGATGACGATAGACCGCCTAAGTGGAACAAATGGAGTGTCTGATACAGGCAACTCCTCATGGATAATCTCATCCATTTCAGCCTATTTTGGAGTATCAACATCATCAGTACCTTGTTGGTCATCATCATGAACACCATCTTCTATCTATGCATAAACATGTCTAAGAGGAACTGGCCTAAGTCAACAAGGCCATCAATACGATGTGGGGCTATCTATGCCCTCTCAAGAAGATCATCAATATGCTGAGGAACTAACTATGCCTTCTCAACATCTTTTAAAGTCTGATCCAACTCATCTCGGCTATAACCTATAAACACACGCTGCCTAGTCTTCACATCAAGCTTAGTCCTCTCATCTTTAGGAATGTGCACAAAAGTCTTGCATCTAAAGACAAGCAAGTGATCATACGAAATATCTTTGCGTAAAATACTAATCTACCCTTGCACTACAACAGCGGCAATCAGCATACTAAACATGTGTGAGGTGTAGATAGGGCGTGTTGGGCTTTTTACTTAAAGGAAGTCTTTTCTTATCAATAGGTGTAAAAATCATTATATAGTTGTATTGTGGAAATAAAGAAATAGAGAAAAAAAAACCAATCAATGTGATGATTGTGAAGTGTAAATTTTGCCTTAGAGTAGAAAATTGTCCAAATTTAAGCCTAATGTTTTCAAGTAAGATCAATTTTAACCTTACGTTACTGAAAATTTGAAAGGGCTGGTTGGGCTACTATTTAATTGTCACATCGGACCTTTCAAACATTAATTACATTTAAGATATTTAATGTGGCATTAACACAGTTAAAAAAGTTTGCCACATACAATATAGTGGTTCAATCATATTGTCTTTTGATTGTTCATACCACTAAGAAACTGGTTCATCATGTTTGGCTGATGTGGTTCAGGAGTGTGTTAATCTTATTATAGAGTTAGATAATGTGTCAATCTCTTATGTCAAGTGGTCAACGAATTCTGCAACTCATTGCTTAGCTAGGGTGGTAGATTTTGCGTCTATTCGTGGAGTGTTGGAATGTCGGCCTCATTTCCTTATTGATGCATTGTTTTCAGATTTAAGTTAATAAAGTGATGCTTCTTTTAAAAAAAAAGTTACCACATACAAGTTAATAACAAAAAATTTGGCAATGTGTCTAAAATGTTCACTATGTTACTAATATAGTTTAAAATAATCAACAAAAAATGTAAGAAACAACTTCAGTTCAGTTTATCGATAAACTTGTTTGGAAGGTCTGATGTGTGAGCTTTTTCAAATTTAAATTGATATTGTTTGGAAAAGTTATGGTTAAATTTGCACAATTTTATACATTAGGGCTAAATATGCACTTCTTAAAAAACGTAAGGATAAAATTTAATCCGTATCCTTTAAAGTAAAGGAGATGTAACATAATTAATTGGGTTTTATCCACGTTAAAAATACAAAAGAATGAGTAAGAGTAAAGATTGATGTTAAACAATCAGAGTAGAAGAAAAAAAAACTAATTCAATATAATACTCGCAATATGTCATTGTCTTGCCTTCTATCTCAGTTGACAATATTCTTGCCAATTCTTATGAAAAGATCGATTATCTAATACTGATTTTTTTTTTGGTAGGAAAAGAAAGGAAAAAACAAACAAAAAGCCACTCAGCCCGGGATCAGCCTAGGAAAACTGACCCCCACCACATCCTCCAAGATCAGAGCAGAAACGAAGGACGGAGGAGACGAGAAGAAAGAGAGACCCAACATTCTAGAATGCCCTTCCTCCGCAAGATGGTCAGCAACACGATTTTTCTCTCTATAAACATGAGCAAAACTAATAGAATCAAAGGAGGAACTAATCCTTCTAATTCCTTTAATTAAGTTAAGGCTATTAAGGCAAGTGGCACTGCTCTCAGAGATCAACTTGACTGCTTCAAGGTTATCAGATTCCACAAGAAGCTTATTCACCCCCAGACTCTTTGCTAATCTCAGGCCAGAAAGGATCCCCCAAAGCTCTGCAGAAAAGGACGACCCAACCCCCAAATTCTGAGAGAAACCAGAAACTCACTTACCACCATCATCTCTAAGAACTCCTCCTGCGGCAATTCTCCCGTCCCTCAGACAAGAACCATCAGTATTAAGCTTCACCACACCTTCGCTCGGCCTACCCCAGCCTAGAAGATGGACCTCCTTCCTCTTAGTAGTCCTAGCCAAGGGATCCTCAACAAAGCTCTCTACCAAGGTGCTAATTTTCCTGGAAAAGAAATCTAAAACATTTGGCACAGACACCAAGTTTCCTCCAAAGATCTCCTCATTCCTCCATTTCCAGAGCTGATGGCAAACCACCACAAATAATAGCACACTCTGATGCAACTCAGGCAGAAGAATCCCATTAATCCCATCCACAAACCAATCATTCTCAGAGTGGGCTAAAAAAGAAGAAAGCAACTCCCTGGGAAGAATTCTCCTCCAAACCTCTTTACTCTTCTCACATTCCTTGAGTGCATGGCACAAAGTTTCTTCATAATTTTTGCATCTGCCATAAGCTCCAGACTCCACCAGATGCCTCCTTTTTCTATCCGAGTTAGTAAGCAGTATGTTTCTTACCCCGAGCCACAAGAAACTTCTAATACGGTAAGGCACTTTTAAAGCCCAAATCGTCCTCCACACCTCAGGAGTCGAGATCTCCGAATCCTGATAGAAAGCCTGAAAAGCAGATTTACACGAATAGGCCCCATTGTTCGTCAAAGACCAACAGTAACTATCCTTGTCTTCACTTTGACTACTAATCTGAACACTTCTAATAGAAAGGAGCGATTCCATACTTAGATAGGACTCAAATTTTGCCCAGATCCACTCACCCTCTAAACCCACTACATCAGCAATCCTCCAGTCCTGAATGTCCGACGGCGGTCTAGAAGTACAAACCTCTAATAAACGCTTTTTCCCTATCCAGATATCCTTCCAGAAGCTGATGGACCTGCCATTACCCACATTCCAACCAATCCCTGAACAGAACTCGGCAAAAACTGCACTAATGCCTTTCCACAGAAAGGAACAGTTAAGCACTCTATCCTTAGGGCCCACAAACACCTTATCCTTCCGGTATTTTCCGCATAAAAGCTTAACCCACAAAGCTGAAGGAGACTGCCACATTCTCCACAGGAGTTTCATTAATAAGACTCTATTATTATCTTTGGCTTTTCTAATGCCCAAACCCCCCTTATCCTTTGGCTGACACACCTCCTTCCAAGGAACAAGATGGATCTTCCTCCCCTCCTCAGCTTCACCCCACGGGAACCTACGGTTAATTTTGTCAAGATCCTTAAGCACAGGCTCCGGAAGATGACAAGCCTGCATAATGTGATTAGGGGTCGTACAATTGACAGATTGAATCAACGTAAGACGGCCAGCGAGAGAAAGAGTCTTAGCTTTCCAGGCAGCACACTTCATATTAGCTATATCCAAAGTATCTTTAAATGACACCTTCGACACTCTTTCACTATGGAGGGGAACACCCAGATACTTCCCAAGAGAGTGAGTCAGAGGAATGCCTGACAACTCACTCAACCTTTTGCAGGCTCCTTGGTTCATATTGTTAGAGCATATCAGCCTGGATTTCTGAACATTGAGTTTCTGACCAGAGGCAGAACATAAGCAATCAAGAATATCCATAATAACACTTAACTGCTCTTCCTTACCCTCTATAAAGATCAGAACATCATCCGCAAAGAACAAGTGAGTAATCTGGGGACAGAACTTATTTATCGCCACCGGGTGGAGTTTCCCCTCATCAACAGCATCTAATACTAATGCATATTGGTAATAAGGTAAATGTGGTTAAGGGTTCCAAATTGTTTAAGCGAGAAATTTCGAGTTCGAATACTAATTTATATAGAAAACTTTAAAGGGTGTGTGAAGAATCTCGAATCAAATCAAGTAAGGATTAACTAAAATTTAGCTGATATTATATCAGTCGATTATCAAAGTCAGGGCAAAGAGTTACAATGATAAAATATGGACAACATGTAAAACTGAATTTGAAGTCCGGCATGTAGAAGAGAATGTTATTAGATATTATTTGAGAGTAATCTAGTATAATGAAGTTGGAATTGATAATATATGGAACAATTTGAAGGTGTCTAGAAAAGGTTGTGTAAAAGGAAAGATAAAGGTAGACTCTTAGGAGTGTAATTCCAAGTTTGCTTCAACTTCAATAGTAATGGAGGAATTTGTGATGCATAAACTAGTCAATGGTGGAAGAGAATCACAGATTCAGGCTGCTCGCTAAACTCTGTAGAAACACCATGGCTGAAAGAGGCATTATTTCCCCTTTCATTTTGATGCTTCACTCTCTTTGCTTACCTCACTCTTGCTGTCTCTTTTGTCTTCACATTTTTATAATTATGCAGAAACAAGATCCGGATAGTAAAATCCCCAATCCGGAAATGCAACACTCATAGAACTAGTAATTGATATCTCTTCTTGTACACCAAACAAGCTAAAAATCACTTCTTTGGGTGCTATCCCTCTCATTCTCGGACTCCTCACCGCAGATTATACAGATGATACCACAAAATGCATTAGCATGCAACCCAAGCTCGACGCTACTCAATCAATCTTTTCATTAATCCTTGCTATCTACTTTTCTGAATTTCGTTTCCTATCAGACTGCTACAGTTACGTGTTGACAGAACATGGAGGGCTAAAGATAAAGCTCAAGAGCTGTTGTTACTCTTAAGGATTGCTCAGGTTATGGATCAAGAGGAAAACAATTGAAACATGAATTTATAGAGCAAATTATGAGAGAAATTGATGCAGAATGGAAACTACAGCACTGAGGAGATGCTTGCAAAACTCAACACGTAATCCGTAATAAGTTTTGGTGATGATTGGTTTCAAATGTAGGAATTTCTGTACATACTTTCAAATGCTAATTTGTAAGGTATGCTTGTGACTTCTTACCTGATTAATTATCAACCGGGAAAAGTCTGTTTTCATCTCAACACAAGCATATCAGAGTTAAATGTGAAAAAGAAAGCTAGAGTGCAACGAACGTTTGCTAGCAGCAGCTGCACTTGCCCAATACATAAATTTAGCTTTCACATGAACCTATAATTGGATCGCCCAAATCATCAACGAAAACTTGTGAGAACTATTATATGCCCATTTCAGGTAACCACACACTCAACATGATTTACTCATCCTATCCACAAACTAAATTCTAACAATTGTCGCACAAGATGCATAAGTGATCTGATAATATTCAATCAATGTTTATTTGATAACGATCAGAATAGATCATCAATAGTTGCAATCATATACCAACAAGTCAAACCCTATTGGCACAATTTCTCTGCATTAACATGAACCAATAACCAAATGTTGTAGCTTCCTACTACAACAACAAAGTCTTAGTCCCGAAATGATTCGGGGTCGGCTAACATGAACCAAAATATAAAACCGTTAAATATTTGTAGAATCTAGAGGCCCTCCAATTGAAAAAAAAAAAAAAAAAAAGAACAGGGTTGTGTTTCATCATTAAATTGTGCAGATTTTGTGATACATATCCACCCATATATATATCGATTTAAGTAAAACGTATGTATAATTCTCCCCAGAAGTTGTTATTTGGAGATTATTTTCACTGCGTCTGCCTACAAAAAGAAACGGTCTATGCACCTAGAAGCACATAATTATGCTTGGACAAGGCAAAATTTTCAGCCTGACCTTTTATATATGCTATAGGCCACTGCAATGGTTGCAACTGCTCCAACCACACCAACAGCTGCATAAACATTGCTTTGATCTAATGAAGCAATCAGGCTCGACAGTTTGACCTGCCCCTTCTTGCTTTCGTTCAGTTTTATTTCTTCACTTGCTCCTACATCTCTGCAGCATGAGAAGCCATTGACACCCTGGCAACAGCCACCATTCTCTTTAATGACTTCAGTGTTACTTTCTTCATGTTTCTTACCATTCTCTTTAATGACTTCAGTGTTTCTTTCATCATGTTTTTTGCTGTCCTTTACGTCTTCTCCATTTGGAAGCTTCTGCTCAGTCATTTCTTGAACAGATAGCCCCATTTGACCCCTGTAATTGATTATTGTAAATGCATGCTCCCCAAATGCATTAAATGATGCTAAAGATATGAATAAAGCATTTGCATCCACATAGGAACAAGAAGCAAATTGTTTGTGCTAAAATGCAAGCACACTGAACCATAGCAACTTGTTGATCTTATGGAAACGATTAGCCCATTCTGGCAAGCAAAGAGGTAATCATGCCATATATTAGCACCATACATGCCTAAGACAATGGGTAAAGCAAGTGAAATACAAGGTCAAAAAGGCGCAACTTCCAGAAACTTCACATCAAGAAAACAAAGTTAATAGTGGATTTGGATTTGGACTTGGAGACAGAGGCTTGAGCAAAACATTCATGACTCTGCTCATATAAACAAATTAGCAAGAAGAGAACTAAGAGAACTAAATATGAAGAATTGATGCCCTTCATACTGAACAACAATCAAGATCAGTCTAAAAGTCACCAAGTGCAGCAAAATTGGAGCAAAAAGAGCATTTACTAGGTCAATCAATTTAGAAAGAGAATGAAATGTCCATACAACACAACAATAAGCAAATTTGGAAGTAAATAACGTTAGCCATAATAAACATCTGAAAAGAATAACCATGTGAATAATATAGGCATTTACACACACACACAAAAACAAACCTCCAAAGCCGTTTTATCACAATTCCCTTCGAAATATGCTGATCCAAAATTTCAGGCACATCATCAGGAGTGACATAACCATACCTGTAAGAACAGAACATTATCAACATCCCTAGTAATTTGAACCATTAAAGGATAGGAAGAGGTCCAAATCTTACCAATGACCCATAATTTTTCCCTCAGAGTCTGGACTATAGACAATTAAGTTCCCAGCATATTTATGGCCTCCTATGTGAGAGCACGCTTTAACAGTAATCTGATCCTTGAGCCCTCGAGATTCAATCCCCTCGTTGAGCTTTTCAATAAGAATTGGTCCACAAACACCACATCTCTTATCCCGACTACCATGAGCGCATACAAAGATATGTGAACCAGTGAGCACCTCCTGAACTCCAGAAGCCCATGGCTTGCCATTCACAAGCACATCATCAACAAAACCATCGATATCGGAATCCTTCAGACCCCTTTAGTTGCAAATTGACAAAGTGTCATAATTAAGAGATACAGCTTTAAAAAATGACTGAAATCAATCTCTTCAGTATTTTCAAGAGAACGTTATACTTACATATTACAACAGAGAAAATATATATACACGCATATATAGAAATAGACGAAGTGCTAAAATCACTTGACTTCGGTAATTTCAAATAGTAGTCTCTCAATTTGAACAACAAAAAGTAAATCATATTACACCCGAACAAGCTCGCTTGGGAATATTCTCAAAATTGGTGCACAATATATAAAGATGAAATTTTATAAGGTACTTAGAATTAGAAAGCTTTAAAATAACATAGAAACAATCAGATGCTAATAACTCCTGATTCTTTTTTTTTTTTTTTTTTTTTTTTGGAGAGTAACTCCTGATTCTTTAGCAAGTTATAAATAAATCTCTAAATAATAGAACAAAAATCCTAAATTAGTCAATTTAGGTTTCATTAAATTTTGCTTGCAACATAGTTTTTCAGTATTATCCTAACAAATTCGTTCAGAGTGTAATTAGAAGCATAGAATGCGGAAAGCTCATCCTAAACCATATTCTCGATAGAGCTTCAGGAGGCCAACCATTCCCTGAAATACAAAAATCTAATTCAACAAAGAGAAACACCAAGATAGGACCCTAAGTACAAATGTGCTGACCATTCAGTCGACCTCGATCTATGAAAATTTTGTCGAAGAACTAAGAATAAACCATGCATAACCCCCAATCTCAAAAGAATTATCGAAGAACTACAGTAATAGATCACCGGAAACTCACTTATATTTTATCATATCAGGAAATATCAAAATGTCACCATTTTCAAACTCAGTGCCGTCGCCTCCCTCGCAGATAGTTACGTTCGTCTAGAGAAACAGTAAAACAAAATCAACAGCAAAGCAAAGCAAAAGAAAACAATACTAAATGAAGCTAACAAAATTTCAAAAAAGAAAATCAAATTAGAACAAAAGAGAGAAAGCCAAAGTTAATTATAAGTACCTTAACAGTGAAGTCGCCCTTACGAGATTTGACAGCGGAAGATAATAGTTTGGGGAGGGGATCAGTCTCGGACTCCTCAACGCGTGGGAGCCACGTTTCAGGATTCTTGAAGCAAAGGAAGACGTGGCGGTCATGCTCACTGATAGTTCCGGCCAGGTTGGTCTTATACATCTCAGTTCGAGTGAAACCAAATTTGGTATCTTCGTCAGGCGAGATCGCGGTGGTGTCCGCCATTGAAATAGGAGTGAAGCTTCTTCGTAGTTTTCTAGTGAAGGCTAGATTAGCCGGAGTTCGCTGTTTCAGAGGGTGAAATGAGAGAAATCGCTTTGTAGAAGGAAAATGGAGAAAACGTTGATCGAGAGGAGATATGAGAGACGGAGGAGGGTGCGCAATGCGCATCGGGGATTTAAGTTTAATATGAACCGGTAAACAATTTCAATAATGCTTCGTTGCTGGGGGGAAGTATAAATAAAGACGCAAGTAGAACGTGGTACACACGCGCCGTCTGTAATGAAAGTTGGTTATAACGGGTTTGGACAGAGAAGATGTGCCGGTTGACCATTTGGTGTGTAAGAATCTGATCAGCAATGATGAGGGAGTTCGAAGACATACAAATAAAGGGTAAAGTACATCAATGGCCACTGAACTTTACCCATTTTCACATTATAGCCATTGAACTTCATTTCTTACCAGTATAGTCATTGAACTTTACACATTTTAATATCGGTGGCCACTCAATTTTAACTAACTTCTCAAAATGACCGTTAACAATCGTTAACTACCTCAAAATGAAAATATTCAAGAATTAAAGTTGTTCAGAACGACATTTACCATGAACCCACATTTTTTATTTTCGAAAATCACATTTTTTGGAGTTTTCTCTCTCCTAACCAAACAACATCTAAATGACCTCAAAACAAAAAATTTCAAGAACTAAAGTTTCTTAGAATATTATTAACGCTTTGTATTTTTTATTTTTAACCGTCAATAGTCGTTTTGAGGCGTTGAACGGCCATCGGTATTAAAAAGTGTAAAGTTCAGTGGTCATACCGGAAAGAAATGAAGTTCGGTGACCATAATATGAAAATGGGTAAAGTTCAATGGTCATGGGTGTAACTTACCCTACAAATAAATCTAGGTGGTACGTGTTTGTAAGAAATGTTATTGGTTAAAAGGAAAACGGATAAGGTGCAAAAAAAAAAAAAAATACCCCTATGATTGAGAGCAAGAAGCAATAATATCCAAAAATCGTATAATTAATGACTTAACATTGATAATGTGGTTCAATTTTAGACAACACTAACTAACAGATCTATACACAGTTAATTTTCCGTTTTCTTCCTCTACCTATCATCAAAATTCAGCTTCATCAATTTTATCTCAATCAAAACATAAAAACTCAAAATTCCCAAATCAATGTAGAAATCCCTTAACAGTAGCTTTAATGCTTCCTCTTTCAATTCATTCCATCTTTTTTGCTTTCTCAAATAAACAATTTCAAACCTTAGCTGCCTCGCTGATAAAACATACCAGAAAGCGGCATAATTGTTACAAATACACGCCAAAGTCTACTGTGAACTAGTTGCAGCTCACCGTTCACGGATTTCTGCAATAAATCTTCTGAAAATCTCTGAACCAAGTTATTTCACATTTTCAAAACGATGTAACAGGAATGGTGAAAAGAGAGCCGTACTGGCAGAGGTCGATTTTTTTTTAACAAATCGAAGTCAACTGTATAAAGGACGAACAGAATCAAAGTGACATCAAATGAAAATCAAGTGAATCAAAATTGAGGATGAAATATGCAGATACTTGAAATCAATGTGAATTAGGAGCATTGGGTTAGGGATTTCGGGTATTTTGAGTTTGAATGAGATGAAGGTGGATTTTGATTAGATGGAAGACCTGCAATAACAGAAAACGGAAAGATTAACTGAGTGTAGACATCTGTTAGTTTTGTCTAAAATCGAACCAAATTATCAACGTTAGACCTTTAATTGTAATATTTTTTACGTTAAGGGTATTTTTGCTCTTTACTGTCAATGATATGGGCATTTTTGCACCTTAACCCAAAGGAAAAAGATGGTATATTTAGACCTTGTTTGGTTGTTCTTTTTCATATTTTTGTTTTATTAGATATTTGGTTAGGGATCGCATGTTTACCTTTGAAAAATAGCTTTTTACAAAAGGAGGGAATCCTTGCTTTTTGGAAAAGTAGATTTTTCCAACAACAAACAGTAGGTAAAATAAATAGATCCTTAAAAAATGGTATATTTAATTTCCATAACTTTTTTATTTTTTACTTTTGTTACTGATAACTTGTTACCTGAACTCAGTCACGTGCCAAGATGGTGTTAATGATCCAACGTCGTACTCGAGTCTACAAAACAATATGCAGGTCAGATAGGACCAGAGTCCGACAAACCCGCTCCCATGTCTAAGTCAGTTTCTGAGTTAGGATCGAATGGAAGGGAATGGACTAGTTTAGAGATAATAGTTAACGTACCGAACTTTGTGCATATATATGTGTATTTATAGTGCATGATTAGGTGTTAAGGTTGTCAACTCCTTAGAAATCCTTATAAGCTTAGGATTTCTTATCCCTCAAGGATTTCGAATCCTGGGAGGAATCTTTTATCCTGCAGGATTCTAGAAGGTCTTTTGATGTGTTAAGGCTTAAAGATTTGGACGTCGGCTGATGGGCTGCCACTTGTTTGTGCTTGGGCCGCACTAACCGTCTTTGACCTGTTGACATGAGGTTGGGATCGTCTTGGATGCGTTTGGGCCCTTATCACTTTTTGGGCATGGGCCGCTATGAGGATGGTGAGGACGTCGCGCACGTGATATCATTTAGCCTGATATCAGATGTCCCCCACCACCTAGTCATTTAAGACATTCTTTCAGGATTATATAATAAATCTTTTTAAGGAATGTGTATTTTGTTATTTGGCTCCAAGTCTTTATTTTTTTTTTTTGGAATCCTCATATAGCCTTTTTCTGTTTCTGCCGATGTGTCAGTTGGGGGATGGCTCTAGGATATTGTGTTTTGGCGGCTTCTTTAATTATTAGTGTTTATTCCTATGATAGAGACGCTTTAATTGTCTTCTGAGTCTTTTAGTTTTCCTTTTCTTTATCTTCCTTCTTCTTTGTTATTTCATCTTATCCTGCCATTTCTCTTTCTCTTAAGTTTTCCAAGCTTCTCGTTTTTTTTCTCTGTTTCATTTCCCTCGTTTACAAGCTCATCTTCCCTTTTTTCCACCATAGTTCGAGCTTGGACCTCTCGGTAAAGGTAAGAGCTCCAGCAAGAAAGGCAGTCTTAGAGAGGAGGAAGATGACGGGTCTTCCAAACCCAAGGTTTCACACCTAAAAAAATTTGAGCATCCTACTACTTTTGATGAGTTCACCTTGGCCATCGTGATTTTTATTACTTAAACATCAGACTTTACGTTTGGGTATTCAGTTTTAGTTTTAGTAGTTCTTCTTTTAGGTTCTCTCTCTACAATAGAAAAATATTGTTCTTCATAACTATTCATAGCTAAATCTCTATTTTCAGTTAAGGGTTAATTCAAGGGCAGGATTTCTCAAGTATTGTGAGATTGTTTAACTTCTATCATTCTTCTTTATTTCGTATCATTTAATTATTCATTGTGTTTAAGGATTTCATCCCAATTTTTATTTTATATTTGAATGATAATGATTGATTGTTCATTGACTAAATTAACATACAGCTATTTGATTAAACTAGGGAATCAAGGAGTCATTGTTTAGCTGAGTCAAAGCAAGTAGTGAACGATAATATAAAGTCGAATCTTAGATTGTATTCGGATATAAATCATATTGACAAACTGAAATTCCTCCATGTGACATTAATACATCTATGTTCAATTTTATCATATCAAGTGAATAATTAATCAAGTTTCCGAATCGATATCATTGAGAATCGGCTGTCTTATATTAGGTTCTTCTATTTCATAATGTTGTTAACGGATTGAATCTTAGCCGCAGAGGTAAGGTTATCTGTTAATTAGGGATTAGTTATAGTCTTGCTTAACTAATTTGGTACTTCGGAAGAATAACCCAAACTAATCTGATATGTGATTTTGAAGAATAATCTTTTATGTCTATGATCATTACCAATTGAATTCTTTGTCTGAGAATCCCTTAGCTGAAGTATTCTTTAATTATTACATTCAATTTCGATTCTAGATTTGTTATTTCTGTTAAATTAGTTAATCAATCTATTCACATATCCCACTATTTAATTTTGTAATTTACTTGGTTATAATTGAAATCAAATCGGTGTTAATCCTTTGGGTTCTACCTCTACTCGCTCTATTACAAATCTGTTAATGAGTGTTGTGAAGATATAATTATTTTTGTGGCTTTAACACCCATCAAATTTTGGCACCGTTGCAGGGGATTAATCTAACTTGATTTAAAGCAATTTATGACCAGGTCTGAAACTTCGGAGCAACTTCTTTTTAATTTAGAAATAGAAAAAATAGTAAGGCAACTCCGAAAAGAAGCAAAGCTGCAGAAACTTCGAGGAGTTAAAACTTTAAATCCTAGTGAAGAAGAAGAAGTTTCTGTTGGTCCCTTGTTTAGTTGTAAGTATAGTTCCAAGGGGGGGGTTAGGAACTATTTAAACTTTTTGCAATTTAGGCAGACTTCTTTTTCAAAAAAAAGTTTGAACAGCGGCGCTGAGTAAACCGTAAGGTACTGGCTTAGTCAACAGGTGACTAGGTCAGTTTCTTAGCTTGAGTCAGGAGATAGCACTTAGAGTCTATTCCTGAGCTCAGACATTCAACGCGCACAACTCAACTTGACCTCTTTACTTGGTCAGTTTTGATTATTTAAAACAAGCAATATAAATAAGGAGTTAAGGTAAGAAATACTTCACTCAGCAGAATTATCCAGGTTCGGCTTCTTCTAAGCCTACGTCCTGTCCCCGGAACACGTTCTGAGATTTCAAATACTCTACTGAGCTCTTTAAAGGTAGAGCCCCAAACCTTTTACAATATCAGCAATTGAGTATGATAAGAGTACCTTCCTCTATACTTCTACTCAATCCTAATCTCTCCTCTTAGTACTTAAAACCGAGTACTCAGCCTCTCCTTTCTATCTCTAGAAATGATAAGTGTTTTGTCCTAATACAAAGATGTGCTAAGACACTTTAGACAATTTACAATCACTCTAGACTTTTACACAGATATGAGAAATGTAGTGTAAGAATTTTGCTTTGCTTCTTGCTTGCAGAACTTGTAGAGATTTGGTCAGCGTAATGGCTTGATCAAGTTCTGTGTATTGTGAAGCTTGTGATGGCACTATTTATAGAGATGTCTGGGCGTCGGTCATTTCAAATTTCGAAATAACCGTTGGAGGGAAACGGCTATGTGTCGTTGTCATCCTGACTTGTACAGAGCTCTCGGCCAATCACAATCGTGTATCTTCTGTCCTCGGTCATCTCAGTAGATGGTCTCTCCTTTTATGGTAAAGTCAACTGGACAGCATACTGTGTCGTCTGAACTTTGCCAAAAGAGGAAACACTTTGTTTGGAAGTTTTCCTTTGCCAGCTGCTGTCTTGTACGCTTTGTCGAGACTACTCAGCAGCTTCATTGTGAAGTTGTTCCCGAAGGTCTTCTAGATCCTTCCGTTTGCTGAGTTGCGTTTTGTTCAAAACGGCAACGTCTTGACATACGCGGGCCGAGTGTACTGAGTTGTTTGACTTGGGCCTTGGCTTCCGTATTGGGCTTGGGCCTTCCAATCCTTATGACTTATAATATTTATACTCAACATTGAACAAACACATTAGTAGAATAAATCAAAGCATTTAAACTTAGTGTGTTTAGAATATGTATTTTAATTTATACTTAAACAATTTTGTCAAATCAAAATTATGTGGAAAGGTGTTTCAACAAACTCCCCCATTTTGATGTTGGCAAAACTATTCAGCAAGGAACTCAGTATGAGCTCCCCCATGATAGTTGACTTAGTATAATTAAGCAAACTCCCCCGTAAGGGTTGAGCTACTGACATAGTTTTACTTAAAACATTTAAGGGTTTAAATGAGTAAGTCTAAGGTCAGTTTTTAGATATAGGTCAGCTATATCACATATTCTATTTACTCAGTGTTAAGCGGAAGTTTTAGACATATAGAGCGCGCTGAGTATTTTGTTGTTCAATGAGTTCTTATCAGAATGTTTCACAAGTACATAGGTTAATGTCAAACATGTTATCAGCATATCATTTAGTCAATAAATATTATAAGTGTTAAGCATAGCTGATATAAATGAAGATACATAATAACTCAGTACTTAATAGCATATATCATAACTCAGTATTTGAATAAGAAAAGTAAGTATGATATATATTGAAAGAAGTCAGCAGTTACACAGCAAAAGAAATAAACATAGCACATAGATTACAAATGTTAAGACCTAGCCTATCTATTTCTTTTTCTTGCCCTGTGACTGACTTCGCTCGTACTGACGTTGCTCATGCTGAGCTCTAGCAGCTTGCGCTTTCTCCCCCGTTTTGTCAACTTCAGGGAGCTTAAACGCATCGGTTAAGACAGCGCGAGTCAGTTCTTGTGAAAGCTCTTTTAGTTTGTCAGCACTTTCATTGACCCCATCAAAAATGGCAACTCCATCAGCTGATACTTCGACTTGTATATGAAGATCAGCAGCACTGAGCATATTTACACTGAAAGCTTGAGCTTTGGCTTGCTAGATGAGAGCTTCAGAGAGGCCAGCAAAGACTTGGTGGAAAGTCTTCAAGAGAGCTGAGTCATAATGATGATGCTAGATATTATTATGACGGATGTGGTTGAAAGATTGTTGTGCGAGAGACAGCAACTCATTCTGCTTCAAAGCATCAGTATCCATCTCTTGCTTGTTGAGGTTAAGTAGCCTGATGGCCTCACCGATTTGCTCGACTGAGCACTGACTATAGGACACCATTTGCTCATTTGTCTTAAGTTGCTCAGTATGAAGCTGAGCAAAAAGCATCTTGAGTTCTGAGGAAGTGGCGTAGTCAGTGTTCACAGTAGATAACTTCTGAACTTGTTGATGGAAAGAGTTCAGGTGTTGAATTGTTGACAGCTATATCTCTGCCAACTTGGCAAGTGAATCCTGCTTAGCTTGCTGGGCTTGGAATGACAATACTACATTCAGCAGATCCTTGAGTCCCTTGACTTCGTTGAGAAGTAGAGTGACCTGGGAGAGCTGAGTTGTCTCAGGAATTGAAGATCCAGCAGCAGGCGAAGCAGAATGTTGAAGATCGTGGATGAGTGCTTGCACTGAGTCAATGAGCTTTTTGCCGGACTCAGTGGCATCCCGATGTACATCAGTATGACCAGAAGAAAGTGGAATGAAGGGAGTACCCTGGTCAGTGACTGGATGAGTTGGCTCAATTTGCACTTGAGTTGGAGGAATTATTGATTGATCAGCAGAGAGAGTTGTTGTAGAAGTAATAACCCGAACACTGTCTGTGCTGACGGCGGAAAGATGGGGAGTCAGCACCATGCTTGAGGAGACAGCATGAGCAGTGGTCGGTTCAACCTGACTAGTTGACGTTGTTGAAGTGTTATGGTCGGCATGTTCCTGTTGAGAAGAAACAGAGGCTTGTTTTTCCAACGGCGCGGAGGAAGTTGAAGTGGATTGCCGCTTGAAGAATGTCAGTTTGACAGTAGAAGGATCCTTTGTTGTCTTGGAGAGGACAAGTTCAGGAATAGATGGTGATTGCACAGGAGGTTCACTGACCATTTTCTCACTGGCCTTAACCAGCTTTCGCCTTCTACGCGGTGGAGTGGTATGATGAGCAGGTTCTTCTGAGTGAGTAGGAGAAGGTTCCTTGTGCTCAGTATGGGTCTGGTCAGCTTGCTCAACTTGCTCAACTTGCTCAACTCCAGCAGCTAACTCGGTGTCAGTTTGCACATTTCCACCAGCTAACCCAGTGTTGGCATCCTCAACCTCAATTTCGCTGTCATATTCCTCAGATTCATCAGCGATATCCTGGTCGCTGGTTTCAGCTTCTTCTTCAGCAGTGCTGTCTCCATCAAGTTCTTCCTCAACTTGGGAGATGAAGTGGTCATCTAACTGGACCTCAGTTTCCTCAGCATCAGTACCTTGGCATTGAGTGAAATGAGAATCACCCGGTATAATAAAATCAGTCGGTATGACGTCGAGAGGTGCCAGTGTTGAAGGCTTCTGCTTCTTCTGAGGTAGTTCAGCAGCTTCCTCAGTGCCAGGCTCATCTTGCCTGCTTCTTTTCTCAGCTGACTTTCCAGCTGACTTCTGCCTCTTTGCTGGAGACTCAATGTTTTGTGAAGGAGTCTCAGCAGATTTCCTCTTGCGGGAAGCAGGGGCTTTAGATCGTCGCCCTTTCTGAGGCACAGCAGTGGATTCCTCAGCTTGGTCAGTTTGACCAGCAGCATCAACTTTTCCCTTCTTCAAGGGTTGTCCAAATTTAAGTGCCCTCAGCGAGGCAGCTGTTATCTCAGATCCTCTAAAGGATTCCTCACCTTTGAGGTCAATCTTATGGTCGATGAGGATCCTGGTGATAATTGACCCTAACCTCAGCGTACCCGTGCTGCGTAGGAACCCAGCAACCAAGAAAACCGGCATGTTGATGGCGGTGTACGTCAGCATATACCATATGAAGCACTGTTCAAAGTTGGTTGCTGATGTAGTGCAGTTGATCTTTGGGTAAATGAAATAGCTCAGCAGGTAGTGAGCCATCTTCTGGTGCTGTCCCATTGAAGATGCTGAGATCTCGCCTGAGTGACCCTCAGGTTTGCAGAAGGTATGGACGTAGTTGGTTTTGTCCTGATCTCCTGACTTCCTCAGCCTTACTCCCTCAGTTTTGAGCTGGAGGAGATTTCCTATGTACAGAGGGTTGATGAAGATAGTTTTCCCTTTTACTTCAGTGCTTAGGTAGTCGGCGGAGTCACTGTCAACCTTGAGGTTGTGGTAAAACTCCCTCACTAGGTCAGGATATGTCTCATCCCTGACCGAGAACAGCCCAGTCCATTCGTTTTTAGAAATCCATTCGGCAAATGGCTGTTCATGTTGCACGAAATGCTCAGAGACCCATCTGGAGGGCTCAACCTTCCACTCGCGGACATTTTCGAAGACCTTGGAGTAGGTCCTGATCTTAACAGCTTTCCCTTTTCCAGAAGTTTGGCCAGTTTTACCCTTGCTCGGTGTAGAGGGGTTTTGTGAAGGTTCATCGGAGCTGGACTTTTGGTGGCCGGCACCGGAGACGTTGAAAGATAACTTAGTCATTCTTCGAAGATGGAGGGATTAGAGGAATTTGAGAGAAAAGAAGTTCTAAGTGATTTCTTTGCCTTAAGAATTGATTAAGCGTAAAGAGTAAAAGATGGGGAAATACCCATAATTTATAGACGAAATGAACGGTGTGGATCTTAATCGAATCCATGTGTCAGTTTTGCCTTGGGATCATGTACCGACAATGATCCTGGCATTTATGACACATTACGGTGAATACGTCATCCTAGGGCTATACGCGTGCTTTGCATTTATGCTAACGGATTAATCACTCAGTATTTAGAATGTCAAGCGTTTGATATTCTGAGTGGTCAGTGCAGTATTCAAGGATGATTTTAAGTTCAAGTTCTAAACTAAGTTTCTCAGCGTGCAAGTTTACTCAGTATTGTATATTCAGTCAGTTTTGATGAGTTACTCAGCAAACAATAAATCATTCAGCATGTAATTCACTCAGCATTCATATTCATTTAGCACAGGAATTTACTGAAGAGGATTAAACATACCAATTGCTTCTCTCAGTATGCTGAACTGCTCACGGGCCAGTGGCTTCGTGAAGATATCTGCAAGCTGTTCGTCCGTTGGGACAAAGGTCAGCTTGATCTCACCCTTGAGTACATGGTCTCTAATGAAGTGATGTCTGATGCTGACATGCTTCATTCTGCTGAATTAGGTTCTTGGAAAGATCAATTGCACTTTTGTTGTCACATTTGACTTAAATTGTCTTCGTTTGAACACCATAATCTTCAAGTTGTTGCTTGATCCATAGGACTTGAGCAACACAATGACCAGCAGTGATGTACTCAGCTTCAGTGGTGGACAAGGCTACTGACGCCTGCTTTTTTCTGAACCAGGATACAAGACAGCTTCCTAAGAAGTGGCATCCTCTAGAGGTGCTTTTTCGTTCCAGCTTATCTCGCCCATAGTTAGCATCAGTGTATCCGATGAGTGTAAAATCATGAGTATTTGGATACCACAAACCTGTGTTCACTGAGCTTTGCAAATATCTAAGGATTCTCTTTACAGCAATGTAATGAGATTCCTTAGGGTTAGATTGATATCTAGCACAGTAGCATACTGAAAACTGAATGTCCGATCTGCTGGCTGTTAAGTAAAGTAGAGAGCCTATCATACCTCGATATAACTTGCTGTCTATTGACTTACCATTCTCATCAGCGCAGAGGACAGTGTCAGTGCCCATAGGAGTGGATATTGGTTTGCAATTTTCCAAGTCATATTTCTTTAAGATCTCCTTGGCATATTTGGCTTGACTGATGAAGATGCCATTCTTTCCTTGTTTAATTTGAAGACCAAGGAAGAAGTTGAGTTCTCCCATCATAGACATTTCAAACTCAGTCTGCATTTGTTTGCTAAACTCCTTGCACATTGATTCGTTAGTTGCACCAAATATTATATCATCAACATAAATTTGGGCCAGCAGGGTATCTTTACCCTTTTTCTTAATGAATAAGGTTGTATCAGCTTTACCCTTGACGTAATTTCTAGTCAGCAGGAAACTGGTCAGCCTCTCATACCAAGCACGTGGTGCTTGCTTGAGGCCGTATAGAGCCTTTTTGAGTTTGTAAACATGGTTTGGGAACTTAGGGTCCTCAAAACCTGGAGGTTGATTTACATAAACCTCCTCGTTTATAACTCCATTAAGAAATGCACTTTTGACATCCATTTGGAATAATTTAAAATTCATGTAAGATGCATATGCACATAATATTCTAATTGCCTCTAGCCTTGCCACTGGGGCAAAGGTCTCACCGTAGTCTATACCTTCTTGCTGACTGTAGCCCTGAGCTACAAGCCTTGCTTTGTTCCTAACTATGTTTCCTTGTTCGTCCATCTTGTTCCTGAAGACCCATCTTGTTCCGATGGTCTTTTGACTCTTTGGATGAGGCACTAACTCCCATACATCATTTCTTCGAAATTGATCGAGCTCCTCTTGCATTGCGTTCATCCAGAATTCATCGTACTCAGCTTCAGCGAAATTCTTCGGTTCTTGTACTGAGACGAAAGCAACATTGCTGAGGTACTTCCTGAGTTGATTCCTCGTCATCAGGGTATTCCCAGCAGAATCAAGGATTGCACTTTCGGAGTGCCCTCTTGGAATCCTTATTTCTTTGGGTAGATTTATGTCTTGTGCTGTTCCTGTTTCAACAATCTCTGCAGAAGTAGATGGGTCAGTAAAAGTAATCTTAGGTTCACTCTTACTCTTGGTCAGCCTTTTCGTGAATGACTCAGTAGCTGGTTCTGGGTCAGCGATGGTTACTGAGTTTGGATCATCTTCGGTCAGCGGCTGGTATCTACCTGCAGGGTCAGTTTCATCGAACTCTACATGTATTGACTCTTCTAACACTTGAGTTCGCTTATTAAAAACTCTGTATGCTTTGCTGTTTGTTGAGTAGCCTAAAAAGATAGCCTCATCAGCTTTTGAATCAAACTTTGCTAAGCTATCTTTGGTATTTAAAATAAAACATCTACAGCCAAAGGCACGAAAGTATCCAATATTGGGCTTTCGTCCTTTCCAAAGTTCATAGGGGGTTTTCTTGAGTATAGGTCTAACTAGAGCCCTATTAAGAATGTAGCATGCTGTGTTAACAGCCTCTCCCCAAAAATACTTTGGAAGCCTATGCTCATCCAGCATTGTCCTGGCTATTTCAACCAGAGTTCTGTTCTTCCTTTCCATAACCCCATTCTGCTGAGGTGTTCTAGGAGCAGAAAAATTATGGTCAATGCCGCTGGCTTCACAGAATTCAACAAACTTTTGGTTTTTGAACTCTCCACCGTCATCACTACGGATATGAGCTAATTTTAGGTCTTTTTCATTTTCAATTTTTCTAACCAAATTTGAAAATGTCTCAAAAGTCTCATCCTTGCTGGTCAGCAAGATGACCCACGTATACCGAGAGAAGTCATCTACAATGACCAAGGAAAATCTTCTTCCACCCAGGCTCAGCGGCTGGACTGGACCAAAGAGATCCAAGTGTAGTAACTCTAACGGACGTTTAGTTGAGACAATGTTTTTACTGTGAAAAGATTGTTTGGTTTGTTTTCCAGCTTGGCAAGCGTGGCATAATTGATCTTTTTGAAATTTAAGTTCGGGCAGTCCCTCAACCAATTGCTTTCTTGCTAGTTTGGCCAGGAGGTCCATGCTTACATGACCAAGTCTCCTGTGCCATAGCCAGGAATTTTCTTCCTTTGTTACTAAGCACACAGTTTTTGAAAACTTTTTCTCTAAGTCTAGCATAAAGACATTATCTATCCGAGGGGCAGTTAAAATTAACTCATTTGTTTTACCCTCGTATATTTTACATCCAGTAGCATCAAATATAACTTTTCTCCCATTGTCACATAGCTGAGCTACGCTGAGTAAGTTATATTTGAGTCCGCTGACTAGGGAGACAGATTCAATAGTAGGATTACCTCCGATGGTTCCTGAGCCTACTATCTTACCCTTCTTGTTGTCTCCAAAACTTACGCTCCCTCCTCGTTTACGTTCAAACGTGATGAACTGAGTTTCATCACCCGTCATACGCCTTGAGCATGCGCTGTCAATATACCACATCTTTGACTTCTCGGCACATCTCAGGCTTACCTGCATTGTAACTAGTTACTTTTAGGTACCCAATTCTTTTTGGGTCCTGACTTGTTAGGTGCAACAGGTATAGCATCATACTTTATTTTATGGCGGCATACATGGACAGTATGGCCATTCTTTCCACAAAAGTCACAACTGACCTTCTGTTTAGGATTTTTTACTGACTTGTCAGCACCCCAGTGTTGAGCGTGCCAGCACACCTTAGTGGTGTGTCCTAACTTCCCACAAAAGTCACACTGGACTTTTCGCTGGGGATTCCATCTCTGCCGAGTACCTTGGTACTGAGTTCTCAGAGGAATGTTATTTTTATTTGGAACCTTTAGTTGGTTCTGGATGGTTGTGACATCCTTCCTCAGTTTCTTTGAAACTGTCTGGACTTCAGAGACATACTCATGCATGATCTTCATGTTATCATGCAGAGTCGAATTGTCCTGAAGAAGGTATCTGAGGTCACTCAGTTTGACCTCTTCCACTTCATCACAGTGTCTGCTGAGTGCTCTAACTTTCTTATTACACTTCTTGACAAGTGTATAGAGATCACTCAGGGCATTAACCATATCGTTTCTGAGCTGGGGAAGAGAAATTACCTCATTTGATTGTTCCTCATCATCTGATGCGATGGATGGGTCAGCATGCTCAGAGACGCATGGCTCAACAAGTTCGTCAGCCATGAAGCATATCTTCGCTGACTCGGTGGCCTCAGTTTCTGTGGATGAAGACTCATCGCTATCGCTCCAAGTAGCCACCATTGCTTTCTTCCCACTTTTCTTGTCTTTCCTCAGCGTGGGGCAGTTTGACTTAATGTGGCCAGTTTGATGGCACTCAAAGCATGTAATGGGCTTTGAGCTGTCCTTTCTGTATTTGCTGTCACTTGAGTCAGCCTTATACTTATCAAACTTTCTGTAAGGCTTTTTAGAGTATTTGTCACTCTTCTTGAATAGACTTTTCATCTTCCTTGTGAACATAGCCATCTCCTCATCATTAGTTGAACTCCCGTCAGTGGAGTCAGCTTTCATGACAAGTGACTTCTGCTTCTTGTCTTCAGATTTTTCCTTCACCTCAAAGTTTTTCATGGATATCTCATGGGTCAGCAATGAACCGATGAGTTCGTCATATTTGTAGGTGGTTAAATCCTGAGCTTCCTCAACTGCTGTCTTCTTTGCTTGCCAGTCCTTCGAAAGACTCCTGAGTATCTTTTTGACTTGTTCTTCCTCAGTGAAGATTTTCCCAAGTCTCTTGAGCTCATTTATGATGTTGGTGAACCTTGCGTTCATGTCTGAAATGCCCTCATCATTGTTCATCTCGAACAGCTCGTACAGTCTCATCTGCTGATTCACCTTGGATTCTTTCACTTTATTTGTTCCCTCGTAGGTGACTTCCAGCTTTTTCCAGATCTCTTGTGCCGACTCGCAACCTGAGATTTTGTTATATTCTGCAGCATTGAGCACACAGTGAAGCATATTGATAGCCGAAGCATGGTTTTGAAGCTTCTTAAGATCATCCTTTGTCCATTTGGCCTCAGCTTTTATAACTGTTTGGCCAGCCACAACCTCGACAGGTACAAACGGGCCTTAGACTATAGATAGCCATGCACTCATGTTTGTAGCCTGAATGAAGTTCTTCATCCTATTCTTCCAGAAGGTATAGTTTGACCCGAAGAATAGGGGAGGCCTAGTAATGGACAGCCCCTCAGGCAGTATTTGAGTTGTTTGGTTTCCAGGAAGAAACCGAGTGCTGTTTTCGCCCATGGTAGGGATCAGCTCAAGGTTGTTAGACCTTTTAAGGTGAGCTTTTAGGCTCTGATATCACTTGTTGGTCCCTTGCTTAGTTGCAAGTATAGTTCCAAGGGGGGGGGTTAGGAACTATTTAAACTTTTTGCAATTTAGGCAGACTTCTTTTTCAAAAAAAGTTTGAACAGCGGCGCTGAGTAAACCGTAAGGTACTGGCTTAGTCAACAGGTGACTAGGTCAGTTTCTTAGCTTGAGTCAGGAGATAGCACTTAGAGTCTATTCCTGAGCTCAGACGTTCAACGCGCACAACTCAACTTGACCTCTTTACTTGGTCAGTTTTGATTATTTAAAGCAAGCAATATAAATAAGGAGTTAAGGTAAGAAATACTTCACTCAGCAGAATTATCCAGGTTCGGCTTCTTCTAAGCCTACGTCCTGTCCCCGGAACATGTTCCGAGATTTCAAATACTCTACTGAGTTCTTTAAAGGTAGAGCCTCAAACCTTTTACAATATCAGCAATTGAGTATGACAAGAGTACCTTCCTCTATACTTCTACTCAATCCTAATCTCTCCACTGAGTACTTAAAACCGAGTACTCAGACTCTCCTTTCTATCTCTAGAAGTGTTTTGTCCTAATACAAAGATGTGCTAAGACACTTTAGACGATTTACAATCACTCTAGACTTTTACACAAATATGAGAAATGTAGTGTAAGAATTTTGCTTTGCTTCTTGCTTGCAGAACTTGTAAAGATTTGGTCAGCGTAATGGCTTGATCAAGTTCTGTGTATTGTGAAGCTTGTGATGGCACTATTTATAGAGATGTCTGGGCGTCGGTCATTTCGAATTTCGAAATAACCGTTGGAGGGAAACGGCTATGTGTCGTTGTCATCCTGACTTGTACAGAGCTCTCGGCCAATCACAATCGTGTATCTTCTGTCCTCGGTCAGCTCAGCAGATGGTCTCTCCTTTTATGGTAAAGTCAACTGGACAGCATACTGTGTCGTCTGAACTTTGCCAAAAGAGGAAACACTTTGTCTGGAAGTTTTCCTTTGCCAGCTGCTGTCTTGTACGCTTTGTCGAGACTACTCAGCAGCTTCATTGTGAAGTTGTTCCCGAAGGTCTTCTAGATCCTTCCGTTTGCTGAGTTGCGTTTTGTTCAAAACGGCAACGTCTTGACATACGCGGGCCGAGTGTACTGAGTTGTTTGACTTGGGCCTTGGCTTCCGTATTGGGCTTGGGCCTTCCAATCCTTATGACTTATAATATTTATACTCAACATTGAACAAACACATTAGTAGAATAAATCAAAGCATTTAAACTTAGTGTGTTTAGAATATGTATTTTAATTTATACTTAAACAATTTTGTCAAATCAAAATTATGTGGAAAGGTGTTTCAACAGTTTCTAGCGACAAAAGTGAACAACAATATGTAGAATAGATAATGGCTGATAGAACTTTAAGAGAGATTCATGCTCCTGGAGCCGGTCAGCAGACCTTGTGCATCACATACCCAATCTTGAATGCAGCTTTTGAACTTAATCGAGATTTATTACTTGCCTAAGTTTCATGGAATGCAAATCGAAAACCTGCACAATCATCTCAAAGAATTTAATGCGGTCTGTTTAGGTATGAGCCCACACGGAATAACTGAGGAACAAGTGAAATTGAGAGCTTTTACTTTTTCTTTGTAGGATGCAGCTAAAGATTGGTTTCTCAACCTACCCTCTAGATCCATCACAATATGGACTGGTATGATATAAGCATTCCTACAGAAGTAATTTCAGCTTATCGAGCAGTAATGATTCGTTGAGAGATCAGTGGTATAAGACAGAAAGATATTGAGAAACTCCATGACTATTGGGAGGGGTTTAAGAGGCTATGTGCAAGTTGCCCCAACATGGGATAACAGAACATTCTCTTATTTAATATTTTTATAAGGGAATGTTGAGCATGGAGAGGAAGATTGTGGATGCTGCTAGTTGAGGAAGCCTTATTGATAAAATGCCAACTGCGGCTAAAGAGTTGATCAAAAGCATAGCACCAACTTCCCAACAATTTGGGAAACAATAAGATGCTCCAAGGAAAGCTTATAAGGTAAGTACTTCTTCCATTAAAGAAAAACTAAATGCCTTGACATCTCTTGTACAAACTTTGGTTGTATGGAACGTAGCTGTAACGACCCGGTTCGGAGAGGGTGGTACCGGGGTAGAAGGCCTGATTAAGGAGTGACCCTAAAGGATGGCGATGGGGGCAGGAATGAGTTGAATCCCACATCAGAAGTGGAGAGGGAGTGATTGAGGCTTATTAGTAAGATGGGAATCCAATACATGCAGACGCGTTTTAAAGCCTCGAGGCCCAATGTGTTGGATTTGGGTCAGAGCAGACAATATCTACATGGTATTGGACCAGGGTGTTACAATAAGTTTCTTAACCCTTTTTCTTGCTTTAATTTTTTTTTATATAAAAAATGGCCCCCTCCTTGAAAAACGGAACCAAGAAGATCTGTTGATCTCTTCAACAAGAACTTCAACCTTCCCTAGAAACTTTGGAAAATACTATTGAAGGATCTTAATCTCCCCTACCTTAAAATCAAACCATCAAAAACCTTGAGATTGAAAATTCCCCAGGGGGGAAGGAAACTAATCCCAAAAAATCCAACCCAAAGCCTTTAATCAACCTTCAACCATCACGAAAATTCGGCTGAAATCTCTTCCTGAAATCTATCCATGGCTGGAAGTTCCCTATCAATGCCCGAAGACAATGATAGAGTACATCTTCCCTATTCCTCCATAAAAATGGGTATGTTTACCCTATTCCTCAAGTGGGAAATGGAATTTCCCCTTCCTCCAAGCATATTAGCCGTTGTTAACGAGTTCAATCTCTCCCCCTGCCAAAATTCTCCAAATGCCTGGCTGGAACTTCTTGCTTTCCACAAGATCTGCAATGATTTAGGCATCAAACTTTCTGGACCCCTCTTTCGGCACTTCTAGTGTCCTACTAAAAAACTGAAGGAAGACTTCGTGTACCGGGTTTGCCCGAAGAGGCGATTAAACTTCTTAACAGACAAAGTCCAGAGCATAAAAGACTTCAAGCCAAAATGGTTTTGGATCAAACCAAATAGTGTAGATCCAAACCATACCTATGTCCCCGGAGGTTTTCCATTTGCCCGAAAATGGAACGAAAAACCAAGAGAAGCCTACACCTCGAAACCTGCACAAATTCTATCTCCGGTAGAAGATGTTTGGGCGCATAGAATATCTTCCTACAACCTTCAATGGGAATATCCCAAATTTATGAGGATTCTTCGAAGAAACGGCCGAACCTGTTTCTTCAGCGAAACTCATGGGATTATTTATCCCAAGTCCGAACTTTTTGCAAGTATCCAATTTGTTATTTCATTTATACTTCTTCCTTTTTTTGTTGCAGGCTTGTATGATCATGTCTACTAGTACACAAAAAAATGCTAGCTCAACTGGAGAAGCTGAAACAAAAAAGGAGCAAACAAAAGCCATAACCGGACACAACAGTCGTCATTGATGCCGAAGACATAACTCTCACTCAAGCCATCGTCACATCCATTCAACCTTCTGCAACAACCCTGCCTCAAGAGAATCTAGCTCCAACTGAGCCAAATGAGTTTTTATTAGAGCACGTCAATCGAGTGGTTGTTGCCCTTCCTATATCTTCACCTGACCGAACTCTAGACGCACCTTCAACCACCAAAGACATTCCTTTTTGCTCTACCACTCCTACTGTGGACATTAATTTTTCCAAGGATGGTGATCCTCCTTCTCCAAACGGATCCGGTCTGAACATTGAGGACTATTTTAAAGATGATCCCCATCATTCCCCAGACGTCCCCTTGAAGAAGCGAAGTAAAAAGGAGAAACATGGTGAAGGCTCCTCTGGACCTGATGTGAATGCTCCTAGAAGGAGACTGAAAAAATAGTTGTTGATCCCCTCGTAGCTGAAGTCACAGATTCAGATATCTCGGATACAGAAAGAGAGATGATGCTGGAAGAAGCTAACCGGAAATTATCTAGAAATTCTCGTCTTCGAAGAATTCAAATTCCCCTGGCTGAAGACACTTATTTTTCAAGAAAGCGGGGCAGGGAGATAGAAGTAATCAGTATAGACAAGCTTGTCCCGATGAAGATAAAGGAATACAAAGAAATAAGAGCTCAGATGAAGGCCAAAGGCAAACTTTGCATTCCTAGTTAACCTGGAAACTGTCTAGCAAATTACTGACACGGTTGCCTCTGAGGAATCAACAAAATATTCTCAGTGTGATCGATTCAAGGTAAATCTTTCTCCTTTGCGAATTTAAGATTTGTTAATTTGCTTTTCTTATATCTTTCTTTCTTCTGATTCTTGTTTTTGTAGTTATGGTCCGCTCTTTTTGGGGATTGTTGGACCCTTCAGATCCCTGGTATTATTAAAGACGTTGCTCGTCTTTTAGTTATGTCGGATGATGCCGAATTTTTTGAGCATTTGAACGCCTTTGAGGCATCTCGCAAAGCCTTGGAGAGGAAAGTTGTTGTAAGTTTTAACTTTCCTTTTGTTTTCTTACTGTTTTTATTTTATTTTGCTGCTTACTCTTTTTGTTATTCGCTTTACATGACCTATCTTCTACTACTTTACTCATTGAGCAATTTCGCAACTTAGCTACAAAATATCATGAGTTAAAGTTGAAGATGGACGATCATCATTGATAACATTAGGATATTATCATGAGGACCAAAAGAGATAATTACCTTAAGATATGCCACGTAGCAAAGGAAGCCGTCTGGCGGATCACCCTAGATCAGCTCTAAGAGATCCGCTGGCGGATCTCTTAGGCGAATCTCTCCATTTACCTAGATAACGGCTGGCCGCCGTCTCGGCCATAAATGATTATTAAATGAATCATTAATAGTCTCAAACTGCCAAATTAAGAGTAACTTGTAACCGCCATTAAATGAGCATTAATGGAGGCTTTCTAGTTACCTAGGGGTTACGAATTCCTCAACTATATATAGCCTACCTTTCTAGGCTATCAAGGTACACTTACTTTTACATTCTCTAAGCTTTGTCAATACGATTTACTCTTCATATATTCTACTGACTTTGGCATCGGAGTGTCCCCGGCCGATCCCAGCGGCGCCTCACAGGGACGGGATCCGATCGAGAAGTTTTCTCCAGTGTTATCAATTGGTGCGGTGAGCGTGGAATCCTTGACCAAATAAAGGATTTTTCATTCACGTTGAAACATCATGAATGATGAAATACAAAATCCCTCCTCAGGGATCGAATCGCCAATAATTACACCATCTAGCGTTGGATGCACAAGCACAATCGTCCCTACGATGAATATTGATGGAAATATGCCCACGGCATCCTTCCTTGATATGTGTGCTCAGGATATCGAGGCGCGATATGGGCTTGAAATTGGAAACCGCCTTCGGGCATTCATGACTATTCCTCCTCATAGGAGTACGGTACCTACATCAGTTGTCTCATCTCTACCTCCGTTAAACTTCGGTCTGGGACCTGGGGCTCGTAACTCTTCATTTCTTCAAGCTCACAACGTTGACTCTACGGTAACTACCACGGCGCCGGGTGGAGCGCGACCGGTTATCAGGGAGCTGTTTCCTAGTGAAGGAAGCCACGGGAACAATACGGTCCCTCCTGGTGGATCAGAAGTTCCAAGGTTTAATCGTGATGGGCCGAATGTACCCAGGCGCCCGCCGACGAATTCGTCCCATGGTGGATTTAAATAGCCCATTCATAAAAAGCGTAAAAAGAACAAAGATAAGTAGGCAAGATCTCCTTCGCCAAGGCGAACAAAATCTCCATGCCGTGGCAGATCGGCTCCATCTACTGGTCGTAAAAGGAGCAAAAGACCAGAAAAAACGTCTCATATAGGTGGACCACCACCCCATCCATCTTCAGGAACTGTTGGACACACTCTGCCAGAAGGCCAGCAAGGAGGAAATGGTCCAATTCCTCCAAATGGAGGAAGTGGAGGGGGAGGCGACGGAGGAAGAAGGGGAGGCGGACGAGGCAGACATTCGCCATCGGATTCATCGTCAGAATCAAGTTCTTCTTCCTCTCCAAGCAGATCGCCACGAAGAGATCATCCCAGGGCGGATCCGGAGAATTTTGATGATAGAGTAAGGGCCCTAGTGCTCCAAATGAATGAGGAAAATGCTAGGCATAATCCATTCGCCAATAGAGATTCGCCTTTTGCGGCCTGGATCGAAGCAGAGGAAACTGAAAGGGCGTTTAAAATCCCTAATCTTGCAATTTACACAGGCAAAGACAATCCGGAGGCTCATGTTCGAAAATATAGAATCTTGGCCAGACTCAATCGAGCCACCGAACATGTACTTTGCAAGATGTTTATCACCACTTTGGGAGGTCCAGCCTATTTATGGTTCCAATCTCTACCTCCAGGCTCCATAAATAGCTTCGATCAATTAAGCAGGGAATTTTGTGCAAAATTTGCTGGCTGCATCCCTGCAGTGGTGAAATCTGGGAAACTTTTTGAGTTAAAACAGAAGGCGAATGAACCACTTCGAGATTATGTGGACACTTTCAACCAGTTGTGTATACAAATCGTTGATGTAGATATCTCCGTAGCTGTGGAGTGCTTTGTAAGAAACACTACTTGTAAAAGTTTGCAAGAAGACCTCATTCGTAAAAAGCCCACCAGCATGGCAGAGTTGATGGAGCGCTGTAAAGACTTTATAGAGGTTGATGATATCCGCCGAGGTACACCATCATCGCCAAAAAAGGATAGAGGCGAGTCCCGCCCTCAGGACCGGGACAGAGACAAACGTCAAGATTCTTCTTCTAGAAACAAACGAAGGGATTCTAGGAACAAATCAACGTTTGTCACCTCCTTCACACCTCTCAATGCTTCTAAAAGTGAAGTTCTTATGTGGATCGAGAACAGCCAGCACAAACGGAGCATTTCATACCCCGAGCCAAAAGGGGGGAGTACACCAACAAAGGAAAGAATCCTAAAAATTATTGCAAGTATCACAGGAAGAATGGTCATGATACGGATGCTTGCTGGGAGTTGGCTCGAGAAATTGAGCGACTCATTGAAAGAGGAAAATTGGATCGGTTCATCCAAATGGAAGGAAAGGAAGATGACAAATCCAAAGAGGACCCAAAGAAGAAAGGAAAGGGTACCATCAACGTCATAGCAGGTGGGCCTGGCTATCAGCCAACATTGAAAAAGGCGAAGACGACCACCCTTGACAGGACATCACTAAATCGCCCTTTCTCAGACGCAGGTCCTGAAATTCCACCCCATGCGGACGCATTGGTCGTCACTATGATGGTTGAGGGTTGGGAGATGAAGAGGGTAATGATTGATACAGGAAGTTCATGTAATGTCATTACCCGAGGAGCATTCGCCAAACTCAAGATTGATCCTGTCCAGGTAGAACCAACTGTGGTGGACATTTTGGGAGTGACAGGTCATACCATCCGGACGAAAGGCCAAGTTACTCTGAATTGCGAGCTTACTGATGATGATCAAGTTTGGCAAGGAGATTTGGAGTTTTCGGTCTTGGATGGACAATTAGCCTACAATATTATCCTCGGGCGACCTTTCATCTCCGAAGCTGCAGCTCTTATCTCTATTCGCCATTTAACGTTTTACATCCCCACGGTCAAGGGGGGCGTGATGGTTAGAGGTTGTCAAAAAGTAGCCCAAGAGACATATTCGGCTTCCTTAATGATTCGCCCTCAATCTAAGGAGGAAGATGAAGAAGAACGTGTCATAATGGCCTTAGGCGAAACCGAAATGTACCTGATGGCAGAAGAAAAGCAGGTACGGATAGCTAAAGGACTACAGGGCAATATCAGAGATGCAATCTCCAAGGTACTCTGTGAGGCCGAAGATGTCTTCGCATGGAAGGATGAAATTCTGCCTGGAATCAGTCCGGACATAATCACCCACAAACTCAACATTGATAAAGATGCAGTTCCTGTGGCCCAGAAGCGGAGGAATCATGGTCCAGAAAGACAAAAAGTGATAGAGGAGGAAATTGCCAAGCTCCAGAAGGCGGATGCCATTGAGGAAGTACTTTACACTCAGTGGTTGGCGAACGTCGTGCTAGTCAAGAAAGCTGGCGGATCCTACCGCATGTGCATTGACTTCACAGATCTTAATAAAGCTTGCCCCAAGGATAACTATCCTTTGCCATGCATAGACATGCTTGTAGATGGAACTGCCGGTCATGCAATGTATTCCTTTACTAACGTGAAATCAAGTTATCATCAAATCCCTATGGAGCCCTCAGATAGAATGAAGACCTCGTTCGTGACACATCAAGCTACTTATTGTTTTAAAGTTATGCCCTTCGGGCTCAAGAACGCAGGTGCTACCTATCAGAGGATGATGAACAAGATATTCTCGAACAGTAAGAATGATAATTATTCTGTCTATGTAGATGATATGATCATTAAAAGTAAAACTGCGGAAAAGCATGCAGAAGATGTAAAGGAGGTACTGGAAATACTTCGCCATCACAACATCAAGCTAAATCCAGAGAAATGTACTTTCGGGGCAACATATGGCAAATTTCTAGGATTCATGATTAGTGAAAGAGGAATTAGCCCAAATCCTGACAAAGTCAAAGCAGTCCTAGAAATGCAACCTCCTCGGAATATCAGAGAAGTACAACGCCTCAATGGGCGTATCATAGCCTTGGGCAGGTTTATCTCTTGCTCAGCTCGTAGATGTCAGCCTTTTTTCGAAGTTATCAAGGGACAAAAGGCGTTTGAGTGGAATGAAGATTGCCAAAATGCATTCGAAGGAATCAAGCGGTTCCTTACAGAACCACCCATGATGAGTCGACCTATGAAGGGGGAGGATCTATACATGTATGTGTCAGTTACGGATAAAGCCGTATGCACGGTCATGGTGCGAGAAGAAAATGCCCAACAATTCCCCATTTATTACGTGAGCAAAGTTTTGAAAGATGCCGAAACCAGATATTCGAAGTTGGACAAAATGGCACTGGCTGTCGTGACCACGACCATCCGCCTTAGGCCATACTTTCAGGCGCATACCGTGATAGTTCGAACCCATATACCGATGAGAAAGGTATTGCAGAAGCCGGACACTTCGGGAAGGTTGATGGAATGGGCGATTCGCTTGGGTGAATTTGATGTAAGATACGAGAGCAGGTCATCTTTAAAAAGTCAGGTCCTGGCGGATTTCGTGAATGAATTCACTGACGAGGGGATATCTCATCCCAAGCCTCCGTTAGAAGAATGGTCAATGTATACAGATGGAGCTTCTTCTGTAGATGGAGCTAGTGTGGGAGTTGTGATCAAAGGTCCCCACTACATAAGGCTGCGATACGCCGCAAAGTTAAATTTCCATGCTACTAATAATGCTGCTGAGTACGAAGCTCTGATATTGGGCTTACGTCTACTCCAAGAAATCACCCCGAAGCAGATCGTGATCTACAGCGATTCTAAACTAATGGTCAACCAAGTAATCAAGAATTACGAGGTGAAGGACGAGGTTCTGGCCAAGTATGTAGCAGAAGTCAAAAAGATTCTGGATAACCTTGAAGCTAAAGAAACTAAGTGGGAATTGGTTCACATACCAAGGGAATCCAATACAGAGGCTGATCAATTGGCCAAAATGGTTCTAGTGAAGTAAACTGGGCGGATCCAGATTGTCCCTTCGAAGTAAAAATGGCTCCAGCATTTGCTGCTGAAGAAGTGTCCGTACTTACAACAATGGAGGATGATTGGAGGACAGTCATTCGCCAATACCTACTGAATGGAACATTACCTGAAGACAAGGAAGAGGCGAGGAAGATTGTCAGGAGATCGGCTTACTTCTCCTTGATCAATAATGGTCTTTATAGAAGGTCTTTTAGTCATCCTTGGATGAAATGCATTCTACCAGAAGAAGGGCAACAGATCCTCAAAGAGCTACATGAGGGATCTTGCGGGTCACATGAGGCATCCGCCGCGATCTTGAAGAAATCAAGGATAGTAGGGTTCTACTGGCCCACAGCCGAGTTAGATGCCCAGAGTTTGGTAGAATCTTGTCATAGTTGCCAGATTCACGCAAATGAGTCACACACTACCAAGCACATTCAAAGGCCAATCATTGAAGGCCGTCCGTTCGCCCTTTGGGGAATAGACATCGTTGGACCATTTCCTCCAACTCGCCGGCAAAAGAAGTACGTAATAGTAGCGGTGGACCATTTCACCAAATGGGTAGAAGCCGAGGCTGTTTCCTCCATTACAGCAGAGCAGATAGTGGAGTTTGTCAAAGACAACATCGTGGGAAGATACGGAATTCCACACACCATCATCACTGACAACGGGACACAGTTTAACTGTGGCAAATTCAAGGCTTTTTGTGAGGGATTGGGCATCATGAACAGATTCGCCTCCGTTTATTATCCTCAGTCCAATGGAATGACCGAAGTGACCAATCGGACGATTGTAAAGGGGATAAAAAAGAGGTTGGGAGAACATGACAAAAAATGGGCGGATCAACTTACAAGTGTTTTATGGGCTTATCGCACAACCCCAAGAACCGCTACGGGAGAAACGCCGTTTGCCCTTTCTCATGGAGTGGAGGCCGTAATCCCCATGGAAATACGAGTCCCCAGTGATCGAGTGGCCTTTTACTGTGAAGAAGACAATGATAAACGACTGAGGGAACGTCTGGATCAGGTCGAGGATCGCAGGGATCAATCCTATGTACGCATGGCAGCATATAAACAGCGGATTGCATCCTATCATGATAAAAATGCCAAGATTGTGGATCTAAAGATGGGAGATCTTGTGCTTCGCAAGGCTGATAAAGTCCAATCTCGAGAAGGCAAAGGCAAGTTGGGGATCAATTGGATAGGTCCATACCAGATAGTGGAGAAGGTGGGACCAGCCACATTCAAAATCCAAGATACAGAGGGCAACACGCTGCCACGCACGTGGAATCTCCAAAATCTCCGCAAATACTTTGTCAGAAAATAAAGTACGGTCTTGAGTACTCTTTTTCCTTTAACAAGCTTTTTCCCATGGGGTTTTTCTTGTTAAGGGTTTTGATGAGGCTCATCTATAAAGACCTGTCCGCTGTAATAAGGTGTTCATCCCATTAATAAATATCGTTGGTTTTATTATTCATGTTCTTTTTATAGTTTACTGCTGCAATATCAATATTCCAGTCTTAAAAAGAAAGGGAGGCACCCAACGCTCTCCACATTCGCAATATATCGCTATCCTAAAGCACATAAGAGGATTAATCTTATGGGCGGATCCGTCTCCGGGCGGATCCCAATCTCCAATAAGAGTTAAAACGATCCTTGGACGCAAGGTCTTTACACTCTCTTATCCTTTTCAAAAAGGAATTCACAAGTCCTACGGGTGGGTCATTTCACCTCAAAGATAGGTAGCAAATTGAACCCCTGGGCAGCTTTACTTCCTCTAAAGAAGGAATAGAACATCTTCAAACCTTCACAAAGGTTCATACAATGAAGTATGGATGGCCACCTACTTCAAACAAAAATCCTAAACATACTCACATTGAAAACACTGTCCTGCGCAAGGATAAAAGTAAAATAATGTTTATACATAGCAATGTTTGGAATTATACTTGAAAAGTTTTTACAAAAATTGCTAACTAAATGATAATAGGAGCATCTTCTTTTGTGCTTCCTTCGCCCCCAACGCTCGCTTGAGGGTCTTTCTTCTCCACAGTCAGGGATCCGCCTTCAAGAGATACTTCCTTATCCCCTTTTTGTTCAGAATCAGCTTTGGACGGCATCTCCTGGAGGTCATCCATCACAAATGTGGTAGAAGTTTTGGCATCCGGTAAGGTTCCCTTCATCCATTTTCGCACATAGTTGCGAAGGTACTCCTTGGCATTGGGCATCTTCTTGAACCTTGCCACATCTTCCGGTTCGGGGACAATGAACTCAGGATCTGTGAAATCAATTTCAGGATGGGCTAAAGAGAAGTACGCCATAAGCATCTCTCCATAAAAGAATGCATGTTCGCCCGCCGTGTATTCCGCTTCCCCAAGAGCATCTTCATGGCTTTTAGCATCAGAAGCTATTTTTGCCTTCAGATTTTGTATCTCCCCGTCTCGAAGAACTAAAGCAGCTGTGGCGGAAGCTAGGTTCGCGTTGGCGGTGGCAATAGTGGAATTGGCATTCGCTATCTCTTTCTCTAACTTTTCAATAGTCGCCCTATTCGCCACATTCTGAAGAACTCCATTCTCCAAAGTGCGCAAACGGGCATACAGCTGAGGAAAACAAAAGGATTTAGTCTAAGAACGAAACAAATCATCATATTCTTTTAATACTCACCGAAAGAAGCTCAGACTTTCCCTTATGGACGTGGATCGATTCGGGGATTTGGTCGTAATCCTTTTGTACTTCTCCCACCTGTCCTAAAGCTTCGTCCAGGTCATTCAAGAGAGATTCATTCTCAAAAGTTCCTTGAACCCCAAACTTGGCGGACCAATATCCACCGATATCAGGCTTCGCCATCTGCGCAAACAGGAAAAACCATACGCCGCTTTAAAATCAGATGAGCAGGAAACAAAATCAAGAGACGAATTACCTGAACCACTTTCTCAGTAGGTTTGGCGGATTTAATCGCGTCCGCCATTATCTTGGTACTCCCAATAGTATTGGGCCGCCTCTTCTTCAACGGCAGATCGATAGCCATCTCCATAGGGCGTTTGCACATATCAGGTTGAGGGTTAGCCGCCTGATTCTTCTTGCGGGCTTCCTCTTCTTGAAACATCCTGCGCGTCTCTGCAAGAGCACGATTTGCCTTAGACACACCCCTGCCAAAGAAGATATCAGAATAATTAAAGCTCCTGAATTATACAAAGTACCTTGATCAAACTGAGTAATTTTTGAATAAATGAATTGATCCTCCACTCGGCGGATCAGAGGAATGTCACTCATCATGAAGGCTAAGGCATCCGCATACGTCCATGCATCAGCCTTAATCTGCTTCATGAGATCCGCCACCTCTTCATCACTGTGTGTTAAGATTCGCATGTCACCCGCCATATGTAGCGGACGAAAGTTCCAGACAGAAGGAAAACCTAACGGTTCATCCTCCTTTATCTTCACGTAGAAGAAACTCTCATCCCAGCTATGAACGTTGGACATTTTGTCGTAAAAGGGCGAATAAACACCAAATTTGGCGAATGTAAGATAAGACTCCGACTTCCTCCTGAAGGGTTTGTGAAAGGCTCTAAAGATTCGGCCATTATACACTACGCCTAAATTTGACGCAAGATAACAATCTAACGCCATGTCAAGCCAGCCGTTGGGGTGTAGCTGGCTGACGGCGATGTCAAAATACGAGAGGATATCCGCCAACATCTGGGGAAGAGGAAGGCAAAACCCTCTCTCAATATGACTACAAAATACAGTAAAAAAGCCCTTTGGCGGATTGGAGGGGCGTTGATGAGAAGCGGGGAGTTGGGTTTCATAATTTTTGATCCACGGAAAGCGATCCGATAGACTCGCCAAATCCGCGGCACTCATATGAGACGAAGTAGACTTCGCTCGAGGATTCTTTTTTCTAACAGGAACAGAAGAAGAGGCCATTAAACCCAGAAACCGGTTACGGGCACCAGCCGGAGTAAAACCGGAAAAGAAAGAAGGGTTTCCGATGGAACGAGTCTGGTAAGGGTTACGCGCCGAGTTATTGAACTCAGTTGGACCAGAATTAATCTCGCCAACAGAAGATTGGGAATTTTCCGACGAGGATGTGGTCCAACTAAAATCTACTTCAATCTTAGGAGAAGACGTCGAATTAAAGAGTTCGGAAGTCGACCCAGAGGATGAAGATGAACTTCTAAACATTCAAAGTAAAATAAAAAGCACTTACATGGAAATGCAGAAGCCTGGGTAGGATCTTTGAAGTTTCTGAGGAAAGGCTTCGAAAATGGGAGAGGATGGAAAATGAGAAGGAAAGAGAAACTCCGAAAGATGAAGATGGTTTTTGAAACGTTTCTAGGACAGTGTGCTATTACACGTGTCGGCCATCAAAGGACATTGGACAGAGTGCACATTAAATGCGGAAGCATAAGACGGCGCGCAGAAGTCCAAAAGCCCTAAAGGACTTTAAGGGCATTTTGGGGGGCTTCTGATAACATTAGGATATTATCATGAGGACCAAAAGAGATAATTACCTTAAGATATGCCACGTAGCAAAGGAAGCCGTCTGGCGGATCACCCTAGATCAGCTCTAAGAGATCCGCTGGCGGATCTCTTAGGCGAATCTCTCCATTTACCTAGATAACGGCTGGCCGCCGTCTCGGCCATAAATGATTATTAAATGAATCATTAATAGTCTCAAACCGCCAAATTAAGAGTAACTTGTAACCGCCATTAAATGAGCATTAATGGAGGCTTTCTAGTTACCTAGGGGTTACGAATTCCTCAACTATATATAGCCTACCTTTCTAGGCTATCAAGGTACACTTACTTTTACATTCTCTAAGCTTTGTCAATACGATTTACTCTTCATATATTCTACTGACTTTGGCATCGGAGTGTCCCCGGCCGATCCCAGCGGTGCCTCACAGGGACGGGATCCGATCGAGAAGTTTTCTCCAGTGTTATCAATCATCTTTCTATTGTCGAAGCTTTGAAAGAGCTAGATAATGTTAGAAGTGAGTTGTTTATAGCCCGGGAAGAAATTGACAAAAAGCAGCAAAAGCCTCACCTTCGGAAAAAGCTTAAAAGTTGGCTCTCCAGAAAGCTGCTCGTATCGACGAACTTGAAGAACTTATTTCTTCCAAGGATGATCTTATCAAGAAACATCTGCATACCTTGAAGGATCTACAAGGAAAACATGATGTTGTGAAAGCCAATTCAGATAAATATCTCAATGCACGAAACCAATTTGAGAACGAGCTCGGTGCCTTGAAAGATAAAATGGCCGAAACTATTTCACTACTAGATTCGGCCAAAGCTGAGGCCGAAGCAGTGAGGGAGAAAGCAGAGAAGGCTGAAAAGATGATGTCATTTGTTCAAGCCAATAATGATGAACTTCGAGGAAGAATTTCCCTCTTAAATCAAGAAAAAGCTAATTCTGAAGCTCATTTTGCAAAGACAACCGAAGATCTAAAGGCTCAAATCGTGGCTACGATTGCTCAAGCAAAAGAAGAAGCAGAAGAACTTGGAAACAAAAAATCTCTACAATATCGAGTGTACTTCCTTCAGACCCTGGGGGATAAGATTCCTGAAGCTGATTTTGACTTATGGGTTAATCTTTTTCCTTCGGAGGATCCGGATTACCCTCAAATTCCGGATGAAGGAGAATTTCCGGAGCCACATCTTCCAAATTAATTTTTCTTTGTAATTTATTTAATCTGTCGAATATTTAGATAATTTTTATAAAAATTCTATCTATTTATTCGTTTGTGCAAATGCATAGATAAATTTCCTTGTCTGTTTTAGAATTTTTCGACATGATGATTGTGACTAGAATCCTTTAAGCATGCCTAAGATTAATCTTCAATATAATAAAAAATAGGGGCATTTAAGGGTATATAATTACATTCTACGTTCACTTTGAACTTCCTCTACTCTTCCTTGCCCCTGTCGTTCTTCCCCTCCTTAGGTTGATGCACCAAACTCAACCTTTCCTTCAGCAAAGGATTCAAGCGATGATTATCCCACTTCACGAAATCCCTGGCTCTCCTCATTAAATCTGGAAATGTATAGGGTCTCTTAGTTGTCAGTTCCTTAGAAAGATCCTTGCTTCGGCAATTGCCTGCCATAGCCTCAACTGCTGCCCCAATATTCAAATTCTTTACTTGGATTGCCACTCTTTGAAACCTTTCCACCCATTCCTTTAATGACTCACTTGGGTCTTGAACCAGATAATTCAAATCCTCTATAGTTTTGCTTTCTGGAATGGAAGTTATAAAGTGATCACAGAATTCTTGGGACATTTGCTTGAATGGCCGAATAGATCCTAGCAACAACTGATCATACCAATATGTCATCGAGTCCCTCAATGTTGTTGTAAAGAATCTACACATGACCGCATCAGTGGTTGTAGTAGTTTGCAAAGCCCTTTGAAGATTCTTAACATGAAGCATCGGATCAGTCATCCCATTATATCCTTTAGCACCGGATATTTAAATCCTCTCGGCATTCTCTAGCTCATGATATTTGCACTTAATGGGGTTTCAATCTCAATTTCCGCTGAGCTTTTAGCCTGGAACCCTTCCTCTTTCATAGCTTGCCGAAGCTCACCCTTAATAAGATTCAACATTTCCTCTTTCAAAGAAAGATCCTTTTGCTTTGCAGGCTCCAAATTACGAGGTTTAGGAGATTTAGATTCCCTAGGAGAATCATAACGATCATATCTTAGTCGCTTCGGGGATCTTAAATTTCCTCCTTTAACTGAAGGTCGGGGCCTAGTTGGAGAAGGTGAATATCTCCTATATTGAGGGCTATCAGACCTTTCCCTCGGCCTTTCTATTCTCCTCTTCAGCTGAGACTCTGTCAAACGATCGTTCTTCTTAGGACATGTCTTCACAGTGTGATGTCCTGCAGGACATACGACAGAACTTCCTCCTTCCACATTCTTAACTCCCCTTCTTGCTTCCAACAATTCCAAACGCACCGCCTCCATTTGAGAAGCATGTTCAGCCCTTAAAATATTCATAGATTCTTGAACAGAACCCATGTTGTATATTAATTGCTTTGTCAAATTATCCATAAAGCACCACTGCTGAGGCTTTAATGACCCCAAACAAGTCTCAATTTGCTGATCAAGACCTGACATGACAAAGAGAGGAGGAATAGGTTGAGTACGAGAGTCCAACAAGCCACGATTTGTTGTAGCTGAAGAGCTGGGAATATCTTCTACTCTTTGATTGGGTAGAATTGGAGAATGAACCATTGGTTGAGCAATTGGTGGAGTAACATACTGAAAAAGAGGCCCAATTGTGGGATGAACCATTGACGACTGAACATAGACCATCTTTTACATAATAAGATCCACCTTCACCGCACTAAAATGTTATCGTATTTTTGTATATTGATTTCTTGATCAAAGCGTCGATCACCTAAGAACACAACAACCATCAGAAAAGGAACCAGAGACAGGCAAACCCTGTCTGATGATAAAGTCAGTTAATAAACTAGAGAATATCAAAGACTAACAAGAATGTACTTCAATGATTAGAAATGAGTTACCTCGATTCTAGGAGCACTTACTATTTATACATAACTAAAGTAATATCTCAGACACGAGGCAGCTTATGATAGGTCAGTGGATCCTATCTTTGCATGCCATTATGTTTATGATAATTAGGAGTGTGTATTTAGAATCTAGTGCTTTGATTGGTCCACGTGTCTTCCAAATATCCTTTTTAAGAAATTGCCTTCAGCAACACGAAGATGGCCGAATGACTGCCTTCGGCAACACGAAGATGGTCGAATGACTACCTTCGGTCCATACCTAAGCCATAACCACAACCCTCCATTTCTCTTTATGTTGGGCATAGTCTATCTGAGCTTTTTAAATCATAATGGGCCCACTTGTCATAAGCTCAAATGATTTAATACTATAACAATTTATAAAGGATTAAATTAACCCAATCGTTCTATTCACCTCCCTTTGGAACTAATTCTATCTTACAAGGGACAAACACTCTTTCCACCATATTGATCACTCCACGATGGGCTCGGCCTTCCTTCTTTCTCTCTTTCTCCTTTTCGCCTTCTTTTTTAAAATTTTCAAGAATGTGGTCTAACTTGCCGCTTTCTGTCATTTTTTTCCAATTCTATCTCCAATTGTCTGCACTCCTCTGTCTCATGCCTTTCACTCTTATGGAAGTGGCAATATTTCCCATTACTTCGACCCTTTTTCAATTTAGGTGGATATTTGATTCGCATCTTATTGTCTTTCACCCAAAAGAGTATTTCTTTCTTGGGAGTGTTAAAGGGATGCCATGGCTTATCCCTCTACTCTCGAGGCCTTTTAGTGCTTTGTCTATTGCTCTCTTCCTTCATAGGAAATTTGTCCTTGCCGGGTTACTCTTTCCGAAATAACTGGTTAGGCTTATGCTCGTCCCAATGGATGTAATATCTGGCTCACTTCATCTATTCCTGGAAACCTTTTGGTCGAGCAGCTGCTTGCCAGAGCATCAATAGCTCCGCGAATATTAAATTCCTTCACATGAATGACCATGTTTTGGAACTTCTCGATGAACTAGGCCAAAGATTCACCTCATTCTGGATTGCTCGATTGAGGTCCAACATGGTATTTCCCTCTAGTATTGAGGTGATAAAATGGTCTACAAAGGACTCTGCCATCTGATTGAAGTTACGAATAGACTCGATCGGGAGTTGCTCGTACCAAAAGGTTGCTGACTCCATCAAAGTAGTGGGGAAAATATAGCATATGACAGCGTCAGTAGTCATAGTCGCTTCCATGATTCGTCAAAAGTTTTTGACGTGGGTAACAGGGTCGCCCACTCCTCCATACTGTACAAAGGTTGTGACCTAGAATCCCCGAGGCACTAGAATCCATGAGGCATGGGCTGCTTTTGAATTTCTTTCGATAGAGGCGTGTTGGTCTTTGCTAAGTTTGAATATCCGTCTCGAGAACCGTACTTTCGTGACGAGTTCTTCTTTATGAGGTCCAATATATCTTCCTTGCTGAGTGGTGCACCCTTCTAAACCTTCATCTGTTTCGGGGTTTCGCTAGGGAACGGTGTTTGCTTCGTCCCCGAGGCTTTTCATCGCCCCTCGGCTTCCTTTGCCCTGCATGGTGCCTAGGAGGGCTCCTTGATCTAGAATACCTTTGTGTAGGTGATGGGCTTCGAGAAAAGGCCCTAAGGGTCCCAAAGGAGACCCCTCCTGATTCTACCTCCCGTTCGAGCTTTTCTCGCTCACCCTCTTTTGCTTTCCATAATTGTCGCTGCAGATCGACCATCTCTAACTCATGGGTGTCTTTCATGTCATCCATCTGTTTTTGCATGGCTGCTAAATTCTGGGCGAATTTGTGGGATACTTCATTCACCAAGAGCTGGTACTAAAGGTCTAATCGGGGCTGGTTCTCTACACGCTGATCAACCTCTTCATCATTACTCCGGTGGATTTCCAAATGAACTCGACCAAATTGAGCCATTACCGAATATTCTGATAGATGGTGGATAATCGAAATCCATGCCCACCGCACCGAACTTGTAACCTGAACTTGGTCACGTGACTTGACCATGATAATGATCTGATACCGTATTAGAGCCTGTAAAACAATAAGCAAGTTAGACGTGGCTGGAGTCCGGCAAACCCACTTCAATGCCTAAGTCAGTTTATGATCTAAGACCGAATGGAATGGAATGGAATGGACTAGTTTAGAGATAGTGGTTAACGTACTGAACCATGTGCTTATACCTGTGTATTTATAGTGCATGATTATGTTTAAGGTTTGTCACCTCCGTAGGAATCCTTACAAGCTTAGGATTTGTATCCCTCAAGGATTCCGAAGCCTATGAGGAATCTTTTATCTCGTAGGATTCTAGAAGGTCTTTTGATGTGTTGAGGTTTTGGAGGCTTGGACTTTGGGTGATGGGTCGTAGTTCGTTGGGCTTTGGGCCACGTCAAGGGTTTTCGTCCTGTTGGGACCGTCTTGGATGCGTTTGGGCATTTGTTATGCTTAGGTCTAGACTGTAACGAGGGTAATAATGACGTCACATATGCGATGTCATTTAGCCCGATATCAATATAAATATGCTTATTCACATAAATCATTTTTTATGAACCAATGAGGGAATAAAAAGTAATTTCTAACTGTTTATAAGAAAATTAATTATGATAAATTTTAATATAGAAAATTTCCGATAAGAATTTAAAAACACACCATCATATTTACGTTTGGATTTTAAACTAAGGCCCTGTTTGGTAAAAAAAAACTTTTTGGAGAAAAATTAGAAGTTTGGGCCGCTTTACAGGTTTTGACTAGTCAAACCTCTAATACTGGTGTTTAGTAAAAAGATGTTTGAAAGAGTTTATTGGGTCCAAAAAGCTAATTTTGAAAAAATTGGTTTTATGAGCCTTTTCAATTAGCTTATTGTTCCATCTCTTTTTAAGGATATTTTTACTTTTAATTACTATCATTTAATCCCAAATAAAGGCTTTATCATATACTTATTTATCATTTTATACAAACAACTATTAGTAATCATCTAAGTTTTACCAAAAAAGTTTACACAATCATACAACCAAACTAGCTAGTCAAATCAGGTAATTAAAAAGGTAATCAGCTAACAACTATTTCACAAACAAGACCTAAATCATAATCGACATGTTATTAATTTTGTGATGTTTTCTATTATAAATTACTATACAATAAATAAACCGTTGGTTGAAGAAATTTATACATTAAGAGGATGTTTGTTTTAGCTTTTTCGGATGAGCGTTTAGTGTTTCACTCCAAACCGCATAAAATATAGCGTTTGATTAGGTTTATATAACCGCAACGTTTAGCATTTTTCTAGAAACTGCAGCGTTTTGGAGTGTTTCACGAAAAGCTCCTAATTGGAGCTTTTCATAAACAGCTGTTTGTAGTTATTTGTTATTGACAAAATTATCCTTCTTATTTCCACAAAATATGTTTATTCTTTAACATTATTTATATTTCTACAACATAATTACCGGAAGAACAACGTTTTGTTGCGTTCAATAAATTTTTTATTTTTTATATAGATTATTTTTATTAATTTGTGTAACACATTTTTTATTTTATAATAGGATAAGGTGTAAAAATATCTCTAACATTTATAGCTAAGAGCAATTTTACCTTTAAGAGCATCTCCAACAACCTCTTAAGTTGGCTCTTAAGTTAAAATTTGAGGATAGAGAATGAAAATTCATCTCCAACAGCCTCTTAGTGGCTCCTCAAATCACTAAGAGCCTCTCAATCCTCTCTATTAATAGAGAGTCTCTCTCCACCTCTTAGTGTTTCCTAACTTCATTTTTTATTAATAATTTATTATTGATGTGTCTCTCTCCTCACACTATTGGTAATGTAACAATAAAAAAATAATCTTAATAATAAAATAATAAATAAGGAGTGAATATAAAGAGCATTGTTGGAGATGATATATCTTAGTCACTCTTAAATCACTAAGAGTCAATTATTTATATTATTTTTAGAGAGCCCACTAAGAGTCTCTTGGAGATGCTCTAATGTCTAAAATTGTGCAATTATACTCCTAATGTTGGCAGCCAAAATTAATTTTACCCCTAACATTGACAAGTTGTGTCAATTTGAGAAATAATTTATTAAATTGTCTTCTTGGTCATGAATATTGTCATTTACACTTCACATATGTACCTTTTTTTTATCACCGTTAATAACAGATCACAAACATTATGAGCATTTTTTCATATTTTTCCTTTTATAATTTCATCGTTGATTAATTTAAAACATGTCCATTTTAGACATTTTAAATCCGAACAGCAACAGTTTAATATAATTTTACCAAATACTAGTAATTAAACAGCGAACAGCTTACTGTAACTACAAACAGCTAACAGCTTACTGCAACTGCAAACAGCTAACAGCAACCGCAACAGCTGAACCAAACGGGCCCTAAGTCTCTTAAATTCGGTTTAAAAAAATTGATTGGTGTTAATTTACAACTTGTATAAAACAAATGTATTGACGAATTGAATTGAATTTATTTAAAATAATTATTTATTTTACAATTATCCCATGATCCCTTTTAAGTGATAAAATATCAAATTATTTTTTTATTATACTATGTGAATTTATAAAATTAATGATCTCAGTTTAAATAAGTTGAGTTGAGGTGTTCAATCCGATTTTCTTGCTAAGTTGATGAATGATGATGTATTCAACAATTCAATATTTTGTATTATTTGAAAAGTGTGGGGTAAGCGCGTGGATGGACTTAGCCAAATCTTTTTCGATTTGTCATGGCAACGCAAGAACGCGCAAGCAAATAGGTTAGTAAAAAATTTGATTAGTCCATTCAATGTGCTTAAATAGTTAAATAAATGTTTTAATAATTTTGTAACTTGCTTAAATTATATTAATTAACTAGTCTGTGATGCACGGGATACGAAACTTTTATATAATTTAGTTAGATAAATAAATAAATTGATATATTTACTTTTAAGTAATTTTATATTATGTTATGAATTTTTTTTATATTATGTATATTTGAAATTAATATATGATAATTCAAATTAAATTAATTTTGAAAATAATTGATTAATTTTTTTTTAGAATTTTAATTAAAGACGAATGATTTATTTATTTTTATAAAATTCAATGATTTGTACTTTTTAATAATTTTAATACATTTTCATATTTTATATTAATTAATTAATCATTCAGTTTTAAAAAAAATAAGCTGTATATATTTTACACGAGCTTTAGAAAATTAAAACGATTAAGATAAAAAAAATAATTAAAATGATCAAAATTAAGGTATAAGGTTTTGATATAATAGATGACAAGTTTTATGGTGGAATAAATAATTTTTTTAATATATTTTATTTTTTTATTAAAGATTGGTTAGCGAGGAAGGGTAAGCGGCGGACATCCCAGCTATGCTGGCACCCCCACCACAGACCCAAAAAAGCCCCGAACCAAATTTATTAAAAGAGTAAATAAATGTCATAATACAAAAAGAAAAAAGAATAAAATGAAGCTAAAGAATTAGGAAAAGCGATAAACGCAACGTCCTACACGATCATGAAAAAAGACCGATCCACAAAAATCTGGGACAACATCCCACCAAGTCGAAGCTGTTGCCGTCCGTCCATAATTTGCAAGCGAATCCGCAACATGATTTCCTTCACGAAAAATATGATACACCACAAAAGCCACAGAATCGATCTGATTTAAACAATTGAACCAATTTTGTCTAAGCAACCAAGGGACCGAACAAGATTTAGATTTGAACATCTGCACAACATACATTGAGTCGCTTTCAAGCCAAATTTTCCGCCAACCTTTGCTGATAGCCATGTCAATGGCGTAAATAGCAGCAGATAGTTCAGCAAGATAAGCAAAGGAACTTTCAATCGGAAAGGCAAACGCACCAAGGCACATGCCAGTATGCGAGCGATAAATACCTCCGCAACCCGCAGGACCAGGAGCACCCATGACAGACGCATCAGTATTGATCTTAATCCAATCCCTCGGAGGTGGTTGCCAAAAAATCGGAGTAATGTGTGGAGCCTTAGCAAGACGCTTTTCAATCCCGAGCTCACCTAAGATTTGAAGTTCAACTAGCGAATTCCAAACGGAGCCCCGTCCAGTGTGAGCAGATTCACGAACAGCTCCCCAAATCCATCTCAGCGTGATAGAAGTATCAACCCTCTCATCCTCAAAAATGGACCTGTTACGAGCAAGCCATAGAGCCCAAATTGTATTAACAATTGCAGCCGCCCATAAATCAGCGATTTGAGTACTGAAACATTGAATAACAGCATGATCAACTAGATTCTTAAGAGTCGAGTCTGTGTTAATTCGTCTTCCAAACAATGAGCTAACACCATGCCAAATAAATTTGGAAAACCGACAGGAGACAAAAATGTGGTCCAACGTTTCAGAATCTAACAAGCACAAACTGCAACGAGAAACAACTTGACAGCCACGCAACTGAAGCTGATCATGTGTTGGCAAATACCCAAGATAAGCCCGCCATCCAATAAGCGAGTGTGCAGGAGGAACACTCTGACACCTTAAAAAATGACTCCAAGGCTATTGAGTAGGAGGAGATCTAAGCCAAACGTACAAGAGCTTAACAGTTAAAACCCCACTCGTAGCAGGCTTCCAAACACAAATATCAACATCGTCCCTACCCCGCCTAATATTCCGCAATCTATTCTCCACATCCGCAGGTAACACGGGCAGATTGTGCCAATTATTATCATCCAAATAATCCTCCACCAAATCAAAACAACGACGCTGTTGACTAGCAGATAGGCCAACCTGTGCAGCCAGTGAAGGACGCATCCAGGCCCCATTCCAAAAATTAAGTTCAGAGTGCTGACCAATCCACCAAAAACAGTGATGCTCAACTTCAAAATAAATGGATTTTATCGAGCCCCAAATAGAAGAATTCATGATATAATGTCGTGACTGTCCCGCTTTATTGAGAAAACGAGTTCTAAGTAAGTTAAAGCAGAGAGACTTTTCTTGAAGAAGACCCCAAGCCATCTTTCCATTCAATGCTTTGTTTAGAATAGATAGATTCTTGATTCCGAGACCTCCATCCTTGAAGTTTTGACAACAAATTTTCCAAGGGACAGTGACAAGCTTCTTGCAATTAATGGACCCAGACCAAATAAAATTCCTCATATGCCTAGTCATACGTGTAAGCAGCGCAGAGGGCCACTTATAAAGGCTAAAAGAGTGAATGAAGCTACCAGTAATTACAGAATTTACCAGAGCCACTCTCCCAGCCATAGACAAACAATGCCCTTTCCATTTAGCAAAGTGAGAAAGCACCCTATCCATCAAACTAGTCAGATGTCGTGTCTTTGGTAAACCAAAAAACAAAGGGACTCCAAGATAGCGAAATGGAACAGACCCTTGACGAATACCAATAATATCAGCAAGACGATTACCACGTCTAGAAGAAACAAAGGAGCCCAGAAATAATTCAGATTTGTTCCAACTAACACACTGACCCGAGATAGATCCATACAACTCAAATACACCTTTAATAACAGCTAGATTACCCGAAGAGGCTCTGCAGAAGAGAAGAATGTCATCAGCATAAAATAAATGAGTCGGAAACACCTTTGCAGAAGTATATTGCATTGGAGCAAGTCGCCCAGTATCCACGAGGTGAAGCAACCAACGACTAAGAAAGTCCTCGACAATACCAAACAATATAGGAGACATCGGATCGCCTTGTCGAACCCCTCTTGAACATCTGAAATATCCACTAATGGCTCCATTGTTCAAAATTGAAATCCGAGATGCAGATAAAACATTCAGAATCCAGTCTCTGAATTGAATAGAGAAACCAAAAGCGTCCATCACGGCAAGTAAAAAATTCCAATTTAAAGTGTCAAAAGCTTTCCTGATGTCAACCTTCAAGGCTAAGTTCCCTCCAAAACACTTTTTACGAAGCATATTAGTGCCTTCAGAAGCAAGCGAAATGCATTGGTGAATACTTCGTCCAGGAATAAATCCAAATTGATTCTGAGAAACAATGCGAGATGCAATAGAAGCGAGTCTATTAGCCAAAATTTTTGCAATTATTTTATAACTAAAGTTGCTCACTGTAATAGGCCTATACTGATCAAGAGATATCGCACCCTCCACCTTCGGGATAAGGACCATAATACTGGAGCACAGGCCAGGATGTATCATGCCACTCATAAAGAAGCTTTTGACAACAGCAAACACATCAGCACCAACAATATCCCAAAAAGACTGAAAAAAGACCCCAGAAAACCCATCAGGTCCAGGAGAACTACTGCTATCCATTGCAAAGACTGCCATACGAACTTCATTCATATCCGGACAACGAGTAAGCAAATCATTATCCAAGTCAGAGACAAGATGTGGAACAACCTCATAAACTAGATCATAATTCTGCGGTAAGACCTCGTCATTTTTAAAAAGACTTGAATAAAATTCAGCAATATGTGTCCCAATTTGATTCGGATTAAAGACCAGCTCATCCTCAATTTGAAGCACCGAAATCCCAGAGGCAGCAGCTCGAATAGATGCCATACGATGGAAGAAGCTGGTATTTCGATCTCCCTCCTTAAGCCATCTAACCCTGCTCTTGTCACGCAAAAAAGCCTCCTTTCTATGCAAAATATTATCCAAGTGTGCATAAGCATTCATCTCCTCATGATGTAGTTCAGGAGTAAACCCATTCTCAGAGATTTCTGCCTGCACACGGGCCAGATCCGTCTCAGCATCAGTGAGACACATATCAATGTTACCAAAAACCACTTTATTCCAGTGACGGAGCACCGGCCGAAGTCGCCTGAGTTTATCGCATAAAGCTTGCATAGGAGGTAAGCTAGGATGCATTCCATTCCAAAAATCAGCAATCACCTCCCTAATCCCCGGATGCAGAATCCACATAGACTGAAATCTGAATCTAGAGATAGGGTGATTCCCCTTGGAGCAGCTAAACATCAAAGGGCAATGGTCAGAGTGATGTCGCGGCAAAGCCAAACTGCAAATCGATTCCCAGAAGTCCGAGAATAAAGCAGATAATAAAACTCTATCCAACCGACATTCAACCCGCGCAGAGCCAGACCTACCATTAGACCAAGTAAAGAAGGCCCCATGAGTAGGACCATCAACAAAAGAACCAAAATCAATAAAATCACGAAACTCCCTACAAGGACGCAAAGCAGGAGCCCGTCCCGATTTCTCATGAGATCCAAGGACAGAATTAAAATCTCCAAGAAGCACCCAATGCCCATTCAACCTATTTTGATGAGCCAAAATATCATCAAACATAGTGACACGTCTATTTGCCCAAATGCTCCCGTAAACAAAGCAGACAAAAGTATTTAAATTAGACAAACTCAGAATAACAAATTGTTCATGTCTAAAACAAATATTGGTAACCATGGAAGAATTAATCTTTGCAAAAACCCATAGAGTTGGAAGCTCCTTATTGTTCATAGCAATTAAAGACAAACCAAGCCTTCTCCAGAAGGCCTCATTAACAGAACTGAACTCCACCATAGGCTCAGCTAAACAAAGAAAATCTGGTTTATGAAGAGAACACAAATGATGCAAGTAACCCTGAGTATCCCTATTAAGAATACCCCTACAATTCCAGTAAAGAAAAATCATTTAAAACGGACCGGAGGTTTACTGGCTCGTTTGTTTCGAGCTGGCAAATTCTCCGTTGTTGTCATAATTTTTTTCCTCCGCCTTACTTTCTTAGTGCTAACTGTGTTCCAGCTATTGTCATCCTCCTCTGCCATATCAGCCCAGGATTTAGTACGGGATGATGATTCAGATGCTGAATCAGCTCCCTCATATCTAGTGAGAATATTGTCCATTCCAGGTGAATCCGGCCTATCAGTTTTATCACAACTGAATTCATCCTCCTTCCTAAGTTGCGGGCTTCCAGGTAGAACAACCTCCACCACACAACCAGTATCAGCAGGAGGCCTAAGCTCAGAAACAATCCGTGAAGTGGCATGTTGAACAGGCACCTCGGTCTGAATTGCATTAGGCTTTTTCACAAACTTCCTCTCCTGTGAAACCATTGTACGTTTTTTTTTCAATAACCGGAGCCTCTAGAACCTTTTCCAATGGTTTTTTATTTTTCCTGCAGTCATAAGCCATGTGGCCAATGTTTGAACAAACTTTACAGAAGCTTGGTAATCTCTCATACACCACATCAATCCAAATTTGTTTTCCTTCTCTCTCAATACCCATTTTAATAGGAAGCTCATTCATCAAATCCACATCAATTAACATTCTAGCATAATGACCAAACTCACCTTCAAGAGTGGTATTATCAAATCGTATAAGCCCTCCAATACCCTTTGAAATATCTGAAAGAATTTGAGGATCCCAATACTCCCATGGAAGAGAATATAATCTAACCCAAACCTGAGCATTTGTAGACTTCTCAGCATAGGGGTCAAAGTCCGGAACCCATGGTTGCAAACGGAAAGTACCTGGCTTAGTATTGATAATGCCCCGCGCTAGCAACTGATTCTTGATCTCCTGGGATCCCAAAACCACATGAAAAAAGCCTCTCCCGATAGATATCAGTCGCCAAGAATCCTTCAAACCCCAAACCTTTGTTAAAGTTTCCTTAAGAGAAAGAACATTCCATGGGGCATCTCCTTTGTTTAAGATTAACCTGCCAATCAGAGATGAGGAGCAAAGGGCCGCACGCCTATCATAGGCAGATTGAGAAATTCTAACCGACCGAAGACCGCCAATATCAGAAATCACAGCAGATGAACAAGGAGTCGGATCCAGATTCCCAGCAAGGACCTTCGCAAATGACCTGCCCTGCACCGCCAAATTAGGCTTTCTCAAAGGATCCTGTGAAATCGAAGCAATCTGTGGTTGCGGGATACGCGATTGCGAATTATGAAAAGGGGCCTTTGGATTTAATATATTTTATAAATTATATAATATACCATTTACTATTACATTAATAAATTAAGAAAGCTAACAAAACACTTTGAAAGTTGAAAGCTAATATAAGTTTTTTTTTAAAGCCTAATATATCTCAAGTCCCTTTAAGTTGTCCAAAAACTACAACTGACCCATGTATTTCAAAATAATTCAATTGACTCATTTAACTTGTTTATTTGGAATAAATAACCTCCCAAATAGATTAATATTTGTGATTTTTGGGTTTTTTTAATTATTATTAATGTATCAGTATATTAGTTAGATGTAGCAACCGATTCTTAAACATCTTTTATTTCTATCGTAATATTATGTGAATGTTTTCAGGATTTAGAGATTATTTGTTTTAAATAAGTTGAGAGGTTATTTGTTCCAAATAAACATATTGATCTTGAAAGGTTATTTGTTCTAAATAAACAAATTGAAAATGTCAGTAGTGCTCACCTGGACCCTGAACAATCAAATGAATTTGATCATTCACCGTTAGATCCAAGCTTATTAAATTTAAGCCTTAGGATGATTTGCATCTCCACCATATGATCCTAATAAGTTTGGATCTAACAGTGAATGACTAAATTCATTTGATCAGCGCCCACCTGGATCCCGAAATGATCAAATGAATTTGGTCATTCACTGATCCAAGCTTATTAGGATCATGTGGTGAAGATGCAAATCATCCTAAGGCTTAAATTTAATAAATTTGGATCTAACAGTGAATGATTAAATTCATTTGATCATTCAGGGTTCAAGTGAGTAATACTGTTGAAAATGTTAGTTGTAATATTTTAAAGTTGTAATTTTGCACAACTTGAAGGAGCTGAGGATTAGGATGTATGAAACATTTTTAAAACAAATTGGCAAAGCCTAAAGAAAAATAAGGAAAAGCGAATATAGGAAAATGAAGAGTAAAATAGAGATTGACTTTAAATTGAGTTAAGTAGAAGAGGTTGTCCAAAAATGTAATAAAGTAATAAGCAAGAGGAGTGTGTGTTGTTTTAGGAAGCAAGAAAGCAACATCCTCTTTGCTGACGTATGCTCTTACGATAACATTCTTCCTTCTTGGGCCGGGCCGGGCCTTGCCTTGCCCCACTTCCTTCACTATACATTATTATTCAAATACCCTTACTGCAACTGAGATTTATAATTCGTTCTCATTTTGGTTTTCTTTGAAAAATATCCCACCCCTAATCTCTTTTTTTTTTTTTTTTTATCATATCAAAGACTTTTTTTTTAACTTTTTATATAGACTGTTTAACGGTTTTAGAGGGTGTTTGTTTTAGCTTTTCGGAGGAGCGTTTAGTGTTTCACTCCAAACCGCATAAAATATAGCGTTTGGTTAGGTTTATATAACCGCAGCGTTTAACATTTTTTCTGGAAACTGCAGCGTTTTGGAGCGTTTCACGAAAAACTCCTAATTGGAGCTTTTCATAAACAGCTGTTTGCAGTTATTTGTTATTGACAAAATTATCCTTCTTATTTCCACAAAATATGTTTATTCTTTAACATTATTTATATTTCTACAACATAATTACCGGAAGAACAAGGTTTTGTTGCGTTCAATAAATTTTTTATTTTTTATATAGATTATTTTTATTAATTTGTGTAACACATTTTTTATTTTATAATAGGATAAGGTAATATTCCTAACATTTATAGCTAAGAGCAATTTTACCTTTAATGTCTAAAATTGTGCAATTATACTACTAATGTTGGCAGCCAAAATTAATTTTACTCCTAACATTGACAAGTTGTGTCAATTTGAGAAATAATTTATTAAATTGTCTTCTTGGTCATGAATATTGTCATCTACACTTCACATATGTACCGTTTTTTTTATCACCGTTAATAACATATCACAAACATTATGAGCATTTTTTCATATTTTTTCTTTTATAATTTCATCGTTGATTAATTTAAAACATGTCCATTTTAAACATTTTAAATCCGAACAGCAACAGTTTAATATAATTTTACCAAACATTAGTAATTAAACAGCGAACAACTTACTTCAACTACAAACAGCTAACAGCTTACTGCAACTGCAAACAGCTAACAGCAACCGCAACAGTTATTAGCTAACAGCTGAACCAAATGAGCCCTTACTCTAAATATCTATGAATATAATATTTGGTTAAACCGTATTGGTTAGCTATTTTAGAGCAAACTACACCAGTTTATGAGAAGTTTCATTTATAATTGTTTAAATCTTAACCCAATCATTCATGAATATAATTTTTTATTTTGCATTTAAAAGTTCATAATTCATCATTTTTCATTAATCTACTTATTATTTATTTAAAAAAGAAATAGTTAAAAGCAACAAATTTTTTTCTTTTTCTATAAATCCTTTATGAACTCAAAAGTTGATTGATTTTTTTTAATAATACAATATTTAGTGTTCGTTTTAATAATCTATCTCTTATAAGGAAACTAAACTGGTTAATAAATTAAACATCTGAAAGACTAACATGTTGAATAGAATAAAAGTTAAAGACTAAACAACGTATTATTTAAATTCGACGGCTAATCAATGTTTTAAGTAAAAATATAGGGACCGATAAATTATTTATCCATTTTATATTGACAAATATTATGGTCATATTAGTCATTTCACATGTAAACAACAACTCTTTATAAATTCACCAAACACTAATTATCAATTAGTTAGCATAAAACAATTTACTGCAACAACTAATGGAAACAATTATGAGCTAACAGTTTAATCAAACAAATCCTAAATCTCTACTTACCAAATTAGTTAGCATATAATTTTGTTATTAAAACAGCGCATTAGTCATTTCATATATGTTTAAAATTGTAGTTTTTTTTTTTAATTCGAAATAAGATTCTTACATTTTCTCTATATTCACATTGCAAATACAAAACACTGTTTTCGAATAATTAAAAATGCAAATTTCGAACACATATGAAATAAAACGCGCTCATTTCGTCGGAGCTTATTTTTCTGGTCATTAATGTGACAAAAAAAATTTAAAGGCTTAATATGTTGAAATGAAAAAAACAGAAACTCAATCCACTAAAATCAGAACGCCTAATGCTCCTCAGCCCCTTTAACTTGTTCAAATTGGTCATTTTACTTCCCCACTCCCAACTCATCGAATATCCTATTTACCCCCTTAACTGCATAAAAGTGGTATTTCTCACCCCCTCAACTTATCCACTTCCCCCTTACGCGGCGAAACAGTTGGCTGCTCCATTAATGATTCCCTGATCTTTCTATCGTCCTTTAAATTGCACAAAATCTACACCATTTCTCCAAATCACAATGTATTTCTCTTCTTTCTCTCTTCATCTTCCTAATCCTAGAAAACAAAGCCATGGTTCTTCATCTTCCATTTCCTGCTCGTTTCTTGGTTTCTTTCTTCTTGTGACCATCGAAGAAATGGTGATTCTACGTTATTTTCATCATTTTTCCCAATTTATCATATTGTTTTCGTCGAAAATTGTAAGTATATATTGTTTTCTCTACGTTTTTTCCCATAAATTCACTTAGCATATGCCGTTTTTGCGAAGTCTGCGGGGAGAAATTTATCGATTTAACTTCGCGAAACAATGATTACGCGAAGTTTGCGAGGTAATTCGATAAATTTCTCCCGCAGACTCCGCGTAATCATCGTGTCACGAAGTCAGAGCGTCACATTTCTTCTCGCAGACGTCGCGAAATCATCGTTTCGCTAAGTAAAATCACTTTGTTCCTTGCACATTTATTTTCGCATACTTAGCGAATCCTCATTTCGCGAAGCCAAATCTTTCTTTTTTCTGCCTAACACGATTAATTTTTTTTGGAGGTGGTTGAATACATAATATTCATTCCTGGAAGCCGGCGTGCTGGGGTGCCATGAGAGACATCCATTCCGAAAGGCCTGGACTTCCAACCATCGGTGGTGAATAGGAGCTTACACCGTGGGACACGCCCATCCCTTAGTGGTGAATAAGAGCCTATGTATCGTGCGACATCCATCCATCGGTGGTGAATAAGAGCCTATGTATAATGAAGTGATTTGTTAGGAGTTTATTGTGGCAATCTTGTTCTGTACCGTGAGACACATCCATCCATCGGTAGTGAATAAGAGCCTATATATTATAAAGTGATTTGTTAGGAGTTTATTGTGGCAATCTTGTTGTAAATTTTGATAATGTTATGATTTTAATGTTAGAATCCATTGTTGTTTGGCATTTTTTTGTTATATAGCATTCAACGAATTTTGTTAAAAACACAACCAAACTTCACATATGCTAATTAAAATCATCAACTAAACCAAACATTAGCTTCACAGGCTTCGCATATGCTGGAATATGCGAAGTCAGATGGGAGGGAGATAGTCACGTCGTAAATATTGAGGGTATTATGGAAAAGTCACATAAAAACAGTCTAGATATGTAGTAGGTTGAGTAAATGGATTAAATATATAAATAAGTCTCCCATTTTACCCAATTTTATAATTTTTTCTAGATAAAATGATAATTTGGACAAGTTAAAGGGTTGGAAGAGTGTTAGGCCAAATCAGAATAATAAAGCCTCATAGTGCTTTTTGTTTAATTAAAACCATCTTTAACCTAATAAACTAAGGCCCCACTCGTTTGAAAACTATTATATTTAATAAAATATGAAAAAAATTGTTTGAAAATAAAATATTTTTTGGCTTGGAAATTTTTTATTTAGGATTGAAAATGGAGGAAGGATCAAAGAAATTATTGTTGTCAATTAGATCCATCTAACCAAAATTAAAACTATGAAATCAATATCGTGAATTACCATTTGTGATGGCATGATTGGAAGAAACTTGTAATACTGATGAATTTAGACTTTATTTCGAATAAGATCTATAGGTAAATCTTAATTAGAAAATAATCTTACAATTCGCGAATCGAATTATTATTTATCAAGTTATCAACTCAAACTAGTTCCATTCCATCATTATCAGAATGACAACAAGGAAAAAAAAAAAAAAGAAAAAAAAGTGAAAGACTCAGAACTCTCCATCTCCACTATAAGGAGTAGAAACATGCGATCCATACAGCAGGGAATAATCAAAATCGAATTTAATATATCAATTTCCTAAAATAACTTACAAGTTCCTAAGACTAGAGCTGTTGGAATTTCACAAGTGACAATACGATTTACAAACACAATCCAAGCATGATTTGATTTAAAAAGACAAGTTGATACAATCTGTTTTGTATCATTTATATTATATTATATGAAATATATAAATGGCATAACACGAGATAACCAATGTTTGAGTTTAAAGTGGGTGCTAAATGGTAATGGATGATAAGAAAACAGAAACGGAAGGAAGTTGAGTAACTTAATTCCTGAATTAATCGCATTTGGATTTTCTGACTGTTGATTGTTTACAGGACAAGTTACATCACCGCCTATCAACGAAACATTAAATTTGCAATGGAGACACACTAAACAAACTACAGATTGGTAGAGTACAAGGAAATGAATCAAAAGAAATCAATCTCTAGATAATTACCTGAAGGCTTCACATCTAAACCTGAACCTGAACCTGCACCTGCACCTACTTTCGGCATAAGAATATCCATCATGGCTTGTCTTGGCACCTCTGGTGGATTTGTGCACCGAATAAGTGCCCAATTCACTGTTTGAAAGAATGGATGCTGTTTTATTTCTGTAGCTCCACGCCTATACGCAAGACGATGCTGCGGTTCTTTTACAAGCAAACCTCTTATCAAGTCTCTAGCAGCAAAACTCACAGGAGGTGAGTCCGGAAATCTTAAGGGTTGCCCAATCACATTGAACAGTGTTGCTCGATTTGCTGTCCCTTTGAAGGGTGTTTTACCAAACAAAAGCTCATAAAGGAATATCCCAAATGTCCACCAATCTACAGCACTTCCATGTCCTTCACCTTTTATTATTTCCGGTGCCAAGTACTCATGTGTACCAACGAAGGACATCGACCGAGCATTTGTGGGTTCAGCAATCAGCTCTGGAAGAGGGGTTATTTGATGATTCGGCTCATGCTTTGGCTTAGCCTTAGCCTTTTTATTTTTCTTTGACCTTGACAAGAAGCGTGGTCCGAAACATGCTGGTTGGATGCAATCTGGCTGCATCACACAAGCAGGCTGTGCACAGTATCCTGAATTCTTTGACTCCAAGGTTGAGTGTGATGATTTTACCAGAGTTGGGCACACAGCACATCTTAGAGAAAGGTCAAAATCTGAAAGCATTATGTGTCCATCTTCCCTCACTAAAACGTTCTCTGGTTTAAGGTCTCTGTAAATGATCCCAAGCATGTGCAAGTACTCCAAAGCAAGGAGAACTTCTGCAACATAAAACCTGCACAAGGATGAAATTAGCAGATTAAAATTAGTGTAGTTTCTTTATTTTCTATGTTCAAGTGCTTGTTTCAATCTTCAATTAGTCACAACTCATAATATAAATAGTTAACCATTCTCTACATAAAAGATGCATGAAATTATAAATGTTTTTTCTTCATTATTAACTAACAGCCAAGACTTAGAGAAGGAAACTTGTCAGAGCAATAGAATTTATATTACTAGCAGTCATTTGAAACCATGGAAAATTCGAGAAACCGGAATTATCTTCATAAAGGCTAGGAAAACAAAAAAAGCTGGCAGATAGGTAAACAGATTCAATGCAAACACTTGAACAATGTACACGACTTATAAGAAAGATTATTGATAATTAATCAGCAAATAGAGCAAGGGGTGCATCAATGCCATTTCAGTAAAAGCTAACTTTAAAATGATGTGGAGCGTTTGTAATGTTAAAGCAAATAAAGCTTTATTTGAAGGCAGGAAATTGTAACAGAAGCAATATTTTAGAGTTTGAAACAAACTATTGGCACATGCCATTCCAGATTAAAAATTGCAACGACCATATGTTTAACTATTCTAACTCGTTGTCTAAGAAACTTTTGAGTCAAAGAAAAGGAGGTAAAATGAGAAAAGGAAAAAGGCATTGGGGGTAGCAAACTGCCATGTTTCAGTTAAGTTTAGTCCAAAAGAAAACCCATGAATTTCTAAAACGCTCTTATCTTAACCGGAATCATAGTTATAATCTATGATGCACGGACACTTCGGAATCATCACGTATCGCGTGTCCGATACGTTTCCGACACTGATACGGCCGGACACTCCAGGGACACCGTGTCGGGGCCGTGTCTGTAATTGCAGAAAGTTGGACACGCGTATCAGTGAAGGATACGCGTGTCCCAGGAAAAAAAACCCTAATTCTTCAAAACCGAAAAATCCTTTCCGATTCCGATTACATCCTTTCCTATTCCGTTCATCTCCTTCAATAACCGATTACATCCTTTATTATTCCGTTCATCTCCTTCAAAACCGAAAAATCCTTTCCGATTCCGTTCATCTCCTTCAATAACCGATTGATTCTTATTCCATTGGAGAGTCAGAAACTCCAAAGGACAGGGACAGGGGGAATTAATATGCCATTAATACAAAAACTCTCAAACTTCTCCATCCATCTATATAAATAGGGCTGCTAACATTCTAAATTCTTACGTTCCTGTTCCTACTCAAATTTCTAATTGTTTTGCTTGGAGATTGGATATATTTTTAATATTTATAAATTTGCCCCAATATTTTTAATATTTACACGTGTCACCCAAGTATCCGTGTCCTGTGTTTTATAGAAATGACGTTTCCCGTGTCCGTGTCCGTGTCGGATACCGTATCCGTGTCCGTGTCCGTGCAACATAGGTTATAATAACTGCAATACTCATTAAAGTAATTGGCAAGAGCAATAAGCAATTAAATAAATCTTAATAATCAGTAGCATAAAGGTCAAAGGAAACACGGAAAGAGTTCCTAACCGCGCAGCATGCTCTGGAAAGTATTTCCCATGTTGTTTCTGCCTGAGTGAATGCAGATCTCCTCCAGGGCAGAACTCCATCAGCAAACACGAAAACTTTTCTGTCTCAAAATGCGAATATAAAGTAGGTAGAAATGGATGATCCAGAGATTGCAGTATTTCTCGTTCAGTTTGAGCCCTTGGAAGCTTCTTCCGACTACCTAGATCTGTTTTATCCATAACTTTCACTGCAAAAAAAGTTCTTGTACCACTCAACTCTGCTAGATGAACACTCCCTATATCTCCACATCCCAATTTTCTCAACAATTTAAAGTGTTTCAACTCCAATTGTCCAACCTGAGATCGAACTGCTTGAAGTGCTTCCCATCTTACATCATTTGCTTGGTGGGGCTTGAACAAGGCACTGGTTAAACTACTTGAGCTGCTTTCTTCACTAATATCACTACCAGTGCTCTCCCTGTACATACTAGTCTTCCTGCTCTCAATATCATAGGAACTATTTATATCACCAGTTTCTCTGGGTTTCTCAATACAGCTTGCTTCTTCACTAACTTCAGTATTTGTGAAACTTTGTTTTGCTTCTGCATAAAGAGTAGCAGTATACACACTGTTTGAAGGACTTGAAACTGCTACATGGTCATTCTGCAACAAAACATCTCCTCCACATGAAACTGACACAACACTTTCAGATTCAAGGGAATCACTTGAATTAGAACTCTCAGGACCATCAGCAGGATGCTTGATGAAGGGCTTGGTTTCAAACATCATCAACTTCTTCCCGAGAGAAGTTTCTATTGATTGATCAAGTTCCTCACCTGGGGCAACAAATTCAGATTTATCCTTGTGTAAACTGTAAAAGAATTTGGCCATATTTGGCAATTCTTCATGTTGCATTGGATCAATGGTCGTTTTAAGGGAATACTTATGACTTGAAGCAGACCCGCCAGGATTTCGTGAACCTGCATAGTAAGTTGCAGAAGCTCCTTCAATTATGGAATGTTTTGATGATGGAGGAGGGAATGGGGCAGATATGCAAGGAGAATCATTCCCTAATTTAGATATTGAATTCTGAGTCTCTGATGAAGGTCTAATGCCGTTTAGAAATGACTCCATAAGCAGCACTATGAGAAAAGAAATACAAACAAGATCAAGCCATAAAATCAATGACACAAGCTTGAAACTAAATGTCTTTATATCTAAGATATCCCAAAAAACTAGGCAAAGTAAAGATAGATGGAGACAGGAATTGGCAAATAAAATTTATATGGAAACAAGAAAACAAATAAACCGTATGATGCAGTAGAAATCAAATATGACGGAGAAAACAAGATATCATATGGTTTATAGCAGCGGAAATCAAGATAAAAGCGTTACGTCATAAACAACCAAACGAATGTGAAAATGTGAGGAATAGATTCAAATTGATAATCACATAAAAATCCAAAATATTAGCATTGATTTTCCCAGCGAACTTAGCCAAATTTGAAGCTTAGTGGAAAATAAGGAAAAATCATATACAAGAAATAGGTATCTTTAGTTTAAGAAGAAAGAAGGTGAAATAGTAATACCTGATTAAAGAAGAGAGAAGAAGCAATCTTGCATGACTGTGGAAGGAAAGAGAATATAGAAAAACCAAAGAAACAGAGTTGACGCAAGAGAAAGTGACACAACTTTGACAACTTAATAATACCTCTACTCAGATCAGATCCGATCCAACCCAAACCAAGAGACGGAGAAGAGAGTAATTTTTGTGCTAAAAAAGAAAAAGGAAAGGTTAATTAATTCTATTTCAACTCTTGTCATTTTCTATTTCTTGCTCCCTCAACTATTTCTTATCATCACTTATTGGAAATGTTACCAAATAAACCTTTGATTTGGAGAATAAGAAATTGTGAACACATGGATTTGGAGAAGGCATGTGATTTACTCGACTAATTTTTAGTGTTTATATATGTATTGAAGGGTAGATGTGTCGAAATATATATTGAGGTTATGTAATAGTGTTTTTTTTTTTGAAGATGTAATAGTGTTTATATATACATTAGTGATTTTATGGACTAATTTTTACTGTATGCATGTGAACCATGCTTAGTCGGGGTCAAGTCGTTCCAAAACGCCTTGAGAACTATAGTTTTCGACGATTGCAAATTTTGAATTCGCATTGCATTTCGTAAAATGCAATCGCATTTTATGAATTTGAAATGCATTTCGTAAAATGCGATTCCACTTTATGAATTTGAATCGTATTTCGTAAAATGCGATATTCTTTTAGCTAAAACCATATCGCAAATGCGGCCGCCTGTGTTAATGCGCTCGTCCTCTTACTTAAACCCTATCGCATTTTACTTAAATGTGATCCAAAAAATCAAATGTGAATCACATTTAGTTCTTTGAATCGCATTTTATGCAAATGCGATTATCGCATTTGCTTAATTGGATCGCATTTTGTGATTTGCGATGGGGTTTTTATGATTCAAATTGATTGAAATTGACTGAAATTGTTTGAAATTTAACTTGAATGCATGAAATGCAATTATAGGTGCCATCAGTGAATATAAAAGATGCAAAACAGGACAATGGTACAAAATTTAAGTACATTTGGAGCTTAGGTACAAAAGGAACGATAACCGTACGAGGAGATTTTGATGCCATGATTGACATACTAGGACAATTAACGGAAAAACAAAGAACGACGTCCAAAAGCAGATGTTTTGGACACCTTATGGAAATCGGTAACGTCTCTTTCTCTATTGCCTTTATTCATTTATTGCTATCGAGAGAGATTGTGCACGAGAAGTCAATGGAGAGAGAGATGTGGTTTGATATCGTCGGAGTTGAATTGCGTATAAGTGATTAGGAAGACGGACTGTTACCGTAATTTCATAACCTGCTTTCACGATTAAGATTCTAGTCACCTAAAACACAAGAAACGTCAGAAAAGGGGCCGGAGACTGGTGAACCCTCTCCGATGATAAAGTCAGTCGATTGTACGAGAAGATATCAAAGACTTACAAAGCATTTTAAGTAGTTAGAATCAGTTACCTCAATTATATATGGCTCAACTATTTATAGATAATGAAAAGTGATTTCTAAACACGTGGCAACTTCTGATAGGTCAGCGACCCTATCTTTGCGTGCCACTGTATTTATGAATATAAGAAGCGTACACTTGGAGTCTATCACTCTGATTGGTCCACGTGTCTTTAGATATACCTTTTGACTGATTATCTTCGATCATATTAAGATGATCGAAGGATGGCTTCAGCCAACGACCGAAGTCCTCCCAAAGACTCTTTATATTGGGCCAATGTTTATCTGAATACTGATAGCTCCCATTTATATAGTGTTTTTAGGATTAATTTATATTGTTTTAATTAGCTTCTAGTTAAGTTTTTGTATTAATTTGATAGTTTTTAGTTAAATTATGTATTTTCCTTTATTTATGGCATTTTCTATATTTTCAGGGTTTTTTAGGACTATTTGAGCATTTCCGAACCAGACCCAAGCCTATTGGAGCATTTCTGGATTATTCAGGGACCGTCAGAGCACTTTTGGGATTCATCAGGGACCATTAGAGCACTTTTCGGAAGCCCAAGGATCTAAACAGATAAAAATCGGAGCAAATCGCCCCAATTAGGACCTGTCTCGTCGAGACATTACCTGTCTCGTCGAGACAGACCCTCGTCTCATCGAGACATGCCCTGTCTCGACGAGACGAGGCGGGGGAAGGCTGACCAGCGCCTTCCCCTTTGCTGGAATGCGCAGGATTGGGCCCTAAAGCCCACTAAAATACTTTATAAATGCCATTTTTACCCTCGATGCATTAAGGTTTCCTCCCTGACTCTATAAATAGGGAGCTAATCCTAATCTTGAGGGGGAGATTAGATTTTTAATAATCCAGAGAGCCGCTAAGGCTTCCTCTTCTCCACAATGTAGATTTATAGTTTTGTTTAGATTAGATTTTCCTGCTTTCTAGATTAGGTTTATTTTCTGTTTTTATTTCTTATTGAAGAACAATTGATGGGAGAAGCTCCTCATCTTCTATTTTTGTAATCAGAATCGACAAGCGGGTTTTGGATTTCTATCTCTCCCTCTTATCTTTTCCTTTTATATTTAATTGAAGCCTTTTCCATTATTCATATATGCATATTGCTATGATTGGTTTGTCTATGAACTGATCCCCATCCAATTTGGGATGGGGATGAAATTGATTGTATGAATATGTATGATTAGGGAACTAGGGCCTTTTGATTGATCAGTTTATGCATACTTAATGCCTAGATGATGTTAGGAACAGGATTTATGCTAGAATGAGCATTGATAATGGTCAACTAGCCTGTTTATGTATATAATGTGCTTAATGCCTGTGACCCTAACTTAGATAGGATTATAGATAAACGAGAACCTGACCATGGAATCGTCTATACCGAATTTGTATTAACATGACTTCGCTAGAGACCACTAGGAATGAGGCTTTGTGGCTGAGCTACGGCTTTAGCCTTAGTTGTCAATAAACCTAATGCTTTGCATGACCTAGGGTATATGCCTAATCAATCCATCACCCGAATGCATGTGAATAGGAAGGACGAATATTGATCACATTAGTCTTTCACTTGGGACAATTACCTTCAATCACTGGTAAAACATAAATCTGAACTCCCTAAACCCATACATAGGATTGAATCAAAGGATTCCTCAGCCTAGATTGTGCCATCCATTAATTCACCTTCTACCCTGTCAATTGTTCACTTTATTTTGTTATCTTTATTGCTTTCAATTTAGTTAATTAATTAGAAAAAACCCAAACTATCATTCAACCCTCTAAACAATTAGATCATTCTAGGTAGATTTACTAATTATAACAAATAGTCTTTGTGGTTCGATCTCGTGCTTAACACAATATTACTTGTTGCGATAGGATACACTTGTCCTATTAAATACTATATACTTTACGAGCATCAAATACATTAATTCATAGTGGGCCTACTTGTTATAAGCCCAAATGAATTAATACTATAACAGATGCCCCCCAGTAAAAATTAGAAACGCCTTTAGGCTTTCTTCCGTGTGTACACGTGTTTCTATGAAATGTAATAATTACAATGTCGCCTCTAGCCTTGCAATAATGGCTCTTAACCCTGCTTGTATTCCCAAGGCAAAAACCCTTAAGCTTCATCACCTCTTCAATTTCATAAATCATCTCTTATTGGAAAAGTTGCTTTACTCTCACCATCTTCATTCCTCTCTTGCGAATTGTAAGTTCTTCCTCCTTTTTTCTTTTGTTTTAATTTTTATACCAAATGGTTTCCTTTTCCAAACATGGAACAAAAAAGGTTCGCCAATCCCTTCAAATAGAACCTCAACTCCTTCTTGAAAACCCTGTTGAAGAAACTGAATCCCCCTCTTCCAAAAATTTAAACGCAGAAAATCTCGAGACTGAAAACTCCCCAGCGAAACCTAGAAAAATGAATCCCAAGGCTTTTGATCAACCTTCCCTTATTTCTTCGATTCGATTAAAAGCTCTTCCTGACACTCATCACTAGTTAAAAGAATTTACCCTATCTATGCCCGAAAGCAGTGATAGGGTACATCTTCCCCCCACATCAACCAAAATGGGAATGTTCGTCATACTCCTTGAATAGGAAATGGAATTTCCTTTTGCTTCTAGAATCTTATACGTGATAAATGAATTCAATCTTTGTCCGAGCCAAATTTCCCCCAACGCATGGCTAGAACTCCTCGCATTTCACAAAATTTGCAAAGACCTAGGTATTAGACTCTCCGGACCTCTCTTTCAAAACTTTTGGCGTCCCACCAAAAAACCTAAAGGGGACCTTGTGTATTGGTCATACCCGAAGAAGCGATCAAACTTTCTGACCAAAAAGGTATTAAGCATGAAAAATTTCAAACCTTTCTGGTTCTGGATCGAGCCGAATGGTGTGGATCCAAACCATACATATGTCCCCGAAGACTTCCCCTTCGCCCGCAAATGGAATGAAAAACCGCACGAAGCCCAAACCTGGGAGCCTGCCCAGAATCTGTATCCATTAGAAGAAGTCTGGGCTCATAGAATACTCTCATATCAAGCTCAGTGGAAGTGTTCCAAACTTATGGCGATCCTCTGAGGAAATGGCCGAACATGCTTTTTTGATGAACAACACAAAATCATTTACCCAAAAACTGAACTTTTTACAGGTATTTAACCTTGATTTGACTTTTTGTATTTATTGTTTTTGACGCATGACTATTTCTGATCATGACTTTTGGTACTAAAAAATTGCTAGCCCAACTGGAGAAGCTGAAGCAGCAAAGAGACAAACAAGAACCATAAACCGCAACATCGAGTGCTCCCGTTACCGAACAAGCACCTATGGCTCCAATTGTCTCGAAAACAAACCAACCTCAGGCCCCACAAGTGACCTCTGAAGGCTCTGCCATCCTCAAAATGCATGAGACTCCTCCCAAACAAATTAATCACATAGTCATTGCGCTGCCTTCTTCCTTCTCAAAACGAACTTCCGAAGCAACCTTAAATGCTGAGGACATTCCTTTCATCACCACAACTTCCACCGTTGACATCAACTTAACAATAGATTATGCTCCTTCTCCTGTTGGTTTCGGTTTAAACACCGATGACTTTTTCGAGAATGATCAACAACCTTCTCTAGATTCTCCCCTAAAGAGACGAACCAAGAAAGAGAAGAAAGATGAAAGCACCTCCGCCATAATCACCACCGCTCCTTGAAGGAGGCTGAGAAAACTTATACTTGATCCTGAGGAAGATGGCAGCACTAACTCGGATATCTCTGATACCGAGAAAGAAATGATGCCGGAGGAAACGAATAAGAAGTTGGCCCGAAACTCACGTCTTCGGTGAATTCACATTCCCCTGGCTGAACACACCTACTTCTCCAAGAAGCGGGACAAAGAGATTGAAGTGATCGATCTAGGAGAACCTTTTCCAAAAAGAAGAAAAGAATACCGAGAGATGAGAGCCCAAATGAAGGATGAAGGAAAGCTCACAATGCCTTCAAGAGTCAACTTGGAGACCGTTCAATAATTGACCAAGACAGTGACTACTGATGAACTGGCCAAATACTCTCAATATGGCCATTTTAAGGTAAACCTGCTCTCTTTGAAAGTTAACATAAATTTTATGTCGAATTTTATTAAAAATTCTTATCCTCAATTTTTCAGCTATGGACTGCTCTCTTTGGAGACCATCTGACTCTTCGAATCTCTGGCATTATAGAAGATGTTGCACGTCTCTCGGTTATACCGGATGATGTCGAATTTTTTGAACATCTTAATGTCTTCGAGACCTCCCACGAGGTTCTATAAAGAAAAGTTGTTGTAAGTTTCACCTTCTCCCCTGTTAGTTTAAATAGTTTTTACTTTTGTTTGATTATTTGCTTCTTTCTTGCTTTTCAGGATCTATCATCTATGACTTTGCTCATTGAGCAATTTCGCAATCTAGGTGAGAAATACCACGAGCTAAAGTCGAAGATGAACGATCAGCAACTTTCCACTACTGCAGCTCTCAAAGAACTGGACAATATACGAAGTGAGCTTTTTATAGCCCATGAAGAACTTAACCAAACCAAAGAAAAAGCTTCAGCCCTAGAGAAAGACGAGAAGATGGCCCTTCAGAAAGTTTCTCGTATTGACGAGCTCGAAGGACACATAGCCATGAAAAGTGATCTTATCAGAAAACACCTGCTAACCCTAAAAGATCTACAAGCAAGGTACGATGCTACCACTAATGATGCTAGTAAATATCTGAAAGCACAAAACCAGCTTGAAGACGAACTTGAAGCTTCAAATAAATAGCTTGTAGCTCTTAGAGAATCAACGATCGAAGTTGTCGTACTGATAGCTCCCATTTATATAGGGTTTTTAGGATTAATTTAGATTGTTTTAGCTTAGTCTTTAGTTAATTTAGATGTTAATTTGGTAGTTTTTAGTCAAATTATGTATTTTCCATTATTTATGGCGTTTTCTGTATTTTCAGGTGTTTTTAGGACTATTTGAGCATTCCCGAACCAGACCGAGCCTTTTGGAGCAATTCCGAACAATTCAGGGACCGTCGGAGCACTTTTGGGACTCGCCAGGGACCATTAGAGCATATTTCGGAAGCCCAGGGACCAAAACGGATAAAAACCAGAGTTCTGCCCCATTTTGGTACTTGTCTCGACGAGACACAAAAGCGTCTCGGCGAGACAAGGCCTGTCTCGACGAGACACATAAGTGTCTCGATGAGACAGGTCCTCGTCTCGATGAGACACTGCCTGTCTCGATGAGACGAGGCGGGAGAGGCGCAAAAATGCCTCTCCCTTGCTGGAATGTCGAATTATTATGCCCAAAAAGCCCCTTTTAATATAGAAAATGACCTTTGTACCCCCGGAGACATTAGGTTTTCTCCCTAACTCTATAAATAGGGAGCTAATCTTCATTATTCGGGAGGCGGATTCAATAGGGAGCGTCGTAATGTAGATTTTTAGTTTTATTTCCTTGCTTTCTAGATTAGGTTTATTTTCTGTTTTGTCTTTTCTTTCAAGAACAATTGATGGGAGAAGTCCCTCATCTTCTATTTCTGTAATTGGAATCGGCAAAACGGGTTTTGGATTTCTATCTCTTTCCCTTTTATCTTTTGCGATTATATTTGATTGAAGCTTTTTCCATTATTCCTATTATCCTTTTTGCCATGATTGGTTTGTCTATGAACTGATCTCCATCCAATTTGGGATGGGGATGAAATTGATTGTATGAATATGTATGATTAGGGATTTAGGACCTTTGATTGATCAGTTTATGCATGCTTAATGCCTAGAGATTGTTAGGAACGGGATTTATGCTAGAATGAACGTTGATAATGATCAACTAGCCTATTTATGTATATAATATGCTTAATGCTTGTGACCCTGACATTAAATAGGATTATAGATAGATGAGAACCTGACCACGGAATCGTCTATACCGAACTTGTGTAAACCTGACTTCGCTAGAGACCACTAGGAATGAGGCTTTGTGGCTGGGCTACGGCTTTAGCCTTAGTTGTCAATAAACCTAATGCTTTGCATGACCTAGGGTATATGCCTAATCAAGCCGTCACCCGAATGCATGTGAATAGGAAGGACAATTCTGATCAAATTAGTCTTTCACTTAGGACAATTACCTTCAATCATTGGTAAAACACAAATCTGAACTCCCTAAACCCATACATAAGATTCAATCAAAGGAACCCTCAACCTAGGTTGTGCCATCCGTCAATTCACCTTCTACCCTGTCAATTGTTCACTTTATTTTGTTATGTTTATTTCCTTTAATTCAATTAGTTAGTTATCAAAAACCCAAATCTTTATCCAACCCTCTAAACAATTAGATCATTCTAGGTAGATTTACTAGTTGTAACGAATAGTCTTTGTGGTTCGATCTCGTGCTTAGCATAATATTACTTGTTGCGATAGGATACACTTGTCCTATTAAATGCTATATACTTTACGAGCATCAAGTTTTTGGCGCCGTTGACGGGGATTATTTTGTTTATAACTAGATTTAATTTTCGAAATACCCGACAACAACACCATCAAGTTTTTGGCGCCGTTGCCGGGACTATTTTGATTATAATTAGATTAAATTTGCTTGGAACTATTTTATTTATAATTAGATTATATTTCGAAATACCCGACAACAACACCATCAAGTTAAACTTGATGCTCGTAAAGTATATAGTATTTAATAGGACAAGTGTATCCTATCGCAACAAGTAATATTGTACTAAGCACGAGATCGAACCACAAAGACTATTCGTTACAACTAGTAAATCTACCTAGAATGATCTAATTGTTTAGAGGGTTGGATAAAGATTTGGGTTTTTGATAACTAACTAATTGAATTAAAGGAAATAAACATAACAAAATAAAGTGAACAATTGACAGGGTAGAAGGTGAATTGACGGATGGCACAACCTAGGTTGAGGGTTCCTTTGATTGAATCTTATGTATGGGTTTAGGGAGTTCTGATTTGTGTTTTACCAATGATTGAAGATAATTGTCCTAAGTGAAAGACTAATTTGATCAGAATTGTCCTTCCTATTCACATGCATTCGGGTGACGGCTTGATTAGGCATATACACTAGGTCATGCAAAGCATTAGGTTTATTGACAACTAAGGCTAAAGCCGTAGCCCAGCCACAAAGCCTCATTCCTAGTGGTCTCTAGCGAAGTCAGGTTTACACAAGTTCGGTATAGACGATTCTATGGTCAGGTTCTCATCTATCTATAATCCTATTTAATGTCAGGGTCACAGGCATTAAGCATATTATATACATAAACAGGCTAGTTGATCATTATCAATGTTCATTCTAGCATTAATCCCGTTCCTAACAATCTCTAGGCATTAAGCATGCATAAACTGATCAATCAAAGGTCCTAAATCCCTAATCATACATATTCATACAATCAATTTCATCCCCATCCCAAATTGGATGGAGATCAGTTCATAGACAAACCAATCATGGCAAAAAGGATAATAGGAATAATGGAAAAAGCTTCAATCAAATATAATCGCAAAAGATAAAAGGGAAAGAGATAGAAATCCAAAACCCGTTTTGCCGATTCCAATTACAGAAATAGAAGATGAGGGACTTCTCCCATCAATTGTTCTTGAAAGAAAAGACAAAACAGAAAATAAACCTAATCTAGAAAGCAAGGAAATAAAACTAAAAATCTACATTACGACGGCTCCCTATTGAATCCGCCTCCCGAATAATGAAGATTAGCTCCCTATTTATAGAGTTAGGGAGAAAACCTAATGTCTCCGGGGGTACAAAGGTCGTTTTCTATATTAAAAGGGGCTTTTTGGGCATAATAATTCGACATTCCAGCAAGGGAGAGGCGTTTTTGCGCCTCTCCCGCCTCGTCTCGTCGAGACGAGGACCTGTCTCGTCGAGACAGGCCTTGTCTCGCCGAGACGCTTTTGTGTCTCGTCGAAGCAAGTGCCAAAATGGGGCAGAACTCTGATTTTTATCCGTTTTGGTCCCTGGGCTTCCGAAATATGCTCTAATGGTCCCTGACGAGTCCCAAAAGTTCTCCGACGGTCCCTGAATTGTCCGAAATTGCTCCAAAAGGCTCGGTCTGGTTCGGGAATGCTCAAATAGTCCTAAAAACACCTGAAAATACAGAAAACGCCATAAATAATGGAAAATACGTAATTTGACTAAAAACTACCAAATTAACATCTAAATTAACTAAAGACTAAGCTAAAACAATCTAAATTAATCCTAAAAACCTATATAAATGGGAGCTATCAACCTCCCCACACTTGAATCTTGCTTGTCCTCAAGCAAGACATAATCCAAAGTAGAGAAAATCAACAAATAGCTCCCTTACAAAAACAAGAATCTACTACACTTTATTATTCACAACAGTTCAGACTACTCATTTTGCAATTAAAAACATAATAAACCTCAGATGAGTCTCCAAAACTGATTAATTTGGTTTTATCGATCAACACTTCATGAAAACGAAAGAAAATGACTAGAATTGATAGCTCACAAGTGGTCACTCTAACGCTCAAGTGTTTGGGTGTAAATTTTTTTTTTTGGAAACGCTTTACATGTTATTGTACAAAGTGGTCACGTTGGGATTGCATCATCCATCCGGTCAAAATTAATGCATTAAAATTAAACAAAATCATAGGTCTTTAAAGGGTTGTAACATTGGCTAAGGGTTAGGGTAGGAAAAAGGGAATTTATAGGCAAAAAGTTAATGACTCAAATAGTTAAAATTTTTGCAAAAAAGACATATTTTTCGCATTAGGGAGCTATAAACCACCTCCCCACACTTAAAATCTTGTTTGTCCTCAAGCAAGTCAGAATCCAAAAGGGACACGTTTTCCGCTATGTATAATAAGGTTTAAGCTCAAGGTTGTGTTTGTGATTCAATGAAGGATTCGGGAAGCAACTAAAAATATAAACACGCCTTTTATCCTTTCCTCTATTTTATTGTTCTTTTTTTTGATATGGTTTTTAACCATTTTTTTTAATAGAGGGGATAAAGAGTGAAAATCAAATGGGTAAAGGTTGCTTCGTCTATTTAAAAATACAACCTTTTAATGATTGCTAGCGAGAATTTGAAGGATAGGTGTGTCTAAGGATTTGTCAAAACTAAATTGAGTCAATTAACTTGGGTGAGAAAGGATATTTAAGAAGGCTAAAGTTTGTAACATGGTTGATCAAAGAAAAGGGGAAATATAGGCTCAAAGGGGCTTATCTAGTGGAATTGTTAAGGGATTTTGGCTAAACAAAGAATAGGCTAAATTCACAAAGGGCTATACCTAGGTTGTCTAATCATGTCAAGTTTAATAAAAACACAAAATTCAACCAGTATTGGATGCAATTCCTATGAGCACAATGACAATAAATGTAATCCCACACCTAAGAGATCAATTGTTCCTAATCATGAGTCTAAAATATTGATCTTTATGGCTCTAACTCACAATTAAAGGGTTATTTGTATCAATCCTAGCCTCAACTAACGTTCCGTTCCATGTCAATTTTAGGGAAATAATACTCTTTGGAGACTCAAACGTTGTTCAAGATTTTTCTCATGCATCAATTTCGTTTAGAATGTACAAATATTTAAGCGTATTGTCAACTGTATTGCGGGATAGCTAAATGTATCAAATTCAACTGCCTAGGGTTCTTTTTATTCCTAGAATCAAAATAAAAAGCAAACAAAAACAGAAAGCATGAAATCCTAAAATTAAAACAAAAACATAACAAATTAATGGCAAGAATTTAAAGCCATTCTATCCTATTATCTCCTCCCCACACTTACACATGCATTTACTTCATAAAATCCATAAAAGCAAAACATAAAGTGCAGAAAAGAAATATGATAGAAAAACTCCCTCAGGGGTGGCTGTCACTCCAACCCCGAATGTCCGATGCTAAGCTTTGAAATCCAAACGAATGTCATAGAAATCAATTTAGCGTTGGCGAGTGTTTTGCTTATAGGGTCCTGCCATTAGGAAAAAAAAGAAAGAAATAAGCATAAAAAGAAAACAACGAAAGAGAAAAAGAAAAAAAAATTAATGATTTTTTTTTATACAAATCTAAACAATCATTTCAACCTATTCAATTTACGCAGATTATAATCGAATTAATCCCGGCAACATTTTAATCAAAAACTTGATGGTGTTGTTGTCGGGTATTTCGAAATATAATCTAATTATAAATAAAATAGGTCCAAGTAAATTTAATCTAATTATAAACAAAATAGTCCCCGGCAATGGCGCCAAAAACTTGATGCTCGTAAAGTATATATCATTTAATAGGACAAGTGTATCCTATCGCAACAAGTAATATTGTGCTAAGCACGAGATCGAACCACAAAGACTATTCGTTACAACTAGTAAATCTACCTAGAATGATCTAATTGTTTAGAGGGTTTGATAAAGATTTGGGTTTTTGATAACTAACTAATTGAATTAAAGGAAATGAACATAACAAAATAAAGTGAACAATTGACAGGGTAGAAGGTGAATTGACGGATGGCACAACCTAGGTTGAGGGTTCCTTTGATTGAATCTTATGTATGGGTTTAGGGAGTTCAGATTTGTGTTTTACCAATGATTGAAGGTAATTGTCCTAAGTGAAAGACTAATTTGATCAGAATTGTCCTTCCTATTCACATGCATTCGGGTGACGGCTTGATTAGGCATATACCCTAGGTCATGCAAAGCATTAGGTTTATTGACAACTAAGGCTAAAGCCGTAGCCCAGCCACAAAGCCTCATTCCTAGTGGTCTCTAGCGAAGTCAGGTTTACACAAGTTCGGTATAGACGATTCCGTGGTCAGGTTCTCATCTATCTATAATCCTATTTAATGTCAGGGTCACAGGCATTAAGCATATTATATACATAAACAGGCTAGTTGATCATTATCAATGTTCATTCTAGCATAAATCCCGTTCCTAACAATCTCTAGGCATTAAGCATGCATAAACTGATCAATCAAAGGTCCTAAATCCCTAATCATACATATTCATACAATCAATTTCATCCCCATCCCAAATTGGATGGAGATCAGTTCATAGACAAACCAATCATGGCAAAAAGGATAATAGGAATAATGGAAAAAGCTTCAATCAAATATAATCGCAAAAGATAAAAGGGAAAGAGATAGAAATCCAAAACCCGTTTTGCCGATTCCAATTACAGAAATAGAAGATGAGGAACTTCTCCCATCAATTGTTCTTGAAAGAAAAGACAAAACAGAAAATAAACCTAATCTAGAAAGCAAGGAAATAAAACTAAAAATCTACATTACGACGGCTCCCTATTGTATCCGCCTCCCGAATAATGAAGATTAGCTCCCTATTTATAGAGTTAGGGAGAAAACCTAATGTCTCCGGGGGTACAAAGGTCGTTTTCTATATTAAAAGGGGCTTTTTGGGCATAATAATTCGACATTCCAGCAAGGGAGAGGCGTTTTTGCGCCTCTCCCGCCTCGTCTCGTCGAGACAGGCAGTGTCTCGTCGAGACGAGGACCTGTCTCGTCGAGACACTTTTGTGTCTCGTCGAGACAAGTGCCAAAATGGGGCAGAACTCTGGTTTTTATCCGTTTTGGTCCCTAGGCTTCCGAAATATGCTCTAATGGTCCCTGGCGAGTCCTAAAAGTGCTCCGACGGTCCCTGAATTGTCCGGAATTGCTCCAAAAGGCTCGGTCTGGTTCGGGAATGCTCAAATAGTCCTAAAAACACCTGAAAATACAGAAAACGCCATAAATAATGGAAAATACGTAATTTGACTAAAAACTACCAAATTAACATCTAAATTAACTAAAGACTAAGCTAAAACAATCTAAATTAATCCTAAAAACCCTATATAAATGGGAGCTATCACGTACAGCTAGACGCAGCTAGAACAGAAGCTAAAGCAGCAAATGATAGGGCTGATAAAGCCAAAAAAACAACATCCTTCGTGCAAATTAATAATGATGAGCTTTGGGAAAAAATAGCTTCCTTGAGTCAAGAAAAGATTAACTCCGAAGCTCACTTTACCAAGACGATTGAAGATTTGAAACAACAAACTATGGATACGATTGCGCAGGTAAGAGAAGAAGCTGCAGAGCTTGGAAACAGGAAATCTCTCCAGTACCGAGTGAAATTTCTCCGAACCTTGAGGGAGAAGATTCCCGAAGCCGACTTCGACTTCTGGGTTAATCATTTCCCTCCTGAAGATCCAGATTACCCTATGATCCCAGATGAGGGAGAATTTCCTGATCACGGGCCTTTAGACACGTCGAACGAATAATCAATTTTCCTTGTAACTTTATCTTCTACTTTTTGTTGAACTTTTTTTATATATAAAAGCTATATCTTGTTCATTCGTTTTATGCATAGATAAATCCCGTATCTATTTTAGAATTTTTCGACTTAATGATTGTGGCTAGAATCCTTTAAGCATGCACATGATTAGACTTTAATTTACCCAAAAAGGATTCCAAGTAAGATTTATGGAAAGAAAGAAAATATTATTATCCATGTTTTTTCGATTGCCAAAAAGCAGGATTTACACAAATTGAAGAAGCTGGACTGCTCTAAAAAAATCCCCAACTACCGAAATGTAAATTTAATGGTAAAATTTTCTTAAGGACACATCATTCCAGGTTCTTGGAATGGATCTGCCCTCTAAATCCTAAAGTTTGTATGCATGAGTGCCTATGCATTCATGGATTTGGAAAGGTCCTTCCCAACTTGCCCCTATCAACCCTAGATTGTGAAGCATCAGCATTCCGCATGACCAAGTCTCCCATATAGAATTGCCTAGGCCTCACCTGTTTGTCATAGCTAGTTTTAACATGGTTCTTGTATGCAGCCGATTTGATCAACACCTGGATTTCATCGCTCTCATTGGTCCACGTGTCCTTAGATATACCTTTTGACTGATTACCTTTGGTCATACTGAGATGACCGAAGGATGGCTTCGGCCAGCGACCGAACTCCTCCCAAAGACTCTTTATATTGGGCCAAGATTTATCTGAATACATTAATTCATAGTGGGCCCACTTGTTATGAGCCCAAATGAATTAATACTATAACACGGGCTGATGTCGGGATTACGATTTGGTAGTTTGGTCGAGTTTACGAAAAGGATTCAGAAGTTAAAGAAGAGGGTGATATTGACCAAGTACTTCAGTGAGATAAAAACCATAACTCACAGTGATATTTTTCGAGTGTGGTCGGACACTGATTGGACTAACGTGAATGTTGATGAAGCCGTAAGTATGGTGATGTTGTATTTTGTGCATCATTGTCTACTTACAATTGAGAGATCTCGATGCTATTTGATGCATTCCCATCGGGCAAGGTGAGTTGGTCTGAAACGTACAAGACGATGTTAAGAGGTATTGCGAAATGAATTGGAATAGTCGTTATCAGAGTTGTAGCTACCCCGCACATCTTCATGTGGCATTTGATCAACAATTGGAATATTACTCGACTCTCCGTTCTCTTCTTTGCAACCTCTACGAATTTGTGCATTTATTGTGTGATGTACCATTTAATCATACAGTGACATCACATTACTCAGATTCATCAAGCAATAATCTATGAAGCAACGTAGATCATTGCGATCTATAATAGGTACTTTGATTGGAATGTATTTTTCTTGCATAGACATTCGCAAGTCATATAAGGTTGAATCAACACCTAAACATGTGTAAATTCTCTCTTTTAACTTCTCAAATTTGATTTTTTTTTTCAAACTGGAACAACTTTGATTCACCACCAATGTACGTCATGGTATTTTCTACCTTTTTCCAATGGCCATTCCACGATACCGTACAAATAATAAGTTCAAGAAAATCTGTGAAAATGGGTAAAAATGCGATTGCATTTGATCATTTACGATCCGCAATAAGCTAAATGCGACCGTATTTGATCAATTGTGAGCCGTAATGAGGTAAATGTGATCGCATTTGTTCAATTGCGAGCCTCAATGAGATAAATGCGATTATCGCAATTTTACAATCGGACCGCATTTTGCAATTTGCGATCGGCGAACCCTAAATATGTAACTGTTATATACATCAAAAATTTGAATGAGATAAATCACATATATGCTTTCTTCAATAAGAAAATAACTTACCTTACGTTTGGAGACAAATGTTGCGCTGAAAGCTCTCAGATTTTGCAAATGATTTGAAGACAAGTGTTTGAGAATGATTGGGAGATAAATGCTTGAGATTGATTAGGAGATAAATCTTGAGAGTGATTGGTCCTTGCAAGTGTTTGTTATATATATACTAAGGGTATTTTTGGAAAATTAATAATAAAAGAGTCTAATTAGGTAGCATGTGATTAAATGGGTCTAAATATATAAATGGACTTCACCAAGAGTCTAGTTTTGTAATTTTCCCATAATATTTATCTAAATCAAGCTGCTTTCCTTTTCTTTTTATGCTAATTTTTAAATTTTTCAAAGATTCTATCAAAATTTATTATTATTATTATTATTATTTCATACTATATACTCTCAGGATTACTAACATTTAATCCTCTTCAAAAATCAACTTCTATACATAAATAAATAAATAAAAAAATAAAAGCAACATTTTACACATGAATAAAAACATAAGAAAACAACTTCCAATCAAAGAATTAAATTCCAATTGTAAGAATCTCTCTAGTTCTTCTCGCTCGAATCATGAATTTTATAAGTGATCTCTATTAAAAAAAAATAACCCTGGGATAATATGATGACGCTGGGGCGATTGTTGCTAATGATATTAATGTCGAGGTGCAACCAAAGCCGCCTAGCTCGGGGCTCGTCGGCTGATTCCTTACGGATCAGGGAATAAAAATTCCTATCATGAAGAATATATGGCAGATTTATGACACCCATCAAGAGGTATGCGCATCAATGAGTTAGGGTCTAACATATACTTTTTTAGTTCTTCCATCCTTTGGAACGTGAACGAGTGGTGAAAGGTGGGCCGTGGATGTTCGAGCAAAATCCTTTGATTTCTGCTAAATTACAAGATGATCAAAATCCTAATAACGTAGAACTCTCAATGATTGAATTTGGGTTCAGATTCATGAGTTTCCAGTCGGATTTATGTCGGAGAAGGTAGCGGTTCATATTGGAAATTATATGGGAAAGTTTATAGAAGTAGATACCAATAATATCTCAAGATTAGGGAGAACATATATGCGGATTAGGGTAGCTATTAACGTATTGCAAACATTGAAATTCAAAATGAAGATTAGTAATATGAGAGGGGCTATTTCGTGGGTTGAGTTTAAGTATGAGAGGCTCCCAACTTTATGTTTATACCATGGTCATCTTGGACATGCTGACAAATTATATGAAGCATTGTTGGACATCCCAAAATCGGACAAAGTTATATGTCTTTTTGGTACTTGGCTCCATGTGTCGATGCGGAACAATCCAAACAACCAACCTATGTCATGGTGGTTGCTTCCATATCCGCTGGTAATTACAAAATCTGTTAACAATAACAAATCCCAACCGATTATGATCCCTACAGTCCAAACGCAATCTAAGGAGATGATTACTCAAAATCAGGACATAGATGGAGGCAACATAAATGGAAAGAAGATTATGAAGAGTTGGCAATTAACAAGGAGAGGGGCGAAAATAATTCAAATGGAGAAGCTTCCAAAATTGTGGATGATGGGCTTATAATTAGTGAAACAAAAAGAAGAAGATAAGAGGATGGATTAGGCCAATTTTCTAATGGGCTTCACTATGACAACATGGGCCATATGGATTGTGATGGGAATGGATCTGACTTGAAGAACGACAGTTCAAAAAATAGGATATTGGCAGGTACTAGTTCCCAAGCCCGTCAGATGCCATGAGTACTCTAAGTTGGAACTGTCAAGACATAGGTATTTCCCATTATAAACCTGATTTTTTTTATGGAGGTTAAATGTAATAGAAATAAAGTTGAAGCAATAAAATCCAAACTTGCTTATGATGTGTTGGCGTTTTATGTCCTTTAGACAATTGTTTTAGGATATATATAAAAATTTCAAATGAATTGTTCTTTTATATCATTTGTTTTAATAAGATATAATATGTTTAACTATATAAAGGCATTCATCTTTTAGAACTAATTAAGTCAAATAAAAGAAAATGCCGAAGTTTATAATAAACTAATAAACTTAAAACCACCCCAAGTCAAATAATATGTTTATATAGGGATTAACATAATACTGTTGAGACTTGCATGTAATAGTGTCTTCTGTCATGAATAGATAGCTGATCTCACAAGCTTTAGATGTGGAGATATCGGGACAGTTACATGGATCCGGTGAAGGAGTTCATTAGGATTGGGGACCCGACTTGAGATAACATGATGGATGGATTTATCCTATGTCACTTGTTTATCACATTGGTACTAGTAGGTATAAGTAATCCTCAGACTCAAAGAAATATTAATTAGTGATTCTGGATTATGGAGTCTGATGCTTTGACTCTGTTCAAACACGATCCATAACAGGAAGGATTCTAGGGTGTGTGCAGGCAGGCGTTGGATATCACACAAAGTAATTGCGGAATAGTTAATATTAGATTGAGCATTCATCACTCCTGATAAATGGGAGATGTATCCATGATCGCTTGTGGAGACTTGACTCTAAATCCTTGCAAGGTGATAGATTAAGAGTCGAAATGGAGATTTCACTTAATCTATCTGTTCGAAGTCAACTCTACCTGAATGAGTAAAATGAACGTCTCGTTATATGTGACTTGACACTATCCATAGTCACAAGATTCGTTCAAGGATATAGTTGGTGAATGATCGAATTATACTGGACCTAATGCGGAAAGGTCAATGACGGAATCAACATGTCTTCTTATGGCTTTGGGAGAATGTTTATGGTTCTGCTATTCATAGTCCGCGCACTCATTCCGATATACAATAGGTTGAATGTAATTTTGGAAATTAATTCAACAAATGTATACGACTAGTAGCAATAAGAACCTAATGGGTCACACATGAGAATTGGAACCAAAAGAGGGCAAGATAGTAATTGTTGAATGGTGAGAGAGAAATTGATAAAGGGGGGGAGGGGCGAAATGTACATATATATGTATATTAATTTATTTAGATAATTATAATTGGATTATATTTATGGTTAAATTAATTATAGGATAAATAAGTTAGGAGATTTAATTTGATTACATCCCGAACTGAAAAATATTATCCGTGTTTATGAAGGAGAATAGGCAAACACAGGCAGATCAGAAATATACAATTTTTACCTATTTCCCTTAACCCAAGATCCGTTAAGCGTTATTTCATATAAAGAGGGATAGAACGACATACCTTTATTGACGATCTATCTACAGTTGCAAACGAAGTGTCCATAACTCTTAATCCCGAGTTTCACGAACACAATCAAAACAAACAATCAAATAAGTAAACGATTAGAATACAACCAATGAATAGCAATCAAAGGAGATTGCCTCTAATAAATCAACACAAGATCAAGGAAAGAGAAATAGAGATAGAAATTAATCGAATGGAGACGAGCGGAGTGTTTTCTTCCTCAATATTGTGTTGGCGGAAATTCCTACTGTAGGAATATTAGGGTTGGCCGAAATTCACATATAAGGGGGTATAAATAGCCTCTTGTATCCAAAATCCTAGTTAGATAGAATTAGGTTACTTAATTAGAGTTTTATTTTAAATAATACTCCTATTAATATTATCTATAATTATATCTAAATAATAATAATAATAAATATAAGGGATAAGTACACAAAAAATGCTTGTGGTATACACTTTTTGCAAACTCGAACCTGTGGTATTTTTTTTTTTTGCAAACAGAGGTATGTGTTACATGCCATTAGCAAACAGAGGCTAAATTGACTAAACGGTGTTAAAATTCAAAGAGAAAAGAGTTAATTTGGTCCTTATATTTATTTATTTTATAAATTAACCCCTCTAATTATCTAATTATCACAAATAAACCCCAAAATCAAAAATAAAAATAAAAAATACCATCTTCTCCATCCCTTTTTAATTTTTAATTTTCATTCTTCTTTCTCTCTCTTCTCTCTTCTTCTTCTTCTTCTTCTTCTTAATTTTGAACTCAACAACGACGATTAGTTTTCTCTCGATCTAGAACAGTTTGGATTAAAAATAAATAGTTTATTAGATTTCAAAAAGTTGGAAACCAGAACTTCACGAGCCTAGCATTCAAAATTCTATCAATCACTTGTTACAGGAATTTTGTTGATATTGAATTTGAATTTCATATGTAAGAGCAATTTTTTGAATTTTTATGATATTGAATTTGAATTCCATCTCTCATTATTTCATTTAGAGCAATCTGTATGATCCTTTGATTTTGAAATGTGATGTGTATTAATTTTTGACAGAAGAAAATCGGGAAACCGAGCAGAGAAGATGAGCTAGAACAGGGACTAGCAAAAGCTCGAGCTTCGATTCATAAGGCAGCTTCATCAGTTCGAGAACTCTCAACCATCATCCATGGCAACCAAACCGACGACGTATTAAGTGGAAGAATTTATCTTAACCGCAAAGCATTTTACCAGTGAGTTTCGCCTATTCATCTAAACTAATATAATTAACTAATAATTTAAATTCAATGTAATTAATTAGGAGGCACATTTCTACATAATAGTTTATAAAATAAAATAATAATAATAATAATAATTATTATTATATTAAAGGCGATTTGCGATTCCCTCTCTCTCTACCCCTGCGATCCCTGCGTTTTGCGTTTCCCTTTCTCGATCTGTCTGGGAAATTGATTCCCTATCCCTACGATCCCTGCGATTTGCGATTTTCTCTGTTTTGTGCATCATGTCCTGTGATTTGTGTTTTCTTTGAATCTCTTGTAGTCTGTTGTTGCGGTTTCTACCGATTTTATCTTTCAAGTATTAACGATGAAAACGAAAGACAGGGGACGGGCGACGGAAGCGTGAGACAGGGAGGGAGATGATCGATGTCGAGCAGGTGGCCTGAGGGAGCGCGAACGGTCGGGCGGTGGGCCAGAGTGGGCGGCAACGGTGCGATCTGTCTTGACTAAGGGGGAGGCGCGTGGTGGATCTGCTTTTCCAGTTTCAGAAGCGTGTGACGCCTTGATTGGGATGAGCGAGGCGAGGACTGAGGCGTTTGGATCCAACAATGATCCGAGGGTGGGGGAGCCGATTAGGTCAGATCCGGTGGAAGAAAGAAACGGTAAGGAGGCTGGCGGGGTTAAACCGCCAAGGGACGGATTTGCTGCATTGTTGAGTGGCGGATCTGGTGAAATTAGCGAGTCAGGTGTAGGGGAAAATCGGCTGTCCAGCTCGACTATCCTGATGGGTGGACCGACAGTCCAGTATGGTGGGCCGGCAGTCCAGGAGGGCGGGCTGGCTGTCTATGGGGCTACGGTTCACTATGAATCCATATCCATTTTGAATCAGGGTTCTCGGACATTTGTTGATGCGTTAAATAAAAATTCTATCGAGCAAGGCTTGGGGAAAATCTCCTGGAGAGATACTGTGATGGGGGTGGTCGAGGAAGAACTCGTGTTAGATGAAGAAATAATAGAGGATGAGTCTGATCTGACTCTGATGTTGAGGATGGAGAACAGGATGACCCATTATGTCCTGTGATTCGGATTTCCTTGGCAGATAAACGCGCTCTCAGATCCAAATGTAAATTAGCTTTAATAGTTATTATGCTTGGTAAAAGGATTAGTTTTAATTATTTTGCTCCGAGAATCCAGGCGCAGTGGGCGAAAAAAGGGAAAGTCACCATTACTGACTTAGAGAATGACTATTATGTTATCAAATTTACTAGGGCGGAGGATTTTAATGTCGTTGTTAATGGTGGCCCTTATATTATCTCTAATCATCTTCTGGCATTAAGGCCATGGGTCCCTAATTTTAATCCTCATGACTGTTCAGTTAATAGGATTCTAACTTGGGTAAGATTCCCGGGTTTACCTATTGAATACTATAATGAAAGATTTCTTAACAAAGTTGGTGGTCTTGTTGGGAAAGTTCACCATGTGGATAAAACCACCATTGGGGCAGTGAGAGGTAAGTTTGCCAGGGTTTGTATTGATATCGATCTTGCTAAACCTCTTTTGTCTAAATTCTGTGTTCAGAATATGGTTTACTATATTGAATATAAAGGCATTCATAATATTTGCTATGAGTGTGGTATGTTTGGCCATACTTTTGAAGGGTGTCCAAAGAAAGAGAAGCTGGTTGAAGAGTCTATGGTGGCTAATATAGAAAGAGAAGAGGGGATTCAAGGTGAAGGGAGGAACTTTGGCCCCTGGATGATGGCTAAGAGGTCGATTAGACGTAGGACTCGGGCAACTGTTGTTTAAAATCATCCTCCTGACATTAGTAAGGAGATGAATTCTCTCCAGATTGCCCCTGAGATCAAGGAAAGGCCCCCCAATAAGAAGGTTGGTTCTGGTGTTGAAACGGTCCTCGGTTCAGGATCTAGATTCGGGGTCCTGCCTATTGAGGATGCTCATGAATCTGACCATTCAAATGAGCAATGGAGTTAAGCATGCCAGGGTTAGAATCTGCTGAGCCGGAGGGCAATAAAGTAGAGACTGTAAACCCTCTGTTTGAGTCCAAGGTTGTTGCCTTGGGGAGCTCTCAGAATCTTGCCCCAATTGGAAAAAAATAAGCACAATGAGGTTAGTATCCCGAAAACCTATGTTGATAATTCAAATGGAAAGGCTATGGCGGTCAAAAAAATGAATATGAAAAAACCTAAGGTTAATCAGAAATATAACCATAGCTCTTTGGATGTTTGGGATAAAAGGGGGCATGCTGGTACCTCTTCAAGGCTCTAATGAGCCCCGAATAAATACCTGGTTTAGGGTGTTGGGCCTGTGGTCAGTAGTCTGCCTTTCTGATGGACTGTTTTGTATGGAATGTTAGAGGTGCGGCTAGTAAGGCTACCTATATCCATGTTAAAGATTTAATTAAACAATTTAATCCTTTTTGTTTTGCTTTGCTGGAAACCAAGATCAGTGGTAGTAAAGCAGATGAGGTGGTTAGAAAGTTTAGGAATTGGAATTGTGTCAAATCGGAGGCTACTAGTCGGGCTGGGGGGATTTGGCTCTTCTGGAAGCCAGATCGCGTTCAAATTAACATTGTCAGTATGGATAAACAATTTATTCACAGTAAGGTTATTTATCCTGGTAATAAACCCTTCTTTATCACCTTTGTTTATGCTGATCCTATCATGGCCAATCGTAAAAGGTTGTGGGAGGTCCTGTATACTATGAGTACGAGCATTTTGGATGCTTGGTTTGTGGCTGGGGATTTTAATGATATTGCCCTTGTGAGTGATAAAAAAGGGGGTGGGAACCACTATGTGAACCACTGTCTCAACCATAAGCAGAATATGGATTTATATGGGCTTTCTGATCTGGGAGCTGCTGGTCATAGATTTACTTAGAAACGTAATAGTGTTTTTGTTCGGTTGGACAAAGTTTATGCGAATATTGCGGCTATCTATAGATTTCCCGAAGTGAATGTGTTGAATCTCCCTTTCCGTCACTCTGATCATTGTCCTATTTTAGTTAAGTTGGTGAAAAGTCATCGGCCTAAAGGGGACAGACCTTTTAGGTACCAGGTGGCTTGGGAATCTCACCCTGAGTTTAAAAACTTTGTTCAGGACAATTGGCAGCCCCACTCCAATGTTCTCCTTGTTGCTGAGGGGTTTAGAAGGAATGTGGTGGGATGGAATAAAAACATCTTTGGCCACATTATCAGAAGAAAGAATAAGCTTTTAAGAAGAATCGAATGCATTCATCGCAATTTGGAGATTAGATTTGATCATAGTCTGAATAGTCTTCTCAGATCTCTCCAGAACGAGTTGGAAGCTGTGCTGAGGCAGGAAGAGCTTCTATGGTTTCAGAAATCTAGAAAGGCTTGGATTAAAGATGGAGATCGCAATACCAGGTTTTTCCACCTTTCTACTATTATAAGAAGGCAGAGGAATCGGATCGATGCTATCAAAGATTCAAATGGAGATTGGGTCTATGAGGATGAAGACATTCGCCGCTTGGCCCTTAATTTTTATAAAGACTTATTTAAAGAGGAGAATGTGGATCTGGATAAAGCCCTTTCTAGGACTTCGTTTCCTAGGTTGGAAGAGGAAACAATTCAGGAAGCTTTCCATCCTATTGACCAGAAAGAGATTGATATGGCCTTCTCGAGTATTGGAGCTACCAAAGCTCCTGGGATCGATGGTATTCCTGCCAGCTTTTATCACAAGCATTGGGAAACTGTGAAGGAAGGCATTTATAGTTTTGTTAAAGGAGTTTTCAGTGGCTCCAATGATATTAGGCTAGTAAATAAAACCCTTCTGGTCCTGATCCTAAAAGTGGAGAAACCGTCCTCCTTTTTACAAATGAGGCATATTAGTCTTTGTAATGTGTTGTACAAAGCTATTACTAAAATTGTGGCTAATAGACTCCGGTGTATTCTTCCTGAGATTATTAGCAAGAATCAAGGCAATTTTGTTCCGGGCAGACAGATGATGGATAATGTTGTTATTGCCCAGGAGATGGTTCACTCCATGAAAATTAAGAAGGGTAAGAAAGGTATTGTGGCTCTGAAGCTGGACCTGGAGAAAGCTTATGACCGCTTAAACTGGAGTTTTCTTCTGGATAGTCTGAAGAGAGATGGTATCCCGGATAGTTGGAGGAGATTGATCGAGGTATGCATTTCTTCTCCTGTTTTTCAGGTTTTGATCAATGGAGATATGTCGGAGGAGTTTACTCCTTCCAGGGGGATCCGTCAAGGGGATCCTATGAGCCCTTTCTTATTTGTTATTGCTATGGAAAGATTGTCTCACCTCATCCAAGAGGTTGTGGGCAATGGGAATTTCCATCCTGTATCCATCAACAAATTCTGTCCTTCAATTACCCATTTGTTCTTCGCTAATGATGTTATGATCTTTGTGGAAGGGAACGAGCAACAAATTGGTGTGATCATGGATATCCTTAACTGTTTCTGTGCCGCTTCTGGCCAGAAGATCAGTATCCATAAATCCCGGATGTTATGTTCTAAAAACATGAGTAAGGGTGTCTGCAAAAGGCTAAGTGATTTATCTAGTATTCCTCTGACTAATTCTTTGGGTAAGTATCTGAGGGTTCCCCTCCATAGTGACAGAGTCTCCAAAGCCTTATTTAAAGAGACTCTGGATAAGACTAATGGAAATTGTGCCAGTTGGAAAGCTAAAACTCCTTCTCTTGCGGGCCGTCTTACTTTGATTCAGTTTGTCAATTGTGCGGCTCCGAATCATATTATGCAAGCTTGTAGACTGCATGAGCCTATTCTTAATGATCTTGATAAAATCAATCGGCGTTTCCTTTGGGGGGACTCTGCGGAGGGGAAAAAGATCCACCTTGTCCCTTGGAAGGAGGTTTTCCAACCTAAAAACATGGGAGGCCTGGGGATAATACAAGCCAAGGATAATTACAAAGTTTTATTAATGAAGCTTCTATGGATAATGCGGCAACTCCCCTCTTCTCTTTGGGTTCGTCTTCTTTATGGGAAATATAGAAAAGATAAGATTTTTCGGGGCCCCAAGGAAAGAGTTGCTAATTGTTCTTTTCTTTGGAAAGGCCCCAATACTGTGTTTTCAGAGTTTTGCTTTGGGATAGGTTGGGAGGTGGGAAATGGTAAGACCATCATCTTTTGGAGTGACATCTGGATTGGAGACAAATCTTTATTAGAAGTGTGTAGCTCCCAACCGCCTAGTAATATCCGCAATTGGAGGATCGCCGATGTGGTGGATTCAGAAGGGGATTGGATTTGGTCTAAATTTGACTCTTATTTTAGTCTGGATACGCTCCTGAGGATTAGAGGGGTTAAGATAAGTAACAAGGAGGAAGATAAGGATAGTCATTGTTGGGCTTTGACAAACAATGGGGCTTATACCTGTAAATCTGCCTTTGACGCTTTCAACCAAAATGGGACGGGTCCTCACTTTGAAGTTTGGAAAATCATTTGGGCCTTAAAAATTCCTTACCGCATTAGGAGCTTTCTGTGGCTTGGTGTTAAGGATAGGCTGCTCACTAATTCGGATAGAAATAGAAGGCATCTGGTGGATTCAGGTGCTTGAAGCAGATGCAGAGGGCATCTTGAAACTATTTGCCATGCTCTTAGGGACTGTACTAGGAGTAAAGAGGTGTGGAGTAGAGTTCTCCCTCACCACCTACTTTCTACTTTCTTGGCTCACTCTGATCATATCTGGTTTATTGATGGAGTTAGTGGGAAGTTATTGGCCAACCTTGAGCATGGTGATATTTTCTTTGCTATTATCTGTCACCAGATTTGGAAGTGGAGGAATGAGGAGATGTTTGGAAAGAAAACTGTTCCTTTTCCTAATTTAGCTGAGTTCTTCTCGGAAAAATTATTCAATATTACAGATAGCTTCAAAGGAGATTCTCTTGCTAGGTCGATCCAGAAAAAGACTGTCCACCTCCTTGGTTGGAGCAGGCCTAGAGAAGGGGTGGTGAAATTAAACACGGATGGTTCTTGCCTTAAAGATGGTAAAATTGCTACAGGAGGTGTTCTGAGAGATGATGGGGGTGCCTGGTTGTCTGGGTTTGCTCAGAATCTGGGTTTGGGTTCGTCCTTTTCGGCTGAGCTTTGGGGGATTTTTTCTGGCCTTAAAATTGCCAAGAGTCTGGGTTTGAAGAAGTTGATTGTAGAATCAGACAACCTTGAGGCTATCAAAATGATTTCCGATAATAATGCTATTTGTTTAAATAGCCAAAATCTAATCAAAAGTATTAGAAGGTTCTGCTCTTCCTTTGATTTCATAAAATTCAGCCATATCTTCAGAGAACAGAACCGGGTTGCGGATCGTTTGGCGGCTGCTGGTCATGAGGGGATGTTGGGTGTCACGACCTTTTCTTATCCTCCTGTTTATCTTTCTTCTCTTCTTTTTGAAGATGGGGTAGGGGTTAGCTTCCCTAGGCTAATCCCAGGCTAGGTTTTTGGTTTTTTCTTTTTTCTTTTTCTTTTCCTATTCCTACCAAAAAAAAGTTAGGAGGCACATTTCTGGAAGAAGAAGATTTAAGAACAAGAAGATCTCAGAAGATTTAAGAACAAGAAGAAGAAGAGAGAGAGAGAAGAAGAGAGAGAAAGAAGAAGGAAAATCAAAAATTAAAAAGGGATGGAGAAGATGGTATTTTTGATTTTGGGGTTTATTTGTGATAATTAGATAATTAGGGGGGTTAATTTATAAAATAAATAAATATAAGGACCAAATTAACTCTTTTCTCTTTGAATTTTAACACCGTTAGTCAATTTAGCCTCTGTTTGCTAACGGCCTGTAACACATACCTCTGTTTGCAAAAAAAAAAAAAAACACCACAGGTTCGAGTTTGCAAAAAGTGTATACCACATGCATTTTTTTTGTACTTATCCCTAAATATAAATAATAATAATTATTGACAGGATAATAATTAGAGATATAATCACATTAAACCTCCTAACTTATTTATCATATAATTAATTTAACCATAATTATAATCTAATTATAATTATCTAAATAAATTAACTAAAACATACATATATTATGTACATTAAAATTCGCCCCCCCCCCCCCCTCTATGTCCAAAATTAAACAATTTTAATCCTCCATTCATGGGTAAATTTCATCAACGGTGTACAACCTTTACCCCATTTCACATTTTGGTGTACGACTTTCATTTTGTCTCATTAATATGTACGAATTTATAGGTGACCTCCCACTTTGGTGTACAGCAGGTAAAAATGACCGGTCAACGCTCGGTCAACATGCCACATCACCATTTTTCAATTTTAATTAAACACACTCTATATAGAATTACTAAAATACCCCTTTATCCTAAATAAAAAAAATATAGCCCTCTCCTTCAATTATTTTCTACAAATAGTTTCTCTCTCTAACTACTCTTCTCTCCTTAACTCCTCTCTCTCTCTCTCTAAATTCAATAATCAAACTCAAAATAACATTTAAGGACTACATCATGGTTTTACTTAATTAAAACCTCAAATCTGCAAATTCCACGTTAATAAGTTCCCAAAATCAAAACCTGAAATCTAACCATTTTTCCGAAGTCAAAATCTAAAATCAAACAATTTCACCTAACCCTAGATCCTGAACAAACCATCAACCTCCATACCCTCAAGCTCTCTCTTCTTCCCTATATCGCTGCTATAGGGGGCTTTAATTGGAAAAATAAATTATTGGAAGATTTAATTGGAAAAAGGAGTAGTGGAGGCTTTAATCAGGGAAAAATTTCCCAGAAATTCCTCTACTCTGGTTTTCATTTTTTTTAAATTTTCCCATGCTTGCTCATAGTTGTGTACTGCTTTCGTGTTTTGTTGATATGTATACCGATTTGGGACTGTCAAATCTTGCCGCCAACACCGAGTTAGATCTTTTGATGGTAGGAGTTGAGGAAGACGAAGAACACCGAGTTAGATCTTTTGATGGTAGGAGTTGAGGAAGACGAAGAATTGAAAGAAGAAGCTTTGTCAAGGAAAGCGGTGGTGGAAGCGGCGGAGGAATTTCTGAGAAGACTAACAGCAATCACATACCTAAGTTGACACCAAATTTGGAGTTAGCCATTGCTCAAAACTTGGAGAAGCTTTAGGTATGGCGGAAGAAATTGGGAGGAATTATTTCAACCGATTTATGGTTTGGAAATTGTTAAGAGAGATGATTTAGAGAGAGAGAAAGAGGACGAGGGAGAGAGGAGTTGCAATGAGGGTATTTTAGTAATTACCTATTGGATAAGGATCTTTTAGTAATTATATAAAGAGTGGGTCCCACTTTTTTAAGTGGGTATGATAAGAAAATGGTGAGGTGGCACGTTGACCAGGCGTTGACCGGTCATTTTTACCTATTGTACACTACAGTGGGAGGTCACCTATAAGGTCATACATATTCGTGAGACAAAATAAAGATTGTACACCAAAGTGTGAAATAGGGTAAAGGTTGTACACCATTGATGAAATTTACCCCTCCATTCATTAATAATTATTATATCCTCTTTTGGTTCCAAGTCTTATGTGTGACCCATTAGGTTCTTATTGCTACTAGCCGTATACAACTATTGAATTAATTTCTCAAAATTATATTCAATCTTTTGTATATCGGAATGAGTGCACGGACTGTGAATAGCAGAATCGTAAACATTCCCCAGAGCTATAAGAAGACAGGTTGATTCCGTCGTTGACCTTTCCGCATTAGGTCCAGTATAATTCGATCATTCATCAACTACATCCTCGAACGAATCTTATGACTATGGATAATGTCAAGTCATATATAGCGAGACGTTCATTTTACTTGTACAGGCCGAGTTAATTCCAAATAGATACGTTAATTGAAATCTCCATTTCAACTCTTAATCCATTGCCTTGCAAGGATTTAGAGTCAAGTCTTCCACAAGCGATCCTTGGACGTATCTCCTATTTATCAGGAGTGACGAATGCTCAGTCCAACATTAACTATTGTGCAATTACTTCGTGTGATACCCAATGCCTGCCCGCACACACCCTAGGGTCCTCCCTGTTATGGATCGTGTTTGAACAGAATCAAAGTATCAAATTCCACAATCCAGAATCATTAATTAATATTCCTTTGAGTATAAGGATTACTTATACCTACTAATACCAATGTGATGAACATGTGACATAGGATAAATCCATCCATCCTATTATCTCAAGTCGGGTCCCCAATCCTAATGAACACCGGATCCATGTAACTGCCTAGATATCCACATATCTGAAGCTTATGAGATCAGCTCTCTGTTCACAACAGAAGACATTATTACATGAAAGTCTCAACAGTATTATGTAAATCCTTATTCAAACATATTACTTGACTTGGGGTGGTTTTAAGTTTATTAGTTTATTATAATGTTTCGTCTCACTTCATGCTTGTATGAACACTTTATAATCACTTTAAATAAACTTAAGGATTTTGTTTTATTTGACTTATTTAGTTCTTAAAAGTAATTGCCTTTATATAGTTGAAAACTATATCTTATTAAAACAAATGACATAAAAGAACAATTCATTTACAGCTGGTTCATATCCTACAACAATTGACTATAGGACACTAAACCCCAACATACTCCCACTTGGACTAAAGCCAATTGTTTCTAAAAAAAACATTCCCATAAGCGTTCGCATGACGATCATGAACCTTTTGGGGTAAGACATTCTTTAAATGGATATATAAGATTGTCCCTTTATGGGTACTCTTTTAATTCTCACATCTACTCTTGTTGTTATCTCTCGGTAGAGATAGTAACGACTGAGGTAGTGTTTGGATGTATTATGAGACTGCGGGTCCTTGGCAAGAGCAACAGCTTTATTGTTAATCTCATTAACAATGTCAAGTACCACTCCTAGTTCATTAATGAACTTCCATTCCAAACTTCCTTTTAACTGCTTCTGAAGCTGCTATATACTCTGATTTGATCTTTGGCTCGGCTATGGTTTCCTGCTCGGAACTATTCCAGCTAACCGTACCTCTTTCAGAATAAACTTATATTATGTGAAAACATCTTTATCTGTTCGATGAATTGTATCTAAAAGTCTCCAACTTTCAATTATCATCTCCATATGTCTATAGTCATTTTAAGTACTTAAAAAAATGTTCTCGACAACAATCTAGTGACCATCACTCGGATTGACCTATAATCGACTTTGTCATGCTTAAAGCAAAAGATGTTAGGTCTAGTGCAAAACACTTTGAGAACTTTGTCAATGTATTTAGACTGGGAGGGGTTAAGCAGTTTTCTCAATCTATCTTCATAGATCTTAATCTTTAAGACGTAAGCTGCTTCTCCTAAGTCTATTATGGAGAATTTTATCCGATAACCAAAATTTTCAGCAATTGCAGTATAGCTACGTCGTTCCCATTAGTAGAATATCATCGACATATAATACTAAGTAAACGACCAAACTCCCACTAGTTTACATGTACAGGTTTACAAGAGCCTTCTCATAAGTTGTAGGTTCATCATCTAACATGGGAACCTCTTCTTCGTCTCCTGATAGCTCCCATTTGTATAGGGTTTTTAGGATCATTTTAGTTCGTTTTTGCTTTATTTCCTTTTAATTTTAGTATCGTTTTGTTACCTTTTAGTTAAAATTAATAATTTCGGATATTTATGGCATTTCAGTGTTTTCAGGTGTTTTTAGGCCTATTTGAGCATTTTCGAACCAGACCCAAGCCTATTGGAGCATTTCCGGATTATTCAGGGATCGTTATAGCACTTTTAGGATTCATCAGGGATCATTAGAGCACTTTTTGGAAGCACATGGACCTAAACAGATAAAAGCTAGAGCAAAATCGCCCCAATTAGGACCTGTCTTATCGAGACATTACCTGTCTCATCGAGACAGGCCCTCGTCTCGTCGAGACATGCCTTGTCTCGACGAGACGAGGTGAGGGAAGGTGCACCAGCGCCTTCCCCTTTGCTGGAATGCGCAGGATTTGGGCCTGAAGCCCATTAAAACACTTTGTAATAGTCCATTTTTACCCTTGATGCATTAGAGTTTCCTCCCTAACTCTATAAATAGGGAGTTAATCCTAATCTTTGAGGGGAGATTAGATTTTTAATAATTCAGCTTCCACAATGTAGATTTATAGTTTTGTTTAGTTTTATTTTCCCACTAGAAATCCAAATCTCTTTTGGGATTTCATCGGCTCCCATTAGAAATGCAAATTTGTTTGGGATTTGATGAACTCGACCAAACCTATGAGTTAGTAATGTCACCAGTGCCTCATCTTGTGAGACAGATTCGGGTTCCACCATCGCTTACGCTATTTCAGCCAATCCTTCCTTTTGAACTTCATCAAGTTCAATCACGCTTTCTACTTGTGTTTCTAGAAGAAACCCTTTCTCTAGAAGTAATGTGTCTTTGGATACTGTTACTTTTGATCATCCGGATGATAGAAGTAATATCCTAGTTTTCTTTCGGATATCCAATGAAGAAGTATTTATCAGATTTAGAATCTAACTTATTTGACGTTATGTGCTTAACATATGCTGACCACCCCTAAATTCTCATGAACGAGAAACTGGGTTTCTTTTCCAATGAACAATTCAAATGGAATAAAAACTAGCGGACTTTGTGGATACTTGGTTCAAGGCAAATAAGGCGGTTTGTAGGGCATAGCTTTAGAACATATTTGGAAGAGAGGTTGTGCTTATCATGGATCGTACTATATCTAATATAGTACAATTTCTCCTTTCATATACATCGTGGTGTATGCGAAGGAGTCCATTGTGAGTGAATTCATATTCATTTAGATAATTCAGGAAATCATTTGAAAGATATTCTCTGCCTCGATCTAATCGAAGTACTTTAATAGTCTTTCCTGTTTGATTTACTACTTCATTCTTGAATCATTTGAACTTTCTTAAAAGCTTCTGACTTATGCTTTATCAAGCAGATGAATCAATATCTGGTATGATCATCTTATGAAGATAATGAAGTGACTGAGCCTTTTCTCTTTACGTGTGTTAATATATGACTACACACATCTGAATGTATTAGTCCCAGAGTGTCTGATACATATTCTCCTTTATTGCTAAAGGGTGTCTTTGTCATCTTTCTTTTAAACAACACTCACATGTTCCCATTGATTCAAAATCAACTGAGTCTATTAGCCCATCTTGATGCAGCTTAAACATGTGTTTCTCGTTTATATGGCTTAGGTGACATTCCCACAAGTAAGTTGAATTATCTATCTTTTAATTCCAAATGTAAAAGCACCATCCTGACCCTTGTTCTAGAGAGAGTCTAAGTACTTCTTACAATTCCTCTTCCAATTCCCTTCTTTACCATATTGGTGGCATTCCCTTCTTGCTTTTATATTGGCTTGGGTTTAATGCATTTGTTCTTCTTGGAATCTTTAGAATTGGGAAACTTCCCTTCTCTCCCGTAAGATCCCTCAATAACAAGTGCTAACATCACTTTCTTAAGATTTGGGCTCAACTGACTTAAGCATATTCAAAAGCTCTTCTATAGAGGTCTCTGAGTTATTCATCTGATAGTTCATGATGAACTTATGAATAAATCTCTAGGAGGGATCGTGGAACTAAGTCGACACTTAATTCATTATCCATCACAAATCCAATATTAGAAAGCTTTGGTGATGTAGCCAATCATATTGAAATAAAGTCTCACAACAGAAGAACTTTTTTGCATCTTGGGGCGAAACAATCATCGCTATATCATAGGTTTCGCATTTGAGTCTGGTTCTCAAAAACACCTCCTCTAAGTGCATAACCAGGGAATACATATCCATGTTCTCATCTTGCCTTTATAACTCTAGTGCCATAGCTGCAAGTATGATACATCATGTACGTTCGTCATCTAATTGGTGCTTCCGGTAAACATCAAACTTCTTGACATGAGCATTGGAGGTAACTTTCTCTGTAGAAAAGTTGGCACAATACATGTTAAAGAAATTGTGAGACTTCATGGCATGCCAGTTTCTATTGTGTCTGACAGGGATCCTCGCTTGACATCATGATTTTGGCCTAGTTTTCAAGATGTATTGGGGACTAAACTGGACTTTATTACAGCTTTCCATCCACAGTCAAAAGGTCAGAGTGAATGTACCATTCAAACTTTGGAGGATATGTTAAGAGCTAGTATTCTAAATTTCCAAAGTAGTTAGGATGTGCATTTGCTTTAATGGAGTTTGCATATAATAATAGTTATCAATCTAGTATTGATATGGCACCTTATGAGGCATTGTATGGAAGAAGGTGCAGAACTCTGTTATGTTGATCTGAAGTGGGTGAAAGACAGTTATTAGGGTCTGAGATAGTGCAATTGGTGACTGAAAAGGTACAAATTATCCAACAGAAATTGAAAGAAGCTCAAGACAGAAAAAAGAATTATGCATATTTGGAACATAGGCCGATTGAGTATGTTGTGGGAGATAAAGTATTTTTGAAAACATCACTATGGAAGGGTTTATTCTGATTTGGTAAGAAAGGGAAGTTGAGCCCTAGATTCATCGGTCTGAGATTGTGGAAAGAATTGGACCAATTGCATATCGTTTGAAGTTTCCTCAAAATCTTTCAAACATCCATGATGTATTTCACATGTCAATTTGTAGAGATACAGAAGTGATCAGAATCACATTATCCAGGAGCAACCAATCAAACTATCAGAAGACTTCTCTTATAAAGAACTAGTAGCAATCTTGGCTAGAGAGGAAAAAGTGTTAAAGAATAAAACATACCAATAGTGAAAGTATTGTGGCACATATACTCTCGGGAGGAAGCAAATTGGGAAAGAAGCAGATATGAGACACCAATACCCTCATTTGTTCACTTCTTCGGGTGAGTAAAATTTCGAGGATGAAATTCTCTAAGGTGTGGAGAATTGTCACGTCTGTGCCCTTAATTTTTAATTATTATACCCCAAATCTTAGGTTATATTATAGTCGGGGTAAATTACATCCATGGCCACTGAACTTCAATTCTTAATTGTATGGTTGCTGAACTTTACACCTTTTAACAACGGTTGTCACTCAACGCCCCAAAACGACCGTTGACGGCCTTAAAATAAAAAAAATTCAAGAGTTAATGATATTATAAGGAATTTTAATTCTTGAAATTTTTTGTTTTGAGGTCATTTAGGTGTTGTTTGGTTAGGAGAGAGAGTGTGTGAATATTTAGAGAGAGAAAGCTCAAAAAAGTGATTTTGGAAAATAAAAATGTGGTTTCATGGTAAATGTTGTTCTGAACAACTTTAATTCTTGAATATTTTCATTTTGAGGTCGTTAACGGTCATTTTGAGGAGTCAGTTAAAGTTAAGTGGCCACTAGTGTTAAAAAGTATAAAATTCAGTGGTCATACCGTTAAGAATTGAAGTTGAGTAGCCACAATATTAAAATGGGTAAAGTTCAATGGCCATGGGTGTGATTTACCCATTATAGTTGTTTAAGGATTAATGGATTAATTGGGTGTTACGGACATGGCCGGTCCTGATAATCTATGGGCCCTAGGCAGAATAATAAATAAAGGGCTCTTTAATAAAAAAATATTTTACATAATAAAATTTAAAATGTATTTTAATACATGATAAATAAAAAAGTATTAGATGTTTCACAATTTCTTTAAATTATGGATTAAATTCCTATTTAACCCATGTGGTATCTAACATTTTAGCATTTGATAACATTTGCCCCTTGTAGTATTTTCATAAGAGAAATTTAACTTATTTGGATTAAAAAAAACTAAATAATTTTTAGAACTTTTTACATGAACATCACAATTGGTTACAAAAAGTACAATTAAATCATATCATCAAAATTACTTTTCAATGTCATTATTTTTCATATATAAGAAATAAAGTATGATTTAATACTCTAATTTAAAAAAATTAAACCTCAATTCATAAAGGCAAAAAGCATCATTAGGTCCCCGATCTTTCATTTTTTGGTTCATTAGGCCCTTGATCTTTTATTTGGATACATTAAGCTCCTGATTATTTATTTTTATCTCATTAAACAGAATGTTAATAGAATGTTATTCATTGTACATGCATTCAAATTTTATATTTTTAAACTGTTTGAAAGCAGTTTTCAATGTGTAATATGTCTATAGAAAAACTGTACAAACCTTAATTCAAACTGTAAAAAATATTTTTTTAATAATTTCAAATATATATGAAGTTAATAACGCATTTTTAACAGAAATAAATGTTCACAACTTACTAATTTGGTCATTAGGGCTTAATAAGACCAAAAATAAATGATCAGTGGCTTAATGTATCCAAATAAAAGATCAATGGCTTAATGAACCAAAAAATGAAAAATCAGGGGCCTAATGATGCTTTTTCCATTCATAAATTCTAAACTTTAATAAATATATCCTAGACTTTTAATTTATAAACCTTTGACATAACTTAAAGTATCATTTGACATAAATTCATAAATTTAATAAATATATACTAGAGTCTTAAAATAAACATTTGTAAATGAGTTTTTAAAAGCAATGTTATAAAACTGGGTTTTTTAAAAAGTGAATTTGAATAAAAAAACAATTTTGGAATTTTTATTTACTCGGGGGCAAGGAATGCAAGCTTTACCACTGAGACACTTAACTAATTTTGATGTAAAATTGTTTTCCATAACATATATATATATGTTTATAACTAATAAAATTTTTGGGCCCCTTACAGCCTTGGGCCCTAGGCCAGCGCACTCCTGACCTAGGCCCAGGTTACGGATATAGTTTGGAGGATAATTGCATATTTTTAGGAGTAATTATAAGTTTAGGGTAAGTTTTAAAAGAAATTATATTTTAAGGAAGAAAATGACATTTTTCAATCCTTATAATGGCCTATATAAGGCCTAATTTCATAATTCATATCTAAATGATATCATTTAGATTGAAGAAACACCACCACCTTGCTCTTCCTCCTCATTCTCTCTTCCTTTCTTCTCCATCTTCTACCACCACCAAAAACAGGGCAGCTCCACTGTTTTAGATGTTTCCGGCAATCTAACTGTCCAAATCACTTCAAAATTTTACTGGCGATTCTAGACATATATTACTAAATTTTGACTAAAGGGATTTGGATTTGGAGCTTTTTAGAGAGAATAAGACCTATGCAGATTTGGAGATTTACGGTGTTCTCTTGCTATTTTAGGCTAAGGTAAGTAACTATCAACTATATTTGAGGCTTGCATGTATATATATGTGTAAATTGAACTATAAAATTCTAGAAATTTACTTCTTAGGGGTTTCTCACAAATGATTTGGGTTAATTGAGAATTTTCTAGAAGTAGTTCTTGATTTTGGATTTGTGTTCAAAGTTGAAGACAATAAGTATATTATGTGTAGCTTTTGACTTATTTTGATATTCATACTTTAAGTCCCATGTACAACTCATTAGGTTCTTACTGCTACTAGCCGTATATATTTATTGGAATTAATTCATCCTGATTAATTTCAACTTATATATAACGGAATGACTTCACGAGCTGTTACTATCTAGCAGAACCTTAGACATTCGCCTAGTGCAATAAGAAGCCAGGTTGAATACTGACGTTTACCTTTCCGCATTAGGTCCAGTATAATTCGATCCTTCATCAATTATATCCTTCAGACAATTCTTATAACCATGGAACGTGTCATGTTACATATAACGAATAGTCTGTTATACTTGTTCAGGTGGAATTAACTCTGAAAGATAAGTTAAGTGAAATCTCCATTTCTACTCTTAACTCTATCACCTTGCAATGATTTCAGTCAATTCACCACAAGCGGCCCTTTGGATATATCTCCTACTTATCAGGAGTGACGAATTCTCAATCTATCATTAATTATCCTACCATTACTTTATGTGATACCCAACCCTGCTTTCACACACCACAGGGCCTCTCCTGTAGTGGATCGTGCTCGCACAGAATCAAAGCATCACACTCCATAATTCAGAATCACTAATTAATGATTGTTTGAGATGAACAATTGACACTTAGATAAATCTATGTCAACCCCAATGAGATGAACAATTGACACTTAGATAAATCTACTAACACCAATGAGATGAACAATTGACACTTAGATAAATCTATCCATACTGTTATCTCAAGTCGGGTCCCAATCCCAATGAACTCCTTCACTGGATCCATGTAACTGTCTAGATATCTTCATATCTAAATCGTGTGAGATCAGCTCTCTGTCTCGACAGAAAACACTGTTACATGCAAATCTCAACAGTAATATGTCAACTCCTTTAACATATTACTTGACTTGGGCTGGTTTTAAGTTTATTAACTTATTATAAAGTATAGTCTCACTTCATGCTTGTATGAACACTTTATAACTACTTTAAATAAACTTGTGATTACTTTTATTTACAAAAGATTAATGCCCTTTTATATAGTTCCAATCATATCATATCTTATTAAAACAAATGATTAAATAAACAATTTATTCATTAATATTTATATCCTAAAACAATTGTTTATAAGACATAAAACCCCAACAACACTTTCCCACACTAATTTTGATTATGACAAAAATATTAAAGGAAATTAATATACATATAATAAGTAACACATTAAAATTAAATATTGATTTATTTGAACTAATGTGTTTAAATGTTTTGGTTAAACTAAATTATAAGATTAAAAGAAATAGACAAAGGCCTTAAAATATGGATCAAGGCCCATGGATCAACTTACTTAAGCCTCATAGCAAGAAGGATTCAGAAGCACCATGCCATGCCTCAAGATAAGACTTACTCGAAGGAAAGTAGAACAAGGCGCAAGAGACAAGATCAGACGTTGACTCTGTGCAACTGACATTGTATAACTAAATGAGGAAAGATTCAGAAGCTCCAGATGGTGTGTCCCCTGGTCAACTTGGAAACTTTGCCTGATTTGGTTAGATAAACAGACTGCCTATGTCGAAGATCAGAAGCGTGGCACCTCAGACAAACTAATGGAAAAGAGAAAGAAGTTCATTGGCTTAGGACACTAGGCTCTGAGGACGAAAGGGATAGAAGAGTCGTTTCCCTCCAACGGTTATTTCGAAATTCGAATTAGCCAGCCTTCAAGATGTTACTATAAAAGCCCCATTACTTGCTACATTTGTGGACGACCATCAACACTGATATTCAAACAGAATCTCTATTGAAGTTCCAAAAGCAAAGCAAAATCATATACACACTCATTGTATTTATTTGTGTAAAAGTTCTAAGTTCACACATTGTGTTCTGTGATTAGAACAAAAATTATCAATTGCTTAAATAGTTCAGAAGCTCTTCTGTTTACTTGGGTTATAAGTAGACATGAAGAGAGAAGAATAGATGGATGAGTGTGGAGTGTAAAAGAAAGTACTTTAGAGAACCTCTATATCTATTATAAGGGTTTGTGCTCTACCACATGGTCATCTTCAATTACCATCTTTTACTTCTCCAAAACCAGTCAAGAATCTCATGGTTTTGAGCCTTCAAAGTTGCCAAAAATTCAATTTTTCTGACCGAATAACCGAGTGTTTTTGAGCTGTCCTTTTCCAAAAATATTTTCACATCCTTCTTGCCCTGCTTTAAATCTAATTCTTGTGTGACTACATTCTCAACATCCCAAATTGAATTTTCGTTTTTACAAAGTCCTAATCTCTGCAAGCAAATCCAGAATTCCTGAAATTTACTAACCCCTAAATATGCCATTTTTATGCTCTGTTTTACTAAAATTTTCTTAAGTTCTCATCCCTAAACTCAATTGATGATGTATTCACATCAATACAACACAATTTTAGTCCTCGAATCTGCGGTTCAATTTAACGATCAAGACGCCAAACCAAGTTCGTTTAATTTTGATTCATATATATTCATTGTTGTTATTCCTTTAACTACAATTTTAATTCACCAACTTTCATTCCAATTACGTAGTTATTACGCGAATTACACAATTTTCGTTGTACTTATTGCTTTATAATCACTGTGTAAGCTAAATACATTACAAGAAATCAATAGAAACAAAACCAAAAGAAAAAGAAAATTAAAAAATCTCTTTATGTTGATTTTTTAAGTTTTTTCAGGAATGAAATGAAGACATATTTTATTTTCTATAAGGTCGACACTAATTTTTTAGAAATGATAACGTTTTTACATTTTTTTATTTTTAGTTATAAATTTTTTTATAATTTTCATAAATTAAAATTGGCCTAATGCATACCCAGCCCCCTAAAGTTGTCCGTTTTGTTCATTTAACCCCCTCACCTTACGGGACAACCCTTTAACCCCCTAAACTCCAAAAAAACGCTACTTTTAACCCCATATTTTAGACTGCCGAGATATAATGTTGTCCGTGTGTGTCACACGCGTGACACGTGTGTATCCCGCATTACCCAGCCCCCTAAAGTTGTCCGTTTTGTTCATTTAACCCCCTCACCTTACGGGACAACCCTTTAACTCCTCAAACTCCAAAAAAACGCTACTTTTAACCCTATATGGGAAAATCCTTAATATTGAAAATTTGCTATAAATATCATTTAGTCATCACTTCTCTTCCACTGTATTCTATACTTCATGTCAAATCAGATTTTAACTCTTCCTTTGTATTGCCTTCCACCGTATCTATATACACCGTGGTCATAATTCATACAAAGTTAAAACATTTTTTACAATTCCAACGTGGATTGAGACCAAAAAAAGCACCAATTAAAAATTTGAAAGACACCAATTAAATCTTCTTTATCTCCAATGCCCGTACTTGAGTTGGAACTAGGAGTTTTTTTGGAGTTTAGGGAGTTAAAGGGTTGTCCCGTGAGGTGAGGGGGTTAAATGAACAAAATGGACAACTTTAGGGGGCTGGGTATGCATTTTTTTTTACCGTTGGAGGCAAGAACAAAATCCTCCCACGCACCTCCTGTGTTTGAGACACAAACGTTTACTAGGTCAAGGCCACGTCGGACGATATGGGGTTAAAAGTAGCATTTTTTTGGAGTTTATGGGGTTAAAGGGTTGTCCCGTAAGGTGAGAGGGTTAAATGAACAAAACGGACAACTTTAGGAGGCTAGGTATGCATTAGGCCATTAAAATTTAATTCAAAAATTAAGTTATTTGAGTATCAAAAGTAAGAAATTAAATTATTATTTTTATGGAAAAGAGATATAATAAAAATGAGTTCAAAAGTGTTAAAAAAATAAATAGTCCATTCAAAGTAATTAATAATGGGAATTGAACCCAAGACTTCCTACTTGAAAGTATGCACCTTAAACCAACCAAATCATTCTAAAATATTGAAATAATACTATATACATTAAACATAAACTAATATTATGATGGGGGGAGAGGGTACAAGGGGTTGAACTATTGCTCTTTCAAGGGGTGGAGCCGGTGGACGGAAGGCTCCGCCCTGCATTTTATTAATCAATGTTTTTATATTAACACTAACACTAATGCTGTGAAGAGTTTATGTAGCAGGCAGAATGGAATAGAAAATTAAATGGGGTTGTGAAGCAAAGGTATAAATGTCAAGATTGATCTAACAAATTTTGTAAATACAAGTTCAACAAGTATCTTCCTGTGGACAAAACATCTAGCCTCTTCTCACTAGGTTCGTACTTCCCTTTCCGAAGCTGGTACCGGTGCGTTACAGCTGAAATGGTGTATGTTTGGCCTTCTATTGTCACACTTTCCCCACATTGCATATTCTGATTCACAAACCAACAACATAATACAATTCAATTTAAATAACCCATCCATCATTTTGATTCATTCAATGAATCAACAAACTACCATAAACAAGATGGCACATAAATCATTGAACAAAAATAAAGATAGATCATTGCATGGGGTGGGGTAGGGTGGGGACCCTCACCATCATCCAAGCCTAATCCTTTGGGTGCGAAAATCACACATCTTAGTACTTGAAATATCCATATCTTCATCCACTAACAATTGTTTGCTTAAATTCTTCATCTATTGGGGTGCAATTGCAGCACCCCCATGTCCCCCTCCCCTTCGCCCCTGATTATGTCAATGAACTTTCAACAATTATTTCAATCCCTAATCCAACAACAACTAGATCAAATGAACCATATCTTATTTTGAAGTCTCCAGCTTCTTTTTGTAATGGCTTTCCTGTAGTTAACTTTGACTTCTCTACTTTCATTACCCTTCCATTCATAGAGTAATTAGGATGGATTTATAAGCACACTCTCTTGGAGTTTTTCATTTCCGACAGATGTAGAAATGACTAATGATGAGGCCCTAAGATGAATACAAGTGCCTATCTTCAACAATTAACCCTCACCGAATCACCAACCATTTTTCTTGGGTAGAAATGCTTGAATTCCAGACTACCTGTGCGCACAAGGTTTTGTTAAAGGGGTATGAGCTCTGGAACATGATGTCCATGTCGAGATAATGATGCTATGGCAATCGTTTATTTGTTTTGTGTCACTTACTAAGATGTCTAAAGTCATTCCCGTTTTTCATATTTTATGCCTTGTACTCCCCCTGCTAGTGCATTTCAATTTTGGCTTGTTGCTTTTGGAATATGGGAAGAAGCAAATTGGAAGATCAGTGCAAGATACACGTGTCTTCAAAGGCAATTATTGGAATCCAATAATTAAAGCTTGTCTACAGACATTCAAAATGGTGCAGCAAGATGAGCAAGAGGTCTCTATAAAAGAGTTAAAAAAAAAAAAAAAAGTAATGATTGTATCTGTCCATTTTTTTCTTCAATGTGTCCGTTTTCTTGGGAAGCTGGTCAGTGATTCCCATAATACTTAAATATAAAAGCCTTTCCCCTCCCCTTGAACCTTTTCTCATATCTACTGTTTTCTTTATCCCATTAAGCTGTGTCAACCATGACTCGTGAACATTTGTCTCCATAAAACTTGGTTATCTAAACTAATCATGATTGGCTACTAATTGTTTTCTTATTTTGTTGCAATTGAATTGTTTAATCGGGATATTATTTAAAGCCTTTTGTGCTTTTGTCTAATCTTTCAATTAGGGTTGTAATCGAGTCGAACCGAGCTTTGGTCTGTTCAAGCTCAGCTCGTTATAAAATCAACGAGCTCGAGTCCGAACCGAGTTTTGTTTGCTCAAGCTCGGCTCAGCTCATCAGAAAATAAACGAGCTCGAGCCTCGAGCCCAAAATCTTCATTCAACTTGGTTCATTAAGAAAATTATCTAACTATAAATTGTTTGTGAGTAAATCATTAATTATATTTATGAAGTTTGCTCGCAAATAGCTCTTTAATTGTCTAGATAAACAAGCTCACTAGCGAAGTTCATGAATAAATAAACAAGATGCTTACAAAGAGTTCGTTTATTACTCATTTATTATATTTGTGAACCAACTCATCTAATAGCAAATGAAATAATATTATATAAAACTAAAATTTGTTCATAAATGTGCTAATTGAGCTTGCTCGTGAGCTTTCGAGCCGAGCTTTGGTCTGTTTAAGCTCGGCTCGTTTATGAACCGGCCCATTAAATAGTGTTCACAAGCGGCTCGTTTATAAATCGAGTCGAGCAGCTCATGAGCGGCTCGGCTCATTTACAGCCCTAATCTGAGTTATCCTATTACATTATTCATTACAGATAAAACAACCTACAGAAAAGTTCAAAAAGTATTATGATAGGCAACAAAAGTGCCTAAAGGGTTCTCGCAATCGAAAATCAAAAAAATTAAGAATTGAAAATATAAATTGAGAAATACAATTAATGAAGATCTGACTTATAATATCATGAACAGATTCCTAATCGTCATAGATCAAAATGCATATCCAGTGCAGTAATTCACTATCAAAAGGAGATGCTCAAAATGTTTATGAGTAGGTAAGGCTAAGACTTACTGGGGGAAAGCAGCGGATGCCAAGATGTTTTGGAGGAGGAGTGATTTCGATGACTTTATAAGGATGGATATGATCTCTACCACGTTCCCTCTTTTTGCATGATACATTGAGAACCGATGCCTGCCGTGATTGTCGTATACTATAGTATATCAGATAATCAGATTCAGGAAAAGGAAGAAGAGAAATGAAAAAAAAAACTGAAAGTGTGAACGCGTGGAACAGAAATTAAGCAAAATTGTGAGAAAAAACCCCAAAGAAATTTGAAGGTCGCACGTTCTTATATGCTCCTGGATTCCATGACGCCATTGCCATTCTCTATCGCTTGTAGTTGCTGTTTGAGTGTTAGAATGAGATCTGAAAGAGAGGCAGGACGAAAGCCAGCAAAATATCAGATTTTTGCTTCTTTCCCTTTTAGCCCAAGAAAATTAAAATTAGATAAGAATTCTTTTTTTGGTACAAAAATTTACATCAAACACTAGCCTTAGAATCTAAAAGCATTAAGAAGTGTTTTTCTTTTCAAAAATAATATAAACAATTTAATCATGGATATTAAATAAATATAACTTTGTCCGAATCTACTCCCATACAAGAGAATATGTAGCATCTCCTCAACTCAATACAGTAAAACGCCAGCATACTAGGAAGCTTGACTCGGACAGTCTCCTTAGATCCAGTCAAAGATAAAGTTATTGTCATAATCACATCCGCTCCCGAGAATCACAAACTAAGTGGCCTTGAGAGATATCAGGCCTGATATCCAAGCGCACTTCCTCTTATCAATAGGAGACACGTGGACCCCTCCCCCCGCTCCATAATCTATAACCATCTTCCATGGCTCAACATCAGTATAAACACAGTAAGCTCAGTTTAAGGTAAACAGATTCATTCATTCTATTAAGTTTATATTACAACTTTATTTAGTGATTGTGATCATTCTCTAGTCCTTTCATAAACTGACTTAGGCATCAGAGCATGTTCGTCATACAACAGACCCACTTTGACCTTGCTTCTGTGTAGTTGCAGGTTGACAAGTTGACTCTTAGGATTCAACCACATCAAATTTGTGAAATGAGCGTGGACTAATACGACGATGGATCATTTAAGCAGATCCACTGAAATTCCTTCCACCAGGGCACTCCCCATGACAGAAATCTAGAGAACCACCGAAGAACAAGCACCTCGAATCGTTTCAGGAACACATTAAGAAAAAGAGTGTTTAGACCACTGGATTGGAGCTATTTTTATTATCGACAGATTGAGGTGCTGCAAGCCTTGAATATCGAAGTTGAAGTTAGTCTTGCCCAAGACTGAGACGAAGCAAAACGCACGCAATAATGAAACGGTCTACTCAAGGAGTCTACTTGTAACTAGGAGATCTCAATTCGAATTCGAATTTGAAAAACAGATATTCAGTTGTTATTTTGTATATTTTTGAAAATATTTGCTTCTAAGATTATATACAATTTTAGATAAATTTATAAATAGGGAGGTTGTTCCCTATTTAGAGACACAAGAGTTTTACTCCCTTTTTTACTTTACTTCTAAAACAACACGTATTTTGTCTTTCAATGGCTATTAGTAGCTAAATTCATTTCTCGGTTGAAGGTTAATATCAAGTTCGGATCTTTGATTGTTATGAGACTGGTGGTTTTAATCTTTATTATTGCTTTATTTGGTGTTGTTTGCGTTCACCATTAAAGCCTCAGAGAAAACATTTCTCATTGTTGATGAACTGAAAGAACAATCCTGGCCAATTGATTTCCAAGGTTCAAACACAATATACCAGTTGATGTTATTGATGGTCCCTTGTGAGATAGAATCTAGTTCCAAAGGGGGGTGAATGGAACTATTAGATAAACATTAATTCTCCTATGTGTTTGGATATGTTTAGGAAAGGGAATAGGGTAAAGGGAATCCAGTTCCCTACATGGCTTGTGGTAATGAGCTTAACCTAAAGTGGGGTAAACCCATAATCTAAAATGGGTAAAGGGAATGGTTTTTTTTAAACAAACAAGAACAAAGCGAATGAAACCCTCTCATTCCCATTCTCATTCCTAAAGACCTCGAACCAAACGCCTTAATCCTTTATAAATTTCTCACAGAATTAGTTCAATACACAAGACTGCTTGGAATCATAGGCAAACTTTGTTTGCTGCGTTAGACAGGAACAAAGCTTGATTCTGCTTCTGAATGTTTAAAAAACACTAGTCCACTTAACTAGAAGGGCCTCTGTGTGACTTTGTTAAATACGCTATTAGGTACAATAGTCAAAAGAACAAGTTATAGATTTAAGCACAAAAGCAAGGAATATAAATATTTTAGGAGGAAAGGGTTAGAGAAATAGTTATGCAACAATTTATACTGGTTCAGCCTCCTACCTACATCTAGTCCCTAGAATACCTTCTTCTGGGTTTTAATCCACTAGTGAAATCTTTCCAACAGGTAGAGCACAAGCCCTTATAATAGATGTAGAGGCACTCTAAAGTGCCTTTCTTTACACTCAACACTCAGCTATCTATCTACCTCTCTTGATATTCACTTATAATCGAAGTGAACAGAAGAGCTTCTGAACTTTTCTTAAGCTATTGATAAGTTTGTTCTTACACAGAACACAATGAAAAACTATAAGCTATTACACGAATGAAACAGTAAATGTGTATGAGCGTTTGCTTTGCTTTTTGGAACTTCAAAGACGATTCTCTTTGGATTTCAACGTTGATGATCAAGTCCAAAATGAGCAAGTGATTGAGCTTTTATAGTGACACTTTGAGGCAGGTCATTTCGAAATTCAAAATAACCACTAGAGGGAAACGTCTCTTTTCTGTCTCTTTCATCCTCAGTAGCCAGTGTACACAGCCAATTGTTGATCTTCTCTTTTTCGTTGCGTCCAGGAGATAACACGCTTTTGGGTCTTGACAGAGGCAGTCTGACTGTCTAACCAAATGAGGTAAAAATTCCAAGTTGACTAGGGGACAAGCCATCTGTTCCTTATACTTATTTACTTATATATAGGCACAATGTCAGTGGTCCAGAGTCAACGTTGATCTTCTCTACTATGCTTTGATCTTGTTTCTTCCAGAATGAGTCTCCTTTGTGGCATAGGCTTTCCTTCTAGATCCTTCCAACTATTGGGCTGAATTAGATCCATGGGCCTTTGATCCAAGTTCAAGGCCTTTGTGTATATTCCTTTCTTATTCATATTTAATCAAACATACACTTAACAAACACATTAGTCCAAATAAATCATCATTTAATTTTTAATGTTTTTACTAACTATGGGATTATTAATTTCTTTTAATATATTTTTCATAATCAAAATCAATGTGGAAATTGTGTTTCAACAATCTCCCCCATTTTGATGTTGGCAAAAATTCACAGGTTTAAGCACAATAAAAATAATCTCCCCATAATAATTGGACTTACTTTGCTTCTGGATTCTCCACCATAAAGGTTGTGTAACGTCTTTATTATCATTTGTGTATCACAGCATTTGTCCATTAATTATTATTTGCTCAAGTGTTGGTTGAACAGAGTTGATTGATTATAATTGTGAAAGGCATATATCAGAAGCTTGTAATCATACAAAAGCAATGTTTGGAAAAGATAAGTCAATATATATAAACATTCAGCATACAGCATATAAGACTAAATAGTCTATGAGCACAAAAGAAAGACTAAGTAAAGAAATTCCTATCTATTTAGGATTGAGGTTCACTTGAACTACGTTAGACTTTCTTTTTGTTGGTTGTTGTTGTTGTTGAGATGTTGATACTGAAACTGTTCTACCAGAGGTTGCGGCCTTGTCTTGTTTTTCCTTTTGTTCGACCTTAGATGTTTTCTCCCCCTTTTTGCAACATCTGTGTTGAGGAAGGAGCCTGGAGGTTGGCCATGTCTAGCAACGCTCCTAGAGTTCATTTGTTCTGTATAGGCCTAAAGCTTTTGAGAGCTTTGATTCAGGCCATTAAAGATAGCAGGACCAGCACGAAGAGATTCAGGAGGAATAGAACCAGAGCTACACATTGTTGATGAGAAATTGGAATGCATTAGAGCCCTAAACGACACAATCAGTAAGAGCATCAGTGTACTTCTTGTGAATGCTCGGGAGTGCATGGTCCGATTCTGGTTGGTAAGAGTTTGGGCGTGCTTGAAAGTGTCAGAATTTTGTTTTTATATAGCAGAGGTCTTCTTATCCAATGTCTCCATAGCACCTCTATTGATGTTCAGAAGGTGTATGGATTCTGAGAGTTGATCAACATTAGACATTGGTGCTCAACCAATTTACTGTTGGACCTTGATAAGCTCAGTATTCATCTACTGGAAATTGAAGGATAGACTTTGAGAGATGTCTTTAGTAGTAGCCACTTGGGTAGGAATAACTCAAAGTTTAGCATCCAGAAAGTTCATGTGTTGAACCATCATCATTTGAAGTGCATCCATCTGATCAGCAAAGGCGTGGGAACTTTGTTGAGAGACCATTGCAGTTAAAGTTTGAAGAAGACTCTTCATGCTTGTTATTTCATTTATCAGCATCATGGTCTCGTTGAGAGGAGTGTGCTCAATAGAAGGGGCATATGAGGTGGAGGCAAAGGCGTGAGACTTAGCAATAACAGCCACTAAGGCAAAGGCAGCATCTAGAATCTTCTAGCTTTTAGATGAAGCAGCATGGAATGGAGGAGAAGTAAACTGGTTCTGGATGTTTTCAGTCGAAGTCTCCGAAGCTTGACCTCTAGCCTGTTCTAGTTGTTTGGATGGTGAAGTGTGAGGAGAGTGAGGTGAAGTGAGATTGGAGGTAATGATGGTATCCAAACCAGTAGAAAGAGTAGAAGGATCAGCCGTTTGGTCCTGTGAAGCTTGCTCATATATGGAAGAAGGGTTTTGAGTAGAGGTTGTGGTCGCAGTGTTGTTGCCCAAGTTGGGTTTAGAGTTGACAGAGTTGGCTTGTTCCCCTGAGGTAGGAACAAAGGCTTGATTTTCTTTTAATGGCTCAATAGTCGGATCTTGCTCAGTTGGTATTGTGGGGAAAGGAATGGTGATATTGGAAGGTTCAAGATCAGTAGATTGATTAGAAGAAGTGTCCTTCGCAAGATGAAATTTAACCTAGAGGTTTACTTCTTGTAGCGCTTGCGGGGCTCATCAGCCTTTGATTCAAAGGGTGAAGTACTAGCTGGAACAAAAGGTGGTGGAGGTGTAGGTTCAGTAGGGAGCCTAGAAGAATTGCCTACAAAGGCATGTGGGAGACCAACTTTTCTCAGATTTAGAGTTTTCTTCAAAGCCCATGCCTCTTCTGCGGTGAGATCACCCTTTTCAGGAGTTGGTGCCTTCTCTTTTTGCTTTCCTTTCTCCTTAATAGATAATTTCACAATGTGTGGAGGATTGCCAGAGGGAGGTGTTGTACTGACTGGTGTTATGTCAACAACCTTGTTGTTCTGCTGAAAGAAGTGTGTGTCCTCAGCAATAGCAATCTTTAGGGTAGGAGCAGTGATAGGCTTAAGGCTATTTGCTCCATAAGTAGTTGCTTTCTTCTTAGGAGGCTGGTCCTCAGTAGGAAGCTCAGAGCTCGGTCTCTTAGAGGGCTTGCTGGTTGTGTCTTGTTTGGTTGCCTTAGAATCATGTTGTTCAATAGCATTGATTCTCTCCAATTCAGAGTCAGATTTAGAGGAGCCAGTCCTCACTTTCTTAGTTCCTCGGTTGGAAGGCTTTGGATATTTGGGAGTTTTTTTTTGTTTACACTCAACAGCCTTTCTTTTCCTTCCCTTCTTCTTTGGCTCAGTAGGAACAGCTTCATCATCAGCATCTTCAACTTGCTGAACTTTGCTATGCCCTAAGGAATTGAGAATTTTCAGAGTTATCTTAGTCCCAGAGCATGATTCCATAGTGTATGAGAATCTCGGTGATGAGAGAGCCAAATAGGAGTTGCACATAACACCTCTAGAGAGCAGCTACTAGGATTGGAAGGTTCAGAGCCTTGTTTTCCATCAAGTGCCAAATGATGTAGAGTTCAAATTTAGACACTGAGTTCACAGAACTTTCTTCGGAAAGAGAAAATTGACTACTAGATACTGAGCTTGATGGGGTATTTGAGCCATAAAGGTGGCAATACGTTTGCCAGTATATCCTTCTAGCATATAGTACCTTGTAGGGAAGTCTTTGACGTTCCTCTCATCTTCTGGCATTCTGAGTTCAGCTCTTCTATCTTTAGGTCCAAAAGCTCTAGAGTGATGATAATCTCCTTCTTCTTAACTGTGGTCTCCAAATAATCACAGTTTTCTTCAGTGACATGAAGATGATCGTAGAATTCCACCACATAGTTAAAATAAATTATGCTCGGAAGAGCAAAGAATTTATCCCATTTCTGCTACTTTACCCATGTATAGAATGGTTCAGCAGATTTGAGGAATTCAGAATAGAAGTATCGAGACTTATGGATAAGTGGTTTATCAACAAGATATAACTCTGGGTATACTTGCGTAGGTGTATATTGTTGAGGAGCAGGTTGGTTTTGGTTTTACTGTTTGGTTTGCTCCTGAGGTTGCTCCTCAGTTTCTGCCTCAGATTGATTTTCCGTTTGGTTTTGAGTTGGGTTTTGTTCCTGGGTCTCCATATGTTCTACTTTATGTGTTTGTTCTTGTGCTTCCTCAATTAGGGTTTCTCCCTGAGTTTGGTGTTCCGGTGAGTCCTCATAATCCACCTATTCAACATCAGGTGAGGACGAATTTACCTCGAATAAGAGAAGCTCTTCTTCCTCAGAGCCACTTGGTGAAGTTCTATTGTTTTCAGAACTGATAGGGGTCAAAAACCTCTATCTTTGGGTACGGTTTTAGGACGTTTTAGCTTATTTTTGCTAATAAGCGAGCAATTCTCGCATTTATATGCTTTTATGTGAGTTAGTTAGGATTTGTATATGTTCTATTTACTTTTCGTGGTTTAGGCTCGTTTTCTGGTCATTTTAGGCAAATACGGCCAAATTAGCATGTACGTTAAGTTTCAATTATCTTTTATGGCTAATTGGTCCGCCAAAGGTCGCACCAAACGGAGTATTTACTCAAAACAAGCGATTGGCGGGTCAATTTAGCCTCAGAACTAATGTTATTTAGAGTTTACGTGTGTGTGAAGTGTTGGGGTTTAGTGTCTTATAGACAATTGTTCCAGGATATAAACCTAATGTAAATGAATTGTTCTTTATATCATTTGTTTTAATAAGATATGGTTTCATAACTGTATAAAGGCAACCTCCTTTAAAGAACTAAATAAGTCTAATAAAAGGAAATCCCTGAGTTTATTTAAAGTGATTATAAAGTGTTCATGCAAGCATGAAGTGAGACGAAACATTATAATAAACTAATAAACTTAAAGCCACCCCAAGTCAAGTGATATGTTTTGAATAGGGATTGACATAACACTGTTGAGACTTGCATGTAACAATGTTTTCTTTCGAGACAGAGAGCTGATCTCACAAGCTTCAGATATGCAGATATCTGGACAGTTACATGGATCCAATGAATGAAGTTCATTAGGATTGGGGACCCGACTGGAGATAACAGGATGGGTAGATTTATCCTTGTCACATATTCATCTCATTGGTATTAATAGGTATAAGTAATCCTAAGACTCAAAGGAATGTTAATTAGTGATTCTGGATTATGGAATGTGATACTTTGATCCTGTTGTAACACGATCCATAACATGGATGACTTTGGGGTGTGTACGACAGACGTTGGGTATCACAGGAAGTAATTGCAGGATAGTTATACATTAGATTGAGCATTTGTCACTCTTGATAAATGGGAGATACGTCCAAGGATCACTTGTGGAAGACTTAACTCTAAATCCTTGCAAGGTGAGCTTAAGACTTGAAATGACGATTTCACTTAACCTATCTAATTGGAGTTAACTCGGCCTGTACAAGTAAAACGAACGTCTCGCTATATGTGACTTGACATTGCCCATAGTCATAAGATTCAGTTCAAGGATGTAGTTGACAAAGGATCGAATTATACTGTAACTAATACGGAAAGGTCAACGACGGAATCAACTTGTCTTCTTATAGCTCTGGGGAATGTTTCGAATCTGCCAATCACAATTCCCGCACTCATTCCGTTATACAAAGATTAAATATAATTCTAAGAAAATTAATTTAATAGTTGTATACGGCTAGAAGCAATAAGAACCTAATGGGTCACACATAAGACATGGAACCAAAAGAGGAATGTATGTTAATTAATAGATGGAAGCCCAATATAAAGGCCCAAATAATGAAAAGGGGAATACATGTATTATATATATATATATATACATGTGAGAATTAATTTATTTTAGTCAATTATGATTAGATTATAATTGTGGATAAATTAATTATGGAATAATTAAGTTAGAAGATTTAAAGTGATTAAATTGCTTCTAAATATTATTCTTTCAAACAACCTAATATTATCTTTATATTTAGATATAACTTTAGATAATATTTATGCAGTTTTTATTTTAGAATAAAACTATAAAGAAGTTATCTAAAACTATAGATAATATTTATGAAGTTTTTATTTTGGAATAAAACTCTAAAGAAGTTATCTAAAAACCATAGATAATATTTATGAAATTTTATTTTAGAGTAAAACTCAAAAGAAGTAACATAATTCTATCTAACTAAAGTTTAGATACAAGAGGCTATATATATCCCCCTTTATAGGTGTACTTGGTTAATCCCTAATAGAGAGAGAATTTCGACCAGTCTATTGTAGAGGAAGAAATTGCTCCGCTCGCTTCCATTCTATTGATTTCATCTCTTTCTCTCATCCTTGATCTTGTGTTGATTAATTAGAGGCAATCTATCTTGATTGCTATTACTTGGTTGAATTCTAATATCGTTTGATTTGTGTTTTGTTTTGTGCTTGTGAACTCGGATTAAGAGTTGAGGGCACTTCGCTTGCAACGGTAGATAGTTCATCAAAAGGTATTTCCTTCTATCCCTCTTTATATGAAATAACGATTAACGGACCTTGGTTTAAAGGAAATAGGTTAAAAAATTTATATTTCCGCTGCCAAACGTTTGCCTATTTTCCTTTAGTGGTATCAGAGACTGCGTTAAATCCGTTATTTCATATATGAAAATTAAAAGGTTTTTCAAACAGATTGAATAAATATTCATTGTTAGGTTAATTAACAAAACTGGTTTGATTAATTAATTCTAAAGATAAATAAGTTTTAATTAATAGTTAATTAAAATTGATTATGCATATATTCCTAATTATTTTGGTTGATAATCATTATAACAAAATCTATTAGTTTTATAGTTAGATTGATAAAAGTTAATTTTATTGATTCTAAAGATAAAACAGAAAATCTTTAAAGGATTTTCTTCTTTTCTGAAAATCGTTTCTAAAACTGTTATATATATATATATATATATATATATATATATATATATATATATATATATTTCAGAAATTAATAGTTTTCTGTTTTGATTATCGAATAAAAGAATTTATTTAAAAGTTTGTTTTACCTATTTGTAAATCAAAATCGTTAAATGAATTAAAACAAAATAACCGGGATATGCGTAACAAAAGTTTTGTATAGTTGTATTAATCTAACATGTAATTGTTACATTTTAATTAGATTAAATATATAAGATACAAAACTGATAGAATTAAAAATTGGATGAAAGTTAATTTGACAAGTTAATGTGATTAACCTAAATATTTCATAAATATTTTATGTAATCAACCAATTAAATTTATTTAATTGAGTCTATGCATGTTTGGAGTTATGGACATATTTGGACCCTCTATTTAGTCTTTTGGTATTTTTGAAATAGGGCATCCGTGTCATGCCTATCTACTATCTATTGTAATTTCTCATGTCATCTAATTCCCTTCAAGTCAATTGAAGTTTTCTTTAGTAGTATAGAAATTAATATTGATGTAATTTCGAGGCGCCATGGAGAAGACGGAGGACCTAAAGAGAAATATGCAATAGTTAGTATTTCCCTAGGTTTGGCCTTTTATTCCGTTTCTGGCTCAACGGAATAATTTAGATAATATGTCCATAACGCCAATGTATGTGTCTGATGTATGCTAAAGCAAATCAAGACTAGGTTAGATTATGAGACTTAAAATAAAAATCCCTCACTAATTAAAAGTTAAGTAAATAAGCAAGTTATTAAAATCGGTTGCCCCTCCCTAATATTATAATTCAGCCGGCAGTACTGGAGGCCTTTGGGTTGTTGAGTAAACTCAAGCTCGGGGTCTTATGGTAACACCTGAATTATCGAAAATCGCTTTTTCATGAATATGGGGTAATACTTAAATTAGATTATGATAATTGGATGGGTAAACTCATGTTGTCATAAACTAATGGGCAATATGGTTGGGATTAATATGAATAACATATTAGTTACTAATGTGCTTAGTAACCCAATAACCTAGGAATCACATTGTTGATGTGATTGATTATATGAATCTACCTAACAAATGAGACTAGCTTGTTGAGTAAACTCAAGCTGAAATTTCAGGAGTTAGGATCCTAGCTCACTAAAGTATTTGTGAAATTCTTCGAATTAATATGGAGGGCTATTAGTTTGGCAAAATAGTGGGAGCAATTTAAAATAAATTAAAGACCTATAATTTTAGATTGATACACGTTAAAGCAAATGAATAACATACGTTTACTCTTTCTCACTCTCATGTTAAATTAAAACACTCCTAAAATCATGACTAAAACCAATCTGCAAAATATACTTACCGATAACAAGTTGAACGGTTCAAACTTCACCGACTGGTATCGCAACCTCAAAATCGTTTTGAAGTTCGATAAGATAGGGTATGTACTTGATACATCGATACCCCCTACCCGGCTGATGATGCTCCCATCGAAGAGATTGATGCTTACAAGAAGCATAAGGCTGATGACGATCATGCGGGATGCATCATACTTGCATCGATGACACCTGAATTGCAAAGGCAACATGAGGAAATGGATGCCTATTCCATCATCACGCACCTGAAAGAGTTGTTTGGGAAACAAACTCGGTGTGAATGCTACAAGATATCAAAACTGTTACAGGATGCAAGAGGGCACAGCTGTGATGACACATTGTGTCAAGATGATAGGCTATATTACCAAGCTTTCTAGTATTGGATCCGCGATGGATCATGAGCTAAGTGTTGACTTAGTCCTTTAATCCTTCCTAGAGAGTTATTCACAGTTCATAATGAACTACCAGATGAATGACTTGCAAATCTCTCTTGAAGAGCTTGCAAACATGTTCAAGACAGTTGAGCCCAATATGAAGAAAGACAAGGCAATACCAGCTCTTGTCATAGAGGGATCAAAGAAGAGGAAGGGGAATTTTCCCAATCCTAAACATCCCAAGAAAGGCAAGAGGGTCGTGCCCGCAAATGGGAAGCAAGTGAAGAAGCCAAAGGAGAGTGCCACTTCTGTGGTAAAGATGGGCATTGGAGAAGGAATTTCAAGGAGTACCTAGCATCCCTCAAGAAGGGTAAAGACGGTGCTTCAACATCTGGTATGTTCTATATTGAAATAAATACAATTTCACAGTCTGAATCTTGGGTATTAGATACCGGTTGTGGATCTCATATTTGTATGAATATGCAGGGACTAAAACGGACTAAGGAATTGAAGAAAGGAAGCATAAACTTGTGAGTAGGAAATGGAGCAAGAGTTGCCGCACTCACCATTGGAGATTATGCTTTGAGTTTGCCCTCTGGGCTTGTAATAGAATTAAGGAACTGTTTGTATGTTCCAGAAATGTCCAGAAACATTATTTCTATTAGCTGTCTTGTTGACGACGTCTTTAATATTTCAATAAAGAACAAACATTGCGAGTTTTATAAAGATGGGATTTTCTAATTTTCTGGAATATCACTAAATGGGATTTATGTGTTAGATGATAAAATTTCTATATTCGCAATTGATACCAAAAGACATAAGCTAGATAATTCGACTTACTTGTGGCATTGTCGTTCAGGCCATATAAACAAAAGACGTATACTTAAGCTACATCAAGATGGGCTTATAGATCCAATTGATTCTGAATCATTGGAAACATGCGAAGCCTATTTAAAAGGTAAAATGACAAAGACACCCTTTAGCAATAAAGTCGAGCGTGTATCAGACACTCTAGGATTAATACATTCAAATGTATGCAGTCCTATGTCAGTCTAAGAAAGAGGAGGATTCAGATACTTCATAAGCTTCATAGACGACCATACCAGATATGGTTATGTTTACTTGATGAAGCACAAGTCCGAAGCTTTTGAGAAATTCAAATGCTTCAAGAATGAAGTAGAAAATCAAATAGGAAAGAAAATAAAGATACTTCGATCCGATCGAGGTGGTGAATATCTTTCAGATGATTTTCTGAATTATCTAACTGAATGTGGGATATGCTCACAATGGACACCTCCTTATACACCACAACACAATGGTGTATCCGAAAGGAGGAACCGTACCCTACTAGATATGGTACGATCTATGATGAGCATAGCATTACTTCCAAAGACATTCTGGGGCTATGCCTTAGAAACTTCCCTTTTCACCCTAAATCGAGTACCAACTAAATCCGCCAGTTCCACGCCATATGAACTGTTCATTGGTAGGAAACCTACTTTCTCATTTTTGAGAATATGGGGTTGTTCAGTATTTGTAAAACGAATAGCATCAGATAAACTAGATTCAAAATCTGATAAATGTTTCTTCATAGGATACCCTAAGGAAACTATGGGGGTATTATTTTTATCATCCAGATGATCAGAAAGTAATAGTATCCAAGCATGCAACCTTCTTAGAGAAAGAGTTTCTCGAAGAAACGGAAAAGGGAAGCACGATTGAACTTGATGAAGTTCAAGAAGAAGAAACACTTGCTGAAACAACAGAGACGGTTGAGGAACCCGAAGCAGTCCCATTAGATGAGACTCAAATGCCACCACCTACTCGTAGATCATAAAGAGTTCGTGAACTCCCAGTTAGATACGGTTTTCTAGTGGGAGATGATGATGAGGTTCCCGTGTTAGACGACGAACCCGAAAACTACGAAGAGACTCTCACCAGTCCAGATTCTAAAGCATGGCTTGAGGCCATGAATTCTGAAATGGATTCCATGTACACTAACCAAGTGTGGACTTTGGTTGATCCACCCGAAGGGATAAAACCCATTGGGTGCAGGTGGATCTTCAAGAAGAAGACTGACATGGATGGAAAGGTTAGTACCTACAAAGCTAGGTTAGTAGCGAAAGGATATCGTCAGAAGCAAGGAATTGATTATGACGAAACTTTCTCTTCTGTAGCCATATCCAAGTCAATCAGAATAATGCTTGCTATTGCCACTCACTACGATTACGAGATTTGGCAAATAGATGTGAAAACAGCTTTCCTGAACGGAAACCTGCTTGAGGATGTATATATGATGCAACCTGAAGGTTTCACATCAAAGGATGCAACCAAGGTTTGCAAACTTCAGAGATCCATTTATGGACTCAAGCAAGCATCTAGAAGCTGGAACAAGCGGTTTGACGAAACTATAAAACAGTTTGGTTTCAAAAAAAAATTATGAAGAAGCTTGCATTTACAAGAAAGCAAGTGGGATCTCAGTTGCATTTCTCATATTATATGTGGACGATATATCACTAATGGGAAATGACATAGCTATACTACTGTCGGTGAAAGTATGGTTATCAGGTAACTTCTCCATGAAAGACCTTGGTGAAGCAGCTTATATACTTGGTATAAAGATCTACAGAGATAGATCAAGAAGACTGCTTGGTCTTTTACAGGCTACATACATTGAAAAGGTGCTAAAGCGGTTTAGCATGCTTGAATCGAAACGAAATAACTTGCCCATAGTATATGGGATAAAGTTAAGCAATCATCAATGTCCTAAAACCGAAGATGATAAGAAACTCATGGCTATAATTCCATACGCCATCGCAATCGGTTCGATTATGTATGCTATGCTTTGCAATAGACCTGACATAGCGTTCGCGTTAAGCATAACGAGTCGTTATCAACGTAATCCTGGTGACGAGCATTGGAATGTCGTCAAGAACATCCTATAGACAATTGTTCCAGGATATAAACCTAATGTAAATGAATTGTTCTTTATATCATTTGTTTTAATAAGATATGGTTTCATAACTGTATAAAGGCAACCTCCTTTAAAGAACTAAATAAGTCTAATAAAAGGAAATCCCTGAATTTATTTAAAGTGATTATAAAGTGTTCATACAAGCATGAAGTGAGACGAAACATTATAATAAACTAATAAACTTAAAGCCACCCCAAGTCAAGTGATATGTTTTGAATAGGGATTGACATAACACTGTTGAGACTTGCATGTAACAATGTTTTCTGTCGAGACAGAGAGCTGATCTCACAAGCTTCAGATATGCAGATATCTGGAGAGTTACATGGATCCAATGAATGAAGTTCATTAGGATTGGGGACCCGACTGGAGATAACAGGATGGGTAGATTTATCCTTGTCACCTATTCATCTCATTGGTATTAATAGGTATAAGTAATCCTAAGACTCAAAGGAATGTTAATTAGTGATTCTGGATTATGGAATGTGATACTTTGATCATGTTGTAACACGATCCATAACAGGGATGACTCTGGGGTGTGTACGGCAGACGTTGGGTATCACATGAAGTAATTGCAGGATAGTTATACATTGGATTGAGCATTTGTCACTCCTGATAAATGGGAGATATGTCCAAGGATCGCTTGTGGAAGACTTAACTCTAAATCCTTGCAAGGTGATATCTTAAGACTTGAAATGCAGATTTCACTTAACCTATCTAATTGGAGTTAACTCGGCCTGTACAAGTAAAATGAACGTCTCGCTATATGTGACTTGACATTGTCCATAGTCATAAGATTCAGTTCAAGGATGTAGTTGACAAAGGATCGAATTATACTGTAACTAATACGGAAAGGTCAACGACGGAATCAACCTGTCTTCTTATAGCTCTGGGGGAATGTTTCGGATCTGCCAATCATAGTTCGCGCACTCATTCCGTTATACAAAGATTAAATATAATTCCGAGAAAATTAATTTAATAGTTGTATACGGCTAGAAGCAATAAGAACCTAATGGGTCACACATAAGACTTGGAACCAAAAGAGGAATGGATGTTAATTAATAGATGGAAGCCCAATATAAAGGCTCAAATAATGAAAAGGGGAAATACATGTATTATATATATACATGTGAGAATTAATTTATTTTAGTCAATTATGATTAGATTATAATTGTGGATAAATTAATGATGGAATAATTAAGTTAGAAGATTTAAAGTGATTAAATTGCTTTTAAATATTATTCTACCAAACAACCTAATATTATCTTTATATTTAGATATAACTTTAAATAATATTTATGCAGTTTTTATTTTAGAATAAAACTATAAAGAAGTTATCTAAAACTATAGATAATATTTATGAAGTTTTTATTTTAGAATAAAACTCTAAAGAAGTTATCTAAAAACCATAGATAATATTTATGAAGTTTTATTTTAGAATAAAACTCAAAAGAAGTAACATAATTCTATCTAACTAAAGTTTAGATACAAGAGGCTATATATATCCCCCTTTATAGGTGTACTTGGTTAATCCCTAATAGAGAGAGAATTTCGATCAGTCTATTGTAGAGGAAAAAATTGCTCCGCTCGCTTCCATTCTATTGATTTCATCTCTTTCTCTCATCCTTGATCTTGTGTTGATTAATTAGATGTAATCTATCTTGATTGCTATTACTTGGTTGAATTCTAATATGTTTTGATTTGTGTTTTGTTTTGTGCTCGTGAACTCGGATTAAGAGTTGAGGGCACTTCGCTTGCAACGGTAGATAGTTCATCAAAAGGTATTTCCTTCTATCACTCTTTATATGAAATAACGATTAACGGATCTTGGTTTAAAGGAAATAGGTTAAAAAATTTATATTTCCGCTGCCAAATGTTTGCCTATTTTCCTTCATGCAGTTTAAAACAGGAACGAGTTGGGGGCGAAAGTTGCATTTCGGGACATCCAGCAGTCGCACGAGGCGTTTTTGGCATTTCCGCTCGTCAAAATTGGACTTTTTGGGCCAGGTCGACGAGCTGGCACTGCCAGCCTGGCGAGCTGGCCCGCGCAGCTCGGCGAGCTCACCTATGGGAATCAGTCAAAAGACTGATTCCCGACCCCACGAAGCCACGATCTGTCTCCACTCTTCCCACCTACAAAAGGAAACGAATTAGGTCAGAACGAGGGCAAAGACCGCGACTATAAATAGAACCATTAGTTTCAATTGTAAAATATCTTTCATTATTGTAATTTTCCTTAGCTTTCACCCTTGAAGAATCCTCTCCACCTCCTCCATCTCCTTCAACCTCCATTGAAGAACTTCTGAAGCTCCATCCACCGAGGATTATCCAAGGTCCGTCCTTAAGTCCTAGGAAGCTGGCTATAGGGTAGACAGGTTCCCTGATAGGGATTTTCTCATCTCTTTCATATACTTTTTTTTTATCCCTTGATACAGTCTATGAATCCTAGGCTAATTGTATCCCCGTAACAATGTTCATCACCATTAATAATATTTTAGCTCTTATTTTGTTCAATGATTTATTTGTTTAATCTTTGTCTTACGCTTTATTCGATTGGTTTAACTCATTCAAAAGTCCAAAAACCTAGTTGGCACATATTGTGAGCTGAATCTGACCTAGTTAGAGCCTAGGAGATTGACGACCTCTTAGTTGATTAAGCCCAAACTGCTGACCCTTAGACCTAGTTTCGGCCTTACAAGGGAATCACGCGCTAGGGTCTTCAGAAGGATAATTAGGGTTAATCGCCTCGAATACAAGTGACTTAGATTAGGTTTTTAATCAATTGACCTAATAATCTATCCTCATTATTATCATTTCACACCATGTTTCTTCAGGTAATTGCATTAGTGAAAGATCACCTAGGAGTAGTTTAACTTAATTAGGAGTAGAATAACTTAATTAGGAGTACTTTAACTTAATTAGGAATAGAATAACTTAGTTAGGAGTAGCGTAATTCAACTAGGAGCAGATTAACGTAAACAAAACAAATCAAAACCCTCCAAAGCCTAGATAACATCACCCGACCGAGTAGATCGGTACTTGCAGCAGTAAATCATGTGGATTCGATACCTGGACTTGTCCAGATTATTACTTAATAACGACGGGGTACACTTATCCTTTAGTGAGCCTTGCGGTGCGACGCCGTGAGGCTCATCAAGTTTTTGGCGCCGTTGTCGGGGATTTACTTTTTCATCAATATCGAACCAAAGGTCGAATAGTTAGTTTAGGCATTCTTTCTTTGAATATCCTTTGTTTATATCGTTTATACTTGTCTATATATAATTCTTTATAGTTGTTTATATACGATTCTTTCATACAAACTGTAATTAAAAAGGATTTGTTAGTTTAGGCACTTTTTGTGAATATTGTCTTTTTGTGAATATTTTTATGTGAATATTTGTTTTTAATTTTTATTGTTATTTCTAATGATTCTTCTTTTTTGAGAAAATGGTTAGAAACAATGGAAATAAGGAGTCTGTTACGCATTTGCTTAACTTCCTATCTACTCACGAAGATCAAACTAATGATTTATATGCCTCAATTAAAAATTTATGCATACAAAAAGGGATCCTAGTTGATTCAACCGCGGACGAATCAATTAAAGAACCCAATTTGGTAAGTCAGGTTGATATGGCAATATTTTTTTCCATTAACAATGAAAAACTGATCCCTAATTATGAGAAACCAAAAGTTTCAATATTAATTGAGGAATCAGTTGAAATTGGGCCTCTAGAGAAGAATCCAAAAATAGAAGAGTTCGGGTTTGCTCCATGCCCAGAAATTTTCATTCTCTTTGATCTACCTAGAGAATCAAAAAGGGAGCAAACTAAACTTTTTCATAATTTATTTAAATTTTATCTGTTGCTTTCATTAAAATTCCTTAAAACTGATAATCCGTTTTGCAGGTGCGGACTATTTATTCAGGAATTTGAATTCCTAACACGAATGTCAGCATACACCTAGGAAGGAATTCTATATCGAGCTCACCGACTATAATGTAGCGCTTCTTGGGAGGCAACCCAAGTTTGAATAAAACTTTTTACGTTTTTACTGTTTAATAAATTTTATAGATATGCTTTTAGGTTAGTTTAGTTCTTTAGATTTCTTTTGCATTTTTTTATTATTTTCAGTGTTCGGGTTTAAAAAAAATAAAAAAAATTCGGACCTTCTGCCTGCCAGCTCGTGTCGAGCTGGAAAAAAAAATTTCCGAAAAAATAAAATTATTTTTTTCCCACTACTTCCCTCCAGCTCGCCGAGTCACCTCGGTGAGCTGGAAAAAAAATCGAAAGAAAAAAATTTATGTCGTGTTGTTTTATTTTAGTTTGTTTTAGTATGTTATAATCCCAAAAACTGTACACTCTATCCGAAGTTAAAGTTTCGTTATTTGTTTCTGGGGACTGAGAATCGAATCTAAAATTGCATGACAACTAGTTTAGGTGTGGGACACAACCCTTGTATCTGTAAGCACATGAGCTAAAGATTGCATTTAGACCCTACTTTTGAAGAAAAACTAAAATCTTAGGTAGATAACTTAAGGATTGAATGCATGTGATATTAAATTTGAGCTTGGGGAGAATTAATAAGCACAAAATTGAAACCCAAAGAATTTTAAGTTGAATTTGAGCCTAAGAGCGAACATCAAAAAGCTCTTTTTCTTGAAATTTTTTTGTGAATGCTTTGACTTGTGGAAGATTATAGATTTTACACCTAATACTGAGTTGAACATGCATGCACTGATTTGAGATTATAAACGATGAATCAGCCTCATTAGAATTAACATTTTCTTTACCTTATTTTGTCTTTTTCATCTACTCTAGGAAGCCCCTTTGAGCATGTATTTTTGTAGTTTGTAGTTTTTCTTTCGTTCTAACCCTTATTTTTGCAAATTATCACTTAGTTTGTTACCTAACCCGAGTTTTTGCAAAGCTCACATTGAGCCTTTGTTTTCTTCTAGCGCTTTTTCTTTGTTTATGGCACTATAAGAGCAAGCCAAAAGGCTAAGAGGTGAATGAGCATCACTATTAAAAAAGAAAAAAAAAAGAGAAAAAGAAAAGAAAAGAGATGAACAAAAAGGGGAGAACTTCGTTCCCCAGTTCTTAAAGATCAAAATGTCTCAGAAAAGAAAAATAATGAATAAAAAGCTCAGTCACTTCATATTTGCTAAAGCCATTTTAACTTTGTTTTTCTAGCGCTAGAACTCCTACCCCTTGTTGTACCTTTAATTCTCTTCGAACCACATTACAACCCCAACTCGAGGCTGTTTTTGATATCATCGGAGTCATGTAGCATAGTAGAGGAACTCGGATGAACGTGAAAAGTCAACGTAATCCTAAGCAAGAACATAAGCCGAGAGTAAACACTTTAGCCACTAAAATTGTGTGAATTGAGTGAACTACCTATAGTGAGGTGTTTTACTTAGCTATCCTTTTAAGCTCATTTAATTGAACATGTATCCTTTCCTTAAGAATATGACCTGTGATAATTGAAATGCGATTTTTGGATATCGTGTCTCTACTTGTACTTCCGAATGCGTGTAATTACAGATGCTCGAAATTGTGTCAAGCACCTAGTAAAACCAGGAGGTTTCCTAGCTTGCTTGTGATTGCGGGTTTAGTTTTTTAGTTTACTTAGGGACAAGTAAAGTTTTAAGTGCGAGGAGGTTTGATAGGGGTCAAAAACCCCTATCTTTGGATACGGTTTTAGGACGGTTTTTAGCTTAGTTTTGCTACTAAGCGAGAAATTCTCGCATTTATATGCTTTTGTGTGAGTTAGTTAGAATTTGTATATGTTCTATTTACTTTTCGTGGTTCAGGCTCGTTTTCTGATCATTTTAGGCAAATACGGCCAAATTAGCATGTACGTTAAGTTTCAATTATCTTTTATGGCTAATTGGTCCGCCAAAAGTCACACCAAATGGAGTATTTACTCAAAACAAGCAATTGATGGGTCAATTTAGCCTCGGAACTAATGTTATTTGGAGTTTATGTGCGTGTGCAGGTTAAAACAGGAACGAGTTCGGGCAAAAGTTGCATTTCGAGACATCCAACAGTTGCACGAGGCGTTTTGGGCATTTTTGCTCATCAAAACTGGCCTTTTTAGGCCAGGTCGGCGAGCTGGCCCTGCTAGCCCAGTGAGCAGGCCCTTAAGGGGCCAGCTTTCATCGAGCTGGCCCTCAGCGGCCAGCTCGGCGAGTTGACCTGCGGGAATCAGTCAAAAGACTAATTCCTGGCACCACTAAGCCATGATCTGTCCCCACTCTTCCCACCTGCAAAGGAAACGAATTAGGTCAAAACGAGGGCCCAGACCGCGACTATAAATAGAACCATTAGTTTCAATTGTAAAATATCTTTCATTATTGTAATTTTCCTTAGCTTTCACCCTAGAAGAATCCTCTCCACCTCCTCCATCTCCTTCAACCTCCATTGAAGAACTTCTGAAGCTCCATCCACCGAGGATTATCCAAGGTCCATCCTTAAGTCCTAGGAAGCCGGCTGCAAGGTAGACAGGTTCCCTGAAAGGGATTTTCTCATCTCTTTCATACACTTTGTTTTTATCCCTTGATACAGTCTATGAATCTTAGGCTAATTGTATCCCCGTAACAATGTTCTTCACCATTAATAATATTTTAGCTCTTATTTTGTTCAATGATTTATTTGTTTAATCTTTGTCTTACGCTTTATTCGATTGGTTTAACTCATTCAAAAGTCCAAAAACCTAGTTGGCACATATTGTGAGCTGAATCTGACATAGTCAGAGCCTAAGAGATTGATGACCTCTTAGTTGATTAAGCCCAAATTGCTGACCTGTAGACCTAGTTTTGGCCTTACAAGGGAATCACGCGCTAGGGACTTCAGAAGGATAAGTAGGGTTAATCGCCTCGAATACAAGTGACTTAGATTAGGTTTTTAATCAATTGACCTAATAATCTATCCTCATTATTATCGTTTCACACCATGTTTCTTCAGGTAATTGCATAGAGTAGAATAACTTAATTAGGAGTAGTTTAACTTAATTAGGAATAGAATAACTTAGCTAGGAGTAGAGTAATTCAACTAGGAATAGATTAACGTAAACAAAACGAATCAAAACCCCCCAAAGCCTAGATAACATCACCCGACCGAGTAGATCGGTACTTGCAGCAGTAAATCCTGTGGATTCAATACCTGGACTTGTCCATGAGGCGCATCAAGAACCCATGGTTGATCAAAGAAAGCTTCGAAGAACTTAGAGAGAGAGAGATGTTTGCAGAAATATACATAGAGAGTAAGAGCACAAGATTTGTAGGCGTAAAGAGAAGAAGTGTGATTTTTTCCTCTTTTTATAGGCAAAATTAGGGCAGGTGAGAGGTCGGAGTCTAGAGATCAAAATTAGAGCCAATGATGGTCTAGTTTCTAACATTAATGCAGTGATGGTGCAAGCATTAGGTCATAGTTAATGATGAATTTGCTGTCATCTAGCTTCTAGGTTTATTAAGTGTGATAGCCCTAGAAGACGTGGCATGCATTTAGAGGAGACACATAGCAATCAAGCAAATTATCATTCATAAGCATACATTTATATAACTCAGAACTATTGAAGAGAATTGAACATACCCATTGATTCTCTCAGAGCGCAAAATTTCTCTCGTGCCAGAGGCTTGGTGAAGATATCAACAAGTTGTTCTTCTGAGGGTACATAGATCAATTTGATTTTTCCTTTAAGGAAATGATCTCTGATGAAGTGATGCCTTATGCTAACATGCTTCATCCTGCTGTGCTGGATTGGATTTTTGGATAAATCAATAGCACTTTTATTGTCACACATGACATCAATAGTCTTCATTTTGAGTCTAAAATCTTCTAGTTGTTGCTTGATCCAGAGGACTTGAGCAACACAACTTCCAGCAGCAATGCATTTAGCTTTTGTGGTTGACAGGGCTACTAAGGATTGCTTCTTACTAAACTAAGATACCAAGTTGCTTCCGAGAAAGTGACATCCTCCGGATGTACTTTTTCGTTTAAGCTTGTCCTGTCCATATTCATCATCCGTGTATCCCAGAAGAGTAAACTCTGAGGTATTGGGATACCAGAGACCTGCATTCATAAAACCTTGCAAATACCTAAGGATTCTTTTCACTTCTATGTAATAAGATTCCTTAGGGTTAGACTGATACCTAGCACAGTAGCATATTGAAAATTATGTATCTGGTCTACTAGTAGTTAAATAGAGTAAGGAGCCAATCATACCTCTATATAATTTACTGTCTACTGACTTACCTAACTCATCTACTGAAAGTACGGTGTCAATACTCATAAGTGTTGAGATTGCCTTGCAATTCTCCATGTCATGTTTCTTCAGTATCTCCTTGGCATATTTAGTCTAGCTAATGAAGATTCCATTTTTGCCTTGTTTAATTTGAAGTCCAAGAAAGAAGCTAAGTTCTCCAATCATGGACCTTTCAAACTCTGCTTGCATTTGCTTACTAAATTCTCTACAGAGTGGTTCATCAGTAGCACCAAAAATTATATCATCAACATATAATTATGCTAAAAGGGTATCTTTAACCTTCCTCTTGATAAACAAGGTTGTATCAGATTTGCCTCTAACATAGTTTCTAGTCACAAGAAAGCTAGTTAAGCGTTCATACAAAGCACGTGGTGTTTGTTTCAATCCATACATAGCCTTTTTTAGTTTATATACGTTGTAACACCCTTTTTTATAAAACCGTCAATTTCTTGAACAGTCATAAATTCCATTTAATATACTAACAAAACTCAAAAGCGTAGCAACATTTCATTTATAAGTGCATTCCAATTGGTTCAAATAAATGAATCCAAACGTTTAAAATTTACCAAAAGTACAGACAAGCTACTATTAGTAATATGAACCTAATTTACCAAAAGTACAGACAAGCTACTATTACCAAAAAGTACATTTCATTTATACTGGCTGATCCAAACGAACATCACGAAGCATTTAATGACATTAACCTGAAAAGAAAACTGGTGGAGAGTGGGGTGAGCTTGGGGGCTCAGTAAGATAGCTAACTATATACATAGTACCAGCACACGCGCATACAATTCAGTTTACATGCATTTAATATTTATTAGTTATCAAGCAAAAAATTCAATAATTAATATTATTATTAATTTATTCAAAGGGCCCTGCTTACTCTAGCCTAGTAATATCCAATGGTTGCTTGGCCAATAAAATCATATCCTGGGATACCCTGTCGTAACAAATACCTGGTATCCCGTCTTCTAGGTACCCTATCGTAACAAATACCCGGTACCTTAACACCCTGTCGTAACAAATACCTGGTGTTTATATTTCACGTGATCAAAATATTCATTTTTCTCATTTCAATTGCAACCATTGAATATACTATCCTAGTTTAAGCTTTTATTCTCATATCTCTTACATTTTCTAGAATCCAATTTACATTTACCACATATATATTTCTCATTCTCATGCCATCATCGTCAACGTCATCCTAAATATTTTCCTACCAACATGGTCATCATTAACGTATCGTATAGACATGTCAAACACATAGATCAAACCAATCACACAATTTATATCAATTAGTCAGTATAACAATAAACACACAATCAGAGTTACCGTATATTTGATCAACTACTCAATTCATTACAAGCATATCAATCAATTACAATAAACATACAAAACAAGTAAACAAAAAGCTACGTATATAATTAACCACTTACTTGATAATTTTCATTAGGAACTAAATATCAAATATTCTCCATCTATTCTTTTCTTGCTCCTTGCTTCCATTAAGAAAACAATTTCGTTTCTTCAAAACCCAAAACTAAATTATTTTGCATATTAATTTCAAGCGGCCACCCAAAAGAAAATTGGATTCCCTTTTTATATATGCATAAAATAAGGTTTAGTTAAAATAGGATTTCTGTTTGATTATAATCCAAAATCATTATATATATATAAAACTATTATTTATAATAACTAATTCTACTAGAGAAGTGATTCAATTTCGTATGGGAGATTATTTTATTACTATTTTGTAACCACTAGATAATTATAGTATACTAACAAGAATAATCAAATAAAATAATGCTAACAAGAATATCAATTAAGATAATGCTAACCTATAAAACATTTAAACATTTTTTTGAAATTACTTTCAAATAAGATCATGCTAACAAAAATAAGATAATGCTAACATATATAATATTTAAATATTCTTTTTAAAATTACTTATTATTTATTTATATTAGTCTAAACTAGAGGTACAAATTTATTTTACCACCCTAATTAATTTTTTTTATGATGGTACAATAAGAATTTATATGCATACCAATAATAAATGCCCGTATAAATTATTTTGCAGACGTTAGAGTTAATTATTTTGTGGGCGTTACATACGTGGTTCGGAAGCTTAGGGTCTTTAAAACTAGGAGGTTGAATTATATAAACCTCTTCATTTATAATCCCAATGAGGAATGCACTTTTAACATCCATTTGAAATAACTTAAAAGTTCATGTAACTTGCATAAGCACATAAGATACGAATAGCTTCTAACATTGCTAATGGAGCAAAAGTTTCTCCATAGTCAATACCTTCCTGCTGACTATATCCGTGTGCAACTAGTATGGCTTTGTTCCTTATCACGTTTCCTTTTTCATCTAACTTGTTTTAGAAGACCCATCTGGTTCTGACGGTTTCCTTATTCTTTGGAAGAGGGACTAAGTCCCATACATCATTTCTTCTAAACTGATCTAACTCTTCTTGCATAGAAATCATCCAGTATTCATCTCATTTAGCTTCTAGGAAGTTCTTTAGTTCTATACTTAATAAGAAGGCCATATTATTCAGAAGCCTTAGCTGGCTTTTGGTTCTCACCCCGTTCTGGACAGTATTTAAGATATTCTCCATAGAGTGACCTCTGGGAACTCTTACTTCTCTAGGGAGAGGATTGTCTTCTGTTGTGGGTGTTTCAACAATCTCTACAGGAGTAATTTTGCCAGTAAAAATAATCTCAGAGTCAATTTTACCTTCTAACATTCCAGTGGAAAGAGGCTCAGCAGTTTGAGTTTCTTAGTAGGTACTGAGGCTAGATCTTCATCATCCTTGTTGTTGCTGAGCTTACCTGCAGGGTCAGTCTCATCGAATTCCACATGTATTGATTCCTCAAGTACATGAGTTCTCTTATTGAAAATTCTATAGCTTTTGTTGTTTGTTGAGTATCCAAGAAAAATGGCTTCATCATCATTTGAATCAAACTTTGCAAGATTGCCCCTAGTATTTAAAATAAAGCATTTGCAACCAAAAGCTCTAAAGTATCCTATCTTAGGCTTTTTCCCTTTCCATAGTTCATAGGGAGTTTTCTTCAGTATAGGTCTAACTAAAGCCCTATTAAGAATGTAACACGTTGTGTTAATAGCTTCTCCCCAAAAATAATTCGGAAGTTTATTTTCGCTCAGCATTGTCCTAGCCATTTCAATTGACATTCTATTATTCCTTTCAACTATCCCATTTTGTTAAGGAGTTATAGGAGCAGAGAAGTTATGGCCAATGCCTCTAGTATCACAAAATTCATCAAACATTTGGTTTTTGAATTCTCCACTGTTATCACTTCTGATATGAGCGATTTTTAAGTCCTTTTCATTCTTAATTCTTTTATAGAGGGTTGAGAACATCTCGAAAGTTTCATCCTTGCTACTGAGCAAGATGACCTATGTATATCGAGAAAAGTCATCCACTACAACAAGTGTAAATCTTCTTCTGCCCAAGCTCAGAGGTTATACGTGCCCAAAAAGAACTAAGTGTAGTAGTTCCAGATGACGTTTGGTTGACACAGCTTGACAAGCATTGCACAATTGAACTTTTTTTTTCAAATTTCAGAGTTGGCAGTCCTTCAACTAATTGTTTTCTTGCTAATTTGGCCAGAAGGTCCATGCTCACATGACCAAGTCTTCTATGCCATAGCCATGAATTTTCTTCCTTTGAGACAAGACAGATTTCTTTTGAAAACTTATTTTCTAAATTAAGCATAAGAACATTGTCTATCCTAGGAGCAGTAAGGATTATAGAGCTTGTCTTACTGTCTATGATTTGACATCCAGAGGCATCGAAGGTAACCTTTTTGTGTTTGACACAAAGCTAAGTCACGCTCATTAGGTTGAACTTCAGACCTCTTACTAGGGAGACTTCATCAATAGTAGGGTTGGTTTCGATGGATCCAGAGCCTACTATTCTTCCTTTCTTGTTATCTCCAAAACTTATAGTACCACCTCTTTTACGTTCAAGTGTGATGAATTGAGTTTCACCACCAGTCATATGCCTTGAGCATGCGCTGTCAACATACCTGTTAAGCCCAAAATATACCTAAAATATCATTAATATTTACATCATTTTTATTACAAATTTATGTTGTTTATATCTGTTTAGATTACTTTTACTCTCGAATATCTTTCTTTCTTGCAAGGTACCAAAATATTTGGTAAAATCCAAATAGGAACGAAAAAGGATCAAAAACAGAAGAAAAACCCTACAAAAGGAGTCAAAGACGACGTAAATCGAAAACCCAAGTCGAGGACACGAACGAAAGCAAAGAAGTGAGAAAACTCACCGTGCCGCGACAGTGAATCCCCAACCCGCGGCCGCGACACGCGTGGTTTAGCCATTTCTCCCCTTCGTCCAACGATCAACTTAATGCTACGTCATTCACGGCCGATGATTCCTATCCTCGGTAAGTGCAGAAATTTTGCCAAATGCATTTAACACATGCTGAAATCCAAGAAACGCGTTCATTCAAGTGGATAAAGACGTCCTTTCACAACGGACACAACTCTTAACCAACGGATACATCACTTCAAACAAAATCCTTCAACATATATAAATAAAGAGTTGATGTTGAGAAAAAAATGCAATGAAATGTTATAATATAGATATAGAATCAGAGCGTAGAACTTATGTCTAAGTTCTAAGTAAAAACATTTCGAGAGTTAGAAATTAGATTATGTACAAAACAAGATGAGGTACACATATTGTTTATAGTTTAATTACAACTCAGTAGCATTTAGACATTGTTCCAGTTTTAGTTTGCATCATGGTAGTGGCCGACCGAATCCCTATTACGAAGTTACAGCGAGAAGATTGAGTAGAGTGTTCGCCCCTGAGCCTGACAACCTCTAAGGAAACCCAAGGAAAGGAACCGATCAAGCCGTTCACTTGCACGCCCTCGAAGAACTCGATGCTCCATGTTCTCTGTAAACTTGTATCAATTTATATTTCATCTAATAAAGTCTGTTCTATTCGACAAATCGTTATGCAGCACTTATGGTAACCAATCCAATATAAGTGAGGCTGGTGTTTTCATTAATACGCGGTTGAATTCAAAATCATTACAAGGAAACTTTGTTGAACACTTAGGCAAATTATCATCTCGAAAGAGTTTTAATTTGAGTAAGGGCAACTATCCCGAAAGGGTTTTGTCGCGTTCAAAGCCAATTAATTAGAGGTTCCGTCATTTATTTCAACATCATAATTGATACAAAGTTTAAGTTGTTTTCTTTGCTTAATGCAAATGAATACATTCATTGTTTTTCTAAAAAGTTCTAAATGTTCATGTTTTGTAAAATTCATCCTTAAATCAGAAGATCTTTCTAACAATCGATTTATTCTAAATATAAAATCTTATTCCAGCATTTTTCAAGTATTCAAAGTTCATAAACTCAATTAAACAATTATTTTTCCTAAATTCAATTAGACAAATTTCACTTTTCATTTACAATTAATAATAAATCTAACAAGTTCGAAATTAATAAATTCAAAAATAAGTTTTTCGTTAAAAAACGTATCCCTGTGGGATCGATATTTTTATTACTACAAGCGAAACCGTGCACTTGCGGAAATCGCTCAACAAGTTTTTGGCGCCGTTGCCGGGGATACGCCAAAATTTTTGACAAAATTTTTATTTTTCGTATTTTATTTTCGAATCTAGGTTTACACATTATTTTTATACAATTTTTATATTTTATTTATTTATCAGTTTATATAACATATTTGTTTTCAATTTTGTTTTGAAGGTAGTTTGGCTCGTGTAACCATTTCAAGTTCATGCGCAGTTCGCGAAATTCGGGCACGCCACCAGACCCTTTTGATCCAGAAATTGAAAGAACACTTAAGAAAAACAAGAAAAACAACAAAAACAAAGACAAAACACCCATAAAAACCAAAAAAATCCAGCCAGAAAATATGGCCGATCCACCGACACTTATGGATTATGCTAGGCCAGGAATGGCCGGTGTAACTAATAGTGTAGTTAGATCCCGTATAAACGCAAATCAATTTGAAATTAAGCCTGCTTTGCTTAATATGTTGCAAAACAACGTAACGTTTTATGGACTACCTAACGAAAACCCTAATGCACATTTGACAAATTTCTTAGAAATTTGTGATACTTTGAAAATTACTGATGTAACAGCCGAAGCAATCAAACTTCGCCTCTTTCCTTTCACTTTGAAGGATAAGGCAAAAATTTGGTTAACTTCTATGCCTGCTGCAACATTTGAAACTTGGGACCAATTAGCCCAAGCGTTTTTATCAAAATATTTTCCTTTAGCAAAAACCGCAAGAGTCATCAAAGAATTGACATCTTTTACACAAAATGATAATGAAACTCTTTATGAAGCTTGGGAACGTTTTAAAGAACTTCAACGTTTATGCCCACACCACCAACTGCCAGATGCACTTTTAATGCAGACATTCTATAATGGATTAAATCCTACAACTAGATGTTCATTAGATGCTATGTCTGGAGGTTTATTTATGAAGAAGACGTCCGCCCAAGCAAGAGAACTTTTGGAGGAAATGGCAATCAACAGCAGTATGTGGCCCGTAGAGCGTGGACATATACCAACGGCGAAACCATCATCCTCAGGTACATCATCGGCTAAAGGTATAATGAATCTTGATCCAGTAGCAATGTTACAAGCCCAATTTTCTGCCTTATCGCACAAAATTGATAAGTTTATGGCACCATGCGATCCTAATGATTCAATCCAGAGAGACATTGATTACGAAGGTATGAATGAGATAGAACAGGTAAATTTTGTCCAAGGACAAAACCAAACTACTAATCCTTATTCTAATACTTATAATCCTGGATGGAGAAATCATCCTAACTTTAATTGGAAAGATAGTAATAATAATAATAATGCAAATGCTAATCAATATCGTGTAAATAATTATCAAAATCAAACAAGAGATACGATTAGCACTTTATCTTCAAAAATCGACAAATTTATAGATGCTATGAATGGAAAGGTAAGTAATCAAGACGATGGTTTTAAACGGATCGAAAGTAAATTCGATCAGCTTATCAAAAACCAATCATCTAGCATCCATAATTTGGAGGTTCAAATTGGACAACTTGCTAAATCAATTCCATCCCGCAAAGAGGGAAGTCTTCCCAGCCAAACGGAAGAAAATCCGAAAGAGCATGTTAAGGCTATCACTCTTCGCTCGGGGAAAAACTACTTAGGTCCGGAAATGCCCGGAAATTCAACTTTACCTGGAAATGATTTACCAAAATCCAAAGAAGATACGTTAAAACAAAAAGATACACCAATTGATTCTAGTACGAAACCCTTTGTACCAAAACCACCTTTTCCACACAGGGTCCGAAATAAGGACCATGATAAACAACTTTTATCATTTTTAGATAAACTTAAAAATTTGCATATAAATTTAACATTAATGGATGCAATTACGCAAATTCCTAACTATGGAAAATTCTTGAAAGATTTAATTTCAAAAAAAATTAGTTGGGAAGGAATTTCATCCATTTCACTTACTGAAGATTGTAGTTCGATAGTATCAAGCAAATTACCTACTAAACTCAAAGATCCCGGATGCTTTACCATTCCGTGTAAATTGGGAAATATGGAATTCCCAAGTTGTCTTTGTGATTTAGGAGCTAGTATAAACTTGATGCCATTGTCTATTTTTGAAAAATTAGGTTTAGAAGAAGACATCAAACGTACCAATATGGTTTTGCAATTAGCGGATCAATCCACTAAAAGACCATATGGAATAATTGAAGACGTTTTAGTAAAAGTTGACAAATTTATTTTTCCTACTGATTTTGTTATCTTAGATTTTGCTTATGATGCTAATTGTCCGCTAATATTTGGTAGACCATTCATGAACACGGGACGTGCTCTAGTTGATGTGTCGGAAGGAAAAGTAGTTTTACGAATAGGTGACGATAAGATCGAGTTCGATATGAATCAAGCGATGAAATATCCTATGGAGGATTTCGCTTGTATGAAGCTTGATTTAGTTGAAGAATGTGTTAATGACATTGTTCAAAGAGAAGAAATAATAGAACCTATAATGGGTGAAGAATTAGAAGATAAGGACCCTGAGCCTTTGATTCGAGAAGATGGACCAGTTCCGCCTTCAGTAGTAGTTCCACCTAAATTAGAACTTAAAGAATTACCAAACCATCTGAGATACGCTTTCCTAGGCGGAAGTGATACTCTACCTATAATCATCTCTAACAAATTAACAGAAAATCAAGAAGAAAAATTAAAAGAAGTTGTTAGAAATAGAATAGGAAGTATGGGATGGCAGATTTCAGATTTAAAAGGAATTAATCCTAGTATTGTAATGCATAGGATTCACTTAGAAGAAGACAAGCCACCTAAAGCGGATAGACAAAGACGTTTAAATCCGAACATGAAAGAAGTAGTCAAAAATGAGATTACTAAACTTTTAGACAATGGAATCATTTATCCTATTTCGGATAGTGAATGGGTTAGTCCAATCCATTGTGTACCCAAAAAGGGAGGCATAACTGTAGTAAGGAATGATGAAGGTGAATTAATACCTACGAGAACCACCACTGGTTGGAGGGTTTGTATAGATTATAGGAACCTAAATAAGGCAACTAGGAAAGATCATTTTCCTTTACCTTTCATCGATCAAATGATCGAAAGGATAGCCGGTCATGCATTTTATTGTTTTCTTGATGGTTATTCCGGATTCTTTCAAATATATATTTACCCGGATGACCAAGATAAAACAACCTTCACATGTCCTTATGGAACATTTGCATATAGAAGTATGCCTTTTGGTCTATGTAATGCACCAGCAACTTTTCAACGTTGTATGACTGCAATTTTTAATGATTTCATCGAAGATATCATGGAAGTATTTATGGATGATTTTTCAGTTTATGGAGATTCTTTTGATGCATGTTTAAAAAAACTTAGATAAAGTTCTTTCTAGATGCGAAGAAACAAATTTAGTATTAAATTGGGAAAAATGTCATTTCATGGTTGACGAAGGAATTGTTTTAGGTCATAAAATATCTGAAAAAGGATTAGAAGTGGATAGAGCAAAAACTTCAGTAATAGAAAAATTACCCCCACCAACAACTGTCAAGGGAGTAAGATCATTTCTAGGACATGCAAGTTTTTACAGACGATTTATAAAAACTTTTCTGTGATTTCCAAACCACTTACTAATTTGCTTATGAAGGATTCAACCTTCGATTTTAATGAAGATTGTATTAAAGCTTTCGAGACATTGAAAACAGCTTTAGTTAGTGCACCCATAATTGCTAAACCCGATTGGGATTTGCCTTTTGAAATCATGTGTGATGCAAGTGACCTAGCTGTAGGATGTGTTTTAGGTCAAAGGAAGGATAAAAGATTACATGTTATTTATTATGCAAGTCACACATTGTCAGGTGCACAGTTAAATTACACAACAACAGAAAAAGAAATGTTAGCCGTAGTATTTGCATGTGATAAGTTTAGGTCATACTTGCTAGGATCTAAAGTTATTATTTATACAGATCACGCAGCTTTACGTTATCTGTTTGCTAAGAAAGATGCAAAACCGCGTCTGATTAGATGGGTTTTGTTGTTACAAGAATTTGATATAGAAATTAAAGACAAAAAGGGAGTAGAAAACCTTGTCGCCGATCATCTATCGAGACTAGAAGATGAAAACGGTCCTATAGGTGAAACTATCGGTATACGAGATGATTTCCCCAATGAACATCTCTATCAAGTAGAAAGTATCATGTCACCATGGTATGCAGATTTTGCTAATTATCTTGCAACCGATATTGTTCCGGAAGGATTATCTTCCCAACAAAGGAGGAAATTTTTCTTCGATATTAAACAGTATTTTTGGGAAGATCCCTTCTATTCAAATCATGTGGTGACGGGATAATTAGGAGATGTGTTGGAGAAAATGAATATGAATCTATAATAACGGAATGTCATTCCAGCTCATATGGAGGACATAATGGAGTTAATAAAATGGTAGCTAAAATATTGGAATGTGGTTTCTTTTGGCCTACGATGTTTAAAGACGTTGGTTCATTTATTACTCGCTGTGATAAATGCTAAAGAACGGGAAATTTAGGAAGGAAAGATGAGATGCCCCTCAAAAACATATTGGAAGTCGAAATCTTCGACATGTGGGGAATTGATTTCATGGGACCTTTTCCGCCTTCCAATGGTAAAACTTACATATTAGTAGTCGTTGATTATGTTTCGAAGTGGGTTGAAGCAATTGCAACCCCTACGAATGATTCTAAAGTAGTTGTTAATTTTCTTGACGATATATTTTGTAGATTTGGTTGTCCTAGATTCGTTGTTAGCGATGGCGGTGCCCATTTCATAAATCGAAATTTTGATATAAAAAGGTATGGAGTACGCCACCGCGTGTCAACGCCATACCATCCTCAGTCTAATGGTCAGGCGGAGATCTCAAATAGAGAACTCAAATGGATTCTAGAGAAAACTGTTTCGTCATCAAGAAAAGATTGGTCACAAAAACTCAATAATGCGCTATGGGCATACCGTACTGCATTTAAGTCACCAATAGGAATGACTCCATATCGTTTAGTGTATGGAAAAGCATGTCATTTACCAGTAGAATTAGAACATAAAGCCTATTGGGCTATTAGAAAACTTAATTTCGATTTACAACAAGCAGGAAAGAAACGTTTGCTCAATTTGAATGAGTTAGATGAGTTACGTCATCTATCATATGAGAATGCGAGGATTTATAAAGAAAAAGTGAAAAAATGGCATGATGCCAAGATCAAAGTCAAACACTTTAATGTTGGAGATAAGGTGTTGTTATTTAATTCACGGCTTCGTATATTTCCAGGAAAACTTAAGTCCAGATGGACCGGACCGTATTTAGTCGTCAAAACATTCGACTATGGTTCTTTAGAACTTGAGGAAACCAACGGTAATCGTTTCAAAGTTAATGGTAATCGATGTAAAATTTATTACGAAAATATTTCCGAAATAGGAACTAATTTCGTAACAAGATTTCCTGACATATAAATCATTTCGTTTTTCTACACATAGTATTTATTTATTTATTTTTATTTTATTTTGTTTTAGATTATATCATTTTATGTTAAAAAATATATATTCAAGTCATGATTTTAATTAATTTTTAGGAATTTAATGTGAATTAGAAGAAATTTTGTGATTCTCAGTTGAGAATTTGAAATTCTCAGTTGAGAATTCATATATTTAGAATTCTTAAGAAGGTGAGAAATTTTCTGAACTTATAGAGAATTTAGAATTCACAGTTGAGAATTTGGGTAAATCTGGTTAGCTAGGAAAATTTCTGGACTTACAGAGGATTTGGGATTCTCAGTTGAGAATTCTGACTTCAATAGATTTCAATTAGACAGGAAAAATTTCTGAACTTACCGAGGATAGGGATTCTCGGTCGAGGATCAGTGATTAGGGGTTTTTGACGCTTGATTTCCGCAAGGAAATCAGCGTGTCGCGACCGCGGGTCAGAATCCTCGGTCGCGACACGCTGAATTTCTGCAGAAATCAGACCTGTGTTCTTCATCTCCAGCAGACACAACTCTTCAGAAACGAAAAATTGAGTTTATTCATTTTTCAGAGGTCTGATTTCATGCCTTTTCACTTCAAAACAACACCTCTTTTTCATCCTAGGATTTTATAAATAGGTTCTAGAGGTTCAGTTTTCTGTCACTTTCTTTTTCATCTCTGTCAGAACAATTCTCTGATTGTCTTCCAATTTCCTCTACCCAGAAATTAAGTTCAGAACCTTTCTTCCTTACTCATTCCAAACACCATGACTTCCACAAACACTCATCCTAAGAAAGTGGTTGCTTCATGCAATAAACGTATTGATATATCCGAGCGTTATGGATGTAACTTTCCTATCTTCAATCATGATGCGGGAAGGCGCTTCTTGAAGCTTCGATACACATTCTTTGTAGGAATGCTATACACGGATGACTTTCTTAACGATCAGTTGGGAATTAAAGATGATATGAGTCGCTACATGGAACGTTTAGGATGGACCAGATTTGTTGATATGAAGTTTCCTATAATTGGAGACTGGATATTAGAGTTCTTCTGTACGGTTCGTTTTGTTAACAAGCGTCGGGTGCGTCTTAGTTTTCGTCGGGATGGCAAAACTTTCACTTTTGGATATCCTGAATTGCATGCTTGGTTTGGTTTTCCCTTGAAGGATACTACCAAACGTCATCATGGAAGAGACATGACATCCACTGATATTTGGCGAATGCTCACCGGCATCTGGCCTTTCAACCCTAAACTTGCCTATAATAAGTCTTTTTATTCCAACTCTATGCTATATTTGCATAAATTTCTGAGTCACAGTCTGTTCGGTCGCACGTTCAGTAGTGTCGTCCAAAAAACTGACCTTTATGTACTTGGCGATATATTTCAAGGCAACGTGGTTGATTCTTCAAAGATTTTGATGGAGGGTCTTGTTGCCGCGTCTAGATCTAAGGCTAAGAAGGTTGGGTTCGGTAATATCATATGTGGAATAATACTAGGGACCAAGGGAAGTATTTCTGTTCCTTGGAGTGATGCTGAATCTTTCCCGACACTAGACTATGAATTTTTAGAATATGAAGGTCTAGTGAAACGAGTTTTTCGATCAGGCCCAAATTTTCTTTCTGCACCAGAACGTCAAGCCTTCGTGCAGATGAAAATAGACCGCTATAGGGCTAAGAAAATCCTGATTGAGAGGGACGAATTTCTAGCATAACTTTGATTATTTTGTTTGTAAATATCTTGTATATATTGCTAAATCAATAAAACTTTCTCTTTTGCATTATATCTCTTTTGATTATATGGAAACTCATTAGTCTACACTTAAGAATCTATTAAATAAAACTTTAAAGCATTCATTACTAATTAAATGTTAATAACTAAGTTCAAATTCCTTAAATAAAGATTCATTTAACTTACATTAATAAATGAACATAAATGCTTCAATTAATTTGAGTTCCAAACCTTTCCTATTCTTAATTTAACATTCATTAATTAAAGCATTTTCATTTATTTTTCCAATTAATAAGGATAAACCTTTGGTTTTCCTTATCATTTAATGTTTTACATTTGTGTTTTTAAGTACAGATAACATTTTCAAGGAGTTCAGGATAGAATTTATCAAGAAATTGCACGAAATGGAGTTAATATGCAGAATTTGGGTAGCCACGAGGTGATCCGCGGCCGAGAATGACTAAATTCTCGGTAACTTCAGCAAAATTCCCCCAAAAATTAAGAAAAAAATTGGCTGAAACACGCGATTCGCGGCCGCGGATGCGCGTTCTCGGTAACTTCAGCAAAATCCCTCTAAAATTCAGGAAAAAAAATTCGCTGCACAACGCGATTCACGGCCGCGGATGACCGTCCTCGGTCGCGACACGCGACGATGATGCACTCCTAAGTCCGGATTTTTGCCTATTTTACAACCTTTTTCCTATTCCAATTCTACCTATTCCTATTCCTATTCCTACTCTACCTATTAATCTTCCTATTCAACCCTATATATACCTATTACTTACACAAACCTTACATCACCTCCAATTTTAACCAATCCCCTACTCTAACCTCTTCCCAATATCTTACTTTTACTCTTCCCAATTTCATCATTACCCTTTTCAATCACCTAAACCTTTCAATTCAAGTCTCCATACAAAATTTCTACTTCATCTTCAACCTCAAGCTTTTCTCTCTTTTCATTTTTTTCTCTACACCCTAAACACCATAACCATGCCTAGAGCAAAGCGTGTTGGACACAAGTCGGCTGTCACCGAGGCTAATCGCCTTCGTATTAGTTGCGGGGCTTATTCGACATTCATTCCGAGGAAGAAGTTGGACGTTTCAAGCATTTTTCACACGCCAATCGTAAGTTCGTGGACATGCAGTTTCTTGATTTTGATTCGGTAAGGAAGTTGAACTTCACTACTCAAATTGATGCTTTTATTGAGACTTTGGGGTGGGAAACTTTTGCTTCTATGCGTTTTCCCCAAATTCAAGAGTATGTGGTTGAGTTTTTGGTTACTTTAAAGATGAACAAAAAGAGAACGGAAATTTCTTTTCGGAATAATGGTACTGCCTATACCATAGATTATGAGGCTATGGGAAATATGTTTGGTTTCCCTACTAGTGATTTTTATGATAAGCCTCGAGATTTTGACAATAACTCTTTTTGGCAAACTCTTTCCGACCAAACTTCTTTTGAATCTAAAAACACTTCGAGCAAGTTGATTAAGGACAATTATGTGTTCTTCTTTCACAAGTATTTGAGTTTTTCACTTTTTGGTCGTGTTGAGAGTTCAAAAATTCAAGTCCGGGATTTGTTTGTTTGGGATTGTTTGTTCAAGGGTTTAAGGGTTGATAGCATTGGAATGATATTTGACAATTTGTATCGTGCTTCGAGGGCTCACACCACTCAAGTCCCTCTCGGTAATTTAATCACCGCTATTGTTTTGGGAGCACGGGATGAATTAGCAACTTATGATATGTCCACCTACCATGGATATGTTCCGGTTTTGGACATTGCGGCTCTTGAGCGGGCTCATTTGTTGGTTTCTGCGGCTCCTCCCGTTTTTATTTCTTATGCTACCCGTATTGCACATCTTCGTGGCATTATGGGTGGAGGTGCTTCTAGTTCTCATAATGTAGGTACCGAGGAAGGAGGTGCGGAGGAAGGAGCGGAAGATGCACCACAAGCCCAAGCATCTCAAGATAATGATCCGGTGGATTTAAGAAGAATTTTGAACCAAATCAATGCCAATAATCGACAAATGAATTTGAGGATTGATGATTTGGTGGAGAACAACATGGTGATGAATGACAACCTCAATACTTTGAGGCGTGTGCAAAGATCGACTCGGCATCGGATGCTTTCATTTTTCCGTCGCCAACATGTGGACACTTCACCAACACCTCCGGATTCCCCGCCGCATGCTTAGGTTTTATCTTTTATTTTTATCTTATCTTGTTTTAATTTCAGTTTCGTACATTTTTATTTCTTATGTTTTCGTACAATTTCAGTTTTAATTTAATTTTATGATGCATGTTTTCTTTGCTATATCTTTCATTTCTTTCCGTTTGTTTTATCTTTAACGTTTTATCTCCATTTTTGCACCAATGAGGACATGGTCCAATTTAAGTGTGGGAGGAGATATATACATATATCATTTTTATGCAAACGAATGAATGAATGAATGTATGCAACACTTGTTTGTTATGAATGAATGAATGTATGCAACACTTGTTTGTTTTCAAAAATACAAATGCAACGTATTTTGCAACACTTTTAAATATATTGCAACAAATGAAAAAAAAAACTTAAAACATTTTTTTATGAAATATCATTTTTACATTTATCAAATAATCATAAGTTAAATTTCTTTTATGATTATTTTTAGGTTATCATTATCGATAGAAATAAATATTTCTATACGGGTAATATTTTTCAAAATATTTTTCACAAATCTTCGACACGATTTTAAGTAAAAAATTGTCTCGAGTGAATGTATTTAAGTAAAAAATTCTTTATTTTCAATCTCTATTTCATATCATGAAATTCATGATATAATAAATCTTATTTTAAATTTTCAATTAGGTTTATAGGCATTAAATAAAACTAACAATTTTTTAGCTCGGTTTTGATTTTGTCTTACATTAACACCAATTGAAGTTTTTAAGGCAACTATAGCCATAATACATGTTGAATTTTAAGTCAATATAGGATGAATGTGCTAATTTTCTTTTTCCCAATTTACAATTTATAATTCATAATCGTATTCTTAACTTTTGGCCACGATTGAGACCAACCTTATCACAGTCGAGGTATGAAAGGGAAGAAATAAATAAGTAAAGCGTACTTTTGGCCACGGTTGCGACCACCCTTATCACAATCGAGGTATGGAAGGAACGTTTAAATAAGAAAAAATTAAGCGTGTTTAAAGTTTAAAGTAACGATTGCGTCCACCCATGGCATGGTCGGTACCTCTTAAGCGAACACAAACAAATGCATATAAAGTTACGATCGAGACCACCCTTATCACGGGCGTAACTAAGCAAATAAATTAAACTTAATACTCATATATAATAATTCAAGTTTGGGAAAGGAAATTTGGTGCTTTGAAATGCCTTGAGATGAAAGACTCAATAACATGCGTGCTTACATCGTCCCGAATACTTCAATTTAAACATTGAAATACAAGACGAATGATATATCGTATTTATACTAAGTTAGTTTGATATTTTGCGTATAAATTTGCCATGCGAAGTTAGTCTTTTCGGCTTAACTAATTTAAAAGGTAAAAACAAAGATATATGTTTTATTTTCATAAAGAGATTAGTTAAGGAATAAATTCAGTGAAATTTTGCTCGGGACTAGCAAAAGATTAAGTGTGGAGATTTGTTAAGCCCAAAATATACCTAAAATATCATTAATATTTACATCATTTTTATTACAAATTTATGTTGTTTATATCTGTTTAGATTATTTTTACTCTCGAATATCTTTCTTTCTTGCAAGGTACCAAAATATTTGGTAAAATCCAAATAGGAACGAAAAAGGATCAAAAACAGAAGAAAAACCCTACAAAAGGAGTCAAAGACGACGTAAATCGAAAGCACCAAGTCGAGGACACGAACGAAAGCAAAGAAGTGAGAAAACTCACCGTGCCGCGACAGTGAATCCCCAACTCGCGGCCGCGACACGCGTGGTTTAGCCATTTCTCCCCTTCGTCCAACGATCAACTTAATGCTACGTCATTCACGGCCGAGGATTCCTATCCTCGGTAAGTGCAGAAATTTTGCCAAATGCATTTAACACATGCTGAAATCCAAGAAACGCGTTCATTCAAGTGGATAAAGACGTCCTTTCACAACGGACACGACTCTTAACCAACGGATACATCACTTCAAACAAAATCCTTCAACATCTATAAATAAAGAGTTGATGTTGAGAAAAAAATGCAATGAAATGTTATAATATAGATATAGAATCAGAGCGTAGAACTTATGTCTAAGTTCTAAGTAAAAACATTTCGAGAGTTAGAAATTAGATTCTGTACAAAACAAGATGAGGTACACATATTGTTTATAGTTTAATTACAACTCAGTAGCGTTTAGACATTGTTCCAGTTTTAGTTTGCATCATGGTAGTGGCCGACCGAATCCCTATTACGAAGTTACAGTGAGAAGATTGAGTAGAGTGTTCGCCCCTGAGCCTGACAACCTCTAAGGAAACCCAAGGAAAGGAACCGATCAAGCCGTTCACTTGCACGCCCTCGAAGAACTCGATGCTCCATGTTCTCTGTAAACTTGTATCAATTTATATTTCATCTAATAAAGTCCGTTCTATTCGACAAATCGTTATGCAGCACTTATGGTAACCAATCCAATATAAGTGAGGCTGGTGTTTTCATTAATACGCAGTTGAATTCAAAATCATTACAAGGAAACTTTGTTGAACACTTAGGCAAATTATCATCTCGAAAGAGTTTTAATTTGAGTAAGGGCAACTATCCCGAAAGGGTTTTGTCGCGTTCAAAGCCAATTAATTAGAGATTCCGTCATTTATTTCAACATCATAATTGATACAAAGTTTAAGTTGTTTTCTTTGCTTAATGCAAATGAATACATTCATTGTTTTTCTAAAAAGTTCTAAATGTTCCTGTTTTGTAAAATTCATCCTTAAATCAGAAGATCTTTCTAACAATCGATTTATTCTAAATATAAAATCTTATTCCATCATTTTTCAAGTATTCAAAGTTCATAAACTCAATTAAACAATTATTTTTCCTAAATTCAATTAGACAAATTTCACTTTTCATTTACAATTAATAATAAATCTAACAAGTTCGAAATTAATAAATTCAAAAATAAGTTTTTCGTTAAAAAACGTATCCCTGTGGGATCGATATTTTTATTACTACAAGCGAAACCGTGCACTTGCGGAAATCGCTCAACAATACCACATTTTCAACTGGTGTGCACATCTTAGGCCAACCTATATCAATATCAAGGTTTCTTAGTACCCAAGTCTTTTTGGGTCGTTTGTGGTTAGTTCTGACAGGTTTAATATTTTCATGTTTAGTATACCCATTTCTATGCCAACAATCCTTAGTGGCATGGCCATATTTTCCACATAAGTCACATTGGATTGTCCTTTGTGGATTCCATCCTTTCCTACTGGAAGCACTACTTCCAATGTACTAACGATGGTATCTATTTTGATCCAGAGTCAAGTAACATTGAATAGATGTGATATCCTTCTGAAGGCTTTTAGATTCCTTCTGAACCTCAGAGTCAAACTTATGCATGATTTTTTAAATTTTCATCTTTCCTAGTATTGTCCTGAAGGAGATATCGGGATGTTAGAGAGTTTGACTTCCTCAATCTCATCACATCTTCTACTGAGTGCCCTGATTTATAACAAGTGCATAAACATCATAGAGGGCATTTATCATTTCTTTTCTAAAGACAAGAAGAGATGTTACCTCTAGGTTTTGGTCTTCATTTTCAGAGGCAATTAATGCTTCTACTTCATCAGCACTCTGCTCTTCTGTCTCTGCAGCCATGAAGCAAACATGAGCTGTCTCAGCAGCATGAGCTTCTGAGGAGGAAGACTCATCACTATCATTCCACGTGGCTACCATTGCCTTCTTCTAAGATTTCTTGTCCTTCTTCAGTACTAGATAGTTAGACTTGATATGTCCAGGTTGATGGTATTCAAAACAGGTGATGGGTTTGGAAGAGTCCTTCCGAGATTTGTTTTCACCCTATTCTCTTATTGGTCTCTCAGACCTTCTATATGACTTCTTATACTGATCACTCTTCTGAAACATCTTTTCATCTTACGAGTGAACATTTCCATCTCTTCATCATTAGTAGTGCTTTCTTCTAAAGAATCAGCTTTAAGAACTATTGACTTCTGTTTCTTATCTTCTGACTTCTTTTTTGCTTCGAAATTCTTCATTGATATTTTGTGAGTCAAAAGGGATCCAATCAACTCATCCTACTTATATTTCATTAATTCTTGAGCTTCTTCAATGGTTGTCTTTTTTGCCTGACAACTTTCGGAAGGCTTTTGAGAATCTTTTTAACTTGCTCCTCCTTTGAGAAGACTTTTCCAAGTCTTTTGAGCTTATTTATGATGTTGGTGAATCTAGCATTCATGTCAGATAGGCCTTCACCTTCCTTCATCTCAAAGAGTTCATAGAGCCTTATATTCTAATTGACTTTTGACTCTTTAACCTTGTCGGTTCCTTCATAAGTGACTTCCAGCTTGTCCCATTTCTTCTTTGTTGACTCACATCCTGAAATTTTATTGTACTCTGCGACATCTAGAGCATAATAAAGCATATTGATAGCCAAAGCATTATCCTAGAGCTTCTTCAAGTCATCCTCTGACCACTTATCTTCAGTTTTCAGAGTTTTAACTCCTTCATCTGTTTCATAAGGTTCACAGGGGCCTTTAACTATTGCCAGCCAGGCACTCATGTTCTGTGCTTGCATGAAAATCTTCATTCTGTTTTTCCAGAATGTATAGTTCAATCCAAAGAACAATGGAGGTTTGGTTATTGGCAATCCTTCTGGGAGGATTTGAGTTGTCTCATTTCCCGGAAGGAAATGTGTGCTATTTACTGCCATTAGGGATCTGGCTCAAGATAGTTTTATCTTAATAAACAGAGCTTAGGCTCTAATACCACTTGTTGGTCCTTTGTGAGATAGAATCTAGTTCCAAGTGGGGTGAATGGAACTATTTGATAAATTTAATCATTTATAAATTTCTCACAAAATTAGTTCAATAGCACAAGGCTGCTCGGAATTAGAGGCAAACTTTGTTTACTGCGTTAGATAGGAACAAAGCTTGATTCTACTTCTGAACGTTTAAAAAACACTAGGCCACTAACTGGAGGGCCTCTGCGTGACTTTGTTAAATACGCTATTGAGTACAATAGTCAGAAGCACAAGTTATAGATTTAAGAACAAAAGCGAGCAATATAAATATGTCACAAGGAAAGGGTTAGAGATATAGTTACGCAGCGATTTATACTGGTTCGGCCTCCTACCTACATCTCGTCCCCAGAATACATTCTTCTGGGTTTTAATCCACTAGTGAACTCTTTCCAAGATGTAGAGCACAAACCCTTATAATAGATAGAGACGCTCTCTAAAGTACCTTCATTTACACTCAACACTTAGCTATTAATCTACCTTTCTTGCTATTCACTTATAACTCAAGTGAACAGAAGAGCTTTTGAACTTTTCTTAAGCTATTGATAAGTTTGTTCTTACTGAGAAAACAATGAAAAACTATAAGCTATTACATGAATGAAATAGTAAATATGTATAAGCTTTTACTTTGCTTTTTAGAACTTCAAAGATGATTCTCAATGGATTTCAACGTTGATGGTCAAGTCTAAAATGAGCAAGTGATGGGGCTTTTATAGTGACACTTTGAGGTAGGTCATTTCGAAATTCAAAATAACCGTTAGAAGGAAACGACTCTCTTCTGTCGCTTTTATCCTCAGTAGCCAGTGTGCACAACCAATCGTTGATCTTCTCTTTTCTATTGCGTCCAAGAGACAGCATGCTTCTGGTTCTTGACAGAGGCAGTCTGACTATCTATCCAAATGAGGTAAAGATTTCAAGTTGACCAGGGGACAAACCGTCTGTTCCTTGGACTTCTTTCCTTATATAGAGGCACAATGTCAGTGGTCTTTAAATCGAAAATTAAACCTAAAAATCAGCTATGAAATATTCCATTTTAATTTACATATTAAAAATGCAGGAATCAGTCAATTCTGATAGAAATCGGAGCCAGCTCCATGAGCTGAAAAATCCAACTCGGTGAGCTGGAAGGCTGTATAGGGAGAATGCCTTCTCAGATTCTAGCTCGGTGAGTGTCTTCTCTGGTCTTCAGTCAAATCTCCCTCAATTGATTAATCCCCTTAAAAATCTGTCAATCTCACAAAATCACACTAAATCTTTACCCAATCATCAATTAACTTACCAAATCCTTATTTATCCATACCAAGTCAAAAAAAATATATTTTAATAAGTTAATTCCATGATTTGGTACAAATTAAGCTCTAAATTAGATATGAAAATGAAATTATCAAAAATATAAAAATAACTTGACAAAAGTGAAAAAAATGAAAGTTCTAGACATATAACTAAAAATTTAAAATTGAAAAAGCGAAGATTAAATTTATTTACAATAAATAAAAAGAAATAAAAGACACGAAATATTTTCAAAAAATATAATAAAAGGTAGGGATAAATATCCATATCAAACCTCCTCACACTTAAAGATTTACTTGTCCTCAAGTAAACTAAAATCAAACTTGAAAATAGATTAGCCGAACTAGAAAACCTTTTGGTTTAACCAAGTGAGCAACACAAAACGAGCAGTTGTAAATACATGCATTTGAAAGAAAATAAGACATTATGCCCAAAATGCCGCAATCCGATTAGCAAAGGCCATACTTTTAAGCAAAACGAGAGATGTTTGATTAAACGAGTTTTAAGGGAAAAGTAAATAAACACCTCACCTAAGGTTGTCACTTTAGTCACATAATATTTAGGTGGCTAGGTGTTTACTCTCATCTTTATACTTACCTCAAGCTACTATAAGTTTGCACGTTAATCTGAGTACCTCTAACTTACTAAGAATCGAACAATATAAAAAAAATAGTCTCAGAGTTCACGTTGTGACGAGGTTATGGTTAAAGATGTGTCAAAAGTTAATTTTGGGTTAGATATCTAGCACAAAGAAAAATATTTACAAGAAATGGAATAAAGGATGTGCTTCTAGCAATTTGTTCTAAAGGAAATGAGCTTATTATAAACGAACTAATCTCTTTTTCTTTTCTCTTTTTTTATTATTTATTTTTTGTATATGATCGAGTATAGTATGATCAAACGGGATAAATAATGAATTGATCCAAAAAGGGGATCAAATAAGAACAACTAGATTGGTGAGTAGTCTTTTTATTGTAAAAACTTGCTTATTCACTTTTAGGATAAACAATTTACTTTTAATGAAAATAGAAATGCCGAAACCGATAGTGCTAGAACAAACGAATATTGTTTGAAAAGAATTTGTTATTAAGAAAGAAATAAATTAAAACTTATAAAAAGGCTCAACGGGACCTCCCATCCCTAATTAATGTCAAATTTGATACATGCCTTATTAATGTCCAATTGATACATGGCTAATGTTCAAATTGATACATGCCTAATTAATGTCTAATTAAAGTGGAGTAATCCAAATAGGCCAAATTTAACTACTCCACTTTAATTGGTTAATTTCTAATTAGTCTCTCCTTAATCCCTAATTATAAATATAACTCTATAGATTATATTTAATTCAATTAGGATTAAATATACCTAATTAAATTTCATCATGGTTCGATTAATAATTTATCCTATACAATCTAATTAATCAATTGATTAATTAATTACATTTGGAAATTTAATTGATTAACCATAACCAAATTAAATATCAAATTGATTAACTTGTTAAATAACAAATAATCAAATTATCCCTTTGGGCAACCCTAGAACGGTCCGTGCCTTGACTCGGTGTCTTTGGAGTCATTGCCCATATGTGATTTTCTTGATGGAAACTAGAATGTTTGGAGTGAATGTTGATAGTTTAAGGAGGAAGTTTCAAAATTATCAGTTTTTTAAAGTTGATTATGTTGGTCGGTCTGGTGGATTAATTCTAATGTGGAAAGCAGAGGTTATGTTATAAATTTTGGGATATTCTCAACATTGTATTCATTTTGGCATTGAGGATGATGAAGGTAATTTATGGTGGCGTGGAACAGGAGTTTATGGGTGGTCTGAATGCTCGAATAAAAAGCATACGTGGGATATGTTAAGAGATATTCATTGTCGAGAGAATATTCCATGGCTCTATTTTGGGGATTTCAATGAGATTATGTATTCTAGTGAGAAGGAAGGTGGTGTATCAAATAATTATCGGCCTATGAAAGCTTTTAGGAATTGTCTTGATGATTGTGATTTATTTGATTTATATTCTTCTGGGGGCAATTTCACATGGACTAATGGTAGGAGAGGGTCTGATCGAATTCGGGAGCGTCTTGATAGAGCAGTTTGTCAGGTTAACTGGGAATTAATTTTTCCAAAAGTTGTGGTGTCGGTTCTTCCTAGAGTTGCTTCTGATCATGATCCAATTTTTATAGATATAGATGGGGTTCATGTCTATAAGGAGAGACCATTCCGGTTTGAACGAATGTGGGTTCGTGATCCGGGTTGTCGTGATATTATTAAATCCCTTTGGGATTCTGAGTCAATGTTGCAGATGAATGTATGTCAGAAGCTTAAACAATGTGGAATTTCACTGAAGCTGTGGAATAAAACTTGTTTTGGCCATATTCAGTCAAAGCTTAAAAAACTTGGCAAGGACCTTCAAGATTTGGAGAATTGTCCGAGTTCTTATGATACTATTTTGGCTGTAGAGCGTATTGAGAACGAGATTCTAAAGTTGCACGAGGCAGAGGAAATTATGTGGAAGCAACGATCACGTGTGTCTTGGCTTCAGGAGGGTGATAGAAATACGAAATTTTTTCATTCAAAAGCGAATGCAAGGAGACAAGTGAACTGTGTTAAACGATTAAGGGATAATGAGGGGATTTGGCATGATCAGGATGATGAAATTGAAGATATTGTTGTTACATATTTTGATGATTTATTTACTACATCAGGTCCTTCTCCTTGTGCAGACATCTTGAGTTCAGTTGATCGTTTTCTCACTTCAGATGAAGTTGCTTCTTTACAATCACCTTTTATTGCAGATGAAGTTTTGTTAGCTTTAAGACAAACTGATGGTTCAAAGGCACCTAGTCCCGATGGTATGTCTAGTTTTTTCTATAAATCATTTTGGGATGTTGTTGGTGATCAGATTATTTCTCTTGTCTTAAATGTCCTAAATGGTGCTCCTTTTCCAAGTACGTTGAATCATACGTTCATTACTCTAATTCCAAAAGTGAAACATCCCAGTACACTTAAAGATCTATGACCAATTAGTCTCTGCAATGTTGTTTATAAGCTTATTTCTAAAACGTTGGCAAATAGGATGAAGCATTGTTTGCATTCTATTATTCATCCTTCACAAAGTGCATTCGTACCAAATCGGTTAATTACTGATAATGCTTTAATTGCTTTTGAAATGTTCCATTCCATGAAGCATAGAATTAATAGCAAAAAGGGTGTTTGCGCTTTAAAGCTTGATATTAGACCTGGCAATTATCGTGTTCGAGTCGTGTTCATGTCGTGTCATTTCGGGTTCGTGTCAAAAGGAGTAAACCCAAACCCAACCCAAAAACTTTCGTGTCAAAGTCGTGTTAACCTGTTCGGGTTAGTGTCGATTTCGTGTCGTGTTTTCGGATTACATGTAATTTTTTTATGCATATATATTAATAATAACTCTGAAAAATATAAGAAGATATGATACTGTTTTTAAACATTTTATATCATTTTTAGATTAGTATGTAAACAATAATTATCGAAAAGTTCGATAATATCATATTAGAGGGTCATGTAATGTGTTTATAACAATTTAGGAAATTCAAATCAATATTTGCAATTAATAATTATAATTTTATTATCTTTATTAATAAAGTGACATAAAAAACATGAGAGAATATAACAATAATTTTCAATATCCGTGTCATTTCGTGTCATTTTCGGGTTCACATATCAACACTAACCCAACCCAAAAATTAGCGTGTCAGTTTCGTGTCAACCCAAAAATAACCCATTACCTATTAAGCTCAACACTAACACAAAAAATCTGTGTCGTGTTCGTGTCGTGTAATCGGGTCGTGTGTCATTTTGCCACCTCTACTTGATATGAGTAAGGCTTATGATAGAGTGGAGTGGTGTTTTATCAAAGATATGATGTCAGTTATGGGCTTTCCAAGTTGTTGGATCGATTTGATTCAAAGTTGTCTTTCTTCAGTTTCCTTTTCTTTCCTTATAAATGGGGTGCCTAAAGGCTTTGTTAAGCCGAGTAGAGGTCTTCGTCAAGGGGATCCATTATCACCTTATTTGTTTTTAATTTGTGCGGAAGGGCTATCAGCATTGATTAGGAAATCTGAATGTAATAGAGCTTTGCATAGTATTCGGGTTAGCAACTCTGGTCCTGTTATTTCTCATCTATTCTTTGCGGATGATTTTGTTATCTTTTTTAGAGCAACTTCAACTGAATGTTCAAATGTTCGGGAGTTATTGCGCATTTATGAGGAAGCATCTGGACAATGTATTAATTATGATAAAACGGATATCTCCTTTAGTAGAGGTGTGGATTTTGATTCTCGAAATAGATGTGCAGATTTGCTTGGGGTGAGAATTGTCAGTTCTTTTGATAAATATTTGGGATTGCCTTCTGTTATTGGTCGTTCAAAAAAGGAAGTATTTAATTTCCTTAAGGAAAGGTTGATGAAAAGGATTGGTGGTTGGCAGGAGAAATGTTTATCTAGAGGGGGAAAAGAGGTTTTAATAAAGTCTGTAGCACAGGCAGTGCCTTTATATTTAATGAGCTGTTTTCTTTTGCCTAAGTCTTTTTGTGATGAATTGCAACAAATTATAGCCCGGTTTTGGTGGAATCATGATTCTAGACAACGATGGCTTCACTAGGTTAGTTGGGATAAAATGTGTTTGCCTAAGGAAGATGGTGGTTTGGGTTTCAGGAATATTTATTTTTTTAATCTTGCTCTACTTGCAAAGCAGGTTTGGAGGATGGTTGAATATCCTGATTCACTTTGTTCACGGGTTTTCAAACACAAGTACTTCCCTAGGAGTGGTGTGATGGATGCTACAATTGGTTTTTGTGCTAGTCATGTATGGCGAAGTATGTTAAAGGCTATACAGGTTGTGTATGAAGGGAGCTGCTGGAGAATATGGGATGGAAGATCAGTCAATTTGATGGAAAGTAAATGGGTTCCAAATGTCCATTGTAATCGGCCATTATATCTTTTGAATCTAACTCCAACAACTGAGGTTTCTTGTTTGATTAATTTTGATTTGTTTTGTTGGAAGGAGGATTTGATTAATCATTGTTTCTCTCCTGATATTGCTGCTGCAATCTTAAGGATTCCTTTAAGTAGAAGGATTGGTTCTGATTCCCTATTTTGGATCCATACAAAGACCAGAGAGTATTTGGTGAAGTCGGGATATAAAGTAGCCATTGTTGTTATGCGGCTAAGCTCAAATCAAGCAAGTAGTTCTGGACGTGCGAATCATTTTTGGAGTTCTCTATGGAAAATTAAAGTCCCAGCAAAGTTTGTTCATACTATGTGGTGCACCGCAAAAAATGTTTTACCATGTTTTGTAAATCTTTTAAAGAAAGGTATCAATTTGCAGGGATGTTGTCGATTTTGTGGTTATCATGTTGAATCTCTAATTCGTCTATTTAAGGATTGCCTTGGCACTAGATTATATTGGAAGAATGCGAACTTGGTATATCATGTTTACAAATTACCAGGCTTGGATTGCTTGAGTTGGTTTGCTGCTACTTTGCATTATTTTTCAAAGGAAGAGTTTGGAATTTTCTGTGGTGTAATTTATTACATTTGGTATGAATGGAATCAAGTTATCCATGGAAATCCTAGTTTGAGAGTTTTGAAATCAATTGCAGCAGTTAAGAGTTCTTTGGTTGGTTATGTAGCCGGGTTGCTTGGTGGTTCTGTTCGTGAATTTGCTGCTGGGTTGGGGCATAGAGGAGTAAGGAATAATGGAATTGATGAGGAGCAAGTGTTTCAATCGAATGTTGGCTCATTTGGAGGATTAATTTTTAATTTTACAAGTGGTGCTGCTCATAGGCCCAGTTTTGCTGATGTTGATGGTTTCCTTTTATCCAATAGCCAAAGAATTAATGTTTTGGGTGATCATGGAGTTAATTATAATGCTGATTTTTTTGAAGTTCCTGGATTTAATTTTTCTGCTGATAGAGCTGCTGTTTCGAATTTGTATTTATAGCATCCTCCGATTTTTCCAAGATACAAATTAAATTGTGACGCGGCTTTTTCAAATAGAAATTTTGTGGGTTCTGTCGGCATGGTTGTAAGAGACTGCAATGGCCTTGTTAATTTGACATGGGGCGGACCTATCGGTACAACTTTATCAGCTTTACACACTGAGTTAATATCAATTCTATTTTCAATTCGTGTTGTTCGTGATTGTGGATTTACTGCTATATCAGTGGCTTCTGACTCTGTATCTGCAATCACATTGATAAGAGGTGATCAAGTTGTAGCTAACTCTTTGGGAGTAATTATTAGGGATATTCTGGAGGAGGCAAAATCATTTTTGTCAATTGATTTTGTTCATGAGAGGCGACAAGCTAATTCGGTAGCGCATAATTTAGCAGCTTGGGCTAGCTCTCCTTCTCAGTTGGAAATTCTTGTAGAAGATTTTCCTTTGTGTGTTTCTTCTTATACTCAAAATGATTATGCTTGGTTTGTTTCGTAATATAAAGTTCTGTTGATCAAAAAAAAAATTAATTAACATATTCTATTTTGATTCAATACATAACAGATATTTAAGATTATACTATTATTCAATTCCACGAGTTGTGTGTGCACGGTCCTGAAGGTTCGTTCGAAACCAGATATGGTCCTAAAGCCCAATGACCATAAGTGGGTTCTAGCAAACTATTAAGGCCCTTGGCTGATACGAATTACTTCAGTCGTCTATAGAAGACACATGAAACCTACTAGATGATCTCTCAGTATCTCTTACCATTTGAATATCGATATTATAAACCAGAGACATGGTGGTTGTCATTCTCTATACAGTTTATTATATTTTCTTGATCTAAATTGAACTGATGAATCAGATAAGTAAACTACTTATCAGGGTGTGGCCACACACTTCTTCAGTTTCACTTATCAAGTGGCCGGTGATATCGGCTCACCGTTAGGTGAGTGGTAATCCCATCACTTCATCTATTTGCAACGTGTTCAATGATCCACCCAATATACCCGTATTTTGCATCCTGTTACGGACCTATTACGCGTATATGAAAGTGAACAACATCCCACGTCATTTACTATAATGAAATAGGTGAGGAGATAATAGAGTTCTACACTTAGAAAGATCAATGACACGTCCACCATGAATCTTTCTAGAGCGGATCGGTCCAGTCCCACATTGAGCATTTGTCACTCCTGATAAATGGGAGATATATCGATATGGCCGCTTGTGGTGAACTGACTGAAATCCTTGCAAGGTGATAGAGTTAAGAGTTGAAATAGAAATTTCACTTAACTTATCTTTCAGAGTAAATTCAACCTGTACAAGTAAAACGGACTCTTCATTATATGTAACCTTGACACGTTCCATGGTTATAAGGAATTGACCAAAAGGATATAGATGATGAAGGATCGTATTATATTGCACCTAATGCGGAAAGGTTAACGTCAGTTATCAACCTGACTTCTTATTTGCTCTGGGGGAATATCATAGGTTCTGCTAGTAACAGCTCGCGACGATATTCCGTTATATATATGTTGGAATTAATCAGGATAAATTAAATTTTAAAAGATATATACGGCTAGTAGTAATAAGGACCTAATGGGTCGCACATGGGACTTGGAACCAGAGGACGAAAGGATAATTTTGTGGGACGACACATATGGGCCAAAATTTAGTGTTTTAATTAGGCCAAATTCTCCTCCAGCCCCCTTAACTTGTTCAAATTGGTCATTTTACCCCTCCAACTCATCGAATGTCCTATTTACCCCTTAACTCCATAGAAATGGTATTTTCCACCCCCTTAACTTGTCCAAATTAGTCATTTTACCCCTCCTCAACTCATCGAATGTCCTATTTGAAGGGAAATAGGCAAACATTTGACAGCGGAAATATAAAATTTTTAACCTATTTCCTTTAACCAAGATCTGTTAATCGCTATTTCATATAAAGAGGGATAGAAGGAAATACCTTTTGATGAACTATCTACTGTTGCAATTGAAGTACCCTCAACTCTTACTCCGAGTTCACGAGCACAAAACAAAAACACAAATCAAACGTAGTTAGAACTCAACCGTAAAATAGCAACCAAGATAGATTGCCTCTAATTAATCAACACAAGATCAAGGAATAAAAGAAAGATATGAAAAATCAATTGATCGGAAGCAAGCTGTGAAGAATTGATCCACTACGGTAGGGGTCGATTTTTCTCTCTCCCGGGGTTGCTTTAGTTGGCCAAAATTTACCACTAGGGGGGTTTATATAGCCTCTTCCATCTAAACCATAGTCAGATAGAATTAGGTTACTGAATAAGAATTTAATTCGGAATAAAACTCTTATTGTTATTATCTATAATTATATCTAAATATAAAGATAATAATAACTTATTAATAGGATAATAATTAGAAGCAATTTAATCTCATTAAACCTCCTAACTTATTTATCCTATAATTAATTTAATTCATAATCATAATCTAATTATAATTGTTTAAAAATAAATTAATTCCTTTATGTGTTATAACACATAAATCGCCCCCCTTGTTACTGGGCCTTAGTGGACTCAGTTGGGCTTCCGTCAATTAATTAACATCTGTTTCTCTTTTGGGTTTCAAGTCTTATGTGTGACCCATTAGGTTCTTATTGCTTCTAGCCGTACACAACCATTAAATTAATTTCTCAAACTTATATTTACTCTTTGTATAACGGAATGAGTACGCAAACTATGATTGGCAGATCTGAAACATTCCCCCGGAGCTATAAGAAGACAGGTTGATTCCGTCGTTGACCTTTCCGTATTAGTTACAGTATAATTCGATCCTTCATCAACTACATCCTTGAACAGAATCTTATGACTATGGATGATGTCAAGTCACATATAGCGAGACGTTTGTTTTACTTGTACAGACCGAGTTAACTCCAATTAGATAGGTTAAGTGAAATCTGCATTTCAAGTCTTAAGCTATCACCTTGCAAGGATTTAGAGTTAAGTCTTCCACAAGCGATCCTTGGACGTATCTCCCATTTATCAGGAGTGACAAATGCTCAATCCAATGTTTAACTATCCTGCAATTACTTACTATGATACCCAACATCTGCCGTACACACCCCAGAGTCATCCCTGTTATGGATCGTGTTACAACAGGATCAAAGCATCACATTTCATAATCCAGAATCACTAATTAACATTCCTTTGAGTCTTAGGATTATTTGTACCTATTAATACCAATGAGATGAACATGTGACAAGGATAAATCTACCCATCATGTTATCTCAAGTCGGATCCCCAATCCTAATGAACCCCTTTCATTGGATCCACGTAACTGTCCAGATATCTGCATATCTGAAGCTGGTGAGATCAGCTCTCTGTCTCGACAGAAAACATTGTTACATGCAAGTCTCAACAGTGTTATGTCAATCCCTATTCAAAACATATCACTTGACTTGGGGTGGTTTTAAGTTTATTAGTTTATTATAATGTTTCGTCTCACTTCATGCTTGTATGAACACTTTATAATCACTTTAAATAAACTTAGGGATTTCCTTTTATTAGACTTATTTAGTTCTTTAAAAGAGGTTGCCTTTACACAATTATGAAACCATATCTTATTAAAACAAATGACATAAAGAACAATTCTTTTACATTAGGCTTATATCCTGGAACAATTGTCTATAGGACACTAAACCCCAACACTATTTACTCCATTAACTTCATAAAAGTGGCATTTCTCACCCCTTATGATCATATTTACCCCCTTAACTCCATAAAAGTGGCATTTATTACCCCTTTATAGTGCAAAATTAATAGCACTTATTCAAATGAGTTTGAAAATATATATTTTTAATATCAACTTTTTATTTTGTTTTAGTTTGATAATTATATTGATCCTTCATGTGTTGATTATAATAATATTGTATTACAATAATTAGATAATCACAATTTAACTAGCAAAAAAAGTTGAAAAGAGAAAGAATGAATAAAAGACAAATAACAAGAACATTTTTTTGATAAAAAAACAAGAACATTAATATAAACAAGTTAAAAACATTATATGTAGGGAAAAGGTACCAAAATAGGCCTATGATTTTGGGGAAGTATCAATTTAGGTTCCACGTACAAAATAGCACCAATATAGGTTTAACGTTTAAAAAATATATCAATTTAGGTCTCGATGACGGATTGTAAGGGGTGAGAAATACCACTTTTATGGAGTTAAGGGGGCAAATAAGACATTCTATGAGTTGGGGAGAGGGTAAATGCACAAGTTGAGGGGGTGAGAAATACCACTTTTATGGCATTAAGGGAGTAAATAGGATATTCTATGAGTTGGAGGGATAAATGGACAAGTTGAGGGGGTGAGAAATACCACTTTTATGGAATTAAATGGGTAAATAGGACATTCGATAAGTTGATGGGGGTAAAATGACCAATTTGGACAAGTTAAGGGGGCTGGAGGAATATTAGGCCTTTTAATTAGGGATATTTAATTTGATTAATAATTATAATTAGATTATAGTTGTGAATTAAATTAAAGGATTACCTGATAATATTAATTAGAGGTTTTAATGTGATTATAACTCTAATTAATTATCCCTAACATAAATTAAATAACTAATTAGATTAGTGATATTATCTAAATATAATTAGTTATTATTTAGATAATAATAAGTATTTATTTAATTCTCTAATTAGTAATTCTATTCTGAATTGAATTCTAATTAATTAATTAAATAATACAACTAGGGTTAGGGTTTGAGAAGTCTATAAATAGACCCTCTCCCTGCAGAATTTCGATCAACACAACAAGGGTGGCTAGAGAAACCCTTCTGATCATCCCGGCTTAATTACTATCTTTCTTACTCTCTTTTTGATCTTGTGTAGATTCCTTTAGAGGCAGTCGTTGCGATTGCTATTATTAAGGTTGATTACTAACAGTTCTTCCTTTTCTGTGTTAATCAAATTGTTCGTTGCTCACGGATTAAATCTAATAAGTTGTTGGCACTTCGTTTGCAACTGTAGATAATTCGTCAGACAAGGTATTTCATTATATCCCTCTTTGTATGAAATAACAATTAACAGATCTTGGAAAAGGGAAATAGATAAATTAGATAAAAAAAAATTTATTCTGATGAGCCTAGGCTTGTCTATTTTCCTACATTGGTATCAGAGCCTATGTTAATCTGTTATTTCATATATGAAAATAAAAGTTTTTCAATCAGATTGAATGAATATTTATTGTTAGGTTAATTAATAAATTGGTTTGTTTAATTAATCTAAAGATAAATAAGTTTTGATTACTTGATAATTAAAACTGATTATGCAAAGTTCCTAATTAATTTGTTTGATAATCATTGAAACAATAATAAAGGTTTTATAGTTAGATTAATAAAACAATTTGGTTATATTCAATCTAAAAGATAAAACAGATTTTAAAAGTTTTGATATTCTGAAAACTGGTTTTAAAATTGTTTTAAAACATGTATGTATATATATATATATATATATATATATATATATATATATATATATATATATATATATATATATATATATAATAAAAAAATATAAAGTCGGGGTTACTGCCACGAGGCAACAACCCCGACCTTTTGATGCTGTCGGTCGCAGCGGCGGGTTTGTTGCTGCCGCAACGGAAGCAGCTGCGAGTTTTTGCTACTGCCTCGACGGCAGCAACTGATGTTTACTGCTGCTGCCCTTGCGACAACAGCTGTAGCAAAGGGTCAGGCCGATCGGCCCGGCCTGACGGACAATTCGTTTTTAAAATAGTTTTATTAAAACGATCTGTTATATATATATATATATGTTTCAGAATATAAAAGTTTTTCAATTGATTATCAAATAAAATGAATTTGTTTAAAAGTTTGTTTTACCTAATATTTGATATATGTAAATCAAAATGTTAAATGAATTATACAAATTAATTGGGATATGCATAATGCTAATTTTGTATAGGTTATATTAATCTAATATGTACTTGTTACAATTTGATTAGATTAAATATAAGGGATACGAAATTAATGAAATTAAAATTGGATGAAAATTTAATTTAAGATGTTAATTTGATTAACTTAAATATTACATAAATAGTTTATGTAATCAACCAATTAAATTAAATTTAATTGAGTCTTTGTATGTTTGGCGTTATGGACATATTAGACCCCTTTATAATAGTTATTTAGTCTTTTGTAATTTTTGAAATAAGACATGCGTGTCCTTCCTCTCTTACTCTCTATTGTATTTCTCTTCTCATCTAAATCCCTTCAAATAAATTGAAGTTTTCTAGAAATTGAATATTATTGTAACTTAAGGCGACAATGAGAAGACGGATGACCCAAAGAGAAATGTGTAATAGTTAGTATTTCCCTAGGGTTGACCTTTTATTCCGTTTTTTGCTCGACGGAATAAACTTAGAAATATGTCCATAATTGTCAATGTTGAATGTATGCTAATGCAAATCAAGACTAGGTTAGATTGTGAGACTTTAAAATTAAAATCCCTCACTAATCAAAAGGTTAAGTCAACAAACAAGTTATTATTAAAAATAAGTTGCCCCCCTAATATTATAATTCAGCCGGCAGTATCTGGGGACCTTTGGGCGACTGAGAGTCTCAGGGCTTGGGGTCTTATGTAGGGATGGCAACGGGTAGTGTACCCGCGGGTACCCGGCACTACCCGACCCTAATGGGACTACCCGTACCCTGTATAAAAGGGTATGAGACAGGTATGGGATCAAAATCATTACCCGTTAGGGTAATGGGACGGGTATGGGAATACCCCCTAGGGTACCCGGTACTCGTTACCCGTCATAAAAAAAAATATATCAATAAATATCATTGTTTTTTAGATGTAAGACATGAAATTTAAATCCCAACCATTTATTTTTCAACAATTGAGTGATACCACTAAACTACTTTATTCTTATTAATTAAGGTTCAATTTATTCAATTTTTAGATTGATGATTTATTAAATTTATAGTTTGTTAAATTTGTAATATTTTTTTATTTATTGATTCTTAACGGGTAAGGGTACCCGCGGGTACCCGCGAATTAAATGAGAAGGGTATGGGATGCAAAAGGTATACCCGTTAGGGTAATGGGACGGGTACGGGTAATTAAAAAATAAAAGGGTAAGGGTTTGGAAATGGCATTACCCGCGGGTACCCTACCCGTTGCCATCCCTAGTCTTATGGATAACACCTAAATTATCGAAAAGAATTTTCATGAATAAATGAGGTTAATGACTTAAAATGGCTGAGAGTAGTTAGGCGAGTTGTCAAGATTATTTAAAACCGTTGGGCAAGATGGTTGGGATTAATGTTAAAAGCATTAGTTACTAATGTGGTTAGTAACCCAACAACCTAGGAATCACATGGGTGATGTGATTGATTACATGAATCTACCTATTAAAGGGAGTGAACTTGTTTGAGTCATTCAAGGTAAGCTTCACAAGATAGGATCCTAGCTCACTAAAGAATTTATATTACATTCTTCGAATTAATATGGAGGGTTATTATTTTGGTAAAATAGTGGGAGCAATTTAAAACCAATAAAGTCCTACATATTTAAATTGTAAATGAATTAAACAAATGAATAACATCCGTCACTTTTTCTCACTCTCAGGTTATAAACAAATCTTACTCTAAACAATCATGTCGAAAACCGATCTAAGAAATATCCTTACCGATAACAAACTGAATGGTTCAAACTTCGTCGACTGGTTTCGTAACCTCAAAATTGTTTTGAAGTTCGAAAAGATAGGGTATGTATTGGATACATCGATACCCGAAGCTCCGGCTGATGATGAACCCATTGAAGAGATTGATGTTTATCAGAAGCATCGATCTGGTGATGAACATGCGGGGTGCATCATACTTGCATCGATGACACCAGAACTCCAGAGGCAACATGAGGAGATGGATGCCTATTCTATTGTCATGCACTTGAAAGAGCTGTTCGGGAAACAGATGAGGTGTTTCAACAACAGACTCCTTGCAAACGATATGAGATATCAAAGTTATTGTTTCACTGTAGGATGCAAGAGGGCATATCTGTTATGACATATTGTGTCAATATGATTGGCTATATTACCAAGCTTTCTAATATTGGTTTTGCGATGGATCATGAACTAAGTGTTGACTTACTTCTTACATCCCTCCCAGAAAGTTATTCCCAGTTCATCATGAACTATCAGATGAATGACTTACATACCTCTCTTGAAGAGCTCGCCAATATGCGCAAGACTATTGAGCCCAATATGAAGAAAGATAAGGCAATACTCGCACTTGTCATTGAGGGATCCAGGAAGAGGAAAAGGAATTTTCCCAATCCCAAATATCCCAAGAAGAACAAGGGAGCCAAACCAGCCCAAGCTAGAGGAAAGCAAGTGAAGAAGCCCAAAGGAGAATGCCACTTCTGTGTTAAAGACGGGCATTGGAGGAGAAATTGCAAGGAGTACCTAGCTTCTCTCAAGAAGGGAAAGAACAATGCTTCAACATCTGGTATGTTTTATATTGAAATTACTTCAATTTCACAGTCTGAGTCTTGGGTATTGGATATCAGATGTGGATCTCATATTTGTACAAATATGCAGGAGCTAAGGGAAACTAGGGATTTGAAGAAAGGAGACATAAATCAGCGAGTAAGAGCAAGGGTTGCCGCACTCGCGATTGGAGATTATGTTCTACACCTACCATCAGGACTTGTAATAGAATTGAGGAACTGTTTGTATGTTCCAGAGATGTCTCGTAATATTATTTCTATTAGCTGTCTTGTGAATGATGGTTTTCATGTTTCAATTAAGAACAATAGTTGCGAATTTTATAGAAATAGTATTTTTTATTTTTCAGGAATATCATTAAATGGGATTTATATTTTGAATGATAAGATTTCTGCTTTCGGAATTGATACCAAACGACTAAGAATAGATAATTCAACTTACTTGTGGCATTGTCATTTAGGCTATATAAACCAGAGACGCATGCTTAAGCTACATCAAAATGGGCTTATAGACTCAATTGATTGTGAATCAATGGGAACATGTGAGTCATGTTTAAAAGGAAAAATGACAAAGACACCCTTTAGCAATAAAGTTCAGCGTGTATCAGACACTCTAGGATTAATACATTCAGATGTATGTGGTCCTATATCAGTCCAAGCAATAGGAGGTTTCAGATACTTTATTAGCTTCATAGATGATCATACTAGATATGGTTATATCTATTTGATGAAGCACAAGTCAGAAGCTTTTGAGAAATTCAAATGCTTTAAGAATGAAGTTGAAAATCAAACTGGAAAGATTATTAAAAATACTTCGATCTGATCGAGGTGGAGAATATCTTTCAGAAGATTTTATGAGTTATCTAAATGAATGTGGAATATGCTCACAATGGACACCTCCTTATACACCATAGCACAATGGTGTGTCAGAGAGGAGAAATCGAACCTTATTGGATATGGTACGATCCATGATGAGCACCGCATCTCTTCAAAAGACATTCTGGCGCTATGCCTTGGAAACTACTCTATTTACCTTGAATCAAGTACCCACCAAATCCGCTAGTTCTACTCTATTCGAACTCTTCGTTGGAAAGAAACCCGTTTTCACCTTCATGAGAGTATGGGGATGTCCAGCATATGTTAAACGAATAGTATCAGATAAGTTGGATTCTAAATCCGATAAATGCTTCTTCATAGGATATCCTAAGGAAACTGTAGGATATTACTTCTATCATCCAGATGAGCAGAAAGTAATCGTATCCAGAAATGCAGTGTTTCTAGAGAAAGAGTTTCTGGAAGAAACACAAAATGGAAGTTTTGTTGAACTTGATGAAGTTCAAGAGGAAGCACCTGCTGAAACCGCGGAAGAGGAAGTGGAACACGAACCTGTTTCACTAGATGAAACACAAGTGTCATTTCCCACTCGTAGGTCTCAAAGAGTTCGTGAACTCCCAGTTAGATATGGTTTTCTAGCGGGAGATAACGAAGTGGTTCCCGTGTTAGACGACGAACCTGAAACCTACGAAGAGGATCTTGCTAGTCCAGAATCTAAAGTGTGGCTTGAAGCCATGAATTCTGAAATGAACTCCATATATACCAACCAAGTGTGGACTTTGGTTGATCCACCCGAAGGGATAAAACCCATTGGGTGCAGGTGGATCTTCAAAAAGAAGACAGACATGGATGGAAAGGTTAGTACCTACAAAGCTAGGTTAGTAGCGAAAGGATATCGTCAAAAGGAAAGAGTTGACTATGACGAGACTTTCTCTCTTGTAGCCATATTCAAATCCATCAGAATATTGCTTGCAATTGCCGCTCATTTTGGTTATGAGATTTGGCAAATGGACGTGAAAACAACTTTCCTAAATGGAAACCTGCTTGAGGATGTATACATGGTGCAACCTTACAATTTGAAATATAAAGCCTAATCTAATTTACAAAATTAAAGATGGCACGTAGGTCATATTTAGCAAATGAAATTAAATTAAATTATAACCAAACTTCAATTATGGCCCATAGAATTCTATTAATTAAAACACATTGCTGCAGAGTTAGCCAAATAAATAAAATGCATGATCATGGCAAATTCATCCACACTTAACCTTTTAATTTAGTTAAACCGAATTCCTTATGGTGAAATCGCTTTTTAATTTTACCAATTAATGACTAAGGCCTGTGAAGGCTTAATTATGCAAAATTATCAATTCTTCTCCCAGTGAAATTGGGTTGTCATTAACTCTAAAATTTAAGCTCATTCAAACCCGGTGCCATGGCCCATTGAATTAATTCACAGCTAACATCAATTTTATTTATTCCAGCATAAATATAAACTATATCTTATAACTAAATAAATAAAATGCATGTCAACCAAACTTCATTTTATCAAAATTATTTAACCTAAATAATTTTAGTCTATGTTTAAATTTATGAAATATTTTTCCAATCCATAAACCTTTTAAATGGCTCAAATTTGACCCCGGATAAAACCTTTCAAAATCCATTTTTAAAAATTTATACCCGATCCAAAAATAACCCTAGGCCCAAAAACCCAAACATGGAAAACCCTTGGCCCTTGATTCGGTGGCTGTCCATAGCAGATAGCCGCCAAACCACTAGCGGCTACGAACAACAGTCACTTCAAATTATTGAAATCAGCATCCCCTTTAACATATATTAAATCATGTAACTTGATTTAATATACCACTGATTTTTTTTAATAAAGAGCATCAGCCTTATATTAATTGCTGGAGAGGAGTAAATCATTACAAATCAGTTGCCTAACTGAAACCGCGCAATCTTTAATAAGAACTAAAGGAAAATTTAAATTAGCAGCTCATTCAGCTAGGGAGTGAGCCACGGAGTTACCCTCGCTACGGACAAAAGAAAAAGCACAACTACTGAAGATTGAGCTCCACAGCAGGACATCTTCATATTGAAAGCGAAGTGTAGATTGTGGGAGATCTTGTGTCTGAAGGAATTGTACTACTATTTGGGCATCCGTTTCAAAAATTACTTTGTTGAAGCAGCAGTCACGGGCTAAGAGGATCCCTTGGAATAACGCTTGCAGTTCAGCTTCTTCCACCGTCGAACAATGTCCAATTGGTAGACCAGCCAAAGTCATCACTTCCCCCTCGAAATTTCTTGCGATTAAGCCTGCCATACTCACATGGCCATTATCTCTGAATTTGGCATCGCAATTGATTTTTACGACACTGCTCGGGGGAGGACATCATACTCATGTAAGGCTTGGGCTTGAATCACTATTTGTTCTTGCTTGGGGTGAAGACTATCAGCAAGTATTATGCGAGTTTTCGAGTTCGGTGATATAGTTGGATGCCTGCTCCAATAGGCTTCAGTCCATCGTTGTTCATGTTAGAGTGTGTTTCTGTGATACCACATCAGCCACAGTGTGACCAACACTCGGCGCATCTCTTCCTTTATCAGGATGTCACAGCAATGCCGCAGCCACTGATTTAAGTCCTCTGCCAGTACTTTATCTAGCCGAGCGGACAGATTGGCAGTTCTCCAGATGACCTTAGCAGCCTGACAATGAATAAAGATATGAGTTAAAGATTCGGCTGAAGAGTAGCAAACCTGGCAGTAATTAGTACATAGGATGCCCCATCTTGCAAGAACATTCAAGCATGGTAGGATTCCCTTCACCAGGCGCCAGACAAAGTGAAAACTTTTGGTGGTAGATGGATGCTCCATAGATTACAGAACCAATTGGTACCCATGTTGGACTGTTCAGGCTCATCTTCCTCAGCTCTACAACGTGCTTCAGCAAGGTAATAGGCAAATTTTACAGTGAAACACCCCCGCTTCTAGCGACTCTAATACATATTGTCTTCCAGTTTCCTGTAGCTAAGTCTGATATTCTTAATCTCTGCCATGTCCGAAGGTATCATTACAGTCTCCAATATTTCATTATTCCACTCCCCGGTTACATCCTCGACCAGTTCACATACCAGTTTCAGCCTCTGGTTAATCAGTGACATTAACGGCTTCTTGAAATTCAACGATGGAACTCAGTTGTCCCTCCAAATGTTCACACTTCGACCATTCCCTATTCGCCACATTAGTCCCGTTTTCAAAAGTTTCCGAGCCTCCCATACTCCTCTCTAAAAGAAGCTTGGGTTTGTTGTGCAAAGAGCCGATAGGAAGTCAGTGATACTATGATATTTCGCTTTTAGTACTCTAGCACACAGAGATGTAGGATTGTTGACTAATCTCCAACACTGTTTAGTAATCAAAGCTAGGTTGAAAGATTGCATCCAGCGGAAACCCAGACCTCCCTTATCCTTCGACTGACACACTGCCTTCCATGATTGCCAGTGAATCGGGCGTTTCACTTCGTTATCGCCCCACCAGTATCTACTAATTATCCCTTGGATTTCCTGGCAGAATGATATCGGGAGAAAAAACAGGACATAATATATTGAGGTATGGCTTGTATTACAACTTTAATAAGCACTTCTTTACCTCCTGCAGATAGAAACTTTACATCCCATCCCCTTAGTTTTCGCTGAATTCTTTCCTTAATCCCTTCAAAGATCAATTTCTTGGACCTACCAATTATTATCGGCGGTCCCAAGTATTTTGGAAACGCTCGAGTCTCTCTAACTTGAAGCAAAGAACAGATAGCCTCTCTCCTTTCCCTAGGGACACCACCACTAAAAGAAATTTTTGGTTTTTGGAAATTAATCATCTGTCCCGATGCCTGTTCATAGTTGTTCAGTATCTCCTTAATGACCCCTACTTCACTTGAATCGGCCCGACCAAACAAAATAGAGTCATTAGTAAAAAAATAAGTGAGGAATTACCGGTCCAAATCGGCTGATTCTGATTCCGGTCAAGCTTCGTTGTTCAATTGCCTTCCTGATATTCGGGGATAATGCTTCAGCACAGAGCAGAAATAAGTATGGAGAGATGGGGTCTCCCTGCCGGAGTCCCAGGGCTGGTATAATCACCTCTGTCGGCTGACCATTAACAAAGAAAGACATGGAAACCGTTGACACACACATCAGTATCAACTTAAAAAAGTGTTCTGGAAACTCCATCTGTATAAGAACTTGCCTTAAGAAACTTCATTCAATCCAATCATATGCCTTACTCATATCAATTTTGAGTGCAAAATGCCCCCTAGATCCCTTTAATCTAGTTTTCATGTTGTGGAACGCCTCAAAAGCTATAATAGCATTGTTAGTTATTAACCTCCTAGGGACAAAAGTCGATTGAGTATCATAAATAAGGGTAGGAAGGACAATTTTTAGTCTATTAGCAATAGTTTTGGAGGCAATTTTATATAGTACATTGCATAAGGCTATAGGTCGCAGCTCAGCCATCTTGGTCGGGTTTTTAGTCTTGGGTATTAGGGCAATGAATGTATGGTTCAGATCAGTAGGCATGGTTCCTGAGCTAAGAATATCCTGGACATATTTTATCACTTCATCCCCCACAATATCCCAATATGATTGATAAAACAAGGAAGACATACCATCAGGACTAGGGGATTTGGTCAGCTTTATTTGCTTCAGAGCCTCATGGATTTCCTCTCGAGAGTACTGTGCAGTGAGTTTGTTGCGTTGTTCCGCATCTAGTCTGACATCAACAGTAGCAGCAAACTCTTCCCCCTAGTCGGATTCGCTGAGGTGAATAATTCAGCAAAGTAGTTCGAAGCCACCTCCACAATACGGTCCTCTCCCTAGACTAGTTCACCAGCTCTGTATTTTATCCGGGTCAATTTATTGTTTCTGCACCTAGACTTGCACTTGGCATGGAAGAACACAGTGTTGCGGTCCCCTACCCTCATCCAGTCAATGCGAGCCCTCTTCTTCCATTTCTGCTCTTCAAGGAAAAGAATCTTAGAGATTTGTCTAGATATATGCGCCTTTCTTTCCTTTTCACCCGGGTTTAGTCATTCCTGCACCATCGTCAATTCCTGGTTCAAATCCTTCAACTTCCTTTGAATCTCCCTGAATGTCATCCAATTCTACTTTTTTAATTCCGCAGAAACCTTCTGTATCTTTTGTTGAACTGGGATCCATTCTCTAATTTATTTCTTCCATGTCTGATCGATCAGTTCCCTGCAACGATTATTATGCATCCAAATAGCCTCAGAGCGGAACAGTTTGTTGTGTCTCCTGTAATCGGTCTGTGATTGGGTAGTTATCAAAACAATGGGGTTGTGATCCGATGATAGTCTGGGGAGGTGTCGCACAATATTTGGGAAATTTGTATCCAACTCGAAGTGGCAAGGAAGCAATCCAGACGTTCCCAAATAGTTGCACTTCCCGTTCTTCGGTTGTACCAAGTAAATCCCGATCCATCCATACCCACATCTTGCAATTCACAAGCTTCCAAGCATTGCTAAAAAGCTTCCATATTCCGGTCCTCATGCACCTACCCACCTTGTTTCTCCGATGGCCATAAGATTTCATTGAAATCCCCAAAGCATATGAGTGGGAAAACATCCTCCTGGCTTATAAACTACATTAGTTCCCAAGTCATATGCTAAATTGTCATGGTGAATATAGAAATATATGCAGTGGCTAGAATATCGCATAATTTCAAGATCAATTGCCTTCTTCCATCCCAGTATCAGACCTCCACGTTTTCCTATAGCATCCACAAAAAAGAAATTATAATCATCAAAACATTGACTCGGATAACTTGCATTACTTTTCCTTATCCGAGTCTCCATCAGGAAAAGAATGCCTGGGCGTTGTTCCCTCAGGATCCTCTTGAGGGTTCGGAATGTCCAAGAATTATCCATTCCTTGAACATTCCAGCTTATGGTTTTCATTGCTGATGGTGAGGCCCCTGGAAGGCCCCCACCCTTTGGATATCGTTAGACACAACACATGTCTTCTTTTGGTCCTGAGTCTCAATCATCTCAATATCCTCCCCCCAACGACGCTTCCCCGCCCCTCCTTTACGCATGCCACTTATATCCTGATCCCCTGGGCTTTGTTCTACTACTGGTCTTCTCTCTTTCACAATTTTAACTGGCCTAAGCTTTTGCTATGCTCCTGCGTCTACTTTTTGCTTCTGTTTGGAATCGTGACCCCCGTCTACTATCTGTGCAGCCTTATCAGTAGTATGTTCAGTCCCCAATCTCTCCTTCGTTACACTTAGTACCAGTTGTGGATCCAAGGAACGACGAGTTGATACCCCGCAAGATGAGGTGGCCGATGTCGCTGGGTCAGGGGTGTTTACTTTACTAAGGCCGACTTTGGATGTGCATGTCTCCTCTCGACTCCTCGTGAATTTTTCACTCTGCATCTTCATGGGGGATGCCCTCAGTGTTGGGCCATGTGGCCATTCTTCTACTTCTGCGTCACCCGGCATCAGTTCGCAATCGTCGTGGTTGTGGCCCAAGACTCCGCACCAATAGCAATAGTTAGCCAGTCGTTCATAGCGGAAGAAAACTCGTCCTGGTTCTCCCTTGCTATTGCGCACCCTTTTCTTACGAAGAAGTGGTTTCTGAACATCAATGTTGATTCGCAGTCGGACATATTTACCAATGGTTTTTATATCCGTCTCAGCCGTCTGTAGCACGATCCCTACTTTTGACCCTATTATATGTACCATCTTTTGGTTTCTGTGATTCAGTGGTAAGTCATAGATTCGTACCCACATCTGGCAGTGTGCCAGTGGTGTTTCAGAAGGTTTTTCATATCCGTGGACCCCAGCTAATACAATTATCAAAGATCCAAGGTCCCTCGCGTAGGATTTCGTCCCTATCTCTACGCGATTGGAATTCACATACGAAACGTCCATCCTCGCCTTCCTCAATCAGAAAACGATTCATTCGCCATTGTCCTCGTAGAGCAGATGATAGTATGCGGATGTTTAGTGGCTTTTGCATTAGAATGCGTCCCGCGACACACCAACGATCGGTCTGTACTTCCTCCTCCACATTCTCAATTATCTCCCCCTCGCCCTCATTGATCGTTACCTTTTGTAGTAGCTCAGCTACATTGTCAGCCATTTGTATGTATAGTGTTGTACCTGTGATTACCTGAATGTTGGGAAAACAAGTAAAAGTCCACTCCGGCCACACTACGATACCAGCAACGGCAAAGAGACTAGACCTGACCTAGTAAACCTAGGAGGCAGCACATGAGACCACTAGGGCTTAGACATGTATAATATTGATATAAATCAATTAACTTTAGTTCACATTAATTCAATTATTAGTTTAGATAAAAACTAAACCGTTCCTTTGACATATATTATCTATAAGGAACCTATGAATTCATCGTGGTCTAGGCTTCCTACATTCTTTTTTTCTTTTAATTGAACTTTATCCCTAGTAAAAAAACGTTGTTAGATTATTGGCTGCCTGACTCAAGAATTGCATTGCATATGAGAGGAAAGCTTCCCAAACGGAGTTGTATCATTATTCTTAAAAAAAAAAATTATTGTTTCATTCATAAAAAAGTACTGCATTTCGACACAAGTAATTACAAAATTACAATTCAGAAGCGTATCATATAAGTTTGATTTTGTATCTTCAATATGATAAATTTCACAAAGCAATAGTAGACAGTCTGTTTTTTGCACAACGGTGAAAAACACACTCCATCCAGAATTGGACTTTGATACCAGGTGAATATAAACTCGTTACGTGGTACTTAAAAGACCCGAACTATCACCTAGAGAAAGGGAACACGTGGCTCCTCCATACCAAACTGGACAATACGACTCCTTATTAGAGACCTCAACTCAGGAAGTCTCAAAAGACTAAGGCAAGGATCCATCAGTTATAACAATCATGCCCGATCCCATGAATCACGGGTCTAGTAGGCTTGAAGAATATTAAGCCAGATATCTAGACGCATATTCACCTATCAACAGGTGACACGTAGCACATCCCACTCCTCAACTCATAATCGTCTTGAAATACAGGTCTCCAATCAGACTTTATAGTCTTTTTTTTCTCCAAGAATTTACGTATTGATAGACAAAACTCTTTCTGTTTTTCCCTAAAAAATATAATAACACTCATATAAAGACACAAACAACTAGTTTATGTTTGGAAAGGCATACCACAACTACCAATAAAGTTGTTTTAAAGAGAAAAATCGAACTTGAAATTGTGATGCTACCAGTACTAATTGCAATTTCTGTTTCCAACCATTTCATAATCAGGCATCTCCACAAATTTTAAATTATCAATGCGATAAACAAAAAAGGGTACAAATTGAAAGTCCAAAAGCTAATGGTCTTAGTAAAGAAAAGGAAACAAGTGACTAGACATTCACTGAATAACTCTAGTGAACACCTAGGCAAAACAAAAAATTGGGAGAGTAATCTATAGCTCAAAAACACTACAGTTGTGATAACTTTCACTTCCCGTTACAATCTATAATCCCAAAAATATTCTCCCTCCAATCTATTACCTCCCATATGGATGATATCTACCACTACCACTACCACTACCACTGCCACTACCTGAACCACCATACCCCCCTCTACTTCCATAGAAAGAGCCGCCGCCGCCACCGCCGCTTCCTCCGAACCCACCCCCAAGGCTACTGGTGTCATAATTCCCGCCATAACCACCCCCTGAACTACCACTTCCACCAACATACCCACCATAACCCTCACTAGGACCACCGTAACCTGCTCCTAAATCGTACCCCCTGCTAAAGCTTCCTCCATAACGACCAGAATATCCGGAGGCCTGCCCTCTGTAAGCCCCAATGCTACCACTTCCATATCCTCCGTATCCACCGTATTCACCCCCACCATATCCGCCATAACCAACTCTACCTCCATAAACCCCAGTAGACCTATAAGGGCCGCCACCGCCACCGCCACCACCACCACCAAAGCCACTACCTCCAAATCCATCATATGGATTTCCAAATCCACTACCATATGCAGGCCTTGAATCATTATAACGCTTGGATGAGGGTTGTGGAGCGTTTGGCTTCTTTGGCTCTGCCTTCTTGATCTCCACCTGCAAGAGGAAAATGGTTATTCGATTCACAATCTTACAGACTATTTCTAGACATGACAAAATTGATCTGCACAACATCAGTTCTCTTGTGACTGATCAAACTGTCTGATTATAGCCCTAATTCTTCTGACTTCGTGTAATACATAGATAGAAAGCCAGCTGGACATAAAAAAAAAATTAGCATATGATTGACTTTCAATAACTGATATTCACATACCACATTAGCCACTTGACATGGCCACATCATTTGTTTTCACTATTGCCAAGTAGTCAAGTGGCTAATTCTAGTCAGATATCTATATGGAAGAACAAGTAGAAACATAAGAGCATCTATAAATATAGCCATTAGGCCTTTTCGTATCACGTCCATAATTCATCTGGTTAAAAGTAAAAACAAAGTTCAAAGAAGTCCATACTAACAACATTGTACTAATATAACTGGTTAAGCTTCAAACCAATTAAAAAAATACATCTTTCAAAAGTTCAATCAACGCTTGCTACACATAATAAAACAAATTGCTTGGATGTTCATGATAAAAATAAAGGGATTATTAATGGTAACAATACAAATAATAGGGTTACTAATACACATATATGTTCGAGTTTACAGGTTAAGGTATAATCAGAATAACTGGGTTTCTAGGTCATTGAACTTCATTCTGGTCTAGCTAAATCAGAGTGATTAGAGTTTGTGCCAACTTTTAGTTGGAGTTGTGAGTAAAATGGAGAAGATAAAGTTCAAGAGATAGAAAATCAAGAAATTAGTTTTTTGAATTTACTAACGTAGCTGAGATATTTAAAATGATAATAACAATAAAATCTTTCACTTGATTCTGGTGAGTGGTGATAAAGGTTCAACTAAGACTACATCATAAGTGAAAGCCAAATTGATATAAATGGGAACTCTGCTACCAGATTGAAATTCAGGACAAAGTTATAACGAACCACATAGGTTTTTGTGTTGAAAATTGAAACTTATTCGATTTTGAATGTCAAATTTTTAAATTAAGTCACTAACACATCTACTGAGTTTGGAATGATTATGCATGCATTTAAGCTTATCATTAGTCGAACCAGCAAGAAGATTTTATAAGCAGCCAACTATGTTTCAAAACATATAAAATACACAACTATATCATGTGATTTTAGATGAATGCACTTCTAAGAGTTGTTTGCCTTCACATAGACATTATATGATTTTCTATAAATTCAATGTTATGCTTTCTTTTCTTGTGCAGAATGTAGACATATTACGATCCAAATCCCGAACTTTGAAGGATTGAGTTGAGATCTTCAAAAGTTGTAATTTCAAAAACACTAGCACAACTCAAAGGAGTATCAATAACAAATTATTGTGTGGACCACTGCCATTTTGCATTTCTCTCGTGATTATGCGAAGGCCAGTCAAGAAGAGATAAATTTTAAGAACACAAGGAAAAATATGTTGCTAGCAGTAGGTTATCCACTCACCTGAGTTCCAGCCAATTCAAGCCTGTTACCCTTGGCCAAAAGTTCATCTACTGCCTGCTCTGCCTCGAATGTTACAAATCCAAAACCACGAGAGCGATTGGTGGCATGGTCCCGCATGATCTGATGTTCAACGACATCACCATATTGTGAAAAGAATTCCTTCAACTCATCTGCCCATAGATCCAGCCCCATTTATCATTTAAGTAAAATTGCAATGGAAGGCCAGAAACATACAACTGCTTATAGAGTAGATTACCTTCATTAACTGTTGCAGGTATGCCACCAACAAAAATCTTTTTGGTTTTAAAATCCTTAGACCCAATAGCTCCCTTTGGTATTGTTCGTTTTATTTCTACCTAAAGAATCCAAAGACGAAACAAAAAATTGATAAATGGGATACAAATACTAAACTGAAATAAGTGTTCAAAAGTTCCCATTGAAAACTAAAAATCAAACTCAACCATACTTGCTTTCCATTAATAACATGATTATCTTGAATAACTTGGTCAACAACTGAGGGATCTGCATATGTGACAAAGCCAAACCCACGAGGTTGGCCAGTTTTCCGGTCCTTCATTATAACAGAATCTGTAAGCTCGCCATATAGTTCAAAATGCTTGATAAATTGTGCTGCACAAACAAACATAATAACAAAATATGTAAAAGAACTGAAACTAGTTTTAAATTGAAATACACCATCAATGACTGAGTGCAGGACTAACCAGAAGTAGTCTCTCTCGCCAAACCTCCAACAAATATTTTTCTGCAACATTTTTTATGTGAAATAATAAAAAAAAAAAAAAAAAAGAATTCAATCAATTTTCAGAGCTAAGGTTCCTCAATAAAGTTCAAGTACAATGCAGAAAGTACTTCAATGAGAAGAAAAAGAAAAAAAAAAACAAACACGCAATAAGTTAGAAGATCTAAGATGCATTACTAATACTATGATATCCATTACGTGAGCATGTAAATAAATTCAGTTGGATTAGGAGACTAAAAATCCAAGATTTATCTTACATAAGGCAAAAAACTTCATCCTAACATTAGAAAACAAATTTATTCAAATAAAAAAAAAAAACTAAAGATTTCCCTTTCATCATTGCCCCCATTTTCCAACAACCAGAACATAATTAGAGTAAGAATAAAGGTAAAAGGTATCTATCTTTTGTGCATTTCAAAAAAATTAGTAAAAGAAGAAAGAAAGTACCCAGGACTAGCTCCATCTCCAGTATGAGAATGGGATTTATCTTCTCCAGCATGGAGGTCGGCGTATTTGACATCGTTAGTTTCTCCTCCAGGAACCGAATCTTGGTCTTGAGCATCCATGGTTTATTGGATTAGTGAATACCGAATCAAGAAATTGGCGAATCAAATGTTCCAAGAAGAAGAAGAAGAAGAATATGAAATGGAAACCCTAGAGAAGAAAAGAGAGGATAATTTGTTAACTTGTTGTCTTTCTTTCTTTCAAATTGGGAGCCCTTAAAAGCAGTAAACCCCTCAAGTGGCTCTGTAATATATCTTCCGATTGGTCACCACCTTTAACTTTATTTTACCGGCTAACCCGGGTATTAAATTTAAACCTGTACACAGGTTACCCATCCCATCTGTCTACTTATATATATATATATATATATATATATATATATATATATAAAATTACAATTAAATCTTATAAAAATTAATTCTTAATATTTTATTATTTTTTATATTTATCATAAATAAAGTATATTTTTATAAAGGGTTAAGGTGTAAAAATATCTCTAACATTTCGGGTCAGGAGCAATTTTACCCCTAACGTCTAAAATGGTGCAATTTTACCCCTAACATTAAAAGTCAAGAGCAATTTTACCCCTAACGTTAATAAATTGGGTCAATTTGAGAAATAATGCATCAAACTGTCTTCTCGGTCATGAATCTTGTCATCTACACTTCATACGTGTGTCATTTTGTCAACAAATCATAAACATATGTTGGGATGTAAAAAAAATAAAAAAAATAAAAAAAAATACTGTCTTTTTGTAGGAATAAGACAAAATAAATTCAAAAAATTCACCAAATTTATAAATATTAATCTAAAATTCTATTATTAAATTATAAAAAACATGAAATACTTTTTTCAGAACAAATTGTTATGCAATTGGTGTTGAATAAGGAACAAAAATATCTGTGTTTTATAATAGTGTCTAAAATTGACCCAATTTATTAACGTTAGGAGTAAAATTTCTCCTGACCCAAAACGTTAGGGGTATTTTTACATCTTAACCCTTTTATAAATTTCAGATCCATTTCATAAATACAAAATCTTAAATATAATATAGATTCCTAATTTATAAACGTTAGTCCATAAAATATATTAAAAATAATGATTTATTTTATTTAATATAATTCGATTTATTATTTAATATAGTTATAAATATAAAAAATTATTTGAAAAAAAAAATATAGATAATTTTTTAAAATTAATTTTCTTTGTAAATTTTTCCAATAATGATTGTTATCTATATTGTCATGTCAGTTTTTCAAGATACAATTCTTTTCTATTACAAATTTTCTTAAATCTTCCATCATCCTATAATTATTTTATAAATACATGAGTAGAATTTCAATTCAAAATTTAAATACATTTCATTCTCCTGTTGCTTGTTAATGACATTATTTTCAATTCATCAGCACTCAATTAATATTTTAATATAAAATAGTTAGAAAAATTACAAAAAAAAAAATTATGTAGTTTGTATCATTTTCAAACATAAACGATGTGGTTTAAAAATTAGCAAATAAATATCTTGAGGTTGATTTCGTTAGCAAACATAGTCCAAATTGACTAACAGTGATAAAAAAAATACCAAAAGTTAAAAGGAATAAAGTTAATTTTGTCCTTATATTTATTTATTTTTTAAATTAACCCCTTATTATCTAATTATCATAAACAAACTCTAAAATAAAAAATAAAAACCAAATACACCATCTTCTCAATCTCCCTTTAATTTCTTATTTTTCTTCTTCTTTCTCTCTCTTACCTCTCCTCTTTGTTAATTTCTCTTTAAAATCAATTGAATTAACAAAATGCTAATGCAGCTTCATTTTCGACATTATTAGCTTCATTTTTTCCGTTCTCTTTCACCGATTGTTAGATTACCTGAAACCATAGCTTTGGCTCATCTTTTAGTGTTTCAGACTCTTTGGAATGGAAGCTTCCTCTCTATCACCATCCCGGTTCTCTTTTTCACTTTGTCAATCTCCCTAATGAAGATCTCGCTCGAAACATCGCCAATCGAAATTGGCCATTTCTTCTCACTCATCTTTTACCATTATTGTATTGGTTGTTCTCTTGATTTCTCCGCATAAATGATCAATATTCAATTGCATTGTGTTTTTTTGTTAATTATAAAAAAGTACCTTGTGGTTTGGTCGATTTGCGATGTAGTACCTGTGGTATTTTTTTTGGGCTAATTACTAATCTAGCCTATTTGAAGGGATCCATTAACATATTTGACCCACTTTGCTTCCATCTCACCAAATTAGACACTTTCATCCACTTTGAACAATAATACCCTTATTTCAATTCACTTTCTTCCTTAGACTCTCAACGTTTTTTTTCGCCATCCCAAACCGACAAAAGCGGCATTACCGCCAAGTCTAGAGAGAGAAAAGACGGTGGTTTATAGAGAGAGAAAGAAGAGATTATGAAACTCTATTACGAAAATGGTATTGTTTCAATTTCCTCCATTTTTGTCGCATTTGTGACGAAATTTGTCACATTGCGTCACAAATGTGACAACAGTTGTCACATCTGTGATGCATTTCGTCACAAATGCGACAACATTTGTCGCATCTGCGACAAGTTGTCGCATTTGTGATGAAATTTGTCGCATTTGTGACAACATTACTCATGTCGCAGGTGCAACAGCGTAGGTGCGACAACTGTTGTCGCATTTGTGATGAAATGCGACAAATTTCGTCACAAATGCGACAAAAATGGAGGAATTTGAAACGATACCATTTTCTTCCACATAATTCTTCTTCACCGCTAAAAAATCAAACGATACCATTTTTTTCCACATAATTCTTCTTCTTCTTCTTCCACATAATTCTTCTTCTTCACCGCTAAAAAATCAAACGATACCATTTTCTTCCACATAATTCTTCTTCTTCTTCCACATAATTTTTCTTCCATATAATTAAATTGCCCTATTTAGACCCCTTCAGTTGAAACGAAGAAGAAGAAGTTGAATGGAACTAGGGGTATATTTGTCCAAAAGGGATGAAAGTGCCTAATTTGGTGAGATGGAAGCAAAGTGGGTCAAATATATTAATAGATCCCTTCAGTTGGTCTAGATTTATAATTTGTCCCTTTTTTTGCAAACACAACCTCGAGGTTGTCCCTGTTAGCAAAATCAAGAAAACGGCAGTGATTCTGTTAAATCACTGACGTGGCACAGGGGCAATTTCAGAAAAAAAAAATTGCATAAAATGTTCAGATATCCCCCTGAACTTGCATAAAATATTCAGTTAACCCCCTAAACTTGTATAAAATGTAATCAATTAATCACTCAGTTATAAAAAAAAGTAAGTTAATGTGGAAGATGTATTGCATGTGTCTTAAAAAAGTAAAATATTAGAGAAGACAAACTTTACAGTTGAGCAAGTAAGGACTTAATTTTTAATATATTATATGAATTATGTAATAACATTCTAAGGCGTTTGTAACACATCTTCCGCATGCAGCTTACTTTTTTTGCAATCAAGTGATTAATTTATTACATTTTATGCAAGTTCAGGGGGCTAACTGAACATTTTATGCTAGTTCAAGGGGCTATGGGGCACTTTGAAAGTTCAAGGGGTCAATTAAGCTTTTTGGAAAAGTTTAGGGGGCAAATGATGTATTAAGCCTTATATTTATATTAGATATAGGTAATGTTAATAATTATATTTATTTATCTAATTAGTAAACCTATTCGGACTAGGATTCTAATTAATTGTTTTAATCTAAACAAACTAGGTTTAGGAAATTGAAACACTATAAATCACCATCCACCGTATGTGTTTCGGCCAACACAATTGACAGGAAGAAAATATTCTTTTGACTTCCACTCAAATGATTACATTTCTCGTTTACTCCCTCTTTGATCTCGTGTTGATTCCTTTACAGGCAATCCATTTTGATTTATATTCATTGGTTGATTAATAACGTTTTCTTTTGTTGTTTCTGTTCGTGATAAGACAGTTGATTTCTACGTGGGCACTTTGTTTGCAACGTGTAGATATTTCTTCAAGCAAGGTACACATGTTTAATCCCTTCTAATATAAAATAATGATTACTGATGCTCCAACAACCTCTCGCATAAAATGGATTTCCGTTTCATTATCACATCTCACTTATTCTTGGGAAAAGGAGATGGATAAAAAAAAATAATATTTATGTTGCGTCTACCTTTGTCTATGTTCCTTTCAATTTGGGTATTTTCATTGAATCATTCATAAGTCTGAATATAGTCTGAGGTTCATATTGTGAGTCTAATCTGGTCTTTTATATCGGAGATTGTAGGTATTGACAACACCAACTGATCCGAGTTTTTGAACCCTTAGAGTTAGTTACGGCCTGGACTATGGAATCGCATACTAAGAACTGGCATAGGACGAGTCAATTCCATCCTTTTACGTTTATACAATATTAATTCAATTCATAATTACACTTGAATATTGTTTGAATTACTCACTTTATCGTATCATCACTACTACATTCGTAAGAATTTATAGTTGATCTGGATCAATTTAGAATTAGGAGTAGTAATTAATATAAACATAACTCAAATCCTGAGGATTCGATACCTAGACTTCACCAGATTTATTACTTGATAACAATGGGGTACACTTATGCCTTAGTGAGTCTTTGAGCGTTAGCTCCGAGGCACATCAGCGAGCCAACATCTTCTTACACTATTCCATTTTCCCTTTCACATGACACAGGATACATGACAGACATTAGTTTTCGTGTCGTTTGATTGTTTTTCGTGACAGTATATTAAAATTATGTCATCTGAAAGCTTAAATGTAAACCAACTCAATTCACATGTGGCCTTCCAATGACACAATTCTGTCATCTAAAGAAAACACACGTTAAATCAAAATTTACTTAATCATCAGATGACACTTGTGATAAATGATTGTCATTGAATTCAGAAAACAAAAAAAACGGCAATGAAATTTCACTTACGCGGCCAACTAAAACTGATATGAAATTTAAGGCGCCCAATACGTTTGCCTAAAATTTCAGCTCATATATAAATCATCTCTCTCATGCGAAATCCCTAACTAGGTTTTGCCTGCAACTTAGTCTTCATCTCTCTCACCCTTCTCTTTGGCTATCTCTGGTTGCTTTCTACATGCAAATCATCGGGTCGAACCACGGTAATAGTAAGCCATATTTACTTCGTTCCTCGATGTATTAAAGTGCCATTGTTCCTTATCTTTTCCTCATCTGATTTACTCTTGCGTATATGGATGTCAGCATCTGGAATAAGGATTTATTAATTTTCAGACTTATTGTTGAAAAGGTTAGATCTCTTGCTTAGATACATTGATTTTACTATATTCATTGTTAGATTCACTAAAGAAAATCTTGGGTCTTTATCTTTTTTAACCTAGGGAAATATACTTCATGATGCTGTTGTGGGTGATGCTGAGATAGGTAGATTTTGCTCTTTTTATTTGCAAATATTATTAACATTATGTATTATGAACTCATCTGATTCCTTTTTATTTGAACACAATATTTGCAGGGATAGTAAGAATGCTTAAGTACATGGGAAGGCTGATTGAAGAGATGGTTAATCAGTTCATGTCTATAACATATGGGAAGATTTCTTTAACTTATTGAGTGTATATATTGTTATGTAGGTTTGAAATGATTGGTTGCATGTATCTTCCACTTGGCTTGTTATCTTATAGCATTCATCATGGTGATAGGTTTCGATGCTATCAACATAAGTTTTAAACATGTGGTGACAACATCACAAACTTCAACAATGTGCTCATTTTTCAACGAGTACAATCCAAGTGGTAGGTAAATAGTAAAGGAGATTCAAGTTATGGAACTGTTTGGTGCTACTTGTATGAAGCATGTGGTCAAGTGTTGTGAACTTTTATGGTTCATTGAGCAGGTATGAAGCATGTAGCAAAGGGTTATGAGTGAAATTGTAAACATATCTGTTTCCTTCACTTAAATAATGATGTTGCAACTAAATAAAGAAGGGTTGTGTATGTGTATTGCTATGAACTGATGTCATTTTTATACCTTAGTCAGATATGAGTATGTGATAAAAGGTTGTGTATAGGAATTTCTATGAACTGATTTCGTTTGAATAATGATGCTACAACTAAATAAAGAAGGGTTGTGTATGTGCTATGAATTGATTTCGTTTGTATATCGTAGTCATACATGAGTATGTGATAAAGAATGGTTGTGTATGTGTATTGCTATGAACTGATTTCCTATTTATGATTGATGTTCTGTTTATGGAAGCTAGAACTGACTATGAGTATGTATATGAAGCATGAGTGAAATGTTCACTTGAATAATTATGCTGCAACTAAATAAAGAAGTGGGTTGTGTATTGATATGAACTGATTTCGTTTGTATGAAGCTTGCATTTATGTTCTGTGAGTGGCTATACTCTTATAAGGAAGGGTTGTGTTGGTATGAACTGATTGGTTGCATGTATGATGTTGTTATGGGTGATGATGAGATACATATGAAGCATACATAGTAAAAGGATATATTTGTTTCATTGACATATATGTGAGTTGTATTGCTATGAACTGGTCTTGTTTATGGTTAATGTTCTGTTTAGGAAGCTAGAACTGAATATGAGTATGTGTATGAAGTATGATCATGTTTATGGTTGAATATATATGAACTGATTAGCCATGCTCTTATACTATATATTTTCATTGAGTATGTATATGAAGCATGATCCTACGAGTTATATTGGTATATGAAATGACTAAGTATGGACATGCTTTGAGTATATGTGATTGGCCATACTTTTGTACTTTGAATGTTCATTGAGCATGTATGAAGCATGTAGTAAAGGGTCATGAGTGAAATTGTATCCATACTTTTATACTTTAGATGTTCATTGAGCATGTATGAAGCATGTAGTAAAGGGTCATGAGTGAAATTGTAGACATGCGCTTATACTTTAGATGTAGTAAAGGGTCATGAGTGAAATTGTAGATATACTCTTTTTTTGATTATGCATAAACTGATTTCGTTTGAATAATGATGCTGCAACTAAATAAAGAAGGGTTGTGTATGTGTATTGCTATGAACTGATTTCGTTTGTATTTACTATGTATCTTCCAAGTGGCTGGTACATAATAAAGGATATTCAAATTGTGAAACCGCTTAGTGCTACTTGTATATACCTTAATCAGATATCAGTATGTGTATGAACCATGATCATATTTATGGTTGATGTTCTGTTTAGGAAGCTAGAACTAAGTATAACTATGCTCTAAATTGGGTATGTATATGAAGCTTGCATGTATGAACCATAGTCATTTAGTGAAGCATAGCTAGTCATATAGTCAACTAAATATCATTTACTATGTACCTTCTACTTGGCTTGTTATCTTATAGAAAAGCATTAAGCATGGTGATAGGTTTATGAAGCTATCAGCACAAGTTTTGGATTTGCTTCATCACCATGCTCACTTTTCAATGAGTACAATCCAAGTGGCAGGTACATAGATTCGAGTTGTGGAACTACTTAGTGCTACTTGTATGAAGCATGTGGTCAAGGGTTGTGAATATATATCAATTTAGGAATATACTTATCTATAGGAATAAGTTGTCTACTTAAATAGCATGTTCTGTATCACTTGAATATACATATATTTAGGAATAAGTTGTCTACTTTGTATTACAAAAAAGGAAATTATGCAAAGGGGGCATGATGTGTGAATAGCATCGAAGGAGGTTTGCATGCTAAACAAATATTAGAGTTGGATGGTGTGGAGCACTAGAGAGGTATGAAAGGCAAATTGAAGATCAAATTGATTACCAAGTAGACTGGTAATCAATTTGTTATTCGATTTGCCTTTCATGCCTCTCTAGTACTTCACACCATCCAACTACAATGTTTGTTTAGCATGCAGACCTCCTGGGATGCTATTCACACATCATGCCCCCTTGCATGCTATTCGCACACCATGCCCCCTTTGCATGCTCTTGAGTCCATCTCTTGGCAGTTGAAACATAACCTGCCTTATTGCTGATGTATCGCTAACCAATTTGTTCTTGGCCAGGAAATAGCCCCTCAATGAAGGACTCTATCAGCATTCCATAAATATGCCACATCATCTAGAAAATGTATAGATAAATTAGACCCCAAACATAGATAAATAGCAGCATCTTATCATGGCAGCAGGAAAGGAAGGGCAAGCAAGTAGCTGGGGAAGAGATACCATCCCCAAAGGTCTAATATTAGGATGATAAATCCTAGTCCTGAAGCAAAACTGAGAATAAGAATAATTTCATGAGTGTATATGCATATATTTGAACTGATTACAATATATTAATAAGTTTGTGTTCTTACAACTAGAGGTGTGAAAGTGAACTGGAGAGGAAGTGGATATCGACTTTGTATACACCTCCTTCATACGTGGTGTGTTGAGGGCCCTTGATCATGACATTCCATTTCAGTTGGTCTCCATTCTCAGAACATGCATATATAGCAGCAAGCGTGAATTAACAGAAATATAAAAGGAAGAACAATGCACAACATCTGGGTGAGTAAGGCATATACCTGAAATATTGAGAAGCCACTTAGGTGACTCCTACTGGAGTTGGGCCAACTCCAACTCAACGCGATGATGGAGGCGTCGAAGATCAGACATGATCGATATAAACTAGGGTACGTATACTGCTGGGTTATGGACTTTTGAAGAATGTCGTAAAAGCTTTATTTTATACTGTGGGTGGGTAAGTGAAAGGTCTAGGAAGGGGAAAGGGTAAATGGGTGTAGGGCGTCTGAAGATGATCTGTACGTAATTAATGAAATGCATTTGGTTTTGCAAGATATCAAGACCTAGGGATTATAAGCCTAATAATGACTTTAAGATATGCAGATCCAGTTCGATTTTGTTCCCCAATTGGATATGTATTGCTTATTTTTTTATATTAATTACATTCAGAAATTTATTTGTACAAATGTAAACAGATTATGAGCATTGGTCTCCAATTAATTTAAAACCATTGATATATTGTATTTCATGTTCATTTGAGTATGTTTCATTATTCAGGTAAAAACTAGAAATTCATTCGAAGAAGAAAGCAAATAGCTACATCTAATTAAAAAAAATATCATCTAAACAACAATAGAAAGACAAAAAAATAAATGAATCTATCATCTGAAAATAAATCAATTGACATGATTGATTAAGACATATACCATCTGAAACAAGCTACAACGATAGAAATTATTATACAAACTATCATCGCAAATACCAATATGCAAATTTTCCATATATCTCCTTGACGTTTTTTATTATTATGATGTCATGCAATCTCCTTATAGGTGATGGTAATTTAAATAAGCTGTCATCCTAACACGCGTAATATGACAGCCTACAAATAGGCTTATGTCATGTGACATGCCTTCATATGACAGAACATAACCGTCGTCTGAAGGTCCCTCAAACGGCAGCGAGCCCCGTGACAGTTTTATTTCTTGCGGGATGATGATTTTTAATCGTCATTTGAAAAGGCTATTTGGTGTAGTGTTAGTCAAGAAGGCCAACAACAAGTGGCGGCTCTGTGTAGACTTCACAGACCTGAACAAAGTATGACTAAAGGATTTTTAGCCTCTTCCATACATCGACATGCTTATTGATTTGATGGTGGGGTATGCCATCTATTCCATGTGTGATGCGGCTCAAGGATACTACTGGATCCTCATGAACCCATATGATAAGGAGAAAATGAGTTTTACCACCCACGAATGGGTATACTACTATAATGTTATGCCTTTCGGGCTTAAAAATGCTAGAGCAATGGACTAGAGGCTGATGAATGAGATGTTCAAAGATTTGACCGGGGACAAAATGGAGGTTTATGTGGACGACATGATCATCAAGAGCCGTGTGAGGGAAGAATATGCCAAAGACCTTAACACGGTTGTTAGACGAGGTGTCGCGGCCTAATCTCCCGAGCGGACCGGGGGGTGGACACCTCATGGCGACGTAAGCGGTGATTGGCGCTGAAAGCAACCAATCGTGGAATCAAGCTGCTCGGTAGGACCGGAGCTCGGAGATATGGAAGAGTCGCCATCCACGAATGGGAAAATGAACACCGATCCCTTGCGGGAGACCGGTGTGGGTTCGAGAAACTTAGGTACGAGCCGAGAAGGCTAGCTCCTTTCCGGAGAAAGGCTACTAGGCACCCCGACATCGCCCGGTTATGAACCACCGGCCTCCTACTCAGCATGTTAGGCGATAACGGACTAATCGTATATTCCTTTAAGTTTAAAATTCATTTGAAACCTTTTCTTTCTCGTTTTGAAAACCGTTTTGAGCATATATTATTGAAAAGCCACTTTGGTAAAGAATCACCCATTTACATCAGTTCAAAAATACATAGGAAAGAGAGGGGGAGAAGGAAGAATTGATTTATTTACAACGTGATTTATGTTCCGTGTTACATACTAATTCTATACTAATTCACTTCCCCAAAACGAGTTCATTTACATGGTTCGCACCTTAATCGCCGTTGGAACGATTTAGGTACGTTTCAAAACCCCGTTTGATGAAGTTCACCCGAATCGCCGTTGGAACGACTCAAGCGTTTGAAAACATCAAGATAAAAACCTTTAATAAGAAAACGTGGTTAAGCATACAAGTCAATTTATTTTGTACAAATCATTTAAGAAAACGATTCAAAAACTCTATTATTCACAATGAAAACGATTTTAATTACAAGGTTCGCTTAATCCGTCGTTGGAACGGACTAAGGTTTTAAAGCGTGATGTTTTGGGAAATGATTTTGAAATGTCAAGAAAACACTATTTATTTACATTAGGAACTTCTAAAAACTCATTAGTTTAAATAATTAAATTGAAAACTCTTTTTGTGATTTATTTTCCCCTTTTTCCTTAGTGGATTCTCTACTTGTTATAATTACAATAATAAACATATTTAAACCAAAATTCACTCCCAAATAAAACCCATTTGAAACATGGACCCCTAAATGGCCCAAAAGAATATAGAAAATAATATAAACATATATATATACATTTTAATCCAAAAAGGAAATATGAAATAAAAGTTAATGAAAAGAGACTATATAATACATATATGAAAATACTAAATATAATACATTTATACTTTAAACATGTGAAAATAGTAAATAAAACTCCTAGATAAGAAAATAACATTTGTCACCAAAATAGTTTTATTTAATAATAACTAATATAGCCCAAATATCCCAAAACTATATATATACATAACTAATGTAATTTTAAATGTCAAAAATAATATATATTTATCCACTAATATTTACTAATTATCTCCAAAATGCTCAAGTAAATAACATTTAAAATAAAATCCAATATAACTCAAATGAATGAAAAAGGAAATATATATATACATATACTTATAATAGATCAAATTAATGAAAAATAATATATAGACATTCTAAATAACTATAGGTACCAAATATCTAAAAAATAGTTTAAAAGTATATATTACATAACTATATATATGTATACCAAGGATCAAAAACTTAAAAGTTGAGAAAGAGGGACTAAAACAGCATTTTTTACATTCCAGCAGATTTACCGACGGAAAATCCGTCGGTAAACAGCAATTAGTGACAGAAATGGCAAATTACAGCAGCACTCCAATTATTTCCAGATTTATTCAGAAGCTTTAAATTAAATCTAATTCAATCGTTTTGGATTTCCGAACTACCAAAAATGGATCATAGTCAATAACGGACGTTCCTAAAACGACGTTTTTATTTTAAAACGTTATTTGGAAATTCTTTTAAATTACAACTTATAATTACAACGTCTTTAATACCCGAACTACCTTTTTATCGGATCACGGTTCGTATTGGGATATCAAAACGAGGTTTTTTATTTTAAAACAAAACCAAATTTTATTCAACACGAGACAAGAATTAAATAAATACGGTAAATTAAATAAAACGTGATAAAATAAATGAATAACTAAATAAATAAAAACTATAACATAAAAATAAATAGAAGAAGGAAATAAATTAAATAAAATAAAAGAGTCTAGTCCTCGGATAATACCTTAAATTCGGTATCTGACAGTCGAAGCCGATTGATTCCACGAGTCGTGATTTTCCGGTTTTTTGTGTTTTTTAGTAAAAATTTAACTTTGGGAAAATTTGGATTTTTTTGGGAAAAAAAATATTTTCTCCAAAAAATTGACTTTCTCTCTCTAAAAATGTTTAGAGTGAGAAAGCTCCAAAGAATCTCCATCTCTCCCCTTTCCAAATGCATGGGGATCCGTGCCTTTTATAGGCAAACGGGTCCCCGGACAAATGGACGACGCCTGAGTAAAATCGGGCGTCGCCCAAGGGGGTTGGGCGGCCGCCCAAAGCATGTTGGGCGGCCGCCCAACCTTGCGTTGGGCTACCGCCCACCATTGTTGGGCGGCCTGAGTAAAATCGGGCGTCGCCCAAGGGGGTTGGGCGGCCGCCCAAAGCATGTTGGGCGGCCGCCCAACCTTGCGTTGGGCTACCGCCCACCATTGTTGGGCGGCCGCCCAACAATTGTTGGGCGAGCGCCCAACGCGAGGTTGGGCGTGCGCGTCCAACTACCGTTGGGCGTCCGCCCGATGCGGTTGGACGCTCGCCCAACGGCCGCCGGGGCGCGTCTCGCGCCGCCGGGCGTGCACGCCCCCTGCGGCCGTCGAGCTCATGTTCCGCGCCGTCGGATATCCACGCGTCGTGACCGCCGAACGTGTGTTCCGCGCTGTCGGGCGAACACGCCCCGTGGCCAACGAGCGCGTGCCTCGCGCTGCCAAGCTCGTGCATTGCTCGGACGTCGAGCGCGTGCTATTCCTAGTTGGATGCGTGCGTCCGACGGGCGTCGAGCGCGCGCTTTGCGTCGTCGAGCGGGTGTCCGACTGTCGTCGAACGCGCGCCGGCCGGCGCTAAGTACTCGCACCATGCCGCTAAGCATTCGCGAGCCATCCAACCAACAACAGCGACCCACCGTAACTTATTTATTTTATTATTTTTTTTCGAAACTTCCGGAATCAATCGCTTCCACCGTCTTGTTTTCAGGTTTTCGTCACAGGTCCTCCGACTCGGTGTCTACAGTTGCCCCTACTTTGCTATTTTGACAGTGATGTGTGTGTTTTGAAAACGTTTTTTGCTAACGCACACATGCAATGTAAAACATATAAAAAGTAAAAGACACGTAAAGAGTAGGAGGGAGAATACATGACCTTCGCGCTGCGCACTCCGGTGTTGTTTGTCGATTCTTTCTAGCCCTGCCTCTGAATCGGCCGTCGGTGGATGTTTTTCTCTCGGAATCTAGCGTACGTTGACTATGGGTAAGAATGGCTCAAAAGCAACCTCGGTCGTGGACCGTAGGTAAGATGGCTAAAAAACTACCTCGGTCGTGAACCGTAGGTAAGATGGCTAAAAAGCTACCTCGGTCGTGAACCGTAGGTAAGATGGCTAAAAAGCTACCTCGGTCGTGAACCGTAGGTAAGATGGCTAAAAAGCTACCTCGGTCGTGAACCGTAGGTAAGATGGCTAAAGAGCTACCTCGGTCGTGAACCGTAGGTAAGATGGCTAAAAAGCTACCTCGGTCGTAAACCGTAGGTAAGATGGCTAAAAAGCTACCTCGGTCGTGAACCGTAGGTAAGATGGCTAAAAAGCTACCTCGGTCGTGAACCGTAGGTAAGATGGCTAAAAAGCTACCTCGGTCGTGAATCGTAGGTAAGATGGCTAAAAAGCTACCTTGGTCGTGAGCCGTAGGTAAGATGGCTAAAGAGCTACCTCGGTCGTGAACCGTAGGTAAGATGGCTAAAAAGCTACCTCGGTCGTGAACCGTAGGTAAGATGGCTAAAGAGAAACCTCGGTCGTGAACCGTAGGTAAGATGGCTAAAGAGCTACCTCGGTCGTGAACCGTAGGTAAGATGGCTAAAAAGCTACCTCGGTCGTGAACCGTAGGTAAGATGGCTAAAAAGCTACCTCGGTCGTGAACCGTAGGTAAGATGGCTAAAAAGCTACCTCGGTCGTGAACCGTAGGTAAGATGGCTAAAGAGCTACCTCGGTCGTGAACCGTAGGTAAGATGGCTAAAGAGCTACCTCGGTCGTGAACCGTAGGTAAGATGGCTAAAAAGCTACCCCGGTCGTGAACCGTAGGTAAGATGGCTCAAGGGCAGAAAAGTTCTTTCTAACGATTCTGAATTCTTTTAAAACACCATTGTCTGGAGCTAGTGTCTCGGAGGTTTAATGGGAACGTGTTTTGGTCTGGAATGATATAGACTAATGATTATTTTTCTGTTGACTGTTATCTGTATTTTGACTGGTGTCACTGTTCTGTAAAAATTGGCTGTTGTCTGGAGTTCATATCTTGACAGTATTGGTTGCTGTCTGAGAGAAATGCGGGCTGAAACGGACTGCAAATCAGAGGTCTGTGCACCTGGTAATTAATTATTTACTTTTTACCTTTATGTCACATCGTAATTTCACTATTTACGGGAATGCCATTCCCTCTTCCTATATAAGGTGGTGGGGTTTCATTTCAACCCCACACCTTCTCTCTCTTCTTTCTCTCTCTAGACTTTGATTTGGATTATCCTCGGGATGGATTTGGATGAATGCGATGGCACGAGAGGCATGGATGAGGTTTACGTGAACCTGGATAGAGTGGACCCTTTCCACGACCCTGAGACGCATCTGAGCCGGACACGCTGCAACGAGGTAAGTGATTTCTCACTTTTGTTTGATTCAAATGCTAGGCTTTAGTATTCCTATCCGAACATGATTTGCATGCTAACTTTTAGATTGCCTTAGAGGACTTTAGCTAGAAAACATGAATTTCTTCACTTACAAGTAACACTTGTTTGTTTCTGTGTACGAACGCGCGTTATATGCATGTGAGTAGTAACCCTGCGAATTCCTGCATGCTAACAGTAAAAATAACGTGAATAGTAAAAACGTGAATAGTAAAAACGTGAATAGTGACAACTTAACTAATGCACGTGAATAGTGAAAACTTAACTAATGCATGTGAATAGTAAAAACGTGAATAGTGCACGTGAATAGTGAAAACTTAACTAATGCACGTGAATAGTAAAAACGTGAATAGTAAAAAAACGTGAATAGTGAAAACTTAACTAATGCACGTGAATAGTAAACTTAACCTATGCTCCTTGTCAATGCGGACGGGAGTGGATTAAAGAATTAACTAAACCTTACATGAGCGACCCTAAAGGAGAGACTTTTATAGAAAGTTGGCCCTAATTGACCAGATGTCTCTAGGTTAGATAATGAAAGAATACCTAGTCTTAACGCGTTTTCATCAATCGTACGCTTTAGGAATCGTATTTAAATTTTCCTGTCTTGTTCTTTCTAGTTCATCGAGATTTCCGGGACTACGGCCGAGATTCATTCGTGGTATGCTAGGCTAGGCGCCACGGCGAGAGCCCGTGTGCACGAGTTGGGCTTCGAGCCCTTTATTTCAGCGCTGCCCCACACCAACGGGGTATGCGAGCGGTGGGTTGACTCGACCCATACCTTCCATCTTTCCTTTGGGGAGATGACCATCTCGCCCAGAGATTTCTCTTTGTTGACAGGGCTGCGGGGGAGCAGCACTCCAGTTCCCTTTCATTTCGACCTGATGCGACCGCGGGTTGACCTCGCTAGGCTTGCTGCTTTGATTGGGCCGGGAGTTTGTCCAGGCGCCAGATCTACTCCGGCGAAGTTTGTTTCTACTGCGAGCCTTTTGAGTCGCCGGGATTTTTGCGAGACGGACGATACTGACTTGGCAGTTCGTAGTTTCTTAGTGTATACTCTGAGCGAGACCATTTTCCGCACCAAGGGCGGAAAGGTACACGCGGGTCTTATTCAGGCACTCGGTGATTTGGATACGGCGGCTTCCTATGATTGGGCGGGGGCAGGTCTAGCCTTTCTATATAAATTTTTGGATCTGACTTGCCGGAAGCGCAAGGACTTCGGTGGTTACACCTTTGCCCTGCTGGTACGTGACGCGCCCTTGACTCGCCCATTTTATCTTCTTCGCGCTTTTCACACTTATAATCTTTGTTTTTACCGCAGGTTTGGGCGTATGAGAGGCGGATTCTTCCCAGTCAGTCTCGGCCTCGGCCACGAGTACCGAGGCTCCCCCTCATGACCCGATGGAGAGATTTTGACCTAGGCGCTGAGAGGAGACGAACGGTGGCGCGGCTCCTAGATTGGATTGACTCGCGGACCTTGGGACAGGTAGATGTCGTCTAGTCGTGCTAGATTCTTGTTTGAACCGTTCTGACTTTCTCTTTGTGTTTTTTTTTTTTTTAGATTAAGTTCAGGTGGGACGACCTCGACTTCGGTCCCGATTACATGTATGTATCTGTGATCCAGGAGCAGCAGTGCATGCTCACCGGCCCCTGCGTGCGGGCATGGTATTTGGGGGACCGAGGCATCACCGGGGTTAGTGACGCACACTGGACACCGGGTGAGATTCCCGTTTCCATGTTCGCGGTGCGGACCATGCCCCTGTCGGTCATCCGTCAGGACTTGACCCATCGGTTTATCGGTAGAGAGGTGTGGGTTCATGCCGGGGGCCGTGATCCCTGCCTATCGACTCTGTTGAGCGCGAGGGATGCCCCAGCGGTAGCGATGGAGGTGGATCCGGTGGCAGACGTATTTTCGAGGGAGGCTGTCGCGGCAGTCTTTGGTCAGGAGGAGGTCCCGGTAAGTGATTCCGCTTTTTACCTTTTATTCATGAGATGGTCAGCGGTATTTATTGTGTTTTTATTTGCAGGAGGGGTCCTGGAGGAGCGCTCACCGGTCGGACTTCTTTGACGGTACTCGAGCTCAGACATCCGCGGGCGAGCCACCCTACTATATCGGCGAGTCCTCCAGTGCTGCCCGACCGGAGAGGTCTTCCCTAGGCGTGCCCGTACCGGACTACGGGAGAGATTTTGCCACGGTTTGTTACGATGAGTCCGGGGCAGCTTATGCGGGGGTCGAGGCGGCTCCTTCTATCTTCACCTCGAGGGTCCCATTTGATCCTTCAGACGCTTCTTTGACTACGAGAGAGACCTGTACAGATTATGTGGGACTGTCCGGTTACCTCCGAGACCGCCTCAGCTTGCGTTGCGCCGATCACCTGGTATGTATCTTTATTTTATTTTAGTGTAGTGGAATGCATGCATGTATGTATGATTTCTGTTCTTGCCTATGCTGCTTCGTTTTTTCTCTTTTTTTTTCACATCTGTTTTTCTTCTTTTTTTTCCTTTTTTAGAGCGATCTTCACACCCATGAGCGGAGACGGAGTGAGTCGGTGCGGGAGGCCGATGCCAGGGTTGGCCAGGTGTACCAAGAGCGGAACGACCACTGGTCGGAGGTGATGCGGATGGAGACTGCTGGACGTCTTGTCGTTGAGGAGAGGGCGCGTGATGAGACGATTGGACGCCTCGCTGCCGAGGAGAGGGTGCATGTTGAGACCACAGGACGCCTCGCTGCCGAGGAGAGAGCACGAGTTGCTGAGGAGAGGCTCCGAGTTACCGAGGAGACCTTATCTGCGGAGCGGGCATCGCATTTGAGGGGGTTTGAGGCCTACTGGGACTTCCCTCCATATTAGGCTTATTATGTATTGCCTTGTAGTTTTCATTAGAGTTACCCCGATGTATAGCTGATGTATAGGGAGTGGGGTGGATAGTAGGTAGGTTTTTTTTTTTGTGAACGGTAAGATAGGAAATGTACAACTCATGATTCATATTACCATACATTCAGTAGATTGTGATGATTCCAATCATTCTCGTCAAATATATTCATGCCTTTATTTATTTACAAACAACAGAAATACTTAGCCTCTTATACATTGTTTTTGTAACTGCTCAAGTTATAACTATTGTTATCAGGACCCGCCTTTCGGTTTTCGGATCCCGGCGATTTTTCTCCTCTCCTTTTACTATCCCGGATGAGTGCCCTTTCGGGTTTTCACCTATTGGGATTTCCCTTATTGTTGCATAGGTCGCCCTTTGCGGGTTTTCAACCTATCGGGAATTTTTCTTTCTTTTTCTCTTTTTTTTTTTTACGAAAAGTATTTCTTAAGCCTATCCAGGTTGGTAGGTTCGGAGAATTCCATGCCGTCCATGGTAGTTAACTTCACCGCTCCTTTGCTTAGTATCTTCTTCACGACGAATGGCCCTTCCCAGTTAGGTTTAAACTTGCCCCTAGGGTCGGTGTGCGTCACACGAATTTGTTTCAGCACCAAATCTCCTTCTTTGATAGGACTGGTCTTGACCTTTTTATTGAAAGCTCGAGCCATCCTTCTTTGATATAACTGTACATGGTAAAGGGCTTCCATCCTTTTCTCGTCAACCAAAGCCAACTGCTCATATCGCTTCTTTACCCATTCCGTCTCGAGGATTTCTGCTTCCATTGCGATTCTCAACGATCGCTTTTCGATCTCAATTGGCAGGACTGCTTCTGTTCCATATACCAAGGAGAATGGCGTCGCCCCAGTCGAGGTTCTGACTGTCATGCGATAAGCCCATAATGCGAGTGGGAGCTGCTCATGCCAATTCCGATGTGATTCCACCGTTTTTATGAGAATCCTCTTAAGATTCTTATTAGCTGCTTCTACTGCCCCATTAGCTTGTGGACGGTACGGAGAAGATCTGTGATGTTCAATGCCATATTCTCGGAAGAGACTTTTTACTTCCCCCTGAAACTGGACCCCATTATCCGTGATCATGTGATGAGGCACTCCGAACCTGGTGACCAAGTGTTTCTCAATGAACTTTCTCATCTGCTTGGATCCCAATTTGCTAAACGTCTCTGCCTCTACCCATTTGGTGAAATAATCGATGGCGACTGCAATAAACTTGTGCCCGTTTGAAGCATTAGGCCTTACCTCACCAATGATGTCAATGCCCCAAGCCGCGAATGGCCAAATAGGTGCTAACACATGTAATTCCATGGCTGGAAGATGACTACAATCACCGTGGATTTGACAATCGTGGCATTTCTTCGCATACTCGCTACAATCTCTTTCCATGGTGAGCCAATAGAAGCCTTGCCTTATGATTTTCTTTGCTAACACCGCTCCTCCCATATGGGCCCCGCAAATTCCCGAGTGTACTGATTCCATTGCTTCGCGGGCTTCTTCCGCATCCAAGCACCTCAGTTGTAACTCATCGGTGTGCCTTTTATAAAGCAAATCGTTGTTGATGACGAACTGCCGGGCTAACCTTCTAATCACAGCTTGATCCCTCGGTTCTGACTCTGCCGGATATGTTCCATGCTTCATGAAGTTCACGATATCGAAATACCACGGTTTTTCATCTGCCCCTAATAGCATTACGTCTTCGTAGCATGGTTTGTGAGATCTCCTCAATACCAACGGTTTCGAGGCAAGGTTCCGGGGGTTGTCCCAAACTGACACCAAAGTGGCCAAAGCATCCGCTGCCTGGTTCTGTGCTCGAGGAATATGATAGAAACGACATTCCTTGAATCTTTGTGCCAACCCTTCTAGCTGATCTAGATATGGACGTAGCCTTTCTTCCCTCACTTCCCAGTTTCCTTGTGCCTGTTCGATGATCAACTTTGAGTCACCCCAAATTTCGACATATGATGCTCCCAGTGCTGCTAATGACTCTAAGCCATAAATGCATGCTTCATATTCGGCCATAGTATTGGTAAGAGGGAATGACAACTTCTTGGCCATCGGGATTCTTTCTCCCTCTGGTGAAATAAGTAGTACTCCAACTCCGGCTCCATTCGAATTAACTGCTCCGTCGAAGAACATTTTCCATGGTATAACTTCAATTGCGTTTAAGTGCTCATCGGGGAAATCATAGCTTATCTCTTCCTCTTCTATATTCAGAGGTTGGTTGGCCAGAAACTCTGCCACGGCCCTCCCTTTGATAACCTTCTCCGTTACATATTCAATGTCAAACTCGGATAAAAGTAGTAACCATCGGGCTAGTTTCCCTGTCAAAGACGGAGTTCGGTACAGATACTTTACGGGGTCCATCCGAGAAATAATAATCACTTTATATGATTGAAAATAGTGCCGTAGTTTCTTTGTTAGCCATACTACTGCCACGCACGTCTTTTCGATCATGTTATACTTGAGCTCGTACTCCAGGAACTTCTTACTCAGATAATATACCGCGTGCTCAACACCGATGTCTCCCTCTTGGGCCAGCATTGCCCCAACGGATCGCTCCTCGATTGCCACATAGAGGAGCAGCGGTTTTCCCAGTTTAGGCGGTCTCAGAATTGGCGGATTAGACAAGTAATCTCGGACCTTCTCTAAGGCCTGCTGACACTTATCATTCCAAATCGTGGGTTGATCTTTCCGTAGCAACTTAAAGATCGGCTCGCAGATTGCAGTGAGTCTTGCTATGAACCGGCTGATATACTGAACCTGCCCCAGAAACCCTCTCACTTCTTTCTCATTCTTTGGTGCCGGCATTTCTCGTATGGCCTTCACTTTGTCGGGATCTACCTCAATTCCCTTATTTCCGATTATATAGCCTAAGATTTTCCCTGATGAAACGCCGAAGAAGCACTTCTTTGGGTTTAACCTTAGTTTGAATTCTGCAATTCGGGCCAAAAACTTCTCGAGTGCAGCAAAGTGCCCCTCTCTCGTCTCTGATTTGACCATCATGTCATCCACATAAACTTCCACCTCCTTGTGTATCATATCATGGAACAGTGTTGTAGCCATTCGCTGGTAAGTTGCCCCGACATTCTTCAAACCAAACGGCATTACCCTGTAGCAGTATGTTCCCCATTCAGTTATGAACGAGGTTTTTGCTTTGTGTTTTTCGGCCATCTGAACTTGCATGTAGCCCATGAAACCGTCCACATTCGTGTGTAAGACGCTCGATGCTGCACTGTCGATCAACACGTCAATATGAGGCAACGCGAATTCATCCTTGGGGCATGCCTTGTTAAGGTCTCGATAATCGACGCACATTCTTACTTTGCCGTCCTTCTTCGCGATGGGCACTACATTTGCGACCCAAGGGGGATAGTCGATTACTTCGATGAACCCTGCTTCTAACTGCTTCTTCACTTCTTCTCTGATCTTATCTGCCCATTCCGGTCTCATGCGTCGGAGCTTCTGCTTTACGGGCCTCGCCTCGGGATATGTTGGAATACGGTGAGTTACGATTGATTGATCAATTCCAGGCATGTCTTCGTATGTCCAAGCAAACACTATTTCGTATTTTTTAATTATTCTCTCGAATTCTTTCCTCTCTTCAATAGTTAATTCTTGAGCAATTTGTATAAGTTTAGGATTTTCATCCGTGCCAAGATTGAAAGTTGACATTTCTATTGTATTGATTTCAAATGTAGGCATGTTATATGAATGAGAATGCATGGAATGATCACGATCAACATCAAGCAAGTAAGCAAAATCAGAATTCATTTCATTGATAGTATTGGCGAGTACATCGTCTGATTCAAATAAAGCAGTAATACAATTTTCATCATCCAGGTTCTCGGGCTTCTCATATGCTTTGGAGGTACTAGGCTCATTCACCGCTCCTGCAGTTGCTTCAATAGTGATGACTTGCTCCTCGGCATTCAAGTCTAGCACCATAATCTCCTCGACAAAGCAGCTCGCCTTTCCTTTGCCCCAGTCGGCAACATCATTGAAGATTTCGAACCCCGGCAGGATCTTCCCTTCTGTGCTAGTCTATGACTCGGGGGTTCCCGAATAAACTTTTCCATACCCCTCATTCACGAAGTACTTCCTTAGGCCCACTTTTCCTTCACTATTTGCGTTGGACGGACCTCCCTGTTCATATCCTAAACCCCTCCGGGTTTTCTGACTCTTGAAGTCCGGAAATTCTGGCAGCCCTTGATGGTGTGCTCCCAAACCCATACCAGGGATGAAGCCTCCCTTCATCATCTTCACCACATCGGAGGTCATGCTAGACTCGTAAATCCTAGAAACTTGGAATCCGGAGAAAAGCTGAGGCTCAATTCCCAATGCCGCCACCGAGCTCAATTTTTCTGCTCTGATTGTCACTATCTCCTCCCCGAAGGGGAATTTGATCATTTGGTGGAGCATGGAGGGCACACCTCCTAACTTGTGGAACCATGGGCGTCCCAACAATACAGCAAAGGTTACCGGGATATCCAGCACCGTGAACTCAGTTTCTTCTTCATGCGGCCCCACTTTCAACTTGGCCTTAAAGACTCCTTCAATATGCCTACGGCTATCATCATAAGCCCTAATCACAGTTTTCGAGGCTGTCAAGTCTCCTCTTTCCACTCCCAACTTAGACAAGAGTTTCAACGGGCAGACATTAATAGTCGATCCATCATCGACCATCACACAGCTAGTCTTCTTCCCGTTGATTTCCGCCCGGATGTACAAAGGCTTATTGTGAGCCTTCCTTTCTTCTGGGAGATCCTCGTCGGTAAACGTGATTTCAGTTTTCTTTCGAGCCATGATTGCCCTTACTAGTGCTGCCGGTTCGGTATCGGTAGAAATAACCAAATTCTGCAGCTCTTTCATCAGGTTCTCACGATGGTACTTAGAATGACATAAAACTTCCCATACTGTGGACTTAACTTGTGTCTTCTTCAACTGCTCAAGAACTTGGTCATCGGGCTTAGGAGCCGACCCTTCCCCTATCTCAGTCTCAACCATAGGTGCCTTTCCCTCGGCCACTCGTTCTGACCTTGTCATGACGGCGATTTCTGGCTCATCATCCGATTCATCCCAAATATTGATAGGAATCCTCTGATTAGCATCTTCCTCGTCCGAGGAACTTTCCCAAATGTCCACAATCATTAAATCCATGACGTGAGGAACGTTTGGATTCAAATAAAAGGGATCTGCTGATCCATACAACGCCCAGCCTATCAAATTGTCGTAATCTCGGAGGGACACTCTGCTCATCCTTCTTGCTGCCAACGGAATAGCACCTCGTTGTATGCACATAAGCTGCACCTTATTGCTCATTGTTTCGTGACACTGTTCATACCGGTGCCTCCACCTCCTAGCATAATCCACGAATGGTTCCTCGGGGAATTGCCTGATCCTATCCAGATCTTCCAGGGATCCCGTCCATGGAACATACATCTCATATCTCGCCACAAAAGCACTCCTAAGCGGTATCCAATGACCCATTTCCTCCTCTGATAAGCCTTGGTGCCACAACAAGGCTTCTCCCATTAAAGTTTCCGGGAAATGTTCATGTAATTCACATTGCGGGAATCCGGCGTCGTACATATGGTTGCGGAATAACCTCGCATGCTCAATAGGATCCTGGTATCCACCATACCTAGGCATTGCCAACACTGCCTCGGGCGTTTCATAAGAGGGGGAGTCCGGGGTTTGATCCGCCAACATCCATACCGTATACTCTTTGATAAACCTCTTCGTCATTGCCGCCCAATCGGTCTTAACATACATCAGAAGTGACATATACCACATCAACGGCTCACCCATCAATGAATTATAGAACAAGCTGGTGATCTCTTCTTCCTTAAAACCCAAGGGCGCCATGGCCACAAGTAGAAATGAAGGTGTTCCATCGGATCTTTGTTGCCATTATACTTACTGACCCTCGGTAGCGGACGCTTGATAGGTCCGATCTGCATCGCAAAGCGCTCTGCAGTCCTGTCCTCAGCTCTTCGATACTTTTCTAGAAATAGATCTGACAATTGATCCCAATCATACTTGCAAGAGTCGGGTAATGAGTGAAACCACCCCAAAGGCTCGCCTATCAGCGAATGGTGGAACCACTGAGCAATCTCATCCACCCCGAAGGATTCAACAAACATATCGCGCATATATTCACGCAAGTGCACCTCGGGATTCCCCCCTCCACTAAACAGACCCAAATTAGGCACAATAGTTCGAGACGACCCTTCTCCGGTCTCTTCGGCACTATCTTCAACATACGGTGCTCCACCATCCAATCCCTCTTTTATCGGTTCATCCTCTTGTTCCTCGCCAAGGAAGGACACATATAGACCATTTCCTATATTGTTCCTTTCGTCGGAATCCAGCAACTCCTCTATGTTCTCCTCGAAGGATTCCATCACTACGCATTCTGTCAAACCAACTCCGATCATGCTCACCCTATGATTAGGCAATGGATTACGCCTAGTGGAAGGGTTTGCTGACGAAGGATCAGCTATCTTTTTCTCCTCGATTAAATCCTGGATTTCGTGTTTCAGCCTCTCACAATTCTCAATTGTATGCCCATGACTGCTGTGGAACTCACAATACCCTCTAGCCTGTATCTGCAGAGTAGGTGGAGCTTTGTTATAAGGGGTAAGGGCTTTCAATAGTCCTTTCTTCTGCAAACGTTCGAAAACCTTTGCGTAAGTCTGATCAAATTTGGCGAACCGCCTCTTTTCGATAGCATTAAGATCAAGCACTTTCACTGCTGCAGATTCTGCACTCGCACTCGGCCCTCCGGCACTATACTCAGACTTCGTCCATTTAGTGTATGCTTTCTTCGGCTCTCCATCCCCCTCGACTGTCAAGGCACAACTATACATCTGATTGAAATCGGTAAACGGCATATACCGCAACTCATTCTTGATATACGGCAATGTGTTGCCAACCACCATTCGAATCTGATCTTGCTCAAGCGGCTTCTGTTTTATGACCGCGGCCTTAGCCCTCCATCTTTTCACAAAATCGGAAAAAGATTCCCCAGCCTGTTGCTTAGTGCTCTCAAGTTCCTTCAAAGTGACCTCAAGCATGGTGTTGAAGCTATACTGAGCGATGAATGACTTCGCTAATTCCTTCCAATCCCTCTTCGTCACCATTGGTAATGCATGAAACCATGTGAGGGCAGCCCCCTCAAGATAAGTGTTAAACAGCCCTAGGACTTGATCCTCAGTAAGGATCGTGTGCTTCATTACAGCGACATACTGATTCATGTGGGCAGTGGGATCCCCAGTTCCATCGAACTTTTTCATGTCAGGGAGCCGGAATTTCAAAGGCAAAGCCGTTGCCGATAAACAATTCTTCAAGTTATAAAAGTCCTGACTCCCGAAACTTCCCCCACGTAGATCCTGCACCTCCTGAGTGATGTGTTGCTTCCACTCCTCTTCCTTAGCTTTCTCTTTCTCAAGCTGCTTCCGGATATAATCTTGATAGTCATCCTCATTCCCAAAGCGAGGTCCATCATTCACCTCATTCTCAGCGTGTTTACTGCCATTTTTATCATCTCTCATGGCCAGCTTAGCTAACTGGGCCGCTATCACCGCTAACTGCTCATTAATGTTGTTCACAGAGTTTTCCAATCCGGCCACTTTTTCGTCGGTCGCAGACATACTGGCTGAAGACTGAGTATACTCGGACGAAGATGATTCCGAAGCCACAACTGCCGATTCAGAACTGTCAATCTGTAACTGGTCAAACTGCCTAACTAGCCGACTGCTATCTCGGTACCACAATCGCTTAATGATGACGTCTACGCGAACGGTATCCATTAGTATGTATGCATGATTTTATATGCATGATTCGTGGTGTGTGCGTTTATTTATTTACGGATATATAAGATAAGAAGAACAAACGTTAGTCTAATTACACGTATCACAACATCTCTCTTCCACCCTTATTCCTCCACACACTCGATGGTCCAAGTCTCTTTCCTAGGATTTTGGTTTGGGGCTCACATTGCGGTCTAGGGGACGCGTGATGCCGTCGATTATTGCGGAAAAGTAGATCAGTCATCAGCCAATACAGTTCGTTTTGACGTATCAACGTTCAGTGACTAAGAAATCGACCAAGTTGGATTGTCCTTTCGGAATAACTCGTCTTTTGTCCTTTTGCGAGACGCATTAATTCGGGTTTTGACTCCCTTTGAGCGCATCTCAGTTTTTAGATGTGGTACGAGTTATTCTTCTAGTCCAATCGTTCGTTATTGTCAATGACTCGTTCCTTTTTGTTCGCGCGGGTTCGTGTCTTGATTTTTGGATTACAACGGGATCTTTTGGATCTATCGAGAGACGTAACCACGTGTTTATTTAGTGATGGAATCACTTTTGGATTTTATTTTAGGGAACGGACTCATCGCGTAACGCATTTGTTCTTAACGTCGAGGATCCGTTTGCTCATTTTAGCTACGTGAAAAGACGGCGAGTCTTATTTTGAGCGCACGGTAACCTTTCAGCTAGCAACAGTTCGTTGTTCTTCCCAATCCACGGGATATATCATCTTAGTGTGGTTATAGAAAATCAACGTTTCGTTGAATCACATGCTTATTCAAAGCGAGGATACCACCGTTCTCTTTCCTTTAGGCATGACTTAAGCAAACACGTACATCGGGCCATATTTCTTACAGTTTTGGTAACGGTCGAAATGATCGAGTCATTAGTCAAAACCCGCAGTCTCGTCCATATGGCGCAATTATATGGTTTGGCTTAATTCGGCTTCGAGATTTTAAACGGGGTATACACTCGTTCGAGGCACGTATTCAACGGCATTGGTTTATTTTCTTTAACTACGCTCGGGATTGACATATATCGTAAATTCAGAATGATTTTGGTCGTTTAGTTCATTTTTCGTTTTTCTTTTCTTAGTCACTTCTGCGGACACGTCCATTTCTCTTAAGAACGACACGGGGCATAACGTAAAAGCTCATCTTTTATTTGGAAAGGACGGGCTACGTGCGCGAAACTTTTCACGTTATGACAGGGTCGTTCGAAACAGAAATGTTCTTCGTTTTCGTTTCGTTATGATCTCGTTTTATCCCAATTTATTTAAAGAATGTGAATAACGGCTACTGTTAATATAGTCTTTTGTATCGAAATGTAACTATCCTTAACACCAAACCGACGCATACTAATACGTGCTTACGTCGTAACGCATTTCCTGAACATGTGCCTTCGTCGGGACACAGAAAGGGACAAGGCGGGCCGCACATGTTCATTCATACGAGATGACTAAGTCGTCTTTAGTTTAAATCATTTCGATGTTTTAGGGTAATTAGTATGTCGACTCAAGAGTATATATTAACGCATCATTTCATTTTCTTTACATACTTTAGGATTTAGACACGTATCATAGCGATTTGAAAACACGAACTGATTCATTTATCACGCCAAAAATAGTAACGGGTAATCCTATGGCAACTTCTAAGGCTACTATATGCTGACACGGCTGAGCGCGGGACCTCACAGGACCGCACAAATTCGCCCCTAACGAATGGATGGGGACCCTTTGACGCCTTACTGTAAGGGGGAACTTACACTAGCCTCTTTCGAGCGACGAATGGACTCTCGCTAGAGGTTTCACGGAAATTACCCAAAAGGTTTGCAATATGCACATGAATGCATACGAAAAGAAATAATACGATCTGTCCCCGTTAAGGGCTTAATACACGCCTTCCGGAATCAAATTTCTCGCTTCCCCAGCAGAGTCGCCACTTGTTAGACGAGGTGCCGCGGCCTAATCTCCCGGGCGGACCGGGGGGTGGACACCTCATGGCGACGTAAGCGGTGATTGGCGCCGAAAGCAACCAATCGTGGAATCAAGCTGCTCGGCAGGACCGGAGCTCGGAGATATGGAAGAGTCGCCACCTACGAATGGGAAAATGAACACCGATCCCTTGCGGGAGACCGGTGTGGGTTCGGGAAACTTAGGTACGAGCCGAGAAGGCTAGCTCCTTTCCGGAGAAAGGCTACTAGGCACCCCGACATCGCCCGGTTATGAACCACCGGCCTCCTACTCAGCATGTTAGGCGATAACGGACTAATCGTATATTCCTTTAAGTTTAAAATTCATTTGAAACCTTTTCTTTCTCGTTTTGAAAACCGTTTTGAGCATATATTATTGAAAAGCCACTTTGGTAAAGAATCACCCATTTACATCAGTTCAAAAATACATAGGAAAGAGAGGGGGAGAAGGAAGAATTGATTTATTTACAACGTGATTTATGTTCCGTGTTACATACTAATTCTATACTAATTCACTTCCCCAAAACGAGTTCATTTACATGGTTCGCACCTTAATCGCCGTTGGAACGATTTAGGTACGTTTCAAAACCCCGTTTGATGAAGTTCACCCGAATCGCCGTTGGAACGACTCAAGCGTTTGAAAACATCAAGATAAAAACCTTTAATAAGAAAACGTGGTTAAGCATACAAGTCAATTTATTTTGTACAAATCATTTAAGAAAACGATTCAAAAACTCTATTATTCACAATGAAAACGATTTTAATTACAAGGTTCGCTTAATCCGTCGTTGGAACGGACTAAGGTTTTAAAGCGTGATGTTTTGGGAAATGATTTTGAAATGTCAAGAAAACACTATTTATTTACATTAGGAACTTCTAAAAACTCATTAGTTTAAATAATTAAATTGAAAACTCTTTTTGTGATTTATTTTCCCCTTTTTCCTTAGTGGATTCTCTACTTGTTATAATTACAATAATAAACATATTTAAACCAAAATTCACTCCCAAATAAAACCCATTTGAAACATGGACCCCTAAATGGCCCAAAAGAATATAGAAAATAATATAAACATATATATATACATTTTAATCCAAAAATGAAATATGAAATAAAAGTTAATGAAAAGAGACTATATAATACATATATGAAAATACTAAATATAATACATTTATACTTTAAACATGTGAAAATAGTAAATAAAACTCCTAGATAAGAAAATAACATTTGTCACCAAAATAGTTTTATTTAATAATAACTAATATAGCCCAAATATCCAAAAACTATATATATACATAACTAATGTAATTTTAAATGTCAAAAATAATATATATTTATCCACTAATATTTACTAATTATCTCCAAAATGCTCAAGTAAATAACATTTAAAATAAAATCCAATATAACTCAAATGAATGAAAAAGGAAATATATATATACATATACTTATAATAGATCAAATTAATGAAAAATAATATATAGACATTCTAAATAACTATAGGTACCAAATATCTAAAAAATAGTTTAAAAGTATATATTACATAACTATATATATGTATACCAAGGATCAAAAACTTAAAAGTTGAGAAAGAGGGACTAAAACAGCATTTTTTACATTCCAGCAGATTTACCGACGGAAAATCCGTCGGTAAACAGCAATTAGTGACAGAAATGGCAAATTACAGCAGCACTCCAATTATTTCCAGATTTATTCAAAAGCTTTAAATTAAATCTAATTCAATCGTTTTGGATTTCCGAACTACCAAAAATGGATCATAGTCAATAACGGACGTTCCTAAAACGACGTTTTTATTTTAAAACGTTATTTGAAAATTCTTTTAAATTACAACTTATAATTACAACGTCTTTAATACCCGAACTACCTTTTTATCGGATCACGGTTCGTATTGGGATATCAAAACGAGGTTTTTTATTTTAAAACAAAACCAAATTTTATTCAACACGAGACAAGAATTAAATAAATACGGTAAATTAAATAAAACGTGATAAAATAAATGAATAACTAAATAAATAAAAACTATAACATAAAAATAAATAGAAGAAGGAAATAAATTAAATAAAATAAAAGAGTCTAGTCCTCGGATAATACCTTAAATTCGGTATCTGACAGTCGAAGCCGATTGATTCCACGAGTCGTGATTTTCCGGTTTTTTGTGTTTTTTAGTAAAAATTTAACTTTGGGAAAATTTGGATTTTTTTGGGAAAAAAAATATTTTCTCCAAAAAATTGACTTTCTCTCTCTAAAAATGTTTAGAGTGAGAAAGCTCCAAAGAATCTCTCTCTCTCCCCTTTCCAAATGCATGGGGATCCGTGCCTTTTATAGGCAAACGGGTCCCCGGACAAATGGGCGACGCCCGAGTAAAATCGGGCGTCGCCCAAGGGGGTTGGGCTACCGCCCAACATTGTTGGGCGGTCGCCCAACAGCGTTGGGCGAGCGCCCAACGCGAGGTTGGGCGTGCGCGCCCAACTGCCGTTGGGCGTCCGCCCGACGCGGTTGGGCGCTCGCCCAACGGCCGCCGGGGCGCGTCTCGCGCCGCCGGGCGTGCACGCCCCCTGCGGCCGTCGAGCTCACGTTCCGCGTCGTCGGGCGTCCACGCGTCGTGACCGTCGAACGTGTGTTCCGCGCTGCCGGGCGCACACGCCCCGTGGCCAACGAGCGCGCGTCTCGCGCTGCCAAGCTCGTTCATTGCTCGGACGTCGAGCGCGTGCTATTCCTGGTTGGATGCGTGCGTCCGACGGGCGTCGAGCGGGTGTCCGACTGTCGTCGAACGTGCGCCGGCCGCCGCTAAGTACTCGCAACATGCCGCTAAGCATTCGCGAGCCATCCAATCAACAACAGCGACCCACCGTAACTTATTTATTTTATTATTATTTTTTCGAAACTTCCGGAATCAATCGCTTCCACCGTCTTGTTTTCAGGTTTTCGTCACAGGTCCTCCGACTCGGTGTCTATAAGGGTCTTTAAGACCTTAAAGTCCTACAACCTTAAGCTTAATCCAGAAAAATGCACATTTAGAGTGGATTCATGAAAGTTTTTAGGGTTCATGATCTCCTAGAGAGGGATAAAAGCTAACTCAGCCAAGATTCATACAATCTTGAAAATGGCACCTCCCAAGAAGCTCAATTATGTCCAAAAGTTGAATGCACTGGGACGTTTAATTTCCTGCTTTACAAAGCGGTGCCTACTGTTTTATAAGAGCTTAAAGGGGGTGAAGGACTTCTATTAGACCCCTAAATGTCAAGCTTCATTTGAAGAGCTGAAGAAATTCTTAGCATCTCCCCTATTACTGAGCAGGCCAGAAGCAGGGTAAATGCTCTACTTGTACATCAATGTGGTTGATGAGTCCATAGCCACTTTTTTATCCGAGAAGCAGATAGGAGTAATTCCCAGATATGTAAGTAGAGTGTTGTGAGATGAAGAGACCCGATATCCGAGGTTGGAAAAGTTGGCATACATCGTGGTGATAACTAAACAAATTACTCCCAAGGCCACCCTATTATCGGACTGACATGCCATTAAGAAAGATCCTTCAAAGGCTCGAGACATCAGCAAGGTTAGATGAATGGGCCTTAAAACTTGCTAAGTTTGAGCTTTCATTCGAACCCCATAGAGCCTTCATAGCTCAAACTCTAGTAGACTTCCTAGTAGAAATTCTGAAGGTCACAAGTGATCTAGAACTTTCAGAAGACTTTTGGGGGCTATTTGTTGACGGAAGCTCGTGAAGGGAATGAGTAGGGATATGTGTGTACATCAAAGGCCTAGAGGGAATCACACTAAAGTATGCCGCAACATTAAATTTCTCAGCAACCAACCATGTGGTAGAGTACAAAGTAATGGTTAAAACCCTCCATATCTTGAAGGTAATCAAGCCAGACAAGGAAGTTATCAAAAGTGACTCAAAATGAGTGATCAACCAGTCCACTAGTCAGTATGTAGTTAAGGAGGATTCAATAAAGATATACATTCAGATGGTTAGTGATCTATTAGCAAAGACCAAATTAGAGGGCAGACATGTAGAGATCCAAAGAATCCTAAGAGAGCAAAATGAGAAAGCAGACGGGCTAGCAAAGTTGGCCTCAACCCCTGAAGGACCCCGCATGTGTCCCTGTTTGGTAGAGTAGAAGGCAAAGCCTAGCATTTAAAAGGTAGAAATAATGATTGTCGACACCTTGGCGGAATGGTTCTACCCAATCTATAAATATGCAGCCACAAGGGATCTTCCTAATAATAAAAATGAACGAATTAAGGTGTTGAGGAAGGCCAGACGCTATTCAGCAATTGGAGCAGATCTGTATCGCATATGATTTAATCACCCATGGCAGAAGTGTGTGGGCTTCAAGTAAGCCGAGTATATCCTTATGGAAATATATATATTAGGGCGACTGTGAAGCCCATGAGGGGGAGGGGGGGGGGGGGGGGGGAAGCACCGGCTAAAAAGCCCAACTACAGGGATTTTATTGGCCCTTAATGGCAAGAGACGCAGATGAGTATGTAAGGAAATGTGAGGCATGCCAAAGGTATGCGAGCTGGTTGGAATGTTAATTTTATTTGATTACCAAAATATCGATATTTGTTTGTGATACAAGTTGATTTGATAACGTGATTTGTAAACTTAAAAGTATATATTTTATAAAAATATATTTATAGTTTAAGAAGATTATCTTATACGAATTATTAAATAAATTCGGAATACTAAACATTGGTTTATGACATGATCAATAATATTAAATAGTATTAGTGATAAAATAAAATTATATAATACAAAAGTGAAATATACAATTAAATCATCAACGTGTCAATCAGAGTCCCAATGGATTAAGAGAAATACAAATATACTAACATAGGTAGAACTACGTGGCTTTGATTCTTGATTTAAAGATGATTCGGGATACGTAGGAAGCTCGATAGAATTATCGAGTCCAAACCAAATAATAAATAAATGTTAAATAGTCTGAATAAGCATTTTTCCTAGTTGAAGATATAATAAGTTAAAAGATAATTCGATGGAATTAAGTGTGATAAGTTAATAAACCATTACGTTTAAAAAGTGATCGGTCGCTTTCGTAGAAAATAGATTTGCCTTTTATACAGATAGACGTTCGTCATCTTGTCTTCCCTTCATACCTGATGCCGTTTAAGGTCGGGTGTGACAGAAAATATACACAACAATTGTAAACACTTCGATTATCTTCAATCTTCCTTCAACCTTCGCTAATTTAAACATCAGATCAGATTCGTCAAACGTTGACCACTCTATTATTCTCCTTTCACATCAAGGAAGAAGGTTCAAAAGATCATTCAAATACCACAACATCAAATACATCTATACATTTCCAAAATCGCTAGGAACAAATTTAGATTTTATACCTTTAATCAATACGCTATCAAAATAAGATATAGGTACACTTTAACTGAAATCTTTGACTTTTTTATTTTGCTTTTAATAGTGACACTATCGACTTTATGAGTTCTGATAATACGAATAATTATGAATCAGATCAAATATTTTAATCAAATTCTGACATTAAATAATTTGAAGGCAATAAAGAAATTTAGTTACAGATTTAAAATATCACCTTTCTTATACTTTTACAATTTTGACTTACTTTTAATTAAACATAGTTTTGTATTACATACATATAAATCCAAATGTTTTTTAAGTGATGAAAAAAGTTTGTTTAAGACCATATAGAACAAATACATCGTATCCCTGCCATGTTAATTAGGGGTGTCAGTTTAGAATGTTACATCATCTGTGTAATCTATATGTATCATGCAATTATATATATATATATATATATATCAAACATAGCATGTCAATCGAATCGTGTCAGTTTTTCTTTCTTTTTTCTGAATAAAATAAAAATAAAATACAATACAAAATGTGTAGTGGGTACATTATATACATGAATATGTAATGTTACACCTAAATTTTGGTCTACTGAAAGTAAGATTCAACTCAACCAACAATTACGATAAATACAACAACATATTGCAGCTGGCAACGGGTGAAAAGTTTTTTCTAGTATGTATTCTGCGGATTAACCCTCCGCCTAGCTTCTCGCTTGTAGTAAGGAGTTTCATCTATTGTCCTCCTCACATAATCCACATACGGCTGTGGCATTCGAGGAGAACTTTCCGTTGAAACTGGACTGCTGCGTTCCGGTGTCACAGGCTCTGAATTACTTTGAGTAGCAGGAGATGTGTACGTCCCAGTTGCCTGAGTTCTATTAGACACCCTAAAGATATTTCTGAAAATAAATATTGTTCCAAATACTGCGACCAAACATCCAGCTATTATTGGAAAAATGGATGATTTGTAGATGGTCTTTGATATAACTCTTGCATCACCTTCATAATTAACATCTATTTCCACTTTTTGACCTGCCAATAAATCAAAATAAATAAACGAATATAAATAAGGATGAAATCCTTTCTATGGTTAAAGGGAGGGAAAAGACAAGAGATATAGTGCAGGCTAGCTCACCGGTGGCCGGAAGTCTGATGATGATTTTGTCCTTTAATCTCTTGCCTTTTAGCATTTTGACCTGGAAAACACAAACAGGATAAGACGAGTCCAATCTTATTAGTTTTCATTTTCTTTCTCAGTTTCTTTTCACCATCTTTTGGGATGATGACATGAGTTTCTGGTGAACAACATTGTGGACTTTTCTAACACATTTTTAAGCAGAGTGCTTAGTTTCTGAGATTCTATAGTTCATTGCAACAATACCTTCACTACTAAAAGATATTGCAGTAACAGATGTTTCATTTCTCGAATCACTAACCACCAGCACTTTCAAAAAATAATAGAGATAAATCACACAACTTACCTCATACTGTGCACGCCCACCAACTCCTAAATCTTCTTTATGGATGAGGCTGATCATTATCGAATCCCGGTTGTGCCATTGGACATCAACATCTAGAACAGAAAGATGCCAAAAAGGTGCCGAATGACATCAACATTTACAACAAATTTTATTACAGCATCAGCAATTCAGATATCTTATGATCATTCAAAGAATCAAAATCTAAGTATCTCATATTGCTTAATTAGTGAGCTATGTAGCTCCTTACATATGTGAGGCGATCCTCCTCTTTTGAGGTACTTTATGGAGTGAGTTACTAGTTAGGTATATTTACATGGTATTAGAACCTTGCATTTCAATGTTGGGTCATCCGTGGATATTTATTTCAAGCTCCAAATGACTCTAGGCATGAGATGAGTATGTTAAGTACCCCACATGGTTTAATTAGTGAGCAACATGCCTCCTTGTATATGTCAACCAATCCACCCATTTTGATACATTTTGGGTTAGTTATGTTTGGATAAAATATGTAAAGGAAAACTTCATTTTTGAGCTAGCTTTTGGAGGAGAAGGCCCAATAGCACCCAATATTAGAGCAATAATAATACTGAGGTCGCTGCTGCCCCAACCCCTGCCCAAAGTCCGAGGGGGGAACTGTTGGATTTTCCTACATTGGTTGTGGAAAGGCGGGTGTTTAATTAATAAATATAAGGGAAAACTCCATTTTTTTGAGGTACTTTTAGGCTTTAGGGGTGAGTTAGGCCTATATTTACAAATGTCTTCAAAATGCTAAGGTATAAATTATACAAGGATGGACAGGATGAGAAATAAAAGCATCGGTTGGAGGGTGATGGTGGCTGGTATCCAAAATTCATCAGTTGAGAGAGGATCGACATAGTTCACTCATAAACATCAAAAAACTACTTGGCTTAAAAGCTTACACCTTAAGTTTGTGAGTGAGGGCATCAAATTTCCTTATTTCTACACAACTCCAGACACAATTGCACATCGGACTTGAAGCGTGAACAAGAACAAACATGCTTTACCTTGTGCTGATATTTTTAACTAATAAAAGAGGGAGGCCAAGGTTTGAAATCTGAACTGACTTTTATCTGAGAGCTTTGATGCCATGTTAAAGAACTGCTCACACTACAAGTTTAAGCTTGTAGATGAGCTTCCAAGAATAACATTATATCACTAACATTATCCGATGTCATCTAAGATTCTTATGCCATTTTTAGTGGCGGTGGTTCAAAAAAGCAAGCAGATGCTACCCAAGAGAAAAATGATCGAATAAAGTCGCCATAAATTGGCTTCTAAGGGCTCCTTTGTGTCTACACCTAACACAAATTCCTCGCCAATTATATAAAAAGATGTCTGGTTGAGTAATAATCAAATGAGCTTAAGAGTCTTGAACTAAAGACCAAACTTGCCAAGAAACAGCAGTAACTTTGGGACAGGGAGGTTATGGGAACCTAGGAGGTGACAGCTCAGCACAAAAGAAATAAACAAATGAGCTTAAGAGTCTTGAACTGATTTCCTCGAGTTGCTTGAATAACAGAAAAGAAACTTCACAAGTCTAGGTGACAGTAAACATTTGCATAACTATTAGTATTCATATATTTGATGAGACTGGTAGCAACAGTGGTGCCCTTTAACAAATACAAAACTCAGAAAGGCCAACAATATGAGTGTTACTGACCATGGAAATATAGAGAGAAATCCATGGCATACTGATAGAGAATATGCTAAAAGAGGTAATATGGGAATGAAGGGAAATGTGATTTGAGGCACAGTTAGAGTTAGTTATAGGAGAGAGAGTGTTCTAGTTAATATATATAGATGTGTAGAGGGAGGAGGGATTATGAAAGAATTATGTTAGTAAGCACCATTTGTGTGTTTGGCTCTATTTTTTTAGCAGAGAGGGAAGTTCATCTTCCTGGGGAACTTGAGGTTATTCAGCTCATTTTATCTTTCCTTTTCTGTCAATTTCAGCAAAGTATCAGTACAGTTCTCTATTTCTTTATTTGAAATCGGGATGAAAACCGAAATGGAAATGGAGATGGAGTTGGATCTTGCTATTCAATCTAAGCTTGACAAGAATGCGAACAACTGAAAGTTCTGCGACAATCCCTTGGAGATATCCTGCAGACAGCAACAGATCTGCAAAAGTATATGGAACAAATTGCTGCTAAGATGGAGAGTTTGGAGGCCAAGTTTGAGAGACACTTTGACAAGCAATCTATCTATGGATGGTGAGTCTGATTCCTCAATTGATTTATCTCTTCCGAATACTGATGATATTGAAATCACACAAAAGATGAGAATTAGTGGATCTGACTTTAAGCTGGGAAGACAAACCAATGAGCAGAGGCATGAAGAATTGATGAGCGATCAAAAAGAAATTCGGAAGAAGATTCAGAAGTTAGATGGTAAGATGCTGAAGCTTGAAGCTATGGACGAGCGTTTGGATGGTAATATTCAGAGGCGTTTGGAGAAAGCTCCCACTGAAGTTAAATCTAATGTCCTAGTAGTCAGTCACATGGAGAAAAAATCTCAGGAGAAGGAAATTATGGAGGTTACAGAGAATCTCTGATTGCAGAATAATAGATCCTTCACTTCAGCAGGTAGGCGAGATAAAAAAAAAAGGAACCTCAGGAGGCGGAAGTTAAGGTCAAAGTTGTTTTTCTTTCTTGGCAGCTTCCGGGCAGTGGAGTCGATCAAGTTCCAGCCAACTTCGACATCTTTCAGGCGATATCAGAAGTTTTGTTGAAAGCAAAGCGTTCGACGAGATGGTTCTGTGCGATTTAGTGTTACTGTCGTTCATACAAGGAAATGGTGTTTTGCATAACAAGGGGACCACTGATAATGTGCCATTTGCTTATAAGGACACATGAAGCCCATTTTATATGGATACAGGTCAAAGGAATCAACTCAGTCATGAGGTCAATCAGTCTCATTTTTTATCATATACCATCACCTACTTTCCTTTTATTTCCTATTTTCCCTCTACCACCACTTCACACCATGCCCAGTTCTCCTTCGACCCAAGTTTCACCGATCTTCTGCCCGCCATCGTCCTTGAGAATTTTGGGTCCACAAACAACAAAAATGGGGTCATTAAGCGTCGTTCAGCAGTGGCTCCTGACATTCCGGCAAAAGGTAGAGGTCATTTGGTACAGTAGAGGAATTTTTCGCTGCATCTTCATGGAACTGCCATTGATTTGCCTGTAATAGCTAATGCATCGCTATTTGTTGACAATGGTCAGACCCATCAAACCCAGAATTCAATTGGATTTTACCATTTTAGGAAGTACAAGACTGAATTGTTTATGGTCTCAAATTGGGTATCTATGGTCTCCAAGAATGAAAATGCCATGGGGAGGAAGATGAAATTGTGTTCAACGATGTGGTGGTTGGTGAAACCAAAGGAAAAATTCTGGATGGTGAAATTAGAGAGTTAATTGTGTTGGAGATAACCATTCAAGGGCATTTCTCTTATTTTCTGGATTTTCCTTCTCCTAATACCCAAAGACGGAGAATCAATAGAAATTGTAGATTTATCCAATCAATTCAGAAAGTTTGGGATGACAAGGAGGTGAGTTGGTTCAAATTTAGGTTCTGGCAGTTGTATAATTCGGAATCAATTATTCTATGTTCCATTGAAGATGTTGATCAGAAGGGCTGAAATATTTGTATTCTACAGCTTGCCAACAATAATTGGTCTTCCAATATTAGTTTGGAGCCTGTGGTTTCACTTAGTTTAAGGGAGGATCAATTGGCAGAGGATTTACCCTATATTGATGCATTCAAGGATATTCACGGTGAGGTAGAGAAAACTTATGTGGTGATCCAGCACTTTTGGCTCACTTCACTAATGGGAGGTTTGACATCTGCTACAAAGATTAAAGTCATAAGTTATGCTTTAGAAACCATGTTTGATGTACTAAAGCACAGAGGTTTAATTATCGAAATTGCAATGTTATCAGTATGGTTCACCTTTGCTTGGTAGGATAGTTGTTCATGTTGCGTGGATGACCCAATCCTATAAAAGCAACTATTTGGCCTGGAAGCACAATTCCTTTCTTATCTGGTCAAGAGTGCAATCAAGAAGCAAATTGGTACATTCGTCTTGATGATAGAAGAACAAGTTCAAGCTTCAATGGAGTATTTCAGTACACTCTATCCCATCTCATTTCTGCTTGTGATCAAGAGACAAGTATATGGCTACAATCGGAGAGAAGTTTTATAGCTACAATCTTGAGGACAAGACTGTTTTGAAGGGGTGGATAATGATAGAGAACATGCTAAAATGGGTAATATTGGAATGAACGGAAGCGTGAATTGAGGCACAGTTAGAGTTAGTTATAGGAGAGAGAGTGTTCTAGTTAATATATATAGATGTGTAGAGGGAGGAGGGATTATGAAAGAATTATGTTAGGAAGCACCATTTGTGTGTTTGGCTCTGTTCTTTGAGTAGAAAGGGAAGTTCATCTTCCTGGGGGAACTTGAGGTTATTCTCAGCTCATTTTATCTTTCCTTCTCTGTCAATTTCAGCTAAGTATCAATACAATTCTCTAGTTCTTTATTTGTTCTCTGTTTCTGTTTATGTTTCTATCAGATACCATGTAGATTAAGGGCCTCATGAATATATTTACTTAAGAGCAATACACACATATATATACAAGGTTCTCCTTCAATTAAGGAGTACCTTGTAGGCCCACAGCAGCCTAAGCATGTTTTAGCTGACTTAAGCATGCTCACATTTATTACATTGATTTATCATGTAACAATGAGAAGACAGTCACGTGCTCTACAGGGGCTTTACACTAGCAAGCCAGGTTCAGGCTACATGACACCAACAGCCAACGTCACCTCGACAGACAAAGAAAGAGAACAATAAACTCCCCATAGAGAAGGCATTTTGAGGAGAAAGATTGGCTGCGAGGTCCAGTATGTGGTTGATAGTTACCTGTGTTACCCAAGATGGTTACTATAGTTTTGTTGGAGTCCCGTGCCAGATTCAACTGTAATGAATTCTGCATGAAAACATCGCACAATATTGTTATTGTTTTTAATTTCATTGAAATAAATGAAACTTTAGAAACCAACTTCTTCCAAAATGGGTTCCCTTGTTTGCACAACTAATTCAGATAAGTTCAACTTAACAAATTGGGGTGTTTCCCACCATACATCCTTAAAAAAGGGTAAAGATCACATTTTCCCCTAGAGTATTTGTAGAAGATCAATTTTATCTTTTATTGTACAAAACGGCCAATACACCCTTGTGGTGGGACCCCTCCCCGGACCCTCGCTCAGCGGGGACGCGTAATGCGACCGGGCCGCCCTTTTTTTTTTATTGTACAAAACGGCCAATGTTCCCCCATGGTAGAAACCCAGGCTCAGTTATAGCCTTGGAAAAATAAATACATCGAACCAAAATCTGTCGGTAATGACAGACAGATTGTTTTACAGAATTCCTTGGAAAAAGGTAAAGCGAGGCAATTAAACCGTTTTGTACAATAAGGATAAAATTAATCTTTCCCAGTAACCTTAAGGGAAAAAAATTGTCCCTTATCCCAAAGAAAAACATTTCGTAACTTGTATCTTCAACTACCGCCAGCATTATAAGATCTAGCTGGGATGTGATATGTAAATATGCAGGACTAATTGGATATATAGCTGCTAAAGTTCTATAAATGTTGCAGGTGATCTAACACAAAGGGAAAACGATACTGGCACTTTCACCAATAAGACAGGAAGCAATGCACTTTCACCAATAAGACAAAGAAGCAGATTGCAGGTTTATGTGAGCTGCACATATTTATTTTGTCCCATGTTACAGGTTATTACCTTATCCATCTCCAATATGGAAAATCCTCCAATAAAGAGTGCAGATGCAGATCCAGAGATGTTGCTGGCGTCAATGAGTGAAGCATTGACAGAAACAGAAATATATGGTCTAGTGTCCTTCAATCTGGGTACTGAGTGTACCAAATGCTCTGGTGAGTATGGAAAGAAGAGGCAGTGGGAGATACTGGTTTCAAGGTCCAACCATGGCTTTGCATACCTTCAATCCGGAGAAAGAAACAATATCAAGGAGTCAAGAACTTAGAAAGTGCCATCTTTTTATTAGTACCACTACATGAAAGAGTCAGAAACATACCCAACAAAAGGTGGATCCACCTTACAGTCAAATGACAGTTCTTTGCGGTTTCCAACAAAATCAAATTTACTGTAGCCATCACTGTTTTAATCAAACAGAAGAAAATATAAATTAAGTAACTTCCTAGGTGTGTTTGGTAGTTGGCATAGTGTAACAATGAAAATTATAAATAATTATTCACAATAAATGTGCTATAAAAAGACTAGGTGGCAGGATGTATCCTAAAGTAGACAAAAGTTACAATGAATAATAAAGTTCAGGCTGTAGGCTTGAGCACAAAGGATGCCCTTATTGTTAGGAATAAATGCAATTACGATAAACGAAAAAAAAAAATAAGCAAACACACAAGAATTGTTAACCCAGTTCGCCACTCAATATGAATGACTACGTCTGGGGGCACTACCAAGCCAGGATATTTCACTATGATAAAAGAGATACGGATTACAGAGAAAGAGGTTACATTTATACTCCTCAAGAAACCCTAACCGTATGGGCCCATCGCTTCAGTTGGGCCTATCTTATTAGTCTCCAAAAAAAGCCCAACACTTATAATAGCCAAACGGAAGATATAGTTTCTCCCAGATCATCATAATATCCCACCCTCCACAACATGGAAAATCTATCAATCCAGAATTAATATTATGCTATGGATGAGTTACTTCCATTCCCACAATCGATGCAAGTTGCAGCCACTCAGGAAAGTTGCATAATTCGCATTTTGCCAACAAAGAACCTTTTCTCAAATTGTTTTAAGAAAAACTATTAAGAACTTGAAATACCCAAACAGTAGAAGTTTGCTAAGGGCATTTTGATCATCAACAATCGAGTTGTAGTCTCCCTATTGAACATGTAGCTTCAGAATCTAAATTTATTTCTAGAATTGGTGAAGATCAACAATAAGGCCAGAAAACATATCCATTATCAGGGTAATTTCGTATTTTCCTGTTGACTTAGCTAAGCATGGAACTTTTTTCATATAAAACTGGTAATAGAACAGCTTATGTTGATATGTAAATTGTCTATATCAATGCCATGAGAAAATCACCGTCTTCCTTTCACTGGGGGGAAAATAAGTCACCTCTACATTTCATGATTAGGAACTGTACGTTGCTTCTTAAATGACATGATATGATGATTATGTTCCAGTGAAGAAGAATCTACTAATCTGTTGACATGGCATTTTAGAAAACCAGACTCAACTTACAATTAAAATTTAGAAAGAAGGTTTTCGTTTTAGTGTTTAAAATGTAATCGTAAGCAAGAAATTGTGAAACTTCCAGTTAAAAGTAGAGGTTGCAGTCCAGTTCCTCAACCACTCATTTAAAATGAGCCAGTACTTAATCACAATTGCGATAAGATGGATTCTTTCACAAACCTGAACTTCACAGGAAATGTATATCCTTCTGTTGGGTAAGGAACATTTGTTAGCATTTCGTTTGGACCATCAACAGAAATTATATTTCCCGAGAACACCGTAATAGATGTGCGCAATTTCATATCCGCAGATTCAAAAAACACTGTTGAAAGATGACAGTTCAAGCATCAAAAATTACTCGCAGATATAAATTTTATGTCAAGTATCATAAACAACATAAAGAAAGTATTTTTTCCATTCAGTACCTTGGGTTGAACCTACTCCAACAGCTTTAACTTTTCCCGATGGCATATCTATAGAAACAACACTTTCGTTGGCACTAAGCCAATGGCCAGAGAGTTGATTCTTAACACCTTGTAACATAAAAAAAAAAAAAAAACAAGTAATCGACCAATGATCATGTTTGAGGGGAGATAGAAAGATACAGTAAAACTTTCTTTCCTGCAATTGAAGGAAAAACACAAAACTTGAAAATATTTTAGATGAAAGAAAAAAAAAGTTGCAAGTAATCACTACAAGCGCACCTTGAACACTGAGATCAAGTGAACTTCCTACACGAAGGACAGGGTTTTGAGGAAATAAGTGGGCACCAACAGAGATCTGAAAAATGAAGTTTGAATCATAGGATCATGCAAAGAGAAGACTTGAAATTCCAAAAACTAGATACAAGGTTTACAATTTAAATAATGATATATATGAAAAAAATTAGTGATGGTGAACCATGTTTCCAGGCACAGGTCTAGACAGCTGAAGCAGATGAATGCAGGAAAGGAGCAACATATAAATTATGTTATAGCATATAGTGATGAATTGACCTAGTGGTGTTCAAGATATGGTCTAACCTGTTACCATTTAACGTAATGCAATTGGCTACTGAATATATATATATATAACAATTAGAAGCTTTTATGAACTTATTAATATAATTAGTTGACCATAACCAGTTTTGAACTAAGCTAATATGAGTTCACTATTCATATTTTAAAAAAAAGACACCTGAGTCGGAAAAGTAAAAATAAATAAAAAATAGATAATAGAATGTAGCGAAGAGCAGTAAAATGATACATAAATAATCTAATTCTAAGAACATACGCATGGTAATATGAATAGTGAACTCATATTAAACCTTTAACCAAAATCCTACTCCTTCCTAGACAACAATAATGAATCTCAGACTTCAATGAGTCAGCGAAAGCAAAGTAAGGTTAGCCACAGAATACTTCTGAAACGAATCCTCTTTCAGTATTCAAAAAATGCAGATAGTTACCAGCATATAGTCAGACTTCTGTGGATTGTAGTTAAATGATACTCGTAAAAGGGCTCTTCCATGACGTATTGCCTTCAACCAGAATAAAAATGGAGATTGCAGTTAAAAAGAGGACCTCCAAAATTTTGACAGATATATCTGAAAATAAAAATTCTAAAGTTTTCAAGAAAAGGAAAAGGAAGGTTCCATATTATTGAATCTTGCATGATTAAAAAAGGGGGACAAGTACAAAAAAGAAAATGCCTGTAGTTTAACCTATTTGCAAACACAGGAATGTAGTTTAAAAGTTTGCAAATAGAGGTTCGTCGTATGTTTTGTTTACAAAAAAAAATCATATTTTAAATTACATTGTCAAGTTCTGATTACAACCAAGAGCATTTTTACCTTTTTATAAAAAATATTATATTTCCCCGAATCATTTCGGGACTAAGGCTTTGTTGTTGTTGTTGTTGTTGTATAAAAAATATTATATTTACATATCGATAGAACAGAGTCCCCCAAAGGGCCAAAACATAGCCCTCCAAATTGAAACTATATGGTGGACATGTCACTGTTTTACTTTTTTTACTAATTTGACGTTTTATGAACTAAATCAATCCTTAGGTTCACTTTAAATAGCTGCAATTCGATTCGGGAGCCTCGTTTTGTCAATATACAAGTTTCATTTTTTTTAAAGATAAAAATGTCCTTGATTGTCATCAAAACAATAACTTAACAGTGTAATTTAAAATACTGTTTTTTGTTAAGAAAACATACAACTGGCCTCTATTTTCAAACTTTAAAAACATAGGTGTATGTTTGCAAATAGGGCAAACCACGTGCATTTTTTGTTAAGTTCATCAACAAACCTTCAAATGGATATACCCACTGCCATTCTGTGCATCGACAGAGACAATGTCAGGATAATTAGTTCCAGCATGATAAGGAACAATATTATGTGCTTCATAGAAGGGATTCCCTGGTAAAATAAAACAAAACAAATAGCAGAATGATTAAAACTCAAATTTGGAGATAGGAATCATAAATTCATTAGATAAAATAAAACATCAATACCTAAAAGATCAAAATAGCTAATGGGAAGATCAAGTTCAGAGCCAATAGCAACATGAATTACATGGGATGGAAACCCCTTGCTTGTTATCCTTAGTTGAGCCACCTGACCCAAACAAACGTCATCAAAATATTTTTATTTGAATGTTATTCAAGACATCAAGAAGATGGATCTAACATAAAGAGCAGATGAAGTCAAAAGAAGTATAGTGATTGAGTAAAGACAAAAGCTAAGGCTACAAAGTAAACAGGTTTGAGTTTTCATTAGCAGAACTTGTAATCTAATGGTTTTCATTTGCTCACTAGCACCTGTAGTTTCTCTTTTATTTCTTAAATTGGTAATACCATCTTGCTACACAGCAGTAAAATTATGCAGATCAAATACCCCTACGGTGCAGAGTACTCATTGTACCAAGAGGTATATTAGTGACGATCTCCATTTGTTCAAATAACTCTAGGACTTTTTATTCAATAAAACTAAATAACTTTTTAACAAAAAAAATTGTCAACAATTATTTTAGTCAATAGAATTTTAAGCCACACAGGAACCATGCATATGTTATTTTAACATCAGCTAAAAGTCATAAAATGAGAATATAAAACCTTTTGTATTCAAATAGATGCGCAAAATTTCCTGAAGTGAAAACATGCTAATCCCTATAATTTGTTTTCAATTAAATCCTAAATTTTGAACATATTTTGATATGTGAATTTATATACATTAATGATTGTCATAGACTAGCTCTCACTATGCTCATGTTGGAAATAGGAGGGTCTTGATATTTAAAAATAAATAAAGCCCCTTCTAAGTTTGCCCTTCTTCGCAATACTGAATTAGTTTTTTTGTAATGCCAGCAATGGACCTACAATTTGTTTGATGCCCTCATTTGGTTTGCACCTTTGATGCCCTCAAATGACATAAATATCAAAAGAAAATGTGGAACGCCTATATAGATATTCTTCTTCATTCTTCTATAAAAGCAAAGCACATGGTATGGTGCTTTCTGTGGTCATCAGAGAGACTTTTCTGTAATTGACAGCAAGAGCTAAAAATCAACAAACCAAGAGTACCAATAAGATTGGCAATGTGCACTGTTGTGGAAGTCAATTTGTGAGCATTCGGCCATTTGAAACAAAGTTTAAAGGACATCCATTGCCTATTTGGAGTCCTGATGGAAGAGAATGTTGAGGTTAGACTTTCCAAAAAGCACTGATTTGTCAACCTCCATGGTATTCCCCAACCATTTTTCTATTACTGACATCTGGAGTCAAGGCTTAATTTGATAAAGCAATTCCAGAACCTAGTTCCTAAGGTCACATATCTGTGACACACACCAGCCTCTAAAGTGTCGACACTAGGACAATTACAGTGGTATGGAACGTAAAGGAATCAAGATATTAAACATGTGAAAAAATGGAATGCAAAAGCCATTATATTGCTAAATTTGGTCGCAAAAATGAAAAATAAAGTAATGTATTCACTACTTTAAGTCCTACGTATGGTTTCTTTGGTGGTGCTGGTCGGAGCAACCTGCAATGGGGACTATATGGTGGGCTGCACTGGCACAGGCAGCAGGACAGGTGGGTGTGATGGAGATGATGGAAATAAAAACAAGCAAATTAATCATACTGCCAGTTTGATAAATTAGTGAAAATAATTATGATTACTTAATACAATGGAACATTATATTAAACATATTTACAGTTGTGCGACAATGAAGTAATGAGCAAGTAATATGACTGTCAAACTTCATTACTTCTCACAGAACATCTAAGCAAAGATTTTAAGGCACTTCAGTACTACTACCATTCTGATTGTATGAGTAATAGTATGTAATGAAAAACCTAACATGATCACATCTGAACAAACCAGTATTTTGTTAGAAACAAGTCACCTTAAAAGCTTCCAACAATAGAAGCTGGTGACAGCTACCTATGCTTCGAATAAACTACAATCAGTGCCATACAATTTGTTACTCTAAACATGTTTTTAAGAGAATAACGCACATTATGATGCTAGAAACCTAAACATTGACAGTATTCAACTTAAATTACCACAAATACAATATACCAAAGTAGTGTTTAATCTCAATTAACACACACGGATTGACCAAAAAACTTAAGCTGATAGGTAACACCCAAGACAGCCTTCATATATTATCTCTGACATATCGCTGAAGGCAAATGCCCCTTGGGCTTGAAGCATGTACAACTAAGACTCTACCAAGTGTTGATACTCAACAATAAATGGTGTCACTAGGATTTAAACTCTCAATCTCTTGATCTAAGAGGCTCTGATGTCATGTCAAGAAACCAAGTGATCCACACCTTTAAGCTGATAAGACCCAAAAAATAGCTTTTATTGTTAACTCTGACACCCGCTGTACACAAATGCTCATTGGGCTTGAAACATGTATAACACAGGTTAACTCTACTATGTGTTGAAATTCAACAATAAATAGTACTGTAAGAATTTGAACCCTCCACTACTTGTCCTAAGAGCCTCTCATACCATGTAAAGGAACCAATTGACCTAAAAGCTTAAGCTAATAGGTAAGACCTAAGAATAACTTCTATATATTATCGCTGGAAAATATAAACCACAAGAAGGAAAATGTAGTAATAATATGTATATTTAAGGCAAATGATGTCAATACCTCAGCGACTCTGACACATGAAGCAATCTCAATCCTTCCAGTAGTTCGATCTTTTGCTTGTATGCAAGCAAGATTGTTGCTTTCCATTGTTTTTATTTTATCCCCATCAATGGAAATTGCATCCTTTTGACGAACTTCATTCTTTTCACAACTTCTTAAAATTGAATAGGTAATTGTTCCTTTGCGACTTTGACCATCCCACTGGCCATGAGATTCTAGAGATGATGGTAAAATGCTAGATGTAATGTAATGAGAAGGTAGAACCCATGTTATTGGAACTCCAAGAGCAAGAGGGAAATCGGAAACAACTAATAATGACATGGATGCATCATAAAGCCTTGTCTCTGAATAAGAAGTAGAAACAAAATCACATGAGAATGTAAGTGCCACACTTGTCCTCCCTGCTGATCTGAAAAGAGGTCATGATCGCTTATGAGACGAGCTAAAATGGTAGGCAACAATAAGATTTAGTGTTGCGAAACCAAAATAAGAAGCAAAGTTCATGAAAACAAACAATTTAACAGGGGTTGCAGAAAACGAGCTTCATATTCTAAATGGCAAAAGAAAAAATAACCTGGTCCCTAAAATTATAAATTTGAAATTGTGCAACTTATTGACAATAGCACAAAAAGAATGCTTTATCATTTCCATCTCTAGGTTCGAACAGATTAGGTGTGCAGCATACCTTCCATACAAGACTTTGATAAAACCAAGTAATTTTTCATCATCCAATGCGAACAAATTCTTTTCACTGTCTAATCTTTTTTCCTTGTAGAATCCCAATACCTGAATCCATTTAACAGAAATATAAGAAGAGAAAAGAAATCTGAATCAATAATAATGGGACACAGCAACACTTCTACCTTTTCATCATCTACAGTCCACTTGTAACTTGTGCAGAGCTCATAAAAGGAAAATAGATCACCCTAACAACAAAGTAAATCAGTCAGGAAAAAAAAATGGATTGACCAAGAAACATCATTTGGTTATATTTCTTGCCTCATGAAATGAAGGATGTATTGGCATATTACGTCCAACATCAAGCTGTTCGCTTTGTGCACTTAATATTGCTGACGTCGGGATTCCCACTCTAATGTGACCATATGCTTGACAAATCACAACATCTCCATTCCCATAAACTGTGGAGCGGATGGTCTACCATGAAACAATATATAATGTAAGGCAAACATGCAATATTTTACATAAATGCAAACTAACTTAGCAAGAAACAACTTAGAGAAACAGGGTATGCTTGACAAAACTTTTAGAGAAAGGACAATGGATAAGACTTGGTTGATTGATATATTTTGATTTGTAGATCAAGATGTTGACATGGAGATCCCTTTCTGGAGCCCAACTTACAAAACAAGATCTTAACCATAAAAAATTCATAAAAATAGCAGAAACCATAGAGTACCCAGCAATATTTGCAATAAAACAAAACAAGGAAACAATAATTTATTTCTGACAGTTTGCTGGGTCTAATTCGACCTTGTCATATTTAATAGGCAAAAAGTTCTGAAAAGAACAAATTCCATGTCCCTCTGTCAAGGCTCAGGAGTACTGTTTCCAATCATAGTTATATATGAGTGATTGCCTTGTGTAACAGACCACGTAATACACTAGGAACACAGGGGATACCATGTAGATTAAGAGACTATATTGATATATTTTACTTAAGAGCAATACACACATATATATACAAGACATTCCTAAAATCAGTCCTTAAATCAAGGAAACACAGTAGCCCTACTAGCCACCTCTAGTTGTCTTGTAGCAGCCTATAGTCAACAAATGCTATACATTTATTATATTGACTTATTCTCTAACACCTTGTTAATCGCCAGGAGAAAAGAGAGCCAGGTGAAATTGTTGGGTAGAGAAAAGGAGAAGAAACAGAGGAAGAAACCCTGATATTGTCTTTTAAAATGTGCATATAAACATCTGATACAAATTTACAACTCTGAAGAGAAGATTAACAAGTGTCCATTTTAGGAATAGAAAGTCCAGAAACAGAACCATGTCTTCATCCACTTCACACCATCGCAAGAATCAACACGATAGAACTGCTATGTCAAAGTTCATAAAAAATGAGTTCCATGGGCATCATATCTTACTGTGTTTCCAGGTGAAATTGCTGATAGTTTTCCAGAAGATCTGTCAATAGTCACTATTCCATCATTCAAAGAAGCATACTCCGCATAGGCACCAACAGTTGGGCCTCCTTTCACAGTAAGCTAAGAAAGAGCAATCAGATCAATGAAGAACATCAAGAGAATAAATCAAAAAATTTAAAAAATAATAGAAAAGAAAACAAATTGAATTGAATTGAACAAAAAGAAATATGAGTTATAACTGCAATAATCTAATGAAAGATAAGATAACCGTAAGAGCTAAATTGAACAAGAAAGAAATAGAATTAAGTATATTTGTAACTTCATATGAATAAGGAAACTACTAGAATTTCTAGTTTGAGTTTCTTCAGTAGCCAATGGTAAGTTTATATCTGAAAAGAGAGAACTTGACAGGATTCCAGATCATACCACATAGGATGAACCTGGTGCCAAGAAAATATCATCTGGAAGAATTCTTAATGGTGCATAGACCTCTATCTTTATTGATTGGCTCACTACTTCATGTCCAGATTGCTGTTTGGAACTGACCTGATTTCGATATCAAACAATAAATTGGCATAATCCAGAGTAACCCTGTATAGAAATATGACAATGCCAACTAACTATTATACAGTGAAACAAGTTCAAAAATGGAACTTACATAAAGAGTTGTTACCCCTAGATCCTTGGCCATAATTTTTAACTTTGATCCCTTAACACAGCCATCACCAGGGAATGGGACATCATTGTCATCAACTAGTTCAACAATATCATCCTCAATCCATACATGAATCCCCATGTAAGCATACTGGAACAAAAGATTTTTACAAACATGAAACTTATAAGATCTGAAGACAAGCAAGAAAACCGACAGAAAGCAAAACAAATAGATGCAAGCAGACAAATAATATGAGAATGGTGAATGTGTAAACTGAGAGACCAACTCTATGAACCACAGGCATGGCCAAACAAACATTAAAAAAATGAAAAGTGTGCAACATGATATAACTTGGAATATATTGCTAGCCAAAACGTAAAAATTACTAATTCATGTTAATTCAATTCATTGGTACCTGATTAGAGTCAAAAGTAGTTCCACCACTAATCCCAGCCATTATATCAAGGGTTGCAGAATTTCCTTCCTGGATTATTTAAGCATGATGATAAATGTTAGTTTGGAACAAAATAACAAATACTTAACTTCCTTAGAACGCACCATAAGGCTTATTTCTTCTCCTGACACAATCCTGATCCAGTCTACTTCTGCTACTTTAACCTGAAAACATATACCCTCATGAGAATTTGCCACACTTGCAAGAATGATTACATGTGGAATATCATAAGCTGAAACAGAAAAGGTAGGAGCTCAGAGTTCAAAATGTCAGAAAAAGTACACTACTGTAGACAAGATCTTAAAGGTTCTCATATATGCATAAGGGAAACTTGATAAAGCATACGACATATGATATTGCATGACTCATAATTAAGGGACATCAACAGTTGTCCGTTATAAGGATAAGCTAAGCCTATGTCCATTTTACTTGAATAAACTTTAAATCCAAAAAGGTTGACAATCGGTATATGGATGCATTCCCTCCATTCAACCCAATTTTGGACTAGATACTGACAAGGATGTAGGATCATTTTTTCACTATTCCCCACATAATCAAGTTACTTTCTCTTTCTTTCCCTTTCTTACAACTTCATTATGCTCAACATTTGAATATGTGCAGATTACCAGTCTAGCACATATTTGGAAACCAATTCAATATCCCCTTTCTCAAAAGTTACCCTCAATAGGTGTTGCGAACATTTCAGATGAGTTCATTTCTATCTCATTCATCCCACATTTTAGCATATCCATCTCAGTCTCCTCATTTCTGCAATGTTGATCTTCTAAATTTTTGGTAGCTTGCTTAAAAGATAATTCCCCAACATATCTTCTAATACAAACTGAATTTTTAAAGCTACACTCATTTAGATTAAAATTTGGATGGACATATAAGATAAATCATCTTACGAATATCAGCAAAAGTTGAAGACTTCAAAAATCCGTAGGCGGCAATACAGCCCAGCTCAAATTTTTCCCTTTACACAATATATATATATATATATATATATATATATATAATAAAAAATTTAAAAGTGAAATGGAGAAATTCAATACCACTGCAGAAGCTGCAATGCTAGGCACAAGCCCAACATCATTAACAGTCACAAGTGCAGTTCCCAGCCCTTTAGGAGAGAGGGTTAACTGTAAGCACTCCATGCCCGGTGGGGATTGAACAACTTCTACTACACTAGAATCGTTCACTCTAGCTTCCATGAAACAGCTTCCGCCAATGATTGACAGATTTACCTGGAAGAACTAGCAACAGCATAAGATTTAACATGCTAAAATAGGAGATATTTCCATGCTATCATATAATTGCAATTGCTAAATCCATGTCAATAAAAAAAAAAAAAAGGGCGGCCCGGTCGCATTACGCGTCCCCGCTGAGCGAGGGTCCGGGGAGGGGTCCCACCACAAGGGTGTACTGGGGGCAAGCCTTCCCCTGCCAATTTATTTGGCAAGAGGCCGCTCCTAAGACTCGAACCCGTGACCTCTTGGTAACACGACAACAACGTTTACCGTTGCGCCAAGGCTCGCCCTCTAAATCCATGTCAATAACATGAGAAAATGCGCATAAGAAAGCATTCAAATACCACCATCACCATAACCACATTTCCCCAGCGAAACCATTACACTTGACTAAAGATCAAGTTAACCTATTTAAATTAAGTTATCCATGAAAGCTTTTCATTCTAGATGATATGCTATGTATAATATTGGAACCAGTTTGGCACCTCAAAATTAAGATTAATGCTGAATAAATCAACTCATACTTGGGGATGCATTGAATGCTATTGGGCAAGTACTGTTTTTCCTCTCCTGATGAGTGTTTAGACCACAATATACCATCATTTGCACTGCAGTGTTTAATTTTCCATATCCAAGAGTACACAAAAAAAAAAAAAAAAAAAATCTAGATACTATCGCTATAGAGTTGAACTAAAACCAAGTATACGGCTATATCTGAGAAAGTGCAGACAAGGGGAAATATGTTAGCAATGCCGAACAAAGAAAATAGAACAAGAACACAAGGGAAAAGAAATTTGTATAATTCTGAATCACAAAAATAAGTTAAAGAACAAATTAAAGGTGGTCTAATAAGTTGCTCGATTATTTTATTTTATTTTTGTGCATTCTCTTTTTTTAGGTGAAAGCTGCAAAGCAGGCAGGAAACATGAAAGCAGAGTAAGGCATGCACGAGTTGTTAGATGTGTTGTGAAGACTACATAGGCAAGGATTTGAAATTACACCATTACAATCTACCTTTGCATCAGGATCAAAAAATAATAAGTTGAACTCTGGATTGACTGTCAGTGTAGAGACAAGCTGCATTCACAAAAGCAAAGATTGTAACCAAATGAATAATAATAGAAATATTATCCCGATATTGATTTTAAACTAATAAAGAAGACATATATCAGAGTCCCCATGCAAAATTATATAATGAAAAGAGCATACTTGTAAACGTATAGCATTTGTAAGAACCATCTCTGAAATTGGCAATTGGGAAGCTTTTTGGCTTCCTATTGGATCAGAAAAGCCAACAACTGCAGCACGAATTGTGCACTGAAAAGGAAGGATTTAAGATATCAGATAACATATGTACAACATCATTTTCAAAATTTATAGATGTTTCAAGTATGCTAATGCCATGCAAATCCAAATTGTGGAAACAAACAATTTTATACTACAGCATACCCTTCTATGCCTTCGTTTGTGTGCACATTGCAGTACTAACTCTTATGTAGCAAATAAAAAACTTCACCAGAAAAGGTGATGCCACATTATGACAATGAAGATACTAAAAGTCCAGCAGTACCTCTCCTGACTCATTTTGCAATACCAAAAACCTCTCCCAACTTGATTTGGACCACTTGGCTTCATTTGTATGATCCCAATATGCTAGCCCTTCACAGCTGTTCAATTCCCATTTCAAAGAAAGAGAAGATGAGTTTGCAAAAGCTTTTCCGAAAGTGTCAATTGCAACAGCAGCTACCCGGATAGTTTTCCCATTGGCCACTGAAATGGGGTTAACACGGTTTTTTGTTGCACTGCTATCAGCAAGAGCTGCAGTCCTTATAGCTTCAAAACTGTTAACTGAAGCAATGCCACAGGTTCAGCAAAAAAATGTGAAGCCAACACTAGTAAATTTTTAAATGTGGTCGGAAATTTGTGAAAGAAAAACAATGATCATTACCACGTTCATCAGGTAATATTGCAATTGAAGAAGGAATGCTACATGTAAGAGATAATTTAACTGCTGCTATTGCTGGCACAGGGTGGTCATCTCCAACCATATTCCCGCGTTCAAAATCTAATTGCTGAGCATTTTGAAATAGAGTAAGAAAATAAACCGTGATTTCCATTGTATATATATCTGAAGAGGTGGAAGAAGTATAACAATATAATAAAACAATAATAACCAGATGTACAGCAAAAAAAATGACGAAGCAACAGCCATTTGTAAAAGATTTGAAACTCACAAATATTCCCAGATTTTGGCACTGAACTCGGTATACTCTCTGCTGTCTAGTAGACACTGGATGTACAAGAACCCCATCTTTCATGTGTGTGCGCTTGTCATCCAATATTTTAACATTTTCGATAAAGTCAACACCTTTGTCCCAGCGTTCAGGTCCTCCTAGAATCATAATGTCCAAACTTGTTCCAGGGACAAGATTTAACCTCTTCAAATTTTCCAGTTGATTACTTGCTTCAACCTCAGCAAAATCAAACCAGTACCCACCAAACTGGTTTCCATCACTTACTTGATGCAAAATGAGAGGTGGGTATGCTGCAATTCGTGTTGAAGCTTTCAAAACGACTGGTTCATGAAAAGAATGATCATAGTGGTGATATTCTTTTGATAGCGTTGCTTGCAGCATGGTTTGACCAGAACCAGAAGTATATACATAAGCCCATGAGCAAGGTGGACCATTAACTGAAACATGGAGACCAGCATTTCCTTGCTTTTCTAAAACCGGAGGCTCTTCTGTTGCATTAACAACAAGAAAAGACTCACTTCCAGCTTTCCATCTTATGGACGAGTAAAAAGCATTGCAACTATAGAAAAAGCCACCTGAAAATGCAAAACCGCGAGTCAACTTTAGCAAAGAAATGAAACAACCTGCTACAACATAAGTTCCAGCTTCTTTTCTTTGAAAAATATAGCATGGTCAAATTGGCTGGAGGAAATGCCATTACCATTATCTGCTTTCATTGTCACAGCAACATGAAGATGAGATCCTACAACAGTCTCTACTGGGAAGTTCTGCAGCATAATCATGGATGATGGAATAGAGACTTCAACAATCACCTACAGAAAAAGAAAATAAAATCAATTAATTCACAGTGAGAAGAAAATGACCTTGATGGCATGTAATGCATATCATTTAATGAAAGAGAGAGTACTTAATCCATACTTAACTTAACTATGCAGTTAGACTAATTAATTTCTTTATCCAGCCCCAAGGATCTATAGCAACTTCTGTCACTAACTCTATCAATCCCCCGGCCTCAACTCTAATACAATAACAAGTATATATATCTATATATAGATAACAAATAACCTTCAGCAGGCATGACAGTTTTTGGAAGGATATTTACAAGAAACTATGCCGACTACCTACCACTACTATTATGGTCTTAATTCAGTATCAATAACAGTAGAATATTTCTGATACTCCATTACATATGAGGTTTTGGAGAAACAGATTAAGTTCATAAAATATATACAATAAGATGTCCTTAAAATCAGATGGAACTCATAAAAACCAATGTTATAAAACTCAGACCGGACCAGCCGGTTCGACTGGGAACCAGCCAGGAGTCCGGTCCGAGCTGGTCCGGTTTGTTGAATCTTCAACAAACCGGTCTGGCCAAGGGTTGAACCGGAGGTCGGACCGGAAACCGGTGCAACCCTTGTTTTTTGGTCATTTGCCATACAAAAAAAAATAATTGTTTAAAACATAGAATAGGTTGACGTATTTCAAGTTATTATAAACTCCATTTATCCATTATATATTTAAGCATCAAGTTGACAAAAACTAACTCCATTTATCCATTATATATATAATTATAAAAATAATTTTAAATTATATATATATATATATATATATATATATTTAATATATATAAATATTATTTGTTTATTACATCATCCGGTCCAACCAATCCGAGTCATCCGGTCCGACCAAGTGACCAGTGACCAGTGACCCCTCTATAAATCCGGTTTGATGTACAGTCCGGTTCTGATAACATTGATAAATACAATTATGAACCACACCAAAAATTCCAATAAGCATGTCAAGAAATGGAAACTTATGAAGCCTACAATAATATAGATCCTGCTACATTGACAACGCTGCTAAGTAAATTCATTTACCATATAAACAATAACAAAAAGAAAAAGAAAAAAAAAAAAAAACTATATTATGAATCTAACAGTCAAAAGTGCCATCCAGTGATGAAAATATAAGCAATAAGACGAAACTAGCTCAAATCTGCATGTGCATGTTATATCTAAAGGATCAAAAGGAAGAAAAATCGAACACTAATTTTCTCTAGATAAAAGGGGGGCGAGAAATAAGCAAAGAAGATCAAATATGGAAGAAAGCTAGACAAACCAGATATATAAAATTACACAAAAACATGATATCAAAAATAGAGACTTCATCTGAGTCCATCACTCTAGCACAACTCTCATCCTCAACTGTACTGCAAAAATCTAATGACAGGAAATTCTAGATCTAAATATTTTGAAAAAACAAAAAGAGAATAAAAAAACTGAGATAAAATCTCTTCACAGATGTCTTGATCAAACACTATGTGATCTCTCTTGGCATAAAGAGTTTACAATTTGTTACGAGTAGAAGTGATACAACTCATTTACCAGCTCAGCCAAGCTGAAACCAACATAAATTGTGGTTGAACATGAAAGATGATAGTTCGATGCAATTCCTACACCAAATATAGCTCACTACAAGATTATGCACATTAAACCACATGCTGTTATAAAGCATCTCTTGTGCCAGTTATATGACTTGTTTCTGTGAGAACAACTAACTGATTTGGTTGTTAGGTTTTGGTTTAGTAGAAATTCCCTGGTAGCCCCTTATGATCTGAGGTTCAAAACTCAGACCACTAGCCAAAGAAAAGAACCAAGAAAGAAAAAAAAGTTAAAAGTGCAAATAGTTAGCAAATTACAGAATACCATAATATTGTTACCTCATCGTAATTGAATGAATCAAAAATGGACACTACTCTAACAGTTGCTTTACCAGGCTTCTTTGCCTGAACAACCCCCAATTCAGATATTGATACAATAGCCGCATCTGAAGAAAACCATTTGTAATCACTGGATGCTTTTGCACAACCTACATGGAACAAAAGCTTGGGATGACTATTATCAACAATTACAGAAGCAGGATAAAGATTTTTCATATGATATTTTTATGAACATCAACTACCAACCTCCAGAAGCCTTTAGCACCACCTCCTGGTGAACACCAGGGGCCCAAGGAAGGAGAATTTTTTGAGATGTGCCTATCATTTCATCATCCAAACTAAACTTCACTTGATTACATGTAATTATCTCTTGCACAACCTCAATAACCTAGATAAGCAAAAAGTCAACTTTCCATCACTGCATGGTGAAGTAACAAATGCAAAAGGTTCTGCAAAAAAAAAAAAAGATTAGAATACCACCTCCTTTATTTCCTGTTGCCCAATAAAATAAGTTACAGAAGCCATCAGCTCTCCCAGTCCCTGTGAGGTTGCTCTCAGGAGTCTAGCATTGAGCCAGCCATAATTGACCTCAATGTCATCTGACAGCATGAAAGTTCTTCCATGTTCATATGGCTTGTCATGCAACTTAAGATCATCATTCTGCAATACAGAAAGCAAGAGCAAACAAAGTCAACAATAATGAGGGCAATACCAGAATACTCTACAATCTCCATAGCGCATCCAGCCTACATTGCACCTAGCGAGTAACAAACTGAAAATTCTATAATACTAGGAAAACAGGAACTGAAAGTGTATGGTGAGCATTGAGTAAAAACATTAAAGACAACATGGAGAATAAATCTTGAATGGTATCCAACCAAATTGTTTCCAACCTCTCAGAAAAATAACTGCAGAATTTTACAATGAAAAAAAAAGAGCAAAACATAAAACTGGAGTTGACATGTGCAATAAAAACAAAATATTAAGAGCAAGAATTTTAACATCTGAACTAGCAAAAAAATTATCAGAAAAGAAGAAAGTACTGTAAGTAATATTTAGACGACCTTATGGTTGTTGTATAGTATCCACAGCACAAAAAAAAAGTGTCATGAAAAAGTTTGCATGAGCAGAGAATATTGCTTAACCTATTTCTCAAGACAATCTGATAACCAGATAAAAGGAGGAAACAAACAAAACGAAATGCAGAGGGATCATGCATACTCGAGGACAAAAAGGAAGCATTCAAGCCCAATCTTATGTTGACAATTAAATCTAACTCTTAAATTCAAAAATATAAACAAAATCGTGAAGCTTGAGGAAGGTCAATGGTGTCTTGATAATTGAATTTTACTTTCATGCAGAAGGGCAACAATTTACTTGACTACAACAGTTTTCTGTCAACAGGTGAGAGAAAAGAGACAAGTAATAGAAAGGGCGAGAAGGGGATACTAGGAGAGAAATAACCCCTTGCATGTAGAAAGACTCGTTCAACCAAATCACAAATGCAACAGACACATATAAGAACTGATATGGAACTAGAAGAAAGCCTGTATTGAATTACCTCTGTAATGTAAACTTCATGTGCATCAGGTCCCTGTGAGAAAACCTTCATTTGGACAAGATATTGATGGCCAGAGACAACATACCAAGGTTCCATAGATGAAATGGCTGTCATTCCTTCCACAGGTTCACCAGAAATGGATAATGGTATCAGGTAGAGGCGTAAACTATCTGGTATAACCACATAAAGTGAAGACATTTGTTTGTGGCCAGCCACTCTAATATCTTCAAGAATGACAGTTGTTACTCCTAAGTTCAGTGCATGAGCAAAACCCATCACAGAGTCCACCTCAGCAACAGAAGAGTTCAAAATAGACCATCTATGATGTGGAGATGGTAGAGTTACCACTGCAGATGTCAAGAGTAATAAGGTGAATAGAATAATACTAATGTTAAAATATGATGAAATTTGCTCATGCAACTCTAGAACGACCCAAACAAAAGAAAACTAAGATTTGAAGGAGGGTAAAGGAAACATAAATTGTTGGTTGCTTTTTTCAGCAGATGATGCTGACAGAATGAAATCTACATATTGACAGTCCAAGCAAATAAAAGCCACAGTACACCTAACAAATATTTAACTGCATGCAAACCCTAAGATAATATATCCAAAACACTCTCACAAAATTTGCAGAATTGAATTTTAAACTGTGACATGAAGATTGGTATTAAAAGGAAATAGAAACTACAAGACCTTTAGCTAGTTTACAGCTGAAGATCACTGGAAAAAAAATGGTAGGATTAAACAACACCTAAATTGAAGTTTATATATGAAAAATTTATATAGGGGATTCATATTCAAAGTGTCAAACTAACTTGATCATCACTTCAAACATAATGAAAGATGCAGTTCTTTAATAGTTTACAATTTAAGCATTGACAAAAACCTTAATTGAAGGATTGAAAAGCAGTACTTCCTGAAGTAGTGAAGTGATTTGACCCACTAAGCATATCACCTGATCTCATCTAAACCCCACTGTTAATCCAATATTTTCTAGATATAATATGATTAATAGAATTCAAATGTAACTATACCAGGAGCAGAGTGAAATTTTCATATTAGATAGCAAAAATTATTGGAGCAGATTCATCAAACATTGTAAAGAAAAAGATCAAAGAGTTTAAACCTTGAGGGATATTTCCGCGGATAACTTTAAGATTATAACAAAGACTGGCACCAATGAGGACAAAAACAGGAGACGGGGGCTCAAGTGACATTGCTTCTGCTACCATAAGCACAATCTTATCAGCCATGTGCTTAAATTTTGGCTCAAGTAAATGCACAGAAACATTTTCATATCCGATTCCAACCCCTTTCACCAGAAACAAATCTGAGAATACACCCTGCACCAATCAATCAAAATTTGTGACATACCAATATCAGAATAGACTAACTCATTGGAACTTATGACGTTATATCCACTAGTTGCTATCTTACACTATCTTCAAGTTTTATTTGGATGTTTAGGTCACCACATAATCCACCACAGTCACTCAGAGGAGAATCCTTCAGAGGAACATGAATGAGGTGATGAGGCAATCGACCAGTTTCTGGTAGCAGCTCCCACATGAATTGCAGGCCTACTAACGATGAGAACACATTATCTGCATACATATTCACAAATGAATAAAAAAAATTGAAGATGAAAATCAATAAGGAACCAAAGAATCTTAGAGTAAACTGTCAACTCAAAAAGTTGCTAACCAAAATAGAAGAATAGGTAGTCATCCGACAAATTGGAAAGCATTCCTTTACAGCTAGTAGTAAGCAATTCATACACAAATTTGAAACATACAATTTTGAATATATAAAAAAAAAATTCAACAATCATCATTAAGATCTTATGTTAAGTATGATGTAAATCTCAAAAAAAAAATAAAAAAAAAATTAGAAGGAAGAAAACCACGTAATGTCAATTATTACATTTGAACTGAAACTGATCTTCATAAAACTTCAAAGAAATTGAAATTTAGATTTCCTTTGAATATATGCAATCATCAGTAACAACAACAAGCAATTGTGAGAGACAGAAGACAAACCCATATCACAAAGTTCATAATTACTTGATAAAAATGTACTATCTACATACAACCATGGTTTAATCAGATGTTAAACTTAGCACTAAACATATGTACCATCATTTTAACAAAAATCCAACAGTTCATGTGCAAGTATTAGCAAATCAGACACCTTCATTGTCGAAGGCACGAACTCGAAGGGTAGCAAGTCCATCCAAATCCAATTTTATAGAATTATGGAATATCTGGATTCTGGAAATATTGTCAATAAACACTTTGCAGCGAATAACAATCCCTGAGTGTACATCAGTAGCATAAACCGCAGTCTCTTTTCGTCCACTAAAAGGAGCAATTGATCTCAACCGTGCACTTGTGGAGCAGTGGCTACTTAAATTATATTCAGGTATAACAGATAAAACATCATGATGATCCCATGACCTGCAAGAATTTATTTGAAAAGACAAACAAAGAAAATGAAAAGAAATTACAGTGTCAGCGTTAAAAAAAAAACAATAAAACAACATGTGAATACCCACCCTAGCCTATGTCATATTAAGCTTACTAGCCCTTAAATTGTTACAAGAAACCTTACCTGGGTCCATAAGAGGAGTGAAAACTTAATCTTACACAAACATTTAGGACAGCAACCATAGTTTTGAAAAGGCATAATGCATATGCAGAATCCTTGGTATAATGGCATAAGGTGGAAAATAAATCTTGAACCCACATGCATACATGTCTGTTTGTGCAATCCTAGTCAACTTCAAGGTAGCAATCACACAAATATGCATAGATTTTTGTAACAACCACACAGGGATGTAGATCTATAGTGATCCCCAGGTTCAAACCTATAGCAGCAAAATACAGTTCTCTGACGGGAAAATACTAATGGTCTAGTTTTTTCTAGCCTATTTTTCATTTAGTCCTCTTTTGTGAAGTGATAATGATCAAGATACCAATAAAAACCAACATGCATAGAATTTTCATATCAAACCCACAAAGATCTAGGGCCTGTTTGGCAAATAGAGTTTTGAGTTTTAGTTAGCTGGTTACATTAGTTGTTAGGTGATTACCTTTTTGTTTAGCAAATTTGACTAGGTGATTTGTCTAGCTGTTTGGGGTAAACTTGTTTGGTAAAACTTAGTTATTGTTGATAGTTGATAACTACTTGATTGTTTAAAATGAGAAATAAGGACATTTGTCTTTTATGCTATTATTTTCTTCCTTAATAATTCATATTTAAATGGTGAGTTGCTAATTGACAAATATAACTTTATACAAATGGATAAATATTTATGTTTATCATTAGGATTACAAACAAATTTTGCAAAATAAAATTCTAGTACAACAACAACAACAAAGCCTTAGTCCCAAATGATTCGGGGTCGGCTAACATGAACCGTCATACGAAACCGTGAAATCAAGTCGTGTCAGCGACATAAATTCTCTCCCTCCACTCCGTCCTATCCACTGTCATATTTTCCTTAATCCCCAATAAACTCATATCACTAAATACGTGATGAGAATCAAATTGACCAGAAATTTAAATTTATTAAGAAATAGATATAATAAATACTTTATAAATTATATTGTCTTCAAAATGTTTTGAATACCTACTAATTAAGCGGTTTTGACTAGTCAAACCTCTAAAAGTGGTTCAAACCTCTAATTTTACACCAAAACCTCTCCACCAAACAGGGCCCTCATCTGATAGTGATGCCAAGTTCAAACCTACAGTAGCAGAATAGCACTCTGCCATTCTCTTGAACTAGAAAATGCTAATGGTCTAGCTTTCCTAGCAATATTTTTCAATTTGTCCTATTCAGTGGAGAATGATAATGATCAAGACAGGAATCATGATCAGTATGTATAGATTTATAGCACAAAACTCAAGAGGACACTGGAGATCCAAATCCAACAGTGATTCGAAGTTCCATAGTGACAATTACAAAATAGCATTCTCTGGAAAAATATAAACGGTCTAGTTTTCCCTTGCCTATTTTCTCCACTTAGTCCTGTTTTGCACAACGGTAAACGTTGTTGTCGTGTGACCAAGAGGTCACGGGTTCGAGTCTTAGGAGCGGCCTCTTGCCAAATAAATTGGCAGGGGAAGGCTTGCCCCCAGTACACCCTTGTGGTGGGACCCCTCCCCGGACCCTCGCTCAGCGGGGACGTGTAATGCGACCGGGCTGCCCTTTTTTTTTTTTTTTTAGTCCTGTTTTGCACAGAATGAAAATGATAAAACAAACTTTAAGATATGGAAAAAATTATGTTCAATGATTTGTCCATTCTTTATATTAGATTCAATAAATCCAAAGCATAAAAGAGACCCTTTTCTCAACTAATCTTCCATACTGTACATATTCATCCAGATCCCCCTATTATATGTTCTTCTCTACTTCATATACATAGGACAGTAAAAGAAAGGGCACACGACTTTCTGAAGGACACATAATTTGCTCAAATCAATGAGCTTGTATGTTAGATTATTTCCTATTTAATGCGAGAAGCCATCATAGGTATGGACTTGTTTGTAATTCTTTAACCAGAGCAATAAGAAAGATGTAATCCTTTTAGGTTTTGTGTGCTGTGGAGATAGGTTTCCGACATTTATATCTCTTCCTCTTCCTTCATCATATATTAAGTTTCAACGTGGTATCATAATGGATTTGATCAATTATCTTCCGAAAATTATTTCCTTCTCACAATATCGTCCACAAAATTACTTCAGAAGTTGCACCAACTTCATCTCAATTTATTATATTTTATATCATATTCTATTTTTCACCCAAGATCATAGACGATATTTTATTTAATCCAAAGCAGTGCTATCTAGTGATCTTAGCAACTTAAATCAATTTATGCGTGTAATATACAATCCTTGCAAGTTGCCATAATTCCAAGCACAGCTTGAGGGAGATTGGGGGCAGCTAATATCCACTTTCCATACTAAACAGATATCAGAAAATATCAATGTCGCCTAATCTTTGCAATCAATCCAGGAAAAATCAATGAGATATAACCAGCTGAAATTTTGTGGATGGAAGACATAGGCTCGTATAGCTGAACCACCTTAATTTTCTCTTTTCATATATCTAATCCTCTTCTTTATCATCCTGATATCAAATTTCACCAAACAAAAGGCACAATACTCAAATCTAATGGATCTAATTCTTCATTATAAATTGGTAACCCTATTCTTATTCACGTCAAGTGAAGATCACACACTTGTGAATCTAATATTTGACCATTTTGCATTAGTTTGCTACTAAAATTAACATGCATAAATTAACTTCTAGGAACTAAAAATCAAAATGTTGAGACTGATGAACTATCCCAATCTCCTGTTATATTTTAAATTTTACTTTAACAAGTTCCGGATATTGTTAACCCTAATTGATAAGATAAAACCATGCTTCTACACATATAGTATGCTGAACCTACCATTTGAAGCAACCATCACTTCCTTGAAGCCTGTGTTCCACAGGATGCGTCATTTTAGGAGGCAATAATATGTTAACATCGGCAATGTGCGGCCCAGAAGCCGAATAAGACGCCGTTTCCTCCGCCATCAGCAAAAGGAAAACGCTCAAAAGTACACCACCCAGCATATTCAGGAACGTTAATCCAGCCTTAGATGTCGCTCAATGGATGAACACTAAAATGGTTGCATTGATATCAGCACAGCAATTACTAAACTGAACGAAAAGAAAATGGAGGGAAAAGATTCGAGCTGTGAAGTTTGAACTGATTATAGAAAACCCTAAAATCAGGGTTTAAGCAATTTTTCGAGAGTGCGATCATGGAGGGAAAGAAATTGTTTCCTGCATCCGATTATATCTTTCACTTATGCTGAGAGCCGTCAAAAAGATTGATACTAAATTAAGTTTACACATTCGGTTTGGTTCGGGGTCTTTAAGAATGGGAATTGGAGAGTTATTCTTGTTTATTTAAAAATAAAACTCATTCCCACTTTAGGTTAAGCTCATTACCCAGATCTTGCAGGTAATTGGATTCCCTGTACCTCATTCCCTTTCCTAAACATATCCAAACACATACGGGAATTAATGTTTATTCATTTCCTTTCGGCAAAAAGCATATTTAAGTCCCTGAACTTTACCTGTTTTAAGGATCAAGCCCCTGATCAATTATTTTTCCACATTGAACCCCTGATCATTGATTTTGTTATGGATTTGGCCCTTATTTAACATTTCTGTCGAGTTTGGACTGCATACATCGTTAGGGCGATTCGGCTTGTTGACATGGACAAATAAAAAAAAGATTTCTTTGACTAGGAGAGATAAAAATTAAAAATTAAAACGAAATTATAGAAATTAATTTTCAGTATATTCTTCCAAACTTGATTTTCTTCTCTCCTATTTTGTGATTTTCAACATTAGAATTGCCAAATCGATCTTCTCATCTCCTAAACTCGACAAAAAAGTTAAATAAGGGCCTAAACCATAACAATATCAATGTTCAGGGGCTCAATGTGAAAAAATAATTGATCAGGGGCTTGATCCTTAAAACAGATAAAGTTCAGGGGCTTAAATATGCTTTTTGCCTTTCCTTTCCTCTAGTTTCCTTTCTATATTTCCTTTTCCCTTACCCCTTGTGAACCAAACGCCTAATATCGTTCGTAAATCGTAATTAGTGAATGTTTTTTTTCTGGGTTAAATGCACCATTGGTCACTGAACTTACATGGTTATCTCAAAATGGTCATTCAACTTCAATTTGTCTCAATAAAATCATTCAACTTTGAGTTTTGTCTCAATTAAGTCACTATAACGATTTTAATGATTAAAAATCATCGGAATGATGACATAAGTGATACGTCAATATAAGACAACTCATATTTCTAACCGAAATGACACATGACATCCACATATGCGTCACATGGCTATCACGTGTCGATTATTTTTATGGAAAAAAACTAAAATTTAGTTTTTTTCATAAAAATACCCGACATGCGGCTGTCACATTTCGTTCCGGTCAAAGATTTGAGTTAACTCATGTTGACGTGTCATCCATGTCATTCTTTCGATGCATTTTAGCCACTTAAAATCGACGGAGTGACCTAATTGAGACAAAACTCAAAGTTGAGTGATTTTATTGAGACAAATTGAAGTTGAGTTGCCATTTTGAGACAACCATGTAAGTTCAGTGACCAATGGTGCATTTAACCCCTTTTTTCTTGGCCAAATTACAGATCTAGACCCGTTGATGGGGTCCATCAGCATATTTGATACACTTTACTTCCATTTTATCAAATTAGATACTTTCATCCATTTTGAACAAAAATATTTTTAGTTCTATATAACCTAACTTCCAACAACCTCTTTTTCCTTTTCATTTATTTCAAATTCTTACAACAAAATTTATCAACCCAACCCAAAATCTAAGCATATTCATACATCATTCAAATTTATGTAAGTATTATTTCTTCATTTTTCATACACATTACTCGAATACGCAGTTGGTTAGTTGAATGTTGTTGCATTGAACCCATCATTATCTGATTTCCTCATTATGCTCGATATGTCACATTTAGTTGTTGTAAATGCGACATGGGTCGTCGCATCTGCGACAACATTGCTTATGTCACATCTGCGGCAACAAATACCAGTTTATTTAGATGTCGCATCTGAGCGCATTTCTTGTCACATTTATTTTATTCTTGTCGCATTTGATTTATACTTGTCACACTTCTTGTCGCATTTGATTTATCCTTGCGACAATATTGCTTTGATTATGTGTTCATTTGATAAATACAGAAGTATGTCAACCAAAAAGAAGTACACGTGTTTTTTGAAAAAAGAAGTGTACGTGTTTTTTTTTGTCTTGGAACGACCAATGGAACACATTGAGAGATATGATGACATACGTCGGTGGTAAATCGAAGTTGTTAGTTTTCGTCTACAGAAATTGATTTGCAAAAGTTAAAAGAAAAAGTTTATACTGCCATGCGTGTTGATTCAACCTCATACAATCTCCAACTGTTAATGCAAGCAACATATGGTCCAAATAAAGTGCGTGAAATAGTAGTACCTATTGATGACGATGAAGATGTTATGTGATTCATAGAGTATTGCCGAATGAATCCGACTGATTTGATTCCACTGTATGTTACTCTAAGTCTGCGAACAATAGATGCAGAAGTATTGCCATGAGGACGAGCATGTCGGTCCGAGCAAACCACCGAAAGTAAGTTATGATCCCACTATCGAAATTGAGACTTGTAGGCACGTTAATTATGATAATGATGGTGGAAATGATGATGATTATCATAATTACGATAATGATGATTATCATAATTATGATAATCACGATCATTATAATGAGCATTATGATAATAATTATTGTTACGAGAATGGTGATAATATGGAAAATGAGATAGATGTCCCTCGGAATCAAACTCCCGTTAAAGGTGTTCATGAAACATCCAAACAATCTCATCGGGCCTAAGGTAGTGTATATAAGAGTGATGATGAAGCTAAAAGGAAAAGGATGACTGGTCCATTTCGATGGCTTCCAAAGGTATGTTCCGCGCTGATGATTCTAATTGCACCAAAGCAATCAAATGGAGAGTCTACTTTGAGGGTGAATGATATATTCTCAAACAAAGTAGAATTGCAAGATTCACTTGCGAAAAATGCAATAGAAAATTCGTTCCAATGGAAGGTTTACAAATCAAACAAGTCTTTGTTTGAAGTGAAATGTAACTGGCGGGCTAAAGGTATTGTCATTCCGGATTCCGATATGTTCAGGTTTGCAAGAATGGATAGTATGGACCTACACACTTGTGGGAGAGATCAAATATGTCTGCGCCATAAGCAAACGGGAAAACGAGTTGTAGGGATACTACTTCGAAATAGGTTTGATTTGGAAAATCGAGTGTATCGACCAAAGGACATCATTTTCGATTTTAAACGAGATTTCTTAATTAATCTCTCTTACATGCAAGCTTGGAGAGTAAGAAGTTGGGCATTGGAAGCTCAGAGCGGTTCACCTGAGGAGTCGTTTATGTTGTTACTGGACTACTGAAACATTGAAGAGTACCAACCCGAGAACGGTGACACATAATCACTTTAAATTCTTCTTTATGGCTATTGGTGCTTCATTGAGAGGTTTTAAACAACATATTTGACCTATTTTAGTCGTCGATGGAACTTTCCTAAAAGGTAAATATCCTAGCATATTGTACATTGCAGTTGCCTTGATGGTAATAATTAGATTTATCCCGTTGCGTTTGGAATTGCACCAAAGGAAAGTAATGAATCATGGCTTTGGCTTATGACTAAATTGAAAGAGTGTATCTATGATGTTGAAGATCTAGCCATTATATCAGGCTGAAATCAGAGCATTATACATGCAGTTAATTTGGTATTTCCAAATGTCGTACATGGGACTTGCGCTCATCATCTGCAAAATAATGTGAAAGTGAAATTTCGAAAAAATCGGAAGATAGATGAGGTGTTTTGGTGATGTGAGAAATCCTATCGGCCTTCTGATTTTGAGGAAAGGTTTGCGAGACTTCGTGCACTACATTCTGGTGTTGCAGACTATTTAGAGCAAGCTGGAAAAGAGAAATGGTCACGTGCATACTTTTGTGGTCGTCAGTATAACACTATCATCACAAATATAGCTGAATCATTCAACCCGTTAATGGTGGAGGCTAGGCACCAATCACAATGTTGGTCAAGTTCATACGAGCCAATCTCCAAAAATGGTTTTACGATAGACGTACCCTAGCAGGTTATAAACTTGTGTTTATTCATAATAAAATTCTATTGGTTTGTACGTTATATATTCATAACTAATATGTTTTTTTATTGCAGAAGAATGTGAATGGCATTTGACCGTGTGGGCCAAAGAGAAGATCAAAAGGCATGTACATAAAGCAATACTTTGTTCGTATTTTCCTGTCGATAATCACACATTCCAAATTGGCGGTCGGGCTAAGGGGGGGATTGTTGATTTAAATACAGGAACATGTACGTGCAAAAAATGGCAACTAGCATAGTTTCCATGTAAACACATATGCAAAGTTGCTTCTAAAGCTCGCATGGACAATGCATATTGGTGGGTACACCGTTACTACACCAATGAAGCACTTAAGTTGGCATGGGCTGAGTCGATATATCCACTTGGTCACCAGTCGGAATGGAAGGTATGTGAGACTGCTATTAAAGTGCTACCCCCTAACAAGGACGGGCGGTCTGCTTGTCGACCGAAAGGTAAAAAAAAGAAGGCCATCAGTAGGTGAAGATGTAATTCACACAATGTGTAGCAGATGCAGGAACACCGGTCATAATCGCTTGAATTGTCCCAACATGCTACCAAATACCACATGGCTTTCTAGTGTAATCTCAAGTTCTGTAAGTTGTTCTAATACTACTACCTCAAAGCATTTGTGAATGTTTATGATCATGCATTTGTTTACATAATAACCTTGAATTCATTTGAGTATGTAATACCTTATGTTTGTTGAATAAACTTAAATCCATTTGAGTATGTGATACCTTATGTTTGTTGAATAAACTTAAATCCAACTCTTCCACCTTTCGTCCCTTTATCTTGTGTGACAACCACCTATAAAACATATATTATAGATAACAACATCAGAAAATGCGACAAAGTTTTTATGTATAAAATCAACAACATATATCAAATCAAAACAACATATACCAAAACAATAATGTAACATCCCTAAAACCCTAACATATGAGTCTTCCCACATTCATATATGTTTTCATAATTGAATACATACATTTTAGATTCATCTCATTGTCAGTAGAAGTTTCATATGCATAATGCGATTAGTAGGCGATTAGTAGACGATTAGTGTATCGTTAAGATGTAACGATTGGTTAATTAAGTTAGGACTTAAATGAATGAATGAATGAATTCATATGTCCTAAATTGATTAACTTACACATTTCGACCATTATCTTCAGCAAACCTTCTATATGTAAAGTTTATATGAGATTGAAGTTTTTATGATTGAGAATTGAAAGCATGTCTATAACTGATATTGTGTGAGATATCATGTGATCCTAGTGAGGGGTTACAAATAACATATATCAAACTCAACACATATATCAACAACACATATATCAAAATCAACATATATATCAACAACATATATCAAAACAACAACATATATCAAATCAACACAAATATCAACAACATATATCAAATCATACCTGGAATACGTGTCCAAATCCTATAAGTTGATATGGAACTCATTTCCTAGTTCCCTTTGCATTTTGAACCAAAGGCTTATTTCTTGTCACAATAGCCCTCTCCAATGACCTATAGGTCTCCTCTCAAGCCAACACACCCCATGGGAACTCATTGAACAATGTTGAAAAATTTGCAAAGTTAATTATCCAATCCTTGGCATGTCTGTCGCTTATGTTATCTAGTATATTTCCATACACAAAGTACATCATGGCCATCATAACAACATCTTAGTCGTTCGCTTTCTTATCCTTCCAATTTATCTTTTTGAAAACTTGTTGTATATCAGCGGTCATTATTGTCATATAATCCTTGAAATATTTCTTTCTCAATCTTTGCGGCATATTTAGGTCGTTCATCTTTCCCATAAACTCTCTTGTGTTTACTCCAAACCTTAACCCGCTAACAAGTCCAAACTCCCAATCTCCAAATCTCAACTCCACTCCTCTCACCTTGAACCACATCTCTATATGCACTATGCCATTTTCCCTTTCACATGACACAATATATATGACAGAGATTTGTTTTTGTGTCGTCTGATTATTTTTCGTGACAGTATATTAAAATTCTGTCATCTTAAAGTGTAAGTTTAAATCAACTCAATTTCGTTGTGGCCTTCCGATGACACAAATCTGTCATCTATAAAAAGCGCACGTTTAAGTGAAAATTTACTTAATCATTAGATGACAGTCGTTATAAATAATTGTCATTGTTTGCAGAAAATAAAAAAAAGCGGCAATGAAATTTTCACTTACGCGGCCAACGAAAACTTATCGCGCTCAATCTGTTTGACTGAAATTTCAGCTCATATATAAACCCCTCTCTCATTCCAAATCCCTAACTAGGTTTCGCGCAGCTCATCTTCATCTCTCCCACCCCTCTCATTGGCTATCTCCGGCCGATTACTTTCTCACTAGGTCGAAACAAGGTAATGGTAAGCCATAATTAATTCGTTCCTGGATGTATTAGAGTTTCATTGGTCCTTACAATTCATTTTCCTCATCCGATTTACTCATGTGTATGTTGATTTCAGCAGCTGGAAACGATATCTATTATATCGTTGAAAATGTTAGATCTCTGGTCTTTATCTTTTTTAACCTAGGGCAATATATAGTTCGTGATGCTGACATAGGTAAATATTGCTCTTTTTATTTGCAGGGATAGTATGCAAGAGTGCTGAAGTATATGAGACGGCTGATGGAAGAGATGGTTTCATACCTACAACATATGGCACGATTTCTTTAAATTGTTGAGTACATATATTATTATGTTGGTTGCATGTATGATGTGGTTGTATGCCTTAGTCAGACATGAGTATGTGATAAAGGGTTGTGTATAGGAATTGTCATGTACTGAATTCATTTGTATATACAATAGTCAGACATGAGTATGTGATAAACTATGGTTGTGTATGTGTATTGCTATGAAGCTTATGGTTGACGTTCTGTTTAGAGAACTAGAACTGACTATGAGTATGTTTATGAACATGCTTAGTGCTACTTTGTATATGACTTAAGTATAGTGAATGTGTATCGTGTCACTTGGCTTGGTATGCTTATGGAAAAGCATTCAACATGGTGTTGTTTATGTGTATTACGATGAAGCTTATAGTTGATGTACTGTTTAGGGAGCTATAGAACTGACTCTGAGTATGTTTATGAATATGCTTAGTGCTAGTTGTATGTAACATGCTTAGAACTGACTCTGAGTATATGATAAACTATGGTTGTGTATGTGTATTGCTATGAAGCTTATGGTTGACGTTCTGTTTAGGAAGCTAGAACTGACTATGAGTATGTGTATGGACATGCTTAGTGCTAGTTGTATATAACTTAATCAGTGAAGTATGGTGATATAGTCAATTGTTGCTTTCTGTGTCATTTGAATATGTATATACAACATGTTTTGTGTCAACTGAGTATTGTGCTTGGCATAGTCATATGGTCAACTAAATCTCCATACTATGTATCTTGTCAATTAACTTGGTATGCTTATGGAAAAACATTCAACATGGTGTTGTTTATGTGTATTGCTATGAAGCTTATGGTTGATGTTCTGTTTAGGGAGCTATAGAACTGACTCTGAGTATGTGTATGAACATGCCTAGTGCTAGTTGTATGTAACATGCTTAGAACTTACTCTGAGTATGTGATAAACTATGGAAAAACATTCAACATGGTGTTGTTTATGTGTGTGAACATGCTTAGTGCTACTTGTATATAACTTAGTCAGACATGAGTATGTGATAAATTATGGTTGTGTATGTGTATTGCTATGAATCTTGCATGTATGAAGCATAGTCACCAAGTGAAGCATAGTCATATGGTCAACTAAATCTCCATCACTATGTATCGTGTCACTTGGCTTGGTATGCTTATGGAAAAGTACTTTAACATGGTGATGAAGTTGTATGATTCTAACAACACAAGTTTATGACTACGCTTGTGGTGATAGTATCATACACTTCATCACCGTGCTCACTTCATCATGAGCTGTACAATCCAAGTGGCGGGTACATAGTAAGGAGCTTTCAAGTATCATATAGCAAGTTCTGTGTCCTTTGTATATATTGTGATTGGCCATACTCTTATAATATGAATGTTCATTAAGTGAAATAATGTTCATTTGTATATACAATAGTCAAACATGAGTATGTGATAGGAATTGCCATGTACTAAATTCGTTTATATATACAATAGTCAAACATGAGTATGTGATAAACAATGGTTGTGTATGTGTATTGCTATGAAGTATGTGTATGAACCTATTGCTATTTGTGTCACTTGAATATACATATAACATGTTATGTGTTAGTGAAGTATAGTGATGGATTTATGATGCTATCAGCACAAGTTTTATATCACTTTAGGAATAGACATGTATACACGAATAAGTTGTCTACTTGTTATATAGCATGTTCTGTGTCACTTGAATATACATGTCTACTTGAATAAGTTGTCTACTTTGTATTGCAAAAAAAAGGATATCGTGCAAGTGGGGCATGATTATGGGACGTACGAGCAGCGTACAAGGGGGGCGTGATGTGCGAATAGCAACAAAGGAGATTTGGATGCTAAACAAACACTAGAGTTGGATGGCGTGGAATACTGGAGGGGCATAGAGCCAACATTGAAGATCAGATTGATTACCAAGTAGATTTGTAATCAGTAATCATTATGTTCTTCAAGATTGGCTCTATGCCCATCCAGTAGTCCACACCATCCAGATTAGTGTTTGTTTAGCATCCAAATTTCATTGCTATTCACACATCACCCCCCCCCCCCCCTTGTACGCTATTCGCACGTCACATCATCATGCCCCTCTTGCTTGCTATTCGCACATCATATATCCCCTGCATGCTCTTCAGTCCATCTCCTGGCAGTTGCTTCATAACCTACCCTGTTACTGAGGTATCACTCAGCAATTCGCTCTCGACCAGGAAATGGATCCTCAATGAAGGGCTCTATCGGCATTCCATAAATATGCCATAACAGCTAGAAAATGCATTTACAAATTAGACCCCAAACATATGAATAGATAAATTAGAACCCAAACATAGGCAAATGCATAGATTTATAGTATCATCTTACCGTGGCAATACTATGGGAAGGGCGATCAAGTAGTTGGGGCATAGATACATGCCCCAAAGGACCGATATTAGGATGATAAATTTTGGTCATGAACATGAGCTGCGAATAATAGTAATGTCATGAGTGCATATGCATATATATGAACTGCTTACTATGTGTTAGTAAGTTCATGTTCTTACAAATGGAGGTGTACGGGAGGGGAAAATCTACAGAGAAGTCCATATGGACTATGAATACACCTCCTTCATAAGGGGTGTTTGGAGGGCCCTTCATCACGAAAGTCCATTGTTGATGGTCAGGACCTGCATAACTATTGAGAAGCCACCTGGGTGCCTCATGCCGGAGTAGGGAAATCTGTGCCTCAACACGAGTATGGAGGTCCCTTATACGTCTATCCATGATCGATATAACTAGAGTAAGTATAGTGTTGGGTTGTGGACTCTTGAGAATTGGTAAAAGCTTCATATTTATACTGTGGGTAAGTGAAAGGTCTAGGAAGGGGAAAGGGTAAATAAGAGTTATTAGGTCTCTCTGTATACGGTACGTAATTAATGAGCATCAGTTGGTTTTGCAGATATCAAGACTTGGGGATTCTAGGCCTAATAATGACTTATAGATATATGCAGATCAAGTTAGATTTTGCTTCCAACACCACGCCTTTGAAAGATTGACAGATTTGGAGATGTATTAATTGCCTGTTGTTTTTACCTTTACATACATTCAGAAATTTGTCTAATTCAAATGTAAACAGATTATGAGCATTAGTCTGGTTCAAATGTAAACAGATTGGAAAATTTAAAATCATTGATATATATAAATTCTTGTTCATTTGATTATGTTTTAATAACCAGATTCATTCGAAGAAGAAGGCAAAGAGTGACATTTACGTTAAAAAATATCATCTAAACAACAATACAAAGACATTAAAATAAACGAATCTGCCATCTGAAAATAAATCCATTGACATGATTGATCAAGACCTATGTCATCTGAAACAAGCTACAACGACATAAATTATTATAAAAATTGTCATCGCGAATACCAATATGCCAATTTCCCATATATCTACTTGACATTTTTAATTATTAGTATGTCATGTGATGACATTAAAGGTGATGTTAATAATAAAAAAAGTTGCATCGTAACAAGATTAATATGACAGTACGAAACTAGGTTTATGTCATGCATCGTATCTTCACATGACAGAATCTAACCGTCGTCTGAAGGTGCAACAGATGGCAGCGAGCCCTGTGACAGATTTATATCGTGCGGGATGATGGTTTTTAACCGTCATTTGAAGGGGGTTTTGGCATAGTGGTGTTTACTTCTTTTATGCTCAATCTCTCTCGTTAGGACATGATGAGTTATAGCAGAAGAAAAACTAGCAATCACCATATCCAAGTACTGTCCAAAACATGTTTTCCTGTACATTGCTATCTGGTTATCACTCAGGTGTTTTTTTTATCACCGTCTCAGAATCCAAATTAAATCAGGACAGTTATTTGTGCTTCTGAATTAATCGTCTCAGTATATTTATAATTGGAAGTCATTTTGCTCTTTTTTTGCTTCCCTATTATCATTCTGCAAGGTAACACAATCAACACATATACACAAATATTAAATTTAACTAAGCAAACTTGCGCAACCGAGCGCATTCAACCCCAAATGCGACAAGGTTTATACATAAACTTTGTCGTGTTTGAGCGCATTCAACCCAAATGCGACAAGATTTATACATAAACCTTGTCACATCCGAGCGTATTTTAACCCCAAATGCGACAAGGTTTGTACTTAAATCTTGTCGTATCCGAGCGCATTCAACACCAGTGTGACACAATTCACAAACTTACATTATACCTTGTCACATCCAAGCGCATTCAAACTAGGATGCGACAAGGATATTGGCACGTAAACGCGACAATACCAACTGTGAATTTCACAGTTTCCATTAATGTCGTATTCAAGCGCATTATGCTTCCTATATCGAAATTTAACAAAGAATATGAAGGTGCGACTACTTACCTTATGTTCGGTTCGTTCTTCCCCTTCCTTTCTGGCTGCCTTTCTTTTTACGGCCATGTCGAAATGAAAGAAGGTGAAAATGTAGATGAACGAACGACAGAGACGAAAATGCACCCACAGAATGAAGAACATAAGAGATGAATATATATATATATATATGTGTGTGTGTGTGTGTAAAGAGATGAAGATGAAACGTATAATGAAGATGAAACATAGTAAAACGGAAGAAGATGAACCGAAGAGATGTAGTTGAAACGTAGAGATGAAGATGAAACGAAGAATAAAAAGAAGCGTGAATACCAGAATTGATGAAAGTGTCTAATTTGATAAGACGAAAGCTAAGTGTCTCAAATATGTTAATAAGCACTCTAATTAGGTCTAGATTTGTAATTGGTCCTTTTTTCTTTATAGAAATTAATAATAATATTTTGGATGTTCATTATTAGAACTAAAAAAAACTATATGTATATCCATATCATGGGGAAATAAAGTTTTGAAACTTTTATGAACATAATGAACCCCTTTACATGGCTCACATGCTCATCAACTCTATAATGAATTAAAATATATTAATGATTTAATTCAATAATTCTCCTTTTTTCTTTTTTTTAGAAAATTATGTAAAAGATCATGTGTAAATTTAATTTTTCATTAACATGTTTATATTTATGTGTTTTTATCAATAAACTAATTTTTTAATCGTATTACTAAAAACAGATATTAAATACATATTTGTTGCTTAAAAAAATACATATTTGTTAAATTAAACGGTTACAAAAATATTTTAAAATTATTTAGTTCATAATATAGAATTTGATTAATGTCATTTGAAAAATCTGTTTGAGTTTCAATTTTATGTGAATAAGAAGCAGTAGCAGTCTTAATCTTTTGGTTAGTTGACAACAAAACAATTCAAATATTGAAACTTCTAACTTTTAACTTTGTGAATTTCGAATACAATGGTAAGAGATATGGTGACGTAATCAGTAGTGTTTACAAAACTCTGTTAAATTTAGGCTTACTAAATTAATAAACATAAATCTAACGGTAAATGGTCAAATTCATTTGGTCATTCAGGATTCAAGTGAACATTATTGTGGTGGAAATGGAATGGGTATGCATTCTTCATTCTGCTCTAAACACTTGCGGGGACAGATTTGGAAAATCTTCATTAATCATTTGTTTGTTTTGAGGTTTTTTTCAAAGTAAAGTAAGTGTATGGATATATCTTTTTTCGTTTTAAGGTGTAAGTAAGGAGAGGTGTAGTGATGGTAATGTTTTGGTGATTTTACTTTCATCTTATTTTGGAGGGGAGTCGTGGTTAGTAACTTTACATTGTTTATATTACAATCAACTTTTTATTTTATTTCCATCACTCTATATTTAATGTAAATACTTTATTGCAAGGATATAAAGTAACTTCTTTATATATAACTTCAAAAAATAGTAATTAATATATAACATTATCTTACTACGTATTTCATAAAACATTACCATAGTTCACGCAACTTACTTTACCTCATCATACTTTAATGACATCTCATCCAAACAAAAATGTAAAGATTTCAAAGATTTTTTTACTCCTGTCCTCACCATTTACGGGTCTCTACAGATAGCGGGAAACCCCATCCCAAAAAAATATTAGCTTAAAATTTAAAATCGGTAATTTATCGATGTAAAGCCATTAGAATTATTGATTAATATAACAAGATTTCCTGGTTTATAACTAGAAAATATGGTTATTACTAACCAATTTTTATGATTATAATTAGAGAAATTTATAAAACTAACCCAATGGGGAGGTCCATTTACATTTTTGGACCTATTTCAACAAATGCTATCAAAATATACACTTACAATACATGTTTTCCAAATATACCCTTATTATATCATTTAATATATATAAAAGTCATGGAGGATTTCACTCTTCACTTTGCAATTGAATTACAATCCACCCTTTTACACATTTGACCTCCATTTTTTCCATTTCATTCCTAATGGGAGGGCAACACTGTCATTTGCTTTCCCTTAGTAACTCACAAAACGTCATCGTATTTGCTAGGGCAGCATCGTCATTTTCTTTTCCTTCAACGATCAATGAAAACGTCGTCGTATTTGCGAGAGGAGGGAGATGCAATATTTCCTTTTCTCATTATTCGCAAAGCCTCTATTTCTCCAGTTTCCTTTTCTATTTCTTTTCCTCCCTCGACCTAATCCTAGCTTCCATGGTTGCGATCACGTTTTCACGTCAGCAAAAGAGGGATTTTCCCTATTTAGTGTGTTCCTCATGCTCTCGTGTTCCAATTTTAAACATGTTTGGTCCTTCATCTTCATGGTATCACTAGATCTAGACGAATCTATATATCTTGTTGCTTCTTCAATTTCGATTGCAAAGTCTATATTATGACTTTTTTCTTGTCTCTTCGGTGTTGATTTCGTATGAGTTTTTTCTTATCTGCCTCTTTTATGTTAACGATCTTTTTCTAATTTGTTTCTTTTTGGTTTTTCATCTTTTTTAATTGCGACAACTCTACTGTTCTCCATGGGTTGTTCTTTTTTATGGAATTGGAAATTTTTCTTATTTTAAACGGTGTGACTTCTGTTCGTGCCTTTAACCGATTTTGTCATTAACGAGATCTTGGGTTCTGGTAGGTAGTTCTTTATTTTGTTTGTTTTATATATTAAATGATTTTTTCTTATTGCTTGCATTCCAAGTTTCATTTAACTTCTTATTGACAAGAATCTATTGGACCTGGGTTTAGAGTTCTAATAAATCACTTTTTATCTATATTAGTTGTTCATAAGGATTATGGCCCTTATACACAAGCCCACCAAGGACCTAGCCAAGGCTTAGAGGGCTGAGGCCCATTAGCCAATAGTAATATCTCACAGATCTATAAGAGCACCCACAACACCCAATTGGAAGGTCTGCTACATTCTCTCTCTACTTTATCACTCTACTTTCTCTCTCCTTATCTGATTACTAACTTGATCGTTAGAGTGTCCCTAGGGACCGTTCCCGGTGCAGGGATGAAAAAAGCCCCACAAATCATCTGTTACCTACTTTTCCATTATTTGGTGCGCTGAACATGGAGAGCAAGTGACATTTAGAGTCCCACAGACAACCATAAAAAATGACGGACTCGCAGGCGATTACTCCTTTTAAAAGAGATACTAGCTGCAGTAGCCAAAACCTCCAGTACAAGGTAGGAGGAATTGCTTTTGAGCCCCACGATGGAACCACTGAACCTAACCCCCCTCTACTTATGGAGGTCGAGCCCGAAGAAAAAGAAGTTAGTACCACTGACCAACTAGCCAACGTCATATAAAGTTTCTAAGCCAGCAAGCCATTCAAACTGCGACACAAATGAAAATCATCGAACAGTAGAGGAGCATGTAAAAAGAAAATTGAAAGATCTGTCATTTCCTCAAAAGCAGAACTGGCACAACCGAACAATTTTTATCCCTCAGCTCCTAGAACATGGTGGAGCCAAAAGCCATACAGCCACCCGTTCCACCCTTGAGTCCCACAAACACTTCAAGAAGGCTTGCACCAACAGGTGGACATGCCACTCAAACTCTGGCACCCTAGGAAGCGGAGGATTTACTAGAATCCAAAATCCAGTGTTTCCTCGATAAGTGGGCCTCGGGCGGAGTCATGTGAGGGAACGTCACCTCTAACAAACGCCTCTAGTTCACCGAATCATCGACACTCATTTTTTGAGAGATTGGAAGCCCTCCCCCCCACCCCCACCTAGCCTACTACTTAGGGATTGAGGACCCCAATGATCACAAACAACAAACTTGAGCCTGACATACATTGTTTATCTCAATCATCTCCTGATCACTAGCTAGAGCAAATAAGTTGGTTTCAGAAGGAATCCTAGACAACCGACTAATAGACTCGGTAATCCGAGGATACTCCAGGCGAGGCCCCGAAGGATACCTAACTAATCAAAGCTGTGCAGAAAAAATAAAATAATCAAGGGTGGATAAAACAAATAGAAGTATAACATTTCTTTCATAGCACAAACCACTTATATTGTAGGTGCTAAAACGCACATACTGATCTAACACCTTTTGGGACAAAGCGGCCTCTGTAGGTGTCAGGAAGGGCCAATTGCGGTCACCCCCAAAGATTCTCTGACATTAGAGGAGGCAACACCATCTGAGGTAACCCCAAGATCGGCAAACGAGGCACGCAGAGTATTCAAACCCGCATTAGAGGAGCAAAGCATGGGGATAAATGGAGCGGTGGGAGGTGTACGCTCACATCCTCCCGAAGCATCTTTGGTCTTTTTGGATAAAGGTGGGGGAGTAGAGGGAAAACTTCACTTCACTCCTATCCTTTATACTAGCATGGGGGTGGAGCTTCGCTTTATGAAGTTTGAGCCCTACATAAGATAGATTTTTCTTAGCAGGGTCTTTTTGTTTTACCACTGGTGTAACGATGGATTTTCCAAGAGACATCTTGGTAACCTCAGTAACACCAGCTTTAGCGACATCATCTGAAGGATTCTTAAGCGAAGCCATGTGTAAAGCCCCTGGTTCAGCCTCCTCCACATGTTGAGCATCTCCCATCATGCAAATCTTTATTTTAGGTCGGGAGATATGTGGCAATTTCATGGAGTCACTGAACCGCTTGTCGTTTTTAGGATAAGATTCTCCCCACTCCTCCGAGGCTCAATGGTCTCAGTGAAATTCCACTTCTTCTCTTTAGAAGCATTCATGGAAAGGGTTTCAGTGGCAGCCGCAACTTTGTCCGAAATCACAACTTCTACTTCAACCCCAGCTTCGGAACCATCCTCTTCATGGGCATGCACTGACTCATCTTTGTCCAAATCCACAAAACAATAGGTTTTTTAAGGAGATCAGTTGGTTCAATAAGACCACAATAGGAGATAGGAATGGCGGCCAAAGGCACAATATTAATTCCCATGGCACGAGTAGCTGAGGTCGTAGCGACGAACACACAAAAGACAACCACCAAGATGATTACATTAAAGAAAAAACAAACACGAAATCTACAACATATTCAGTAAAAAGAGACACACCTTCGACCGCCCTTGAAGAGCTACCATAGAATGTGGTTGAGGGGGTAGGGGCAACCCTTCTAGTAAGCAAGAAGCCGCAACCGAGGAACTATCAACTTATTCCTCAGCCTGAAGCCTGGCAACCTTGGTGCGCCTCACTGCAGCCTCAACCTATTCGCTAGCATGTCTTTAAGATGCCAATCGATGAGCTAACATTCGGAAAAACATTATCCCTACTAAAGTCAACACGATCAAACAGAATGAAAATAAAAAGACATTCACTTACCTATGAGGATATGATTATAGGAGGGAGACCCTTCCAGATGAACCCTGTGCTCCCCATCCAGCACTAAAAAGGGCTACTTTGCTCCAAATGACTCACCAGTTGATCCTTGGAGAAACTAAGGCGCAGGCCGACCAAAATATTAAAAAAATCCCTTTAATCAGTGAAAAAAGGAGCAGGAGTTGAATCTCGAAAAGCATCATTTACCATAGCAGCTGGATTCCAGGAGCAGAGGAAAGGAAAATCAAGAGGGTAAAGGGAATCCCCCAAAATCTTCCCATCCTCATCCCTAGGCAAACAAACCCAAAAATAGCGGGGCTTAAAGTTTTTATTGTTCGAATGTTTGTCATTTACTGATGAAGGCATCCTAGTAGGAAGCTTAGAGATATGGAGAGCATCATCAACTTATCGATATTGATGAGTCCAAATATGACGAAAAAGATGCCCCATCAACACATGCTCCAAATCTTCGCACACCTTGGCAAAACCTAAAAGGTTGAGCCAGACATTAGGGGGCAACTGAACATGGCTTATTCCAACTTCCCCCAAAACATTCAGAATGTTGTTGGAAAGGGGAGGTGCACCCCATTTTCAAGAAAAATCTCGTAAAAGCCCAGATGGCCCTCCGGCGCTTCGGTTGTCACCTGGTCGAGGGAAGGAACCCTAACTTCGAGATGAGCAAATTCGGGAAATTCGATACCAGCATGGCTAGGGTAAAATCATCGAAAGTGGAAGGCTATTCAAAGTTCTTCAAGTGGGCAACTTTGGGTTTTGAGGACCCTTCAACTTCCTCATCTCTAGGATTACTCTTTTTACTAGAGCCCTTACCTTTACTCCGAGAGGTTCCAGATCAAACCATGGTAGATATAAGAAAATGAGGATAAGCTTATTATGGCAGAAGTAAAACAAGAAAAAAGCAAGAAGCTTGAGAGTCTTAGAGAAAGAAGAAAAACATGCAGAGAACCCAACAGATAAAAGAGGAAGATAAAGCAGAAGGAGGAGATGGAGATGGAAATGACTTAGGGGGAAATGAAGCGTCTTCGACATTGGAACATGCACTCACATTCAAGAGTTACCAAAATGCGAGATCCTAGACCCATCCCTCAACCAATATGTCAGCACACTTAAGCTCTATGATGACCTTGAAAAGATAATGGTTTGGGGCAAAATAACAAAATACCCTTTTTACAAAAGATTTATTTTACAGTAGAATCCTGAAAGATTGTCTTAAAGGCTAAGAGGTGGGGGCATCTAACATTAGGCTAAGTTATGTCACACGCATGATGTCATCACCATCCTCATCGTGGCCCAGGCCCAAGTGTAGTAAATGCCCTAATAATGCCTAAGACGACCTCTGACCCATCTCAACAAGTCAAAGACGACCACCGCGGCCCAAGCCCAATGAGCGTCATCCCATCATAGCTTATGAGGTTCTAACCTTATAGCTTCAAGGGATCTTCTAGAATCCTATGAGACAAAAGATTCCTCCCAGGATTCAGAATCCTTAAGGGATCAGGAATCCTAGCTCCATAAGGATTCCCAAAAAGGTGACAACCTTAAACCTAATCGAACACTATAAAAATATACAGGTTACAAGGTTGTAAAAAATGCTAGGTGCTAGTCGGGCGGATGGGGCCCTCGAGGATTAATCGGGGATTAGTCGGAGATTAATCGGGGATTAATCAGATTTGTATGTTTGTATTGTTTTATTTATTAATCAACAAATTATTGTATAAATTCAATTAAAATATGTATTCTACTATCTAAAAATAATAATATAAAATTATTTAATATAGAAAACACGTATATTTGTAACATATATCTTTAAAAACTGTGTAAATGTCAACATTTCAATAACAATATCATTGAAACAACTTAAAAGTGAATTATAATAAAGTAAAAAAATAAATTCACAATTAAAAATGCTTTTGTTCATTGTGGTTTAGGCGGTACCTAGGCGGTGTCGAGGCGGCCTAGGCGGAGCCTAAGCGGCTGAAAATCATCTAGGAGTCAATAAAAAGCCTAGAGGGACTAATTGTAGAAAATCAAGATGAATTTTTGATTTCGAGCGCCTAGGCGGTCCAAGCGGCCTTCGTTTCGAACAGTGGATATAGACACAAGGTTCTGTACGTTAACTACTATCTCTAAACTAGTCCATACCCTTCTATTCGGTCCTAACTTAGAAACTGACTTAGACATCAGAGCAGGTGTGCCAGACTCTGGCATCCGTCTGACCTGCGTACTATTTTGTAGGCTCAACACGACGTCAGATCAACATCACGATTTGGACACATAACCAAGATCATGTAACAAGTTATCATATACTGACTTTAATTTAGGGCCCATAGAACTCTATAACACGTTGCTGCAAATAACACATACAAATATAGTGCATGATCATGACATTCCAAAAATCATCTAATTAACTTAAGCCAAGTTACTTAGGATAAAATCGTCAATTTTACCATATATGACTAAGGCCCATAAAGGCCCAAATGGTTAACATCCATTTAATTGTAAAATTATAATTTTGCTCCCAATTAATCTTAGGATCGTCACAAATCTAAAATTTAGCTCTCTCAATTTAATCGGTGTCACGGTCTATTGGGCCAATTTCACAAATTAACCATATTTAATTTTTACACAAGTTATCAATTCGATTAAACTAAATATGCATGCTAATCATAAATATTTTAAATACCAATTAATTTTATTAGAACATATTTAATAAATTAAACGGTATTAGAGCCCTGATTTTATTTAAAATATACATGTGAAAGATTTTAAAATTCTAAAATCAGCCCCGTCAATCCAAATTTAACCTAAATTTGAATTTTAAGCGTCCCAGGACAACAACCCCGTGGCTATTGTCTGCCCAACAACAGTCGCGAGGTTGCTATTTACATACATCAGTCTCACGATTGCTGTTCCGAGAACAATTTTTAATTCAAATTGTTGCTGTATTTTTAAATTTAGTTTACTGCTTTGAAAAATATTTCAAAACAAAAACAAATAAAAAATAAACAGAAAAATAAAATAGAAAACTTCCTAGAACAATTTCTACTCAAGGAATTAACTGGAAATTTCAAAATCGATTTGGAAAAATAATAAAAACCAAATCATATTAAATTTTCAATTAATCAAAACGGACTAACCAATGCTCTGATACCACTGTTAGGGATTAATACCAGTTAATCAACTATAGTGCAGCGGAATTGCAGTTTAAATTTTATTTCTAATCCTTTATTGTTTGATCTTCGTCCGTTAACCATTGATTGAATAAAACCATTTTGATTCATTGAGGGATAAAAACTTATCCGTTCTATCACTTCTAGAGACTGACGAAAAATCCACAAAGTAGTCGATCTCTAAAGTTAGATGCATGAACAACTATAGAGCTAGAACCGGTGCTAGCCAAAGAACGAAAACAAAAACAAATCAACACGAGAGAGATTTAATTGTGGAGGCCGAATGACTCTAACAAAGCAAAAGGTAATTTATATATATAGTGTATTCCTAAACCTAGTTGGTTTAGAGTTAATTGGTTAATTACAAAACTAATCCAATCCTGAGCTAATTACTTAAATAAGTACCAATAGTATTTATTCTATGCAATTAATTATAATTAGATTAAATTTAATTACCCTAATTAAATAAATAACACTAATCAATAAATTGATGCATTAGTTTAATTAATTATTTACCGAATGTAATTTTATTGATTTACAAATGAAATAATTATATCCCACAAACTAATTAATCTATCTAATATTCAACTCCTAAATCCATTAATTAATTACCTTGATACAAAGTTTCAATTAATAATTAATCAACTACCAATTAATTACCTTGCCATTTTTACTGTCAATTAGTTAATTAATTTCATGTCTCCAATGTACCGTTCTATAAGTTCTAACTCAGATCTTCGATGTGCATGATCCTATGAGTCTGTCCTTAGTTAGCAGTAGGCTCATAGTCCATAGATAGTAAGTGGGTTCTAGCAAACCATTACTGTCCCCAACTAAGACAGAATTTCAGTAGTCTAAAGATGTAGAGACCCTGTAGTTATCTCTCATTTTTTTTACTGTTTGGTATCGATATTATAAACTAGAGGCACGACGGCTGCCATCCTCTTTGTAGTTTATGATATTTCTGGATCTAAAAATCATACAAGTCAGAATGGCCCCAAAGGCGTAAAATCCTCCAAGTGCCCTGGAGGGGCATAATCATCAACAGATAGATGGCTGGACCGCTCCTGAGCTAAGAACTCCTCCAAACCCCGACACCTCTCCTCCATGACTCGGTGTCGCTCCTCCATAGCCATGTGTCTCTCCTCCATCTCACTCTAATAGTGCCCCATCTTAGTTGTAGCCTCCCCTAGATACGCTCTCACTAGAGCTCCATCTCCCGTTGAAATTGCTCCAGTCACTCACCCGCTCCTAGTCACGTAGCTGACTGTCGCGCTGCAAATGAAACAAGGGTGTTCAGAAAGAGCAAGCAAGCATACATAGGGAATAAGTAAAGGGATCACGATGGAATAATATGAGGAAAATAAAATAAGATCTCGTGTGCATGTACATTACATAAATATGCATATTAACTACACCAAAATAAATGTACACAGACAAGTACTCACATATCGGTCAGTACGGCTCACGCTGAGCATATCCTGAAAGCAATCAGACAAGCCTACGATGTCCAAATAGTAGTCTCTTGAGATGTGGGTAGACTCAAAAGGGTCGAGAAACATGTTCGAAGGAGTGGATGCAGCCACCCGAGTCTCTGGATGCGCCATGCCTCCCCCATCACGTACAAAATGAGAATAATGTCTCTCCAAGGCACGAGAAGGTATCCCAATAAGGGGGGCGACTAGTAAGGCAATCCCTGATGACTCGCCTTTATATAGCGGAGGTCTGATCTCGTAAGGTACGTCCCAACTAGAGGAAGAGGGAGCATCCTGTGGGCCGACCTCCAGAAAAGGACTGTCTATCCCGAGAAGAGCACTCACCTGTAAACACAAAAGATTTTAGTAAGAACACATCGCCATGTCACTAAAAGAAAAGATAAGGGTGCATAAACCTACCGAAATCTCAAAGTCATCAAGGGATCGTTCTACGGACCATCCACCGAGGAAGGACTAACTATCCCGTGAAGAACGTCCACATGTAAAAATGAAAGATATTAATAGAAACACATCATCACATCACTAAAATAAAAAGGATAAGGGGACAAAGGCTTACTAGAATCTCGACGTCATCAAAAAGATCCTCGAGTGCAGGAGTGAAGAAAACGCCACCCTCCTGGCCAACATCCATCATCATAACATCCTCCACTATTGGATCCTCGGGAGGATCCTCAAAAACTAGTTGTACCTCCAGACGCTCCTCCACCACTACGACAGGAACCAAGGGTGCAACACGAGTCAAAATGGTGGCAAGGTAAGGCTATCTACCCTCCGGACCGCCCACCATCGGGACACAAAAACCCCACGTAATAAATGCCAGATGCGGTCTAGACGAGCAGAGCGTATAGTAAACATAGAAGAAGGGATGTCGGCCGAAATCCAATCATCTACAGCATGGGAGCAATATCTCGATCTCCAAGATACCAGGCACAAATAATGGGGCCGAGAAGTACACACTGCATGCTAGAGATCCGAGGTAGCGTGGGCATATGCATCCCCAAAGAATCGAACATCCCAACCCGGGCTCACCTAAGCAAGGAAAAGACGGTCAAAACATAATAAAAAATGTTCCCCACAGCACATACATAAAAAAAAGGAAAAGAACAAAATGACAAAAAGAGAAGTCTCACCTCCTTTCGTGTAAGGCCATCTATCCAACGTCGAGACTCCGCCACGGTCCTCTCCTGGTGCTTGACCAAAAAATCCCTCCAGGCCCCAACAGAGGAATATGAAACCCACGTTGATGAGTATCAAATACATTCCTCAGAAGGTTACGCTCATAGTTCCAAACCTGAATAAAAGAAAACACAAAATCAAACATGAACGAGCAGATGGAAGAAGGGATTAAGAAAAAAGAGATGTGAAAGACTCACCAAAAGCCCGAAACAATAACCCTCAAAGTCCAGTAGACCACGACACGAGGCATCCAGTCATCGGTATAAGAAAGCAAGGCCCACACCGGCCCAATCGTAGGTGGTGCATTGGCCCAAGTCGTGAAACGTCGAGATGAAGCCCGCAGGGAGCTTTCCGAACCTAGTCCGGAAAATAAACTCGCCAATGACGAAGAGAAGGAAACAACGGGCTAGTCGATCCACATCTATCTCAGTCGCCATAATAAAATTCTCTCACAGCTTGTGTATCTGGGCAGTAGAAATGTACTTCGAGGGAACACACTCTCCCACCGAGATGAGACCAGGTCCTAGAATATCCTCGATCACATCGGTAAGAACCTCAGGCAACATCAGCCCAAAATCAAAGAGGACCAGGATGGCAGTACTCCTCAACCCTATCAATAAAGAGAAGTCAAGGGGCGAGATGGTCATCTCCCCAAAGGGAAGATGGAAAGTATGGGTGCTATCAAACCACTGCTCACATAAGGCATGAACTGCTGAATTATCGCATACTGCCTGCCGATGCAGCAAGCATGCAATGAAAGGCTCGAAACCGAGGGATCAGATCCGCTCTCTCACACGAGTAGGGAGCTTCCCATACCAAAGCCATCCCTTCTGAACCATGTTGGAACGAGTAATAGCCTAAAAGGGGAAATTCGTCATAAATCCCCGTTCATTGAAGATAATAAGTAAGGTATAATGATTAATTCATTCTTTTCCAACAAGTTATTTTCATGCACGTTCACGTGATAATTAACTAAACTTCATTTATTCTAAAATGATATTTTTCACATTCATACACGTGAGAAGTAATTAGAATTCATTATTTTCTAACAAGTTATTTTCATGCACATTCGCATGATACAACAACAACAACAACAACAAAGCCTTAGTCCCGAAATGATACGGGGTCGGCTAACATGAACCATCATATAAAACCGTAAAATCAAGTCGTGTCAGCGACACAAATTCGCTCCCCCCACTCCGTCCTATCCACTACCATATTTTCCTCAATTCCTAGTAAACTCATATCACTCTCGATCACCCTCCTCCAAGTTTGCTTAGGTCTTCCCCTACCCCTCACCACTACATCCATTTGCCACTCTTCGGTTCTCCTAACTGGCACATCAAGCACTCTACGTCTCACTTGGCCAAACCACCTTAGTCGGTTTTCTCTCATTTTATTCTCAATAGATGTGACCCCTACTTTTATCCTAATTATTTCATTTCTCACCCGATCCTTTCTCGTATGACCACACATCCATCTCAACATACGCATCTCCGCCACCGACATCTTATGGATGTGGCAGTGTTTCACTGCCCAACATTCCGTACCATATAACAATGCTGGTCTAATTGCCGTCCGGTAGAATTTCCCCTTCAATCCGGGGTCACAAAGGAAACCCGTAGCACTCTTCCACTTCGACCAACCAGCTTTAATCCTATGAGCAACATCTTCATCTACTTCTCCATCCGTTTGGATAATAGATCCTAAATACCGAAAGCAATCCGAGGCCTGAACAACTCTCCCATCTAGGGTGATTGTCCCTACCTCCCTACTCCTATGGCCGCTAAACTTACACTCCAAATATTATGTCTTACTTCGGCTCAACTTAAAGCCTCTAGATTCTAGAGTTTGTCTCCATAGTTCCAACTTCCTCTCCACTCCTTCTTTCGTCTCATCAACCAACACAATATCATCTGCAAACAGCATGCACCATGATATACCATCTTGAAGTGAACTTGTTAGTTCATCCATAACGATGGCAAAAATAAATGGGCTTAGTGCGGAACCTTGATGCACTCCAATCGTAATAGGAAACTCTCCAGTCTTCCCAACACTAGTACGTACACTCGTGCATGCTCCCTCATATATGTCCTTTATGATGTCAATATATTTCCGCGAAATGTCTTTCCTTATCAAGGCCCACCAAAGTACTTCCCTTGGTACCTTATCATATGCTTTCTCCAAGTCAATGAAAACCATATGCAAGTCTTTCTTCTTATTTCGATAGTGCTCCATTAATTGTCTCATTAGATGGATGGCTTCCATAGTTGATCTTCCCGGCATAAAGCCAAACTGGTTTTCCGAGATCTTCACCGTCATCCTTAGCCTTTGTTCGATAACTAAAATTCATTTATTCTAAAAGGTTATTTTTCAAGTTCATACACGTGAGAATTAATTAAAATTCATTATTTTCTAACAAATTATTTTCATGCACATAATTAACTAAAATTCATTTATTCTAAAAGGTTATTTTCCATGTACATACACGTGGGAGTTAATTAAAATTTATCCTTGTCTAAACGAGTTATTTTCCTGCACATTTGCGTGAGAATTAGCTAAAATTCATTTATTCTAAAAGGTTATTTTTCACATGCATTCGCGGGGGAATTAACTAAAATTCATTTTCATGTTTTATCTAACGAGTTATTTTTGCGCGCATTCGTGTGAGAACTAACTAAAATTCGCCTATTTTTCTAAACAAATTATTATCATGAACATTCACGTAGAATCTAGCTAAAGGTTCTTTTTCCTAAAAGTTTCATCTCCGCATACAAGTTATTACAAGTTAAAGGCTCTATAACCTAAAAAGTAAAGTTACCCCAGAACTAGGAAATTAAGTGAAGTAAATACTAGCTTTCAGATACTTACCGTCTTTAGATGCGTGGAGCTGATATGCATATCCAAATCCAAGAGAGGGATGATCTCCGTACAAGAGGCATAGGGGACCCCTTGAGTCTGGCGAGAGCTGTCAATAAAATCCACGCCCCGAGCATGATAAGAGGAATTCGCCATAACACGTAAATATCTAGAGAGAGAAAGTAAAAGAGAGATAGTGTGGGGGTAAAAATGGATCCCACCACCTTTTATAAAGATGGGGATGGCATAGTCGCAAATAAAAAAGACAAAAGTAAAAAGTACAAGGTAAAAAGGTAAAGGCAATAAATCCATGCATAAAGATGCCAGTCAAATCTACGAAATAACAAATCTTGTCTGCCCCACGATAACTCCAGTCAAATCTACAGATGATAGTCTACATAACAGTAATTCCAGTCAGATCTACAGACGCCAGTCTACAAAATAAAGACTCTGGTCAAAGCTACAGACACTAGTCTACAGCTCAAGCGACTTCGGTCAAACCTAGATGATTTTGGTACAATGAAGCGACTCCGGTCAAACTCAGATGATTTTGGTAGAAAGAAGGAACTACGGTCAAAACCTCTAGGGTGAGGTCTCAAGTCCAAACTCTCGAACGAGTGATAAAAGCCCAATTATCAACGACAAATTAGTAAATTCAAACTGTGGACCCGCGATCTGGATTTGAAAGGTAATATGTAACGACCCGAGTAAATGGTATATTCGGATCGTCATCCTCCAACTCCTTGTATGTCTTTTACTTTAACACCTTTTGCATTGTGTGTGCTGCATTCACGAAATGTTTTAAAAAATCTCACACACCTCACTGTCATAACTGATAAGGTACGGGCATATGTAAACACTGGGGTCGGAAGACCTGTGAAGAAAATCCATGATAAAAAGATAAAAAATGGCTGATTTACAAAATAATTCTTCTTCCAATTCTCCATTGAAAAATGCAGTCTTGACATCCATTCGATGTAGCTCCAGGTCCAACCATGCCACTATTGCGAGTATGAGCCTTATGGAAGTAAATCTTACAACATGAGAGAATGTCTCCTCAAAGTTTATTCCTTCTTGTTTTGTATAACCCTTGGTGACTAAGCGAGCCTTGTATCTTTCGATACTGCCATCAACCTTTCGCTTAATCTTGAAAACCCATTTGTTCCCAATTTCCCTTCTACCCTTGGATAAGTCAACCAATTCCTAAACATGGTTGACTCGTATGGAAGTAATTTCTTCTTCCATTGCTTTAATCCATTTGTCCTTTTCGGGACATGAGAGAGCTTATTGAATATTCTTCTGTTCCGCATCATCACAAGGAGTTAGTAAAAGAGGCCTTCGACACCAAATCGTCGGTGATAAACTTTTTGTCTTTTAGAGCGACGCGGTTCCGAATCTTGGTAGAAGAATTTCATGTATTCATCATAATTCGGTATGCTCTTACTGGGACCAAGTTCCATATTTTCATAATAATGGGGAATAACACTCCCACTTTCATCTGGATCTAGAGTATTCGTAACGTTCTGATGTACATTGACATGATCTTGTACCTCGAATTCCTGAGTGATTTGAACATTATCATGTTCCTAAAAAATTCTCCCACTCGAATCGAGAGGTCCGTTAGGCTCTAATTTCTCAAAGAGGGTGCTATCTTGGCCGACATCGTCTGATTTCGAAAATTCATTTTCCAGAAAGACGACATCTCGTGATTCAAATTCTCTAACTCTTCCATCTTCGTTTTCTCCCACTAGAACATGTCCTTTTGACAGTTCTAGGTATCTTATAAAGATACATTTCTTACCCCTCGGGCCTAGTTTTCCAAACTTACTCAAGGTGTCATGGGCGAAAGAAGTGCAGTCCCAAGGTTTTAAATAGTTTAAAACGGGCTTGCAACCGGTCCATAGTTCATATAGAGTGGAAGTGATAGATTTGGAGGGCATTCGGTTTAGGACGTAGGTTGCCGTAAGCAACGCATCTCCCCAAAATGAAATGGGTAAGTTGGCCTCAGCCATCATCGACCTAACCATATCAAGAAGAATTTTATTCCTCCTCTCGGCAACACCATTTTGTTGCAGAGTGTATCGAATTGTCAACTGATGTTCCATTCCTTTTTCATCACATAAAGCATTGAATTCATCTGAAAGATATTCCCGACCTCGGTCGGTTCTCAAAGTTGTGACTTTTCTATCTAACTGATTCTCGGCTAAGTTCATGTTTGAAACAGAGATTTGTGAGACATAAGATAGACATGACCATATCTAGTATAGTCCTCAATAAATGTGATGAAATAGTAAGCCCGTTGCCTAGCCCTCACATTCATTGTACCACAAATATCTGAATGGATTAATTGTAAAGGGTAGTCGGCTCTAGTAGCCTTTCCGAACGATTTTCTTGACATTTTTCCTTTTAGGCAAGTCTCACATGGTGGTAATTCGACGTGGTTCAAACTACCTAAGAGGCCTTCTTTAGCTAATCGATTCATATGATCTTGGCTTATGTGATTCAAACGAGCATACCATAATAATGCATCTTTATCAATAGAAGAAGAATAGACATTATTAAGGGAAATGGATTTATTATAAGTACTTAACTCAACATCAATGGCAATCAAACCATTCGTAAAATAACCAAATCCATAATAGGTATCTAGCAAACACAACTTCAACCTATTATCGTTAAAAAAAAAAACAAATTAAAACCTATGTTCATCAATTGCGAAACAGAAATGAGATTTTGACGAATCTCAGGGGCATAAAGAACATCATGTGGGAAGAGAGTTCGACCCCCTCGTAGAACTAACCTATAAGTACCAATCCCCGAACTTCGACATTCGAGTTGTTTTCTACATACAGCCACTTTGATCCCTCTAGCAAGCGCCAGAAATCTACGAAGGCTTCATGATCCTTTGCCACGTGGTCCGTTGCACCTGAATCAATTATCCATAAAGGATCTAATTCAGTCAAAAGAACAATAGAAGATAGATAAACTCGACTAACAAGCGTTTTAGAAACATGTACCTTAGGGACTTTGCATTAAGACGCATAGTGCCCTCTTTGCTGGCAATTGTAACATTTCACACGTGAGATGTTAAATTGCGCTTGTTCTTCCCTTTTTCTTTGGGTTCATTTGTTTGCTCCTTGCCATTGCCATAGAAACGCTTGCGCTTCTTTCATTGAGTTTTGGGCACATTCCCACTAGGATGAGAACCCACATAATTAGCCTCAGAACTCACTCTGACGGCGGCTACTCGATCCTCTTCCAGCTCCAGGTGGCGACTGACATCCTCAAAGGTCGTAACCTATGTGGAATGGGTCAGGTGCAACTTCATATGCTCCCAACTATTTGGCAATGAGCGAATAACAGCTTGAACTTTCTGCTCATCAGTCAACTTATGACCTCCTGAATCGAGAGAAGTGATCATGTTGGACATTTCTCTCAAATGTCTCCTCATGGTGTAATCAGCTTTCTTTTGGTAGGTATCAAATTTTATAGTAAGTGACCGGAGTTTAGTTAGAGAATCCCATAGATCCTTTGTTGTTTCTTTAGCTCGATACCCTTTTGAGATATCATCATCCATCGCACCAAGCAAGATGAGTCTGGCTAGAGTGTTTTTCTTCTTTCAAGCCACATAAAGATCCATATCCCTTCGATGCTTAGTAGTAGTTCCTTTCTCAGGTTCGGCCATAATCATCGTTAAAGTACTTAGAACATCATTGTCCTCGAGCAGGTACTCATTTTTTACGCTCCACACATCATAGTTGTCTCTGTTAAGTTTGAGGTCTTTGCATAGTTCAACCACTATTGATTTGGTAGCTGAAGTCATTGTGATACATATCTACAATGAAGTAAGGTTATTAAGAAGTTCCTATAATACATGTTTAAGTTCTTTATACAACCTATATCCAGTCAATCTCAACTCCACAGTAGAGTTTAATTTGAAAAAGAGACCTAATTAGGCTCTAATCACCCTCTCATTCTAATGTTAGCCATAATTAACTAGATAAAATGCATAGAGAACACTTATTTATGTAGTGCTTTCATTTCTGTCGTAAACAGTTATAAAAGCTACGTTACAACAACATATTAAACAACAAACCATTATAGGAAAAACAAATTCTCACACTTTATTTAATCAATGAAACCAACAATCTCCCAAAAATGGAAGTTCTAACAAAAGAATAAATCCAAAAACCAAATAAACAAACCATCTACTAAAACAAAACAGAGATCTCAACCCATCCAAAAACAAAATATGTTTTAACCTATAACCCCTGGAGACATCCACTACCTAAGCTCCAAATTATGATTTTCTAACTGGAACACGTCTCATGACGTGTGTCATGTACCTATCAATGTTCCTAGTCAGGGTGTTGGCGTGTATACGGGTAGAAATTATCTTTCTCGATCGCAGAGTTATAATCGAACTGTTTCCAGGAACTCGAACACCCCTTTCTCCCAGTGTGCTCATGAACAACCGCACAGTCTTTCTGTAGCTGTTCTCATGAATATTGCATGTTGCATCTAAGATACTCTTAAGCTTCTTATGTTGCAACGAGTCGCGGAGTCGACTGATTAGGGCATACTCATCGTACCTCTATGTAAACCACCTACCCAAATGCACTATTGCATCCGAGTATGCAACGACTTTAAATGATGCGTGATTGCCTCAATGTCATTTTGGATAGAGGTACGATTAGCTGCAATAGTTCTAAGAAAGGAACCGTAGACAAGCCTATGACCAAATCATCCAATCAGTTCATTCATAAGCCCCCGTATCATCCATCCTGGTTCCAGGAAGACTCACTCGATTATGGAAATTACTCATATCTAGATATAGAAGGTAGACCTCGATCCTGCAACTGTTGGTGGTCTAACGTGCTAAATGCATGAATTAATGGCAGGGTTGGTGTGGCTACTTGTAGAGTATACCATACCTTAAGGGAAGGGGCGACCAACAAATGATATTTTTATTCTTATTCCTTACGGTACTCTGCCAAAGGAAGGCTGGAATTAAGAGTTTCGCCTTTATCAAATCAACGATGGAAATTAGCAACAACTAGTAAATGGATTTTCCACTGATTAAAATGAATCTTATTTCAAGTAAGTCTGGATTATGGACATATCCACAAGTCAACTCTACCATCAATCCAAGTAATCTGCTTCTAGTTTGATTAGATGTGAATATAACCCATTTTTGTGTAGGAGGTCCACGTGGCTGCCCATCTGCAGACCAAAAAAAAAACACAAAATAGTTAAGATATGCAACGACCAGCCAGAATGAATTTGAATCAAGGGTAAAGATCACCTTTAACATTGGCAGCCAGAATCAATCGAATTTTAGGTATGACAAATTTTGATATATTAACCTAAATTTTAGGTATTAAAACTGATTGTATTCTCAATTTGTCATATTTGTCAACTTGATGGCTAAATTGGTATCCAAATTTCGATTTGGGCTAGATCTAAATTGGCGCTGGGCCATTTTTTACCTTAATTCGAATGAATTACCTCCACAATTCGACCGCCATCCATTGCTATGATGGTATCAGCAGCTTTTATGGTAGAAAGCCTGCAAAATTTGCCCCCCCAAATCAAAAATAGTCTCACAAATCCAACTGCAGAATGAAAACTTGGGGAAGGAAAGACCTATGAGCTATGACAATCACCGTTCTCCTCATCTTATTCCCATTTTTTAATGCATGAAGAAGCTCCTATATTTATATACATAGCAGCATATCATAAATCAGTCAGGCTGCAAAGTTAGCGATGAACAAAGTTTCAACCTTTTACATTTAATTCATATGAAAGAAAGTACCTTGACATAGTCTTCGCTTTCTGGATCCAGAGCACTGGTAGCTTCATCTAGTATGAGAATAGTAGGGTTTCTGACGATAGCTCTGGCAATAGCAATTCGTTGCTTCTGTCCACCACTTAGCAAATTATCATCAACAAGTGTTCCATAACCATGAGGAAGAGAAGAAATAAAATGATGAGCATTAGCTAGCTTTGCAGCATATTCAATGTCTTCCTGCTTTATTTCATGATGGCACCCGTAGGTGATGTTTGACTTGATATCAGTACGGAAGAGCTCTGGCTCCTGTCCACATTAAAAACTTAATATGAATCTCATAGCTACTTTGGAGTACGGGTGGCAATTTCCACTATAACATGGAGTAGGGGTGACAATTTCCGATACGATAAAACGATTTACAGAAATGACACAAATACGATTTACAGAAATGAGATGACCGACGCAACCTTTACAGAAATAACCTGACTAACATGATCCGGTGTTAGAGATGAACTTTACAAACATAACCTGGCTGGCACGATCAGTTTAACACGATTATCATTTTAGGTGCAATTTATAATATATAATCATATAGAATATATAGATAACATAACACTCGTGTCAACCCGAATTGCACCTCTACTTTAGAGTTGACTCTCTTCTAAGTAAGTTGTCAAACCTGTCTGACATATCCTATATTTTCTTTAAGCCAACTCATATCCAATTCCTTGAGAGGAAAGCCATCAATATAGATCTGAAATTCAAAGACAAGTTCATTTAGTGAAATCAGAAGAAATTTCAGGCACAAAACAAATAATCTAATTCCTATCTAATCCTTTTACTCAAGTTGAAAGGTATCAATGTATGATGCAAACATGATATTGTTCACCTGACCATTAACTGGATCATAAAGACGGAGCAAGAGATTAATTAGTGTGGTTTTTCCACTTCCACTGAGTCCAACCTTGCCAAAATAGAAATGAAAAGTCAATATCTTTTACCTTAGGCTAGAATCATATGGTAAACAAATAAAAAAAGATTAATATTTTTTACCAGTGCAATTACTTGGTTTGCTTCCAGAGAAAGGTGAATGTGTTCTAGGATAGGTACCTGTCCAAATGCATGGAGTAAATTTTGAATTGGCCTAAAAGATGTAGGAGATGAAGTAAACATTACAGGAAGGCCAAAACTTATGTTGCCGTCTTCTTCATGAGGAAAAGGTTGTTCAGGAACACAGTAAAGATTAAGGATTTCAAAATTTAGTATGCATAAATTCAAATGCAGCAGCAGTAGCTACCCTTAGTTTATTTCTAATCAAACAGATCTTGAACAAAGTTTGCAAATTCATGACAACTGAAACAAGGACATGGATAGAAGAAAAAAAAGATTTCTACTCCCTCCATTCTCAAATAAGTGTCGTTTTAGATAATTGTTTTTGTTCTTTTTTAAGTGTCGTTTTCGTTTTTCAATAAAATTTAGTATAGTTTTTTGGTCTAAGCATTTAAATTTTGTCTTGATTTATGTGTTTTTTAAGCTTTCAAAGTTTTTTCTCCAACCATTATAGGAGAGAGAATTTTTATTTAGTTAATCCATGTAAATTTATTAATTTAAGTGCATATTAATTGTGTTTCTTAATTTGTGTGAAAAACTCTAAAACGACACTTATTTGAGAATGGAGGGAGTAATACTTAACTAGGCCAGCAGCAGGAGTTCCAACAACCAAGTCATATAATAATTGTATGGTGTTGGTTTGTACCCAAGGATTGGTATAGGATAATTTGATGGAGGCAGATATTTTCAAAATATGAGTACATGGTAAAATCTACGAAAGAAGATATTGAAATTATTTCTATTTCTTGGAGTTCCTGTCACTTTTTCAATGCTGATAACTAGGTGCTTTCAGTGGCCTGTCATTTGTTCCGAAGTTAAGAACATCAGCTTCTAGATGGTAAATAGAACTAATATGAGAAAGATCTATTAATTATTAATCACAAAGCTATAAAGGGCTCATGTTGTACTAAATTAGCAAATATTAGTTGCAGATTCCAATTAAGTAAGAAAGTTGGAATTCCATAAAATATGGCACTTACTGTTGGTCTTGATGGATAGTGAAAAGATACATCTACAAAACGAACTTCTCCTTTTAGTCTTTGCAGTTTTATGCCTGTCAAATTTGATTGTTGCTTTTATTAGTTTTCTTTTTGTAACTGAACACCAATTCTGTTGAGTTTTAAAAAGAGAAACAAATAGTAGTTTGCAAGAAATCTATCAGGTGTGCAACCCTTGAATTTCTCATTTTAAAGACAGATTTGAAAGAGCAAAGCCCCTCAAAACCAAGTTTATATACTAAACTAGGAGTAGAAAAGAATAAAACTCTTGATTCTAAGAAAAGCCTGGAGGTATTTGTCATGGAACCATTTTAACCAACAGCTCAAGCCGATAGTTAAGGCCCAATCATATATCTTATATTAATCTCCGACAGTATTAAATCTTGCATGCAGTGTCATCAGAAAAAACATAATCTAAGAATCTTGGTCTGTAAGCAATTTTAAATACCAGATATGGTTAAGATAATTAGTAGTAGTTAGACCACAATCTTCACTTCAAAAACATTGCACATAATTAATCAAACCTTAAAACTCATTATTAAGCTTCATAATTGAATAATAATTGGACCAATTCTCCTTGACCTGATGCTTGATATGAACAGGCTGCTTACCTTTGGACAAGAATTGGTCACTGGGTGAGAGTTGCATTAACTGGAAAACATTTTCACTTCCTCCAATGGCCTGAAGCAATGATGACATATTGTCAACCAACCTCCAGGTAGCGTAAATTAACCACTCACAGTATAATATATATTTTGTAAGTTGCTCAGTTGAAACATTTCCAGCCATAACAGACATTCCTCCAAGCATCAGTGCAAGTACCTGTATGGAGTTTTATTTTAGAATGGTATTACTTGTAACATTGGCACTCACGCATCCAGTGGAACAAACAAATAAAAACAATGCAGGCTTTCTCATTAGAACTAATTTGTGATGATTAATAATCAATATGCAACTGTACTGATCAGAATGAATGCCAATTATCCATAATCAATTGCCAGGTACTTCATTCAACCAGTCAATAAGCACATGCCTTAGTAACTTGTCATCAGTTCATGGAGCAATCAAATAAAGCTGTGATTTGTGTGTTCTTACTTATGCAATTAATAGAATTTGTGGATTGCCAGAGTTTTTACATGTGCAGTCGAGAGAGCATAACAGTTAATGCAAAAGCAGCATACATGACCTATCAGTATCATATTTACATTATTACTTTAAGAACAAGGACTGACCCATCAATATTTTAGGGGAAATACAGGTAAAAAAAAAAAAGGTATAATACGCTTGGCCCAAGGTTCCATATAACCTCATCGTATACCCTCTTCCCTGTTCCTTTTCTCCATAGCGATATCAACACTTGTGCAAAAAAAAAAAAAAAAAAAAAAAAAACAAAAACTAAGCAATTGTCTTGTCAAGATTTGATACATAGAACTGTTTCAAGCAATACACACACTATTTTAAATCAAGTTGAACTGATATGCAAACCTGAGTTGAACGGTAAAGGGTGTGGAAACTCATATTCCAGAATCCATAAGCCACACTCTCTCGGAAACTTATAGAGGCTATGTTCTTCAAGCAACGCTTATACCTACCACCATATAAGGCAGATTGTTTTGAGTTTTGTTATAAAGAAGAATGGTAAAGGAAACAAGTCCGCTAGGGATTTTAATGATTGTAGTACATCACTTGATGTCTACATCAGAATGAATGACGACCATACTAATCTACTATGGATTTAGTAGTTAATTAATGGTGATAATTATTGCCTTCCAAGTTCTCTTCTCTCTGTTCCATAAACCCTGACAGTTCTTATCAAGGAAATTGCCTCTTCTGCAGCCTATATCGAAGGCCAACAGATTAACAAGATTATCACTAAAATGACAAAATTCTGACAGAAATTTGAATAAATAAGCTTATGGTTTCTACCTCATTTGCATTAGCAGTAAAATCTTGAGTCAACTTGGAAGCAGTCTTCTGATACCTATGAACAAAACTGGCTTTTATGAAATGCTTGACTCTAATCATGAAGCTGTGAATAGTCAACCTTAAAAAAAAAAGGGCGGCCTGGTCGCACTACGCGTCCCCGCTGAGCGAGGGTCCGGGGAGGGGTCCCACCACAAGGGTGTACTGGGGGCAAGCCTTCCCCTACCAATTTATTTGGCAAGAGGCCGCTCCTAAGACTCGAACCCGTGACCTCTTGGTCACACGACAACAACGTTTACCGTTGCGCCAAGGCTGTGAATAGTCAACCTTATTAACATAAAAAAAAAACCATAGAATGGTGAAGACAAGAGAATCCAAGACAATCGGGATGTTCATGTCAGGTATGAAGCTGACAGTTAAGAATTTTAGAAGATAGGAGAGAGAGATTAGAATTAGGAGGAGAGATTAGAAAGAGAAGAAGGAGGAAATAGATTCTTCATTAATATTTTTGATGATTCCTTACAATAACAAAAAGCCTCATTTATAGTTGTGGCAAAAAGTTACTTAAAGAAGAAGAAATGACAGCTAGCAAAAACTTAACAATTAAGTAACTAAGACTTAGCAGCTAAGAACCTAATAAAAGGAACTAAAAACTTAACAGCTAAGTAATGAAACTTAACAGCTAAGAAACTAATAGCTAATTACTTAGCTGGCCTACGTTTATACGTAACAATACCCCCTCCTTTTGCACACTCTTGTCCCCAAGAGTGAAAAAACTCTGGAAATTGAGCGGCATCATAGTCGAATCCTCCTAAGTGGCATCGATAGAGGGCAAGCCAAGCCATTGGATGAGCTACTGGGGTGTAGCTGTGTTGTCAATGATAGCATTGCGATTATTGAGGACCTTGTCTGGCTGAATGACAAAAACATCACCTTGAAGGGGTGGCAAGGTAGTCAAGACAGGCAATGTTGGAGGAGGTTTCTTCTTCAATAGGCAGATGTGAAACACAGGGTGCACTCGACAAGTGGCAGGAAGCTGCAGCTTGTAAGCAACTTTCCCAATTCGTTCTAGGATTTGAAAAGGCCCATAATATTTAGCGGTAAGCTTAAGGGAACTCATGACTGCAACTGTGGACAGGCGATAGGGTTGGAGCTTTAAATAGACCCCGTCTCCAACAGAAAACTCTCTATCTGCCCTTTTTTTGTCTGCTATCTATTTCATTCGGTTTTGAGCAGATGTAAGACATTCCTTCAACAGAGAATTCATGCGCTGCCTAGGTCCCCTACAACCACTACATTAGATTGAGTGGAGGAGAACACAGTCAAGGCAGGGTTAACCCCATAAAGTGCTTGAAAAGGGGTCATGCAAATAGCACTATGGTAGCTTGAATTGTACCAATACTCCACTAAGCTGAGCTAATTGGCCCATTTTTTTGGGGAAAGGAAATTCATACTTCAAAGGTAGTTCTCTAAACACTGATTTAGCCTCTCAGATTGCCCATCGGCCTGAGGATGATAAGCACTGCTATATAATAAGCTTGTCCCTAGCAGCTTCATAAATTCCTTCCAAAAAATACCAGTAAAAATCTTGTCCCTGTCAGATACTATGGTCTTGGGCATTCCGTGAAGCTTGAAGATAGTATCAAGGAAAACCTTTCCTACAGAAGCAGCATTGAAGGGATGAGCGAGCGGAATAAAATGACCAGACTTAGTGAACCGATCCACCACTACCAAAATCATGTCGAACCCTTTGGACTTGGGCAGCCTTTCAATAAAGTCCATGGCAATGTCTTGCCAAGCACCCTGCGGAACAGGTAAGGGTTAAAGTAATCCTGGGTAGGCTGAATTGTCTGCCTTACATCGTAAGCAAGTGTCACAAGAAGCGACCCAATTAGTGACCTGAGGCAACATTCTAGGCCAATAGAAGGCCTGTTGAGGCCTGGAGAAGGTACCACGTATGCCTGAATGACCACCAATGGGCGAGTTATGACAAACATCAAATCAACTGAGACCGTAGGTTAGTTGCTGACCCAATATAGATTCTGGATTTAAACTTGAGGATACCCTGTTTGTAAGAGTAGTGAGAGACTTGGTTAGGATGAACTGTGAGCTGTTGTTTGAGCTGCAATACTACTTCATCTCCATCGTAGGAGGCATGGACCTCTTCTAACCATGTAGGCACTGCCATAGTAATAGCCAAAGCGTGTGAAGTGTGAGCTGTTTCTTCAAATTTCCTTGATTGAGCATCGGCTACCTTGTTGTTAACTCCACTCTTGTATTGAATGGTGTAATCCAATCCTAACAACTACGAGACTCCCTTATGTTGCAAATAAGTATGAAGCCTTTGCTTAAGCAGGTGCTTGATACTCCCATGGCCAGTTTTGATGATGAAAGTCATATTTTCCAGGTAGTGCCTCCAAGTGGTGCAGGCTTAAATAATTGCCAACAATTCTCTCTCATAAGCAGAGAGGCATTGGTTCCGTGGACTGAGTGCCTTGGATAGATAACATAGAGGCCTATTGCCTTGCATTAGAACTGCTCCAAGTCCCGTCCCACTAGCATCGCATTCCAAAATGAAGGGTTTAGAAAAATCTGGCATTGCAAGGACTGGGCCTGTGTCATTAACTTTTTAAGAAGTTCAAAAGTTGTGGTCGCCTCCTCTGTTCATTGGAAGTTGTCTTTCTTAAGGAGATCGGTTAAGGATCTACTAATGGTCCCATAGTTCTTGACAAATCGCCTGTAGTAACCAATGAGCCCTAGGAACCCCCTTAGTCCTTTCAAGGTGGTTGGTTGGGGCCAATTAACCATGGCTTCAATCTTGACAGGATCGGTTGCAACTCCTTCACTCGAGATAATGTGGCCTAAATAAGACACTTGTTGAACTCCAAATTCACATTTAGAGGCTTTGACGAACAACTGATGTTGAGTTAGCAAGTCAAATACTAATTGAAGGTGATGCAAACGGGTAGATACGGAAGGACTGTATATCAGGATGTCGTCAAAGAAAACAAGGACAAATCTCCTAAGATGTGGCTTAAAAACAATATTCGTTAGGGACTGGAAAGTAGCTAGGGCATTAGTGAGGCCAAATGGCATAACTAGGAATTCAAAGTGCCCTAAGTGAGTTCTGAAGACCCTTTTCTCAATATCCTGCTCCCTCATTTTAATCTGGTGGTAGCCTGCCCTCAAATCCAGTTTAGTGAAGAATTTGGCACCTTTGAGTTCTTTAATTAACTCTTGGATCACTGGAATTCGAAATTTATCCTTAATGGTTGCCTTGTTGAGCTCTCTGTAATCAATACAGAACCGCCATGTTCCATCCTTTTTCTTCACTAGTAATACAGGAGAAGCAAAAGGGATGTTGCTTGGCCTAATGATCCCATTGGTCAACATCTCCTCAATGAGTTTCTCTATCTCATTCTTTTGGTGATGAGAGTATCTATAAGGTCGAACCTTGATAAGTTCAGTGCCTTCCTTTAAGGGTATTACATGGTCATGTGTCCTACAAGTTGGCAGAGTAGTTGGGGTTTGAAACAAATGTTGGTATTGTTGTAAGAGTGGTTGTAAGGTAGGGTTAGGTGGAATAGGGATATTTGAAACTGGGGTTTGGGCATTTTTGGTAGTAGTATCATTCACTGATATGAGAAATAGTTTTGAAGTGACACCCTTCCATCCTTTGGCCACCATTTGATTGACTGATTTAAGAGTCATCAATCTAAGAGTGACTTCTTCTGTCATTCCTTTTAAGGCCAACTGCTTATTATCCTTTTGGATCAATAACTTGTTTTGACCAAAATCAAAGGTCACTAAAGAGTGACTTCTCATCCGGTCCACTCCAAGAATTAGGTCATATTCTCCTAGTTCTAGAACCCTGACAATGAATTTGAACTTGGCATTCTGCATTGACCATGCGCAGTCATTGCATTTCGACCATCTGCTACAGACAGTGCTGCTGGTTGGATGCTTTCCAGGGGTAGCTCAACCTCCTTAGCAAGTTTAATATCCACAGAGCTGTGGGTACTTCCACTATCAATGAGTATCATGATGGTCTTCTTGTGCAGGACTCCTTTCAACTTGGGAGTGCCATCCTTGATGCCTCCACCCAAGGCATTGAGTGACAACTCAATATGCTCTGCTTCTATATTACCAGCTTCCTCAATCTCCTCATTTCCTTCTCCTTCTGTTTCCTCTTCCAAATCTTGCACTCCCTCCTCCATTTAGAGTACATTTAGCTTCTTGGTTGTACATTTGTGGCTTGGAAAATATCTTTCCCCACATTTCCAACATGAACCAGGAAGTTTTCTTAGCAATGGTAGTGTATTGTTAGTAGCAGTTTTGGTTTCAGGTAGTTTAGTAGAAGGGTTAGGTGTTGGAGTGAAGTTTGAGTAGGGTTTTGGGTTGGAGTTGGAATAAGGTGTGAAGGTTCTAATGTGATTAGGAGATCTGAATGTAGGCTTAGGTTTAAGCAAATCCATCATATTTTTTAGATGGATTTCTTCCAATTTGGCTTGCTTAATGGCAGCATATAAGTCAGTAGGATGACTAGATCTGACTGCAGATCTAATTTCAGGTTTAAGGCCAGTGGTAAAAGCTGAAAGCTAGAAGGACTCAGAATTTTCAGGGTGTACCTTTTCCATCTTGAGTTTGATGACCTCAAACTGATCCTGGTAGTCCACCACAGATCCAGTTTGTCTGAGCAAGGTGAGCTGCTCCACCAATTCCACAGCTTCTGTTTCTTGAAACCTCTTCTCAATCTCCTCGACAAATTCTTGCCAAGAAATGAGTGGGTGGCCTGGCCACCAGTTCCTGAACCACTTCTCCAACTTGCCTTGCAAATACAAGCCCACTAAGTGGATCTTCTTATCTTCTTCAACCTCGAACAACTGAAAATACTTATTGCATTTACTGACCCACATCTCTACATTTGTTCCATCAAAAGATGGTAAATCGCACTTTGGAAGAAGCTTATTGTAGGGAAGGTTCCTTTGTGAAGAGCCTTCAACCTGTTAAGAACCAGGGTGTTGCCCCAAAAGGTCGCAGTTCAGTTCTGATGGAGTGTTGGCCGTTGAAGGTGGAGGAGTTGTGTGGAGAATTCCGTGCTAGGATTGGATGATCTGTGAAAGAGCTAAAATGGATTTTTCCAGGGATTGATGAGAATTCATCTGATCCTTTCGAAGGGTGTTATGTTCAGCAAGAAGATTCTCAAATCGTTGTTGCTGCGATGCTTGGTGAGCCTGAATATTCTCAAGTTGCTCTGCAGTGGATTCTGATCTCTCATGGAACTGGGTAGTAAGTTCTCTCAGTTGATTTGCCAGGGCTTCCATGGCTGCTTTTTCTTTTCTTTGTGCTGCTCGAGTTTTTCTATAAGGGGTATTTATCATTCATAGAATGGTCGGAGGAAGGAATATCTCTAATACCAATGTCAGGTATGAAGCTGACAGTTAAGAATTTTAGAAGATAGGAGAGAGAGATTAGAATTAAGAGGAGAGAATAGAAAGAGAAGGAGGAATCATTTATAGCTGTGGCAAAAAGTTACTTAAAGAAGAAGAAATGACAGCTAGCAAAAACTTAACAATTAAGTAACTAAGACTTAGCAGCTAAGAAACTAATAAAAGGAACTAAAAACTTAAGAGCTAAGTAATGAAACTTCACAGCTAAGAAACTAATAGCTAATTACTTAGCTGGCCTAACAGTTCACTCTCAATATAAAACAACAAGATTGTCAAGGATTTTTCCCCTATTAAACTTGCAAAGAACCAGAAAAGGACTCACATGAACAAAGTGTATTTTCAAAGATGAATTGAATTAATTGGAAGGAAAGACAAAGAAACAACTTGTATTTGTAGTTTCTAAATTGAGAAAGCACTTTAACAACTCTCACTGATGCTGGATTGAGCAAATACCTCAAACGGAAAAGAATACTTCAATAGGAAAGGCTTAAAATACATGATATTAGAATACCTGGATTATATATCCAGGACAATAATGTACTGCATTCTTTATTGAACTTTAAGAGGAAGTGCTCAACCTATTAGTCTATTACCCCTATTATTGTGGGGGAGAAGGTGAACAAACTTACCGCCCATAAACCAGAAAGATTGCAGCCAGAATGAAGCATATGAAAAGTGATGACAATGCAAGAGGCCTAGATAAACACAACAAATTGATCAAAGCACCTGACCCCTGAGCATTTGAATAATATTAATAAAGAAAAAACTGAAAGTTAGAATGAAGAATTAAATGAACTATCAAAGAGATGAGAAAAGAAAATGAATACTGCAACCTGACTGGCATTGCGAACTATCAAATGAACATTCTTTCCAATAACATCTGAAATCTGTTCACAATCTGATCCAAGCCTGCTTGTCAAGCCCCCAACCTCTTCTGTGTCAAAGAACTTTACATCCTGAATCAAAGGAAATTATCACGAGTAAAAGAAGATAAAGATATCCTGATCCAGGCTTTTGGCTACTCAACTATCGAACCTGATGGATAAGAGCCGAGTATAAAGATTCCCTGAAACGCTTAACCTGGGAAGGTAACATCAACATATTTCATCAATAAACATAGCAACAGAACAATGTTGAAAAAAACACCAATAGATAAACTTTTTTTAAAAAAAATATCATTACGGGTTCTTACCAGGATCATATTTGCGATGGAAAAACACCCACTTCGCAAGCCGCTGCTTATTCCTGAAGTCAAGCACAATACAGCCAAAAAATATGTGTTCTTAGAGAATGAAATTGCCTCGCCATTCTGCGCAGAAAATATAGATGCCGCCAATATACTAGGCATCGTTATCTCTGAAATTGCAGCTGCAATTAAGGAAGCAAGTGCCACATAAATAACCCATTGATCATCTCCCAGCAAATTCCACATTCGAAGAAGAGCTTCCTTCACTGTGATTGAATTTCCTCCGTCACTTCCATTTTTCTTAGAATCACTCAAATTCCACCAGTGTCCGCCGGGCAAAATCGAGCATATATAGATAAAGAAGTTTTCAAATTTTTCAAAGAATTCTAAATTCTTGGTATTTCTATCATCATGAGATTCGTAAACTTGATCAGCCAGTGCTGCGTATGGAAATTGAAAGCCGCGATATCTGATTCTTTGAGAAATTGGAGGGACTTGGAATTTGAATTGGGCACCAATTCTCGCTGAATCCAATATGGACAGACACCTTTCCCTGCAAATAGCGTTCGATGTTAGGGAGCAAAGATTCAAAGGAGAAATGGACATTGAAAGAGAACGACTGAACTCGTTTTAGCAGCAGTATTAAGAGGATTAGGCCTTTGAGGCCGAAAAACACGACGCCGTTTTACACCTTTACCATATATAGGGTTTATAGGGTAAATTACACCCATAGCCACTGAACTATCCCCATTTTCACATTATGGTTATTGAACTTCACTTCTTTCCGGTATGGTCATTAAACTTTACACTTTGTTATATCGGTGGCCACTGTGACCGTTGACCATCATTTGCGATCTTTGACTCTCATTTTTTATTTGTTCTCTCTCTCCTTTCCCCTTCAAAAACCTAAAATACCAATTTTACCCTTCCTTCTCCATCTTCTCTTTTTTTCCAATATAACCACCATCGCCAGTACTATGGAAACAAGACTTCCAGTAGGAAATGATGGAACCCACAAAAGAAAGTCCAATGTGACTTATATGGAAAATATGGTCACACCACCAAGGTTTGTTGGTATAGAAATGGCTATTCTGATTATGATAATATAAAACCTATCAAAACTAACCCTAAAGGATCCAAAAAGACTTGGGTATCTAAGAGGCCTTGATTATAATGCAGGTTGGCCTGAGATGTGCACAACAATCCACAATGTGGTATATAGATAGCGCATGCTCAAGGCACATGACTGGTGATGAAGCTCAATTCATCACACTCGAACAAAAAAGAGGAAGTACTGTAAGTTTTGGAGATGACAAGAAATGAAGAATAGTAGGCTTTGGATCCATTTGAACCAGCCCTGCTATTGAAGAAGTCTCCCTAGTCAGAGGCCCGAAGTTCAATCTACTGAGCGTGGCCCAGCTCTGTGATAAAGACAGAAGATGCCTCTGGATGCTAAATCATCGATAGTAAGACCAATTCTATATGCTCCTAGAATGGATAATGTTTTTATGCTAAACATGGAAAATAAGTTTTTAAAAGAAATATGTCTTATCTCAAAGGAAAAAAATTCACGGCTATAGAACAGAAGACTTAGTCATGTAAGCATGGACCTTCTGGCCAAATTAGCAAGAACGCAACTAGTTGAAGGTTTGCCAGTTCTGAAATTTGAAAATGATCACTTATGCAATGCTTCTTAATCTAGAAAACAAAACTAGAAAATCTTTTAAGAGTAAAAATCTTGTATCAACCAAACGTCCTTTGGAACTACTACACTTGGACCTTTTTAGGCCAGTTCAGCCTCTGAGCTTGGGCGGAAAAAGATTCACACTTGTAGTTTGGAGGATTATTCTCGATTTATATGGATCGTCTTGCTCAGTAGCAAGAATGAAACATTTGAAACATTCTCAACCCTCTGTAAGAGAATTGAGAATGAAAATGACTTAAAAATCGCTCATATTGGAAGTGATAATGGTGGAGAATTCAAGAACCAAATGTTTAATGAATTCTATGAAACCAGAGGCATTGACCACAATTTCTTTGCCCCTAGAACTCCTCAACAAATGGGGTAGTTGAAAGAACGAACAGAACGTTAGTCGAAATGGCTAGGACAATGTTGACTAAGAACAAGCTTCCGAAGTATTTTGGAGAGAAGTTGTTAACAGAACATGTTATATTCTTAATAGGGCTTTGTTATCGTCGTAATTTATAGCATTTTTAGTATTTAATTGCTAGTTATTTTGTACCATTTTAATAAATTTTAATAATGGTTTTTGTTTATTTTTTATTTTATGTATCTAAGCCACTTTGTGTGTTTTTAGGCACTTTCGCAAGGTTTTCGGCACAAATAACTAAGTCGGGGCTTAAGGCGACAACTCAGGAGTAAAAGGGACCAGAAAAAGGAGTTTTAGTAACATCCAAAGGCACTTCGTCGCGGATGGGTGCTGTAAGATAAAAGTCCAAATGTTCACACTGGGACAGATTTGACACATTTTCGTATTTTCATCTTTTCTCCCTCATACGGACTCAGATTGAGGCGATTCAAAATGCGTTGGAAAGCTGAGAGAAAGATGTACAAATGACTAACAATAATCATCTCCAAATTAGAAGTGTATTAGGCCCAGAAAATTATCCCAATTTGATGAACATGTTGAAGCCTATGATTCCTTTCCCACCTTTACACAGTTCAACTCCTAAATTGTCAAAGTCTTCCACCACCCTCTCTTAAAGGCTGAATTCAGAATATTAGGGAGTGAGAGGCCATAAGGAGACTTGGTCTTTGGAATTATGTGTGCCATTTGAAGACACACCAAACTTAGGCTTAATTCCTCCCTCTATAATGTTATTTTGCTGATTTTTCTCTTCAAAGATCAGTTGTATTTGTTGTTGTGATTGTTGTTGTTGTGCTCAAGTTGTTGTTTGTTCAAAAGTTGATCCAATAAAAGTAAGTTTTAAGTTACCGAAGAAGTTCGTTCGGCAATCGCCATTACGGTTTCTTCTAAACTTCAATCTCTTTTATTAGTATGAACTCCATTATCTATCTTTCTAAGGTGTAGTTTAATCCAATTATGGGCTAAAACCCTCTTAACTAACGCTAAAAGCGGATGTTAACCTTAATTATGTGGTAATTACGTTTAACCTATTTAAGCTATGTTTATCATTTTTGAGAACTAACATATGATTCTTAATGCTTGTAGGTGATGGGCCCAATTCCTACTTGAATATAATTAATCGTTTATACTGGCCGTGATTAAATTGATTAATCGAAATTCATAAGTTAGACCTAATGACCATTTAGTGTGGCTTATTGGTTTTCCAAGGTATTTCATGAATCTTATTATAAATCTTAGATTTATTACTTGAGTCGGACCAAGGGAAAGTAATAAATCGAAGGTTTGGAACTAAGAAAACTTAATGCTTTTTTGGATTAATTACTTGAGCCGTACTATGAGAAAGAAATTAATCGAAAGTTTAGAACTAATTACTCGAGCAGTTTTTCTTGAATCTTAAGTAATCACTTTAGCCAAACCAATATAAAGTAGGTTAAAAATGTTTAGATTAATAAAACTTAATGTTTCTCTAGATTAAATTACTTGAGCCGGACCAAGAGAAAGTAATTAATCGAGAGTTTAGAGCCAATCTCGAGAATCTATTAGTTAATAAGAAAAATCGTCATCTTAAAAAGGATAAAACAACTTAAAAGGGGTTAACTATCATTACCAAACAAAGTGGTTAAGTGAAGCTAGAAGCCTTAGTTTCTTTCAATATAAGCAATCTCTCATCAAATTTGTATAATTTTCATTTCATTTCTTGCTTAAGTCTTAGCTTGGTTGTCCAACAAACTCTACATTTTGATTGTTTAAACAATAGATAGTAAGCAAAGAGATTAGTACTTATAATCACCATCCTCGTGGGAACGATACTCTACTTTCACTTTATTATTTGATACACGAGTAAGGTACACTTCCCTTCACATGCACGTATACATAAAACGCGTATCAAGTTTTTGGCAACGTTGCCGGGGATGGTTGAATTGTAATATTAATCTAGTCGAACTTCTATTAATTTAAACGTTTTTGTTAATATTTTGATCTCTTTCTTCACCTTTTTTTTCTTTAATGATTCTTTTGCAGGAAGGTGATGATGAATGATTTTTTCAGGGAGAATGCATTCATCGACAGAAAAAGTTTTTAACTCATTCTACTCAAATGGGGAGGACGAACCTGAAAATTCACTATGACATTTTCCCTTTCACATGACATAAGATACATACAGACATTTGTTTTCGTGTCGTCTGAATATTTTTCGTGACAGTATTTTAACTGTATGTCATCTGAAAGCGAAATAAAAAATGTGCTCGATTCTCAAATGACATTACGATTACATAATCATGTCATCCAAAGAAAACGCGCATTTTCGTTAAATTTCACTTACTCAACAGATGACACTTCTAATAAATGAATGTCATTGTTTGCCGAAAATAAAAAAGCGGCAAATGAAATTTCACTTACGCGGCCAATCCCCAAATTTTTGGCGCTCTTGTTTGACTAAAATTTCAGCTGATATATAAACCCTCTCTCTAATCCCCAAACCCCAGTTTAGGTTACGCAAGAGCTTCATCCCTCTCATCCCTCTCTATCTCCATGGCTGATTTGAACATGCAATCACTGGGTGAGCTATAAACATGGTACTGGTAAGTATCTATTGATTTTCATTGTTCCTTATGAAAGATAATAGGCAAACGTTTGGCAGCGAAAATATAAAATTTTTACCTATTTCCTTTTCCCAAGATCCGTTAATCGTTATTTCATATAAGGAGGGACTGAACATAAATACCTTTATGACGATCAATCTACCGTTGCAAACGAAGTGCCCACAACTTCAAAAGAGATGGAAACTGTCTACCAATCTGTTGCTACCCGAACAGACCTTCTAGGCCTCCAAATGATAATCCCAATGGTGGAAACGTGGAAGAATATGTCTAGAACCTCCTGTCCAAAAATCGCGACGATTCGACGGTTCAATCTCCGGTAATCCGCGAAATCGTGAACTGGCCTGATGTAGGAGAATCAAAACGAATTTCTCCTTTTGTATGTCTTTTCTACATTCATGAACATAACAAAACATATAAGTAAACGATTAGAACTCAACCAAGTAATAGCAATCAAGATAGATTTCCTCTAATTGATCAACACAAGATCAAGGAGAAAAAGAAAGAGATGAAATCAATTGATTCGGAAGCAAGCGGTGAAAGACGATCCACTACAGTAGGGGTCGAAAATTCTCTCTCTCCGGGATAGCAAGGGTGGCCGAAATTTACCACTAAGGGGGGTTTATATAGCCTCTTCCATCTAAACCATAGTCAGATAGAATTAGGTTACTGAATAAGAATTTAATTCGAAATAAAACTCTTATTGTTATTATCTGTAATTATATCTAAATATAAAGATAATAATAACTTATTAATAGGATAATAATAGAAGCAATTTAATCTCATTAAACCTCATAACTTATTTATCCTATAATTAATTTAATTCATAATCATAATCTAATTATAATTATTTAAAAATAAATTATTCCTTTATGCGACATAGCACATAAAATCGCCCCTCCTTGTTACTGGGCCTTAGTGGACTCAGTTGGGCTTCCGTCAATTAATTAACATCTGTTTCTCTTTTAGGTTCCAAGTCTTATGTGTGACCCATTAGGTTCTTATTGCTTCTAGTCGTATACAACTATTAAAATAATTTCTTAAAATTATATTTAATCTTTGTTTAACGGAATGAGTACGCGAACTGTGATTGGCAGATCCGAAACATTCCCCCAGAGCTATAAGAAGACAGGTGGATTCTGTCGTTGACCTTTCCGTATTAGTTACAGTATAATTCGATCCTTTGTCAACTACATCCTTGAATAGAATCTTATGACTATGAGCAATGTCAAGTCACATATAGCGAGACGTTCGTTTTACTTGTACAGGCCGGGTTAACTCTAATTAGATAGGTTAAGTAAAATCTGCATTTCAAGTCTTAAGCTATCACCTTGAAAGGATTTAGAGTTAAGTCTTCCACAAGTGATCCTTGGACGTATCTCCCATTTATCAGGAGTGACAAATGCTCAATCCAATGTATAATTATCCTGTAATTACTTCATGTGATACCCAACGTCTGCCGTACACACCCTAGAGTCATCCCTGTTATGGATCGTGTTACAATAGGATCAAAGCATCACATTCCATAATCCAGAATCACTAATTAACATTCTTTTGAGTCTTAGGATTACTTATACCTATTAATACCAATGAGATGAACAGGTGACAAGGATAAATCTACCCATCCTGTTATCTCAAGTCGGGTCCCCAATCCTAATGAACTTCATTCATCGGATCTATGTAACTGCCCAGATATCTGCATATCTGAAGCTTGTGAGATCAGCTCTTTGTCTCGACAAAAAACATTGTTACATGCAAGTCTCAATGGTGTTATGTCAATCTCTATTCAAAACATATCACTTGACTTGGGGTGGCTTTAAGTTTATTAGTTTATTATAATATTTCGTCTCACTTCATGCTTGTATGAACACTTTATAATCACTTTAAATAAACTCAGGGATTTCCTTTTATTACACTTATTTTGTTCTTTAAAGGAGGTTGCCTTTGTACAGTTATGAAACCATATCTTATTAAAACAAATGACATAAAGAACAATTCATTTACATATGGTTTATATCCTAGAACAATTGTCTATAGGACACTAAAACCTAACATACTCCCACTTGGATTAAAGCCAATTGTTTCTAAAAATATTCCCAAAAGCGTTCGCATGACCATTATGAACCTTTTGGGGTTAAGGCATTCTTTAAATGGATCTATAAGATTGTCCTTTTATGGGCACTCCGTTTTGATTCTCACATCTATTCTTGTTGTTATCTCTCGATAGAGATAGTAACGACTGAGGTAGTGTTTGGACGTATTATAAGACTGTGGGTCATTGGCAAGAGCAATAGCTCTATTGTTAATCTCATTAATAATGTCAGGTACCACACCTAGTTCATTAATGAACTTCCTTTCCAAACTTCCTATCAACTGCTTCCAAAGCTGCTACATACTCTGATTTTGACCTTTGGCTCAGCTACGGTTTCCTGCTTGGAACTATTCCAGCTAACCGTACCTCTTTCAGAATAAACTTGTATTCTGTGAAATCATCTTTATCTATTTGATGACTTATATCTGAAAGTCTCCAACTTTCAATTTATCATCTCCATATACTTGGAACATGTCCATAGTTTATCTTAAGTACTTAAGATTATCCTTGACAACAATCCAGTGACCATCACTTGGATTGACCTATAATCGACTTTGTCATGCTTAAAGTAACAATGATGTTAGGTCTAGTGCGAAACGCTTTGAGCACTTTGTCAATGCATTTAGACTGGGAGGGGTCAAGCAGTCTTCTTAATCTTAGATTTTAATCTTTAAGATGTAAGCTGCTTCTCCTAAGTCTATTATGGAGAATTTTATCCGATAACCAAAATTTTCACCAATTGTTGTGTAGCTATGTCGTTCCCATTAGTAGAATATCATCGAAATGTCATACTAAGTAAATGACCAAGCTCCCACTAGTTTACATGTAAAGGCTCATACGAGCTTCCACTAGTTTACATGTATAGGTTTGCAAGAGTCTCCTCATAAGCTATAGGTTAATCGTCTAATACTTGAACCTCTTCGTTGTCTCCCACTAGAAATCCAAATCTCTTTGGGATTTCATCGGCTCCCACTAGAAATCCAAATCTCTTAGGGATTTTGATGAACTTGACCAGACCTATGAGTTAGTAATGTCACCAGTGTCTCATCTTGTGTGACAGATTCGTGTTCCACCATCGCTTCCGCTATTTCAGCCTATCCTTCCTTTTGAACTTCATCAAGTTCAATTACGCTTTCTATTTGTGTTTCTAGAAGAAACTCTTTCTTTAGAAGTATATCGTCTTTGGATACTGTTACTTTTGATCATCTGGATGATAGAAGTAATATCCTACTTTTCTTTCGGATATCCAATGAAGAAGTATTTATTAGATTTAGAATCTAACTTATCTGATGTTATGTGTTTAACATATGCTGACCACCCCTAAACTCTCATAAAAGAGAAACTGGGTTTCTTTTTCCATGAACAATTCAAATGGAATAGAACTGGCGGATTTTGTGGATACTCGGTTTAAGGTACATAAGGCGGTTTCCAAGTTGTAGCCCTAGAACATCTTTGGAAGAGAGGTTATGCTCATCATGGATTGTACTATATCTAATAGAGTACAATTTCTCCTTTCAGATACATCATGGTGTATACGGAGGAGTCCATTGTGAATGAATCTATATTCATCTAGATAATTCAGGAAATCATTTGAAAAATATTCTATGCCTCGATCTAATCAAAGTACTTTAATAGTCTTTCCTGTTTGAATCATTTGAACTTTCTACTTACATGTGTCCATTGATTCAAAAATCAACTGAGTTTATAAGCCTATTCTTGATGAAGTTTGAACATGTGTTTTTCGTTTATATGGCCTAGGTGACATTCCCACAAGTAGGTTGAATTATCTATCTTTTAATTCCAAATGTAAAAGCACCATCCTGGCCCGTCTTCTAGAGAGAGTCTAAGTACTTCTTACAGTTCTTCTTCCATTTCCTTTCTTTACCATATTGGTGGCATTCACTACTTGCTTTTATTGACTTGCATTTGTTTCTTCTTGGAATCTTTAGAATTGGGAAACTTCCCTTTTCTCTCGTGAGATCCCTCGATTCCAAGTGCTGACATCACTTTTTTAAGATTTGGGCTCAACTGACTTGAGCATATTCAAGAGCTCTTCTATAGAGGTCTTTGAGTTTATTCATGATGAGCTTATGAATAAATCTTCAGGAGGGATCGTAGAACTAAGTCGACACTTAATTCAAATCCAATACTAGAAAGCTTCGGTGATGTAGTCAATCGTCTTGACACAAAGTGCCATAGCTGCAAGTGTGATACATCTTGTACGTTCGTCATCTGATTGGTGCTTCTAGTAAACATCAATCCTTTTGACAGGAGCATCATCTACTAGGGCATTGGGCATCGGCATGCCCAATCTTTTCGAACTTCAAAACAATTTTGAGTTGGCCAAAGTAGTCAGTGAATTTTGAACTATTCAATTTGTTATCGGTTAAAATATTATGTAGATCCATTTTAGATATGATGATTCAGAGTATTTACTTTAACGTGAGAGTGAGATAGAGTGACGTATGTTTATTAATTTGCTTTAAAGTATATCAATTTAGAATTATAGGTCTTTTAATTTTATTCTAAATTGCTCCCACTATTTTGCCAAATTAATAGCCCTCCATATTAATTCGAAGAATTTCACAAATCCTTTAGTGAGCTAGGATCCTAACTCCTGAAATTTCACCTCGAGTTTACTCAACAAGCTAGTCTCATTTGTTAGGTAGATTCATACAATCAATCACATCAACAATGCGATTCCTAGGTTATTGGGTTACTAAGCCCATTAATAACTAATATGTTATTCATATTAATCCCAACCATATTGCCCATTAGTTTATGACAACATGAGTTTACCCATCCAATTATCATAATCTAATTTAAGTATTATCCCATATTCATGAAAAAACAATTTTCGATAATTCAGGTGTTACCATAAGACCCCGAGCTTGAGTTTACTCAACAACCCAAAGGCCCCCAGTACTGTCGGCTGAATTATAATATTAGGGAGGGGCAACCGATTTTAATAACTTGCTTATTTACTTAACTTTTAATTAGCGAGGGATTTTTATTTTAAGTCTCATAATCTAACCTAGTCTTGATTTGCTTTAGCATACATCAGACAAATACAATTTACATTGGAAGTTATGGACATATCATCTAAATTATTCCGTTGAGCCAGAAACGGAATAAAGGTCACCCTAGGGTAAATACTAACTATTACATATTTATCCTCCAGGTCCTCCGTCTTTTCCTTGGCGCCTTGAAATTACATCAACATCAATTTCTATACTACTAAAGAATACTTCAACTAATTTGAAGGGACTTAGATGAGAAGAGAAACTACAATAGAGAGTAGATAAGGCAGGACACGCATGTCCTATTTTCCAAAAATACCAAAATACTAAATAACTATTATAGAGGGTCCAAATATGTCCATAACCCCAAACATGCAAAGACTCAATTAAATAAATTTAATTGGTTGATTACATAAACCCTTTATGTAATATTTAAGTTAATCAAATTAGACCTTTAAATTAATTACATTTTCAATTTAGTCCTTTAATTAACTTTACTATCTAATTAACCTTTAATTAATTTTGTATCATCTATATTTTATCTTAATTAAAGTATATCAAATATAAACTTAATTAGACACTTCAAAATACAACTATACAAAATATTAATTATTTGTGTTCAATTATTTTACCAAGATTATTTAACGTGTTTAATTCAACCGTATCACATACAAATAATTAAACTTTGTAAAATCAATTCTAGAACACAAAACTTTTAAGACGAGAGATTATACATCATTGTGTTTAATCATTTTACTAAAACCATTTAACGTGATTAACTAATATATCAAGTATATTTATTAAGCACAAAATGATTCGCAAAATCAAATTAAAACACATACCATTACCACATCCTTTTATTAATTATAACAATTAATAAATTCATATGGGCTGATTCGTTGTTCCTAAATTTTAATTTTGTATCAATGAAATAGTTTATCTAATTAACCGTATCAAAACATCTTAATTAGACAACTGAATTCAATCTATACAATTTAAAATAGACAACGATTAAATCATGTGGATCAATTAATTCTATATATATTTTAATTTTAGTTTTCTGAAAAACTAAAATATTCAAGAAAAAAAATGAAATTGCCGAATAAAACGTGACGGGGACGAAATCCGGATTCGTCCCCGCCGCGGATCGTATCCGCAGCAGGCAGCATTGCTGCCCAAAATGGACAGCAGTGCCGCCCAACCTATTCCCTTTTAAAGGGAATAGGTTCGCATGAACACAGTAGCAAAATGCTACTGTGTTCCAACACCTTTTTTTTTAATTAAATTAAAACTCTTTTAATTAAATAAAACTTTATTTAAACTAAAACTTGTTTTAAATCAAAACTCTTTTAATTAAAACTTAAATTTTAATTTCGAATATATATATAACTCAGTTTATATTTATATAACTTTTTCCAAACATATATCTAATTAATCGATTCTAACCGTTTCGTTTCAAATCGTTAACAAAATCAAAATTTTCAAAGATTAATCGAATTAACTCTTTTAACGATTCAAACGGTTAAACCCTTAATCCACAAAACACGTATATCTTAATCTCATCTTAACCATTTATCTTTAGATTAATTAACCAAATCAAATTGATTAATTAACCTAACAATAAATCTATTCAATCTGATTGAATACCCTTTTATTTTCATATATGAAATAACGGATTTAACGCAGGCTCTGATACCACTGAAGGATAATAGGCAAACGTTTGGCAGCGAAAATATAAAATTTTTACCTATTTCCTTTTCCCAAGATCCGGTAATCGTCATTTCATATAAGGAGAGACTGAACATAAATACCTTTATAACGATCAATCCACCATTGCAAACGAAGTGCCCACAACTTCAAAAGAGATGGAAACTATCTACCAATCTGTCCCTACCCGAACAGACCTTCCAGACCTCCGAACGACAATCCCAATGGTAGAAACGTGGAAGAATATGTCTAGACGCTTCTGTCCAAATTTCGCGCCGATCCGACGGTTCAATCTCCAGGAATCCGTGAAATCGTGAACTGACCTGATATAGGAGAAGCAAAACGAATTTCTCCTTTTGTATGTCTTTTCTACATTCATGAACATAACAAAACATATAAGTAAATGATTAGAACTCAACCAAGTAATAGCAATCAAGATAGATTGCCTCTAATTAATCAACACAAGATCAAGGAGAAAAAGAAAGAGATGAAATCAATTGATTCGGAAGTAAGCGGTGAAAGACGATCCACTACAGTAGGGGTCGAAAATTCTCTCTCTCCGGGATAGCAAGGGTGGCCAAAATTTACCACTAAGGGGGGTTTATATAGCCTCTTCCATCTAAACCCTAGTCAGATAGAATTAGGTTACTGAATAAGAATTTAATTCGAAATAAAACTCTTATTGTTATTATCTGTAATTATATCTAAATATAAAGATAATAATAACTTATTAATAGGATAATAATAAAAGCAATTTAATCTCATTAAACCTCCTGACTTATTTATCCTATAATTAATTTAATTCATAATCATAATCATAATCTAATTATAATTGTTTAAAAATAAATTAATTCCTTTATGCGACATAGCACATAAAATCGCCCCCCTTGTTACTAGGCCTTAGTGGACTCAGTTGGGCTTCTGTCAATTAATTAACATCCGTTTCTCTTTTGGGTTCCAAGTCTTATGTGTGACCCATTAGGTTCTTATTGCTTCTAGCCGTATACAACTATTAAGTTAATTTCTTAAAATTATATTTAATCTTTGTATAACGGAATGAGTACGCGAATTGTGATTGGCAGATCCGAAACATTCCCCCAGAGCTATAAGAAGACAGGTTGATTCTGTCGTTGACCTTTTCGTATTAGTTACAGTATAATTCGATCCTTTGTCAACTACATCCTTGAACAGAATCTTATGACTATGGGCAATGTCAAGTCACATATAGCGAGACGTTCGTTTTACTTGTACAGGCCGAGTTAACTCCAATTAGATAGGTTAAGTGAAATCTGCATTTCAAGTCTTAAGCTATCACCTTGCAAGGATTTAGAGTTAAGTCTTCCACAAGCGATCCTTGGACGTATCTCCCATTTACCAGGAGTGGAAAATGCTCAATCCAATGTATAACTATCCTGCAATTACTTCATGTGATACCCAACGTTTGTTGTACACACCCCAGAGTCATCCCTGTTATGGATCGTGTTACAACAGGATCAAAGCATCACATTCCATAATCTAGAATCACTAATTAACATTCCTTTGAGTCTTAGGATTACTTATACCTATTAATACCAATGAGATGAACAGGTGACAAGGATAAATCTACCCATCCTGTTATCTCAAGTCGGGTCCCCAATCCTAATGAACTCCATTCATCGGATCCATGTAACTGTCCAGATATCTGCATATCTGAAGCTTGTGAGATCAGCTCTCTGTCTTGACAGAAAACATTGTTACATGCAAGTCTCAACAGTGTTATGTCAATCCCTATTCAAAAATATCACTTGACTTGGGGTGACTTTAAGTTTATTAGTTTATTATAATGTTTCGTCTCACTTCATGCTTGTATGAACACTTTATAATCACTTTAAATAAACTCAGGGATTTCCTTTTATTACACTTATTTTGTTCTTTAAAGGAGGTTGCCTTTGTACAGTTATGAAACCATATCTTATTAAAACAAATGACATAAAGAACAATTCATTTACAGCTGGTTTATATCCTAGAACAATTGTCTATAAGACACTAAACCCCAACACCTTACTCTCTCTTTCCTCATCCGATTTACTTTGTGTATGTCAATTTCAGCAGTTGGAATAAGGATCTATTGATTTTCAGAGCTATGATTTAAAAGGTTAGATCTCTCGCTTAGATACTGATTTTATTGTATTCATTGTTAGATTCACCGCTGAAATTCTTGGGTCATTATCTTTTTTAACCTAGGGCAATACAGTGCCGGTTGCTGAAGATGTTCTGATTTCTTTTTATTTGAACATAATATTTGCAGGGATAGTAAGAATGCTACATGCGAAGGCTGACTGAAGAGATTGTCAATCAGTTCTTGCGTTTAGCATATGAGAAGATTTCTTTAACTTATTGAGTATATATTGTTGTTATGTTGGTTTGAACTGATTGGTTGCATGTATGATGTTGTTGTGGGTGGTGCTGGTGAGATAGGTTTGCAATATATCTTCCACTTGGATTGTTATCTGAATGAGTATGTGTATGTATATGAACATAGAACTCATTGATTTAGGAAACTAGCCTGATTTTGAGTATATATATATATATATTGTTATGTGGGTTTGAACTGAACGATTACATATATGTATGATGTTGTGGGTGATGATGAAATGATTGGTATGAACTGATTAGTTAGATATAACTGTTTAGGAAGCTAGGACTCATGGAGTTTGTGTATGAATGATCATTAAGCATTTAGTTGATTAGGCATACTCTAAAGCTTTGAATGTTCATTGTCGTTGGCAATACTCTTACACCTATGAGTTATACTGATAGAAGTGATTGAGTATGTGTATGTGTATGAAACATGTTTATGTTTGATGTTCTGTTGATGTTTATGTTTGAGGTTCTGTATGAGTATGTGTACATTGTTCATTTGGGCATGTAGCTTATTAATCATGCATCAAGTATTAGAGGAACATTATAAAAGGGTCATTGAGCATGTATGAAGCATGTATTAAAGGGTAAATTTAGGCTAATTGCATGTACTGATATGGCTTGCAAATGATAAGATATCACCATTCTCTTTTTTATTTGAACATGACCTATGATGATAAGTAAGGAATAAGTTGACTACTTTGTTATAGCATGTTCACTTGAATATACATGTCTACTTGAATAAGTTGTGTACTTGTTATAGCATGTTAGGCATACTCCTAAATCTCCATTACTATGTATCATGTCACTTGACTTGTTATGCTTATGGAAAAGTGTTTAACATGGTGATGAAGTTGTATGATTCTAACAACACAAGTTTATGACTAAGCTTGTGGTGACAGTATCATACACTTCATCACCATGCTAATTTCATCATGAACTGTACAATCCAAGTGACAGGTACATAGTGGTGGCGTTATGATGCTATGATAACAAGTTTTAGACATGCACGAATAAGTTGTCTATTTGTTATAACATGTTAGGCATACTCTTAAAGCTGAAAATGTTATGAAACCATTCAGGATGGTGATGAGATAAGTTTACAATATACCTTCCACTTGGCTTGTTATCTGATTGAAACCATTCAGGATGTTGATGGGTTTTCGATGCTATCAGCATAAGTTATGAACTTGATATTATGTTTAGGAAGGTAGCTGATCATGCATACTCTTAAAGCTGAAAATGATGAACTTGCCTGATTCTTTTCTATTTTAACATGAGTTATACTGATGAGACATATGTTTCATGTCAATTTAGCATGTTATGTGTTATGTGTCTATGTATGAAGCATGTTGGCTTGTTTTATGTTCTGTTTATGAAGTAACTGATTCAGGAATAGACATATGTTTCATATCAATTTAGCATATTATGTGTTAGGAAGTAGAACTGATTCAATTTAATAGACATAAACGAATAAGTTGACTACTTTGTTATAGCATGTTATGACCCACTTGAATATACATATATATGTCTACTTGAATAAGTTGTCTACTTTATATTGCCTATCAAAAAAGGATAGCGTGCAAGGGGGGCATTATGATGTGACGTGCGAATAGCGTACGGGGGGGGGGGGGGGGGCGTGATGCGCGAATAGAAAAGAGATTTTGATGCTAAAGAAACACTAGAGTTGGATGGATGGAGTGGAGTACTGGAGGGGCATGGAGCCAATATTGAAGATTAGATTGATTACCAAGTACATTTGTAATCAGTAATCATTCTGTTCTTCAAGAATGGCTCTATGCCCATCCAGTAGTCCATACCATCCAGCTCAGTGTTTCTTTGGCATCCAAATCTCTTTTCTTCAAGAATGAGCAGATGATAAACAAGGATATCGGGATGATGGGGAACCATTAGAGTTAAATGGCTTCGAATACTGGAGGGTCATGGAGCCAACATTGAAGATCAGATTGATTACCAAGTACATTTGTAATCAGTAATCATTCTGTTCTTCAAGATTGACTCTATGCCCATCCAGTAGTCCACACCATCTAACTCAATGGTTGCCCAACATCCAAATTTCTTTGCTATTCGCACATCACGCCCCCCTTGTATGCTATTCGCACGTCACATCATAATGCCCCCCTTGCTTGCTATTTTCACATCATATATCCACTGCATGCTCTTCAGTCCATCTCCTAGCAGTTGCTAGATAACCTGCCCTGTTGCTGATGTATCGTTCAGCAATTCGCTCTCGGCCAGGAAATGGCCCCTCAATGAAGGGCTCTACCAGCAGTCCATAAATATTCCACAACAGCTATAAAATGCATAGATAAATTAAATTAGACCCCAAACATGAGTAGATAAACTAGACCCCAAACATGAATAGATAAATTTATGGGTAAAAAATACATAGATTTACATCTTACCGTGGCAATACTATGGGCAGGGCGATCAAGTAGCTGGGGCATAGAAACATGCCCCAAGGGACCGATATTAGGATGGTAAATTTTGGTCCAGAATATGACATGCGAACAATAGTAATATCATGAGTGTATTTATAAAGATATGAACTGATTTATGTGTGTTAACAAGTTTATGCATGTTCTTACAACTGGAGGTGTGGAGGGGAACTCGACAGGGAATTCCATGTCGACTATGAATACACCTCCTTCACAAGGGGTGTTTGGAGGGCCATTCATCATGGCAGTCCATTGCCGCCGGTCAGGACCATATATATTGACAAGCCACCTGGTGCCTCATATCGGAGTTGGTCAATCTGAAACTCAACATTACGATAGAGGTTCCTTACAAGTCTATCCATGCTCGAAATAACAAACTGTAAGTATAGTGTTAGGTTGCCCTAGGTGACTATTGAGAATTGGTAAACGCTTCCTATTTATAATGTGGGTGGGTAAGTGAAGGGTCTCAGAATGGAGAAAGGGTAAAAGGAGATTAATTAGATCTATCTGTATACTGTACGTAATTAATGAGCATCATCAATTGGTTTTGCAGATATCAAGACTTTGGCGATTCTAGGAGATGATGACTTAGATATGCTTCAGTTCAAGTTGGATTTGGCTTTCCAATCAACACCACCATGCCTCTGACTACATATTGACAGATTTGGAGATGTACATTAATTGCTTATTTTTTTACCTTACTACATTCAGAAATTTGTGTAGTTCAAATGTAAACAGATTATGAGCATTAGTCTCCAATAAAATTAAAATCATTGATATACAGAAATTCTTGTTCATTTGATAATTATTGTTCATTTCCAGAATCATTCGAAGAAGAAGGCAAGGAGTGACATTTACGTTTAAAAAAATATCATCTAAACAACAATAAAAAGACATTAAATTAAAAGAATCTGTCATCTAAAATAAATCTCTTGACATGATTGATTAAGACCTATGCCATCTGATACAAGTTACTATGACAGAAATTATTATAAAAACTGTCACCGCGAATACCAATATGCCAATTTCCCATATAGCGACTTGACATTTTTTTATTATTAGTATGTCATGTGATGACATTAAAAATGACGTTAATAAATAAAAAGATACATCGTAACAATGTTCATATGACAATATGAAACTAGGCTGATGTCATGTATAGTATCTTCAAATGACAGAACCTAACCGTCGTCTAAAGGTGCAATAGACGGCAGCGAGCCCTGTGACAGATTTATATCTCGCGGGACGACGGTTTCTAACCGTCGTCTGAAGGGGGTTTTGGCGTAGTGATTGATGATTCCAATATCAATATGATGGTCCAAATTCACCACAACATATCGGCGATAAAGATAAGACTATTGAGGAACTAATGATTGGTTTTATTTCTTTAAAAGAAAATCAACATGATAGTTCCTATACTTTAATAAGAGGTATTTGCATTAAACAAGATCTATTAATTGATTTGACTGTAGATAAATCAATTGGAGAGTTTGATTTAGATGATCGTATTGAAGTATTTATCTTTTTTTTTTGAAACATTGAAGTATTTATCTTATATGAACCTCAACGTGATAATTTTCTCAATAAACCTTTGGAGCCAATATTAGTGGAGAATAGTGACCGTCCAACTAAAAGTGAGGAGTTGAAAATTTTGGTAAAAAAATTCTACGATAGAGGAGATCGAGATAACCCCGACTCAAAAATTTTATATGTTATATGACTTGCCATACGAGTCAAAAAGGGAGAAATCGAAACTCTTACATAATATTTTTAAATTTATGTCGTGGATTTTATTAAGTTATCTTCAATATGATAATCCAATGTGCATTTACAGGATTTTTATCAAAAAATTTGGATTCCTCATACGACTTAATGCGTTCACATAAAAAGGGAAGTATAAGTCGAGTTAAACGACTTTAAATTTAGCGCTTGTCGGGAGGCAACCCGATATCTCTAACTTTTTACTCATTTTAATAGATATTTTTAGCTTTATATATATATAACATAACAAAATTTAATAACCAAAATAAAAATAAAAACGTACAAAATGAAAAAAAATAAAAAAAATATATAAATATATATATATATATATGTTTACATAAATATTCATATTTATAAGTTTTATTAAAAAAACAATTCTAGAGAGTTTCACTCTCTGGAATTGTCCATCTTGTGGAGATGGATCCCCATCTCCACGAGATGGCCACTTAACTAGCATAAAGCTGGTTAAGTGCCCCCTCCCCTTCTTTTTTTCTTTCTTTCTTTCTTTCTCTTTTTCTTTCCCTATTCATTTTTCATTTATTAGAAGGTGACCCAATTTTGTATCCTTTTATATTTTAGTAATTGTTTTTATTTTCAATAAATAAAATTAAAATAAAAAATATATAAATAATATAGTTTCAATAAAAAAAATCAATTACTTTTTTCTTTAATAGTGTCATTTTTCGCATTTCGGGACTAAATGTTACAATGACGGGGGATGGGAGTAACTGATAGTACGTTATTTTTATTTTCAGTAATTGTTATTTTCGTACTTTTGTTTCGTAAATACAGTCGTGTGACATACGTTTAATTTTAATTTTATGTTATTTTGCATTTTATTTTTACTATCTTCATTTAGTTTTTAAATAAATATTTTTATTAAATAATTTTGAATAAAAGCCCCACTTTAAAGTTTTGCTTTAATCAAACAAGAAGATAAAAAAAATTATCTTGAATAAATGTTAAATTTTGATAGGATAAAATTTTATTTGAAAATCTTAAATTTTGTAAATGAATTTTGGACTATTTTAAATACGTAATTTTTTTTACTACACTCAGTATTTAACAAATCGACATTTATATTTTGAGAAATAAAATTGAGTTGATTGGCACACATTACCATTTCTAAAGTGAGTTTTTGAGTCTAATTTAAAAGGCATTCACTAATGCTTCATTTTTCTCACGAGTGTTCCATAACTACACGAAACTTGAGAATTTGCATAAAATACCTGTCAAAACTTTACGTGTCTAACTCAAAACACGTCATGATTAAGGCCTTCCTTGTTTTACCCTCACATCTCAAACTCAAATTAGTAGCACCTTAAACACATTCTCCATCGTTTGCCCCTTCGAGCCTAGACATTCCATTCATTTCACCATGTTACAAACCGCATTCCCTTCATAAATACCATTTTTGTCCCTCCTAAATTTACGGGTAATTAGTAACCAATATACTTGTTAATTGCAAGAGATGATGATTCATAGTGGATACAAAATTTAGATAAATACTTATACCGATATATAGCGGTTGTATCTCTTTATTTTCGTATATTTCATACTTTCTATATATATATATACATATAAATAAAGTTCATATTGATATTTATATATATATATATATAAAGTAAAAAAAAAAGAAAAATATATGGTATCATATATATGTAAATAAAAATAAAAGAGAGATTTTCGTTACAAAAATTCTGAATTACCAAAAGACAAAATCTCTTTTGTGAATCTATCAAATAATTACCTGTGAATTTATTTACCCACAAAATCTCATCTTCTCCATACCTTTACCTTCAACCAACGTTACAATCCAATAAAGACCTTTTGATCTTGTTTATAGTCGGTCACGTTTGGTAAGGATTTGGATGACCATGCAAATTTTTAATAGTGATAACTTGTGGAAAAGTCCTTGATCGGAGCACTTCCCTGTGAGGCGCCGTTGGGATCGGTCGGGGACACTCCGATGCCAAAGTTAGTAATATTTCTGAGAATAAACTGTAAGCACAAAAGTAGAGAATCAGTAAGTGTACTTTTGATCCTAGGAAGCTGGGGTATTTATATAGGTTTCTGTAACCTTCAGCATTAATGGGGAAGCAGGTGGAGAGTCATGTCATTACTCATCTTTAATTGCTATTAATTATCCATTAATCCCATCATTTAGCATTGAAACCCTCAGAGTTGAGGTATTTGAACAGTCAAGTCTTTATTCCCCTTTAATGGCTATTAATTGCCATTTAATTGTATTTGTTCCCATTCATGGATGGTAATAAAGGCGCCTTTTGGTATTCTTAGATCCGTCAAGGCGTATGTACGCTCTCTTTGAGAGCTATGGCGGGTCTCCACTACTCGCTCTCATCGGGCGTATCTCGTTATGGCGTATCTCGCCATGGTCCACGTGGTGTGGCATAATGCTAGAAACTCCTTCCTTTTCCTCATTATTTGCATATTCACCCCTGCATTAATCCTGCATTAATTGTCATTAATTCTATATTAATCATGCATAAATCTCTCTTTTAGAAGGAATAATGGTTTGCCATTATTTCTATTAATTTTCCATTATTCACGATTCTAGAATAAATTGGGTTGTTATCAGAAGCCCCCCCTAAAGCTATAAAAAGCTCTTCAGGGCTGTCTAAAGGGTGTTTTATTTTTATATCTTGGAGGAAAGTGGACCCGCCCTAGATGGGATCATATATGGATATGATGCGCTTTTAGGAGTTTTTTCTTCTTCGTGGATAGGTGGTCAGCTGTATCCATTGTTAGCCTCTAGGGGCTTCTTGAGAGTTATATTTCCTTTAGAAAGGAATAACCCGCCCTTTTATGGGACCATTTGTTCCTACCGCATAGGATTATGATTCGCCTTAGGGACTTCTTTTCTTCAGTTCTGCCATATTGAGGAGAATGACTCGCCCTTAGGGATCAGTAAGAATGATCAGCCATTTAGGGACTTTTGCGCATTTTGTGGAGGGTTTTGGCACTCTAGGCACTTGCCTTTTTAGCCTTTATCCATTTTCCAAAGTGTTTTTACTTTGCATTTGTGAAGGCGAGACTTCGTTATTTCTATGATGAAGACGAGGATTCATTACTTTGATGAAGATGAGGCTTCATTATTTGGATGAAGACGAGGCTTCATTGTTTGGATGAAGACGAGGCTTCATTATTTGGATGAAGACGAGGCTTCATTGCTTTGATGAAGACAAGGCTTCATTATTTGGATGAAGACGAGGCTTCATTATTTGGATGAAGACGAGGCTTGATTGCTTTGGATGAAGATGAGGCTTTATTATCTTTGATGAAGACAAGGCTTCATTATTTTGATGAAGATGAGGCTTCATTGCTTTGATGAAGATGAGGCTTCATTATCTTTGATGAAGATAAGGCTTCATTGTTTTGATGAAGATGAGGCTTCATTATCTTTGATGAAGACAAGGCTTCATTGTTTTGATGAAGACGAGGCTTCATTATCTTTGATGAAGACGAGGCTTCATTGTTTGGATGAAGATGAGGCTTCATTATTTGGAGATGAAGACGAGGCTTCATTATTTGGAGATGAAGACGAGGCTTCATTACTTGGAGATGAAGACGAGGCTTTATTATTTGGAGATGAAGACGAGGCTTCATTGATTTGGATGAAGACAAGGCTTCATTGCTTTGATGAAGACGAGGCTTCATTAATTGGATGAAGATGAGGCTTCATTATTTGGATGAACCCTTTTCTTTCCAGAACTATTTTTACTTATGCATTATATATTTTAGCAAGTAACTTTTTAGAACCTGGTTTACTTAGGACTTCTCCGATTATTTAGGGCAGGTGGCCAGCCGTACCCCAATGTGTGAACCTTTTTTGAAGGTTTAAAGCTTTTATTCTTGGTGAGGAAGTTGAGGTAAATCGATCCGCCAACGGGTCTTAATACTCTCCTTTTGAGAAGAATACTTGAGGGTGTAAAGATCTCACGTCTGAGAAATTTTTAACCCGTCCCTGACGGCGATCAATCGTTTCCTATCTTTGAGGTAGATCGATCCGCCTCTGGGATTATTGTTCTCCTATCTTTGAGGAGAAAGTTTAGGGTGTAATTTTCTCATGTTTGAGATAATTTTAACCCGCTTTTGATGGTGACCAATATTTTTCCTATCTTTGAGGAGAGAGTTGAGCTCACTTGAAAGCTCTTGAGGGTTTGTGTTTCTTATCTTTGTGGAAAGGGGATCCGCCCGTGATGGGGTTCAATTGTCCTATCTTTGAGGTAATTGATCCGCCTGTGGAACTTTTCATTCGCCAGCCACTGGGCGTATATCACCTCTTTGATTACATCCGCCTTCTTCAGCTTTGCTATTTCTTCTTCTATAGAATTTGGAAAGATATAGAACAAAACTAGGCCAATGAATATAAGAAGTATGGCGAGAAAGAATAAATTATAAAATATAGGATACTATAACAGTTTAATGCACATATAAGAATACGTAAAAATACTGATTTTTAGGCCCATGGTTCCGTCTTTTCTGAGCAACTAGAACCGCATCCTCAATGATGTTTAACTTATGAGTAATCACATCTAGGCTTACTACTGTGAGGATCTCATTCTTCCATGCAAACATGCTTTTAGACTCAATGAGAACTTTCGTAACATCCTCATTGATCTCAGGTTTTAATCCTTTGGCGATCCGCACCCGCTTTCCATCAGCAATAAGGAACATTTCCATGTCACCCAAAGCTATAGTGACAAGTTCATCTTCCTCACCTTCGTCATCTTTGAATTTTGGGTGGATCGATAGTGACGCCGAGTAGGTCTCTTGAGCCACCTTTTGGTTCCCGCTAATCATTACTCCTCCTTTACTGGTGGGAATGTACATTGCCATACTACGAATGGAAATTAGGGCTACAACCTCTGAGATGAACGGCCGCCAAAGAATGATGTTATAAGCTATTTGTCCATTCATAATAGAGAACTCCAGATCACCAATCCACGTTTGATCATCATCCGCCAGCTTGCATTCTAAAGTTACCTGGCCTTTGGTCTGGATAGTGTGACCTGTCACTCCCATGATGTCAACAATGGTTGTTTCTATTTGGATCGGATCAACCTTTAGTTTGGCGAATGCACCTCTGGTGATGACATTGCAAGAACTGCCCGTATCTACCATTACTCACTTCATCTTCCACCACCATAGTAATAACTAGAGCATCTGCATGTGGAGGGATTACTGGACCTGTTTCTGCAAAAGGGGCAATTGAAGGATGTTTTATCCAGAGCGGATATTTTTGCTTTTTTCACGGGTGGCTGATACACTGGTCCATCTACTATGACATTAATGACACTTTTGAATTTCTTTTTGGGATCTGTCTTCTGCTTGTCGTCTTGTTATTTGTTATTCTGGACAAATCTATCTAGTTTTCCAGCTCCCAGCAAGCTTCAAAATGTGGTGGCCATTTCTTCTATGGAACCTGTAATACGTCTTGGCGTTTCTTCCAACGGTTACATGCTCCCCTCCTTTGGGTTTGGGATATGTAATGTCCCGTTTATACTAACTCTTCTCTTTTATATTATGGCAAGTTGGAAGCTTTAAACCTTCTGTCCGCCTCGTACCATATGATCTGTGCTGTGAATGGCGAATTCCTGTTAACTGGACGGGCGTACCTTTTTGCATTGTTCTCTCATCTATCTAGAGCGGCATGCACTCGCCTTTCAATCTCATCATCCATGTGTTCAGTGGTGGCGAAGTCGGCTCTTGATTTTGATCTCGATCATGTTGAGGTTATGCTTGGAACTATGGTTTGACGCGGATGGATGTTGTCACAACTGCTGGAGCCATTTTATCTAGCTTCGAATATCTTGTCTCCGCATCCTTCAACATTTTTCTAACATAATAGATGGGGAACTGTTGACCTTCTTCTTCTTGAATAACCACGGTGCACATAGCTTTATCCATGACAGATAGATACAAATGCAGGTCTCCCTTTCAAATTGGTCTGCTCATCAAAGGTGTTTCTGCTAGGAATTGTTTTGTACCTTGAAATGCTTGTTGACAATCTTCCTAGTACAATGATCCGCCCGTTCAACCTCTGGATCTTTCTCACCCTTTGTGGGGCTTTCATTTAGGCGCTCTTTTCACCTTTCTCCTCGTAGGGCTTTTATTTAGGCGCTCTTTTCGCCATTTGCCTCGTAGGTCTTTTACTTTATCTGGATTTGCTCTAACTCCTTTTTGGCTAATGACGTAGTCAATGAATTTTTCTGAAGTGACTCTAAATGTACACTTCTCTGGATTGAGCTTTACTTTTCATGCCAGTGTTAGGCGCTGGTTGCAGTATTAGCGATTCCCTTGTACTTGTGGGTTAGTACATAAAGAACTCCAGAAGTGGGGCATATCCTGTCTATTATTAAAAGACTGTGGTAAGGCATAAAAACTATATTCACTTACCTTGGGGATCAAAGGCTTGATCCATGGAACTGACTTCATAGTGAAAGACTATTTGCATTGACCTTTGTTGGCAAATATCATGTACGATGCTATGTCTCTTTATGGAATTCTTAGTTCATCTTGGAATCAATTTAGTAATTCTTTTACGTTGGTCCCTGACTCTAGAATAAACTTAGTCAAAGGATAAAACCGAGTAAATATTACATGTCAAACAAATTCATAATAGAATTTTATTCATGCTTGTGTTAATAATACCACATATAACGGTCATAACCATAAAGATTACTACTGCGTATAAATATCATAATGAATTCTTAATAAATAATCATAATGAAAATGGTTTAAGAACAATGTCCTTTTGTATTTCAATGCGCATTAATATCCAAGATAGCATATTTATTTTAAACATCATAAAAGTTATGACATTCTATATTGGATAAGATAGAGTTACTATTTACTTGCAATCACTATTGTGCATCCATGCATTAACGATATTCAGAGATCATTAAGGCCTCGTTTGGATGAAATATAATTAAAGTAAGGTAAGTGATGGTTTAATAATGTAGTTATATATAAAATAACTCTTATATCATTTCATTTGTATAAATAAAATAAAATACAAAGGGTAATTTTGGAAGAAAAATACATGTACCATGATTCTCCTCCAATTCGGGGTGTAAGGAAAATTACTCAAAATTCATCCTCACATACCTTCATATACCATCATCCAAACAATCTCTAAGAAACTCTCATGTATATCCTAAGAACTTTGCATAAATTAATGTTCTCATTCGAAACTAACATTTGCATTATTTTGTAGTTAGCTCAGGGTATGAAAGTTTCGTTTATCCAATTTGGTAATTCATCAGTCCATAATGGCTTTAATAGTTAGGGACAATTACATGATAATCACAAATAGATTCAATATGTTCAATTCTCTTACGTTGGTAAAAGAAATTCTAACAATGTTAGATAAACAGTTTTTATATGAATAAACACATCCTTGTAAAAAAGGGGATGAAATAACTGTTTGACAAAACAATATTCAAAAATATGAATTTCTGATATTAAAAGTACTATATATGAGAAAAGCCATACATAAATGGTGAATTGTATAAGAAAAACCAAATATGATTTTTTTGTAATTTCTTCTAATAGTTATATGCATGTTCATCCAAAAGACTGGTCAGACCTAAATCATCTGTAATTACACGAGCCTTTTATGATATCTTAATATTAAGTGATAAAATCACCTTGAATGGATGGATTTTTTTATAAAATTCCAAGATTACGGATCTTATACATGCATCTTGTACTAATTCAATGATAATGACATATTATACTCGTCATGCATAAAAATATAAGGCATATTGAGCATGCAAGATTTAATGAAAGATTTGTGTCTTGATAGGGGCGTTTCGTCCCTATATTTTAGCGTGATTTACGGTTTAATTTTGGAATAAATAAATAAGTTTAATTGCAAAAAATAGCATGTTTTAATAAAATAACGAAATAAAAATAAAATCCGCACTTTCGGTTATTTATCTTTATTTTTTATTAATTTAGAAAATAAAACGTCAAGCTAACTCGGCTCTCGAGAATTGTATTTCAGGTACGAGTAAGGAGCAAAAATCCACCGACATACGCGGGGCGTATCAACCTCCACGCGAGGCGTGGGACATCCAGTCAGAAATAATTGCTCAATCCACAGGCACCACGTGGGACTAACCCACCGATACGCGGGGCGTATCAACAACCACGCGGGGCGTGAAACATCTAGTCAGAGATGATAAGATCAATCATGAAAGTCAGACTGCATGGTCTCCCAAGTCAACTGCCAATACGCGGGGCGTCCCCTACCATACGCGGAGCGTGTCATGGGAATTCTGCAGAAATAATCTCCATGCTTGTATCTTGTGAACTTACAATTCTACCCCTAGCTTGATGTGTATAAATAAGAGTGACTAGCACTCATTTAGATATCTAGAATTTTATGTATTGAACTCTTGCCATATAGTTTTAGATTTTATTTTCAGATTTTACATAGCAAAACTCTATCACCTTGAGAGCTTGTTCGTTTATTCCGGCATCCCGTCAAAGTTCCGTTCTACCGTCGTTCACCAAGCTCGAGAGTTCCACCTCCAATTCCTAAGAGACGGCCTTGAGTCCGGTTAGCTAGTTCCGAGGGTGGATTCTTCCTTTTTCACTTGCTAATTAGCTTGTACTCTTCCTATGTACTAGGCTTGGTTGTATTCCATATTTACATTCTCCATATTTATAATTTATGATTCTCAATCTCTTTTTCTATATACGTGTTGATATTTGTTACTTGTTTTGATATTCGTAATTGATTATTGTGTAGGGGAACGCGATTTTCAACGCCATTCGGGCTATCTTTAGGGATTCATATAGGTGTTGCCTTACCGGAAGTGACGCACCGGAAACCGTAGGAATTGACAAGACACGGAACTTACGGGCCCTAATTTCTAATCCCAAGCATTAGACACGCCTTGACTAGGAACCACGTAGTCTAAGTACTTCACGGGTCGGTCACACTACACGTAGTCGTCATTGCAAGAGTAAATCATTAACCGTATATATTGGGAGTCATTGTTTATCATATTTATAACTTATCACCATCCATATCACTTCGTAGAGTTTTCGTTATATAAATCTGTCTCACTTATAGTTAGGAGTAGTTTGTAGTTGTTTCCCACATCAACTCAAAGTAATCACCGCTTAGATAACTTATAAAATCGAGTCGTTTAATACTTGTAGTTATAAATCCCGTGGATTCAATACCCGGTCTTAATCGGATTATTACTTGACACGACGGGATACACTTGCCCCTAAGTAGTAGCGTCTAGTAGAGATAGAGCATTTAGGAAGATCACATCCGTAGTCATAACGAACTTATCATAATATACATTTCATAAGCTCTACCTAGGCGCCGTACGCATCAAGTTTTTGGCGCCGTTGCCGGGGATTTATAATTTCTTGCAATATTAGACAAAAACATTTTATTGTTAGTCTAAGCATTTGTAGATGTTACTTTCTTTTTGTGAATAATTTATTTTGTTTCTTGTTGTTACTAATGATTTTTTTATGGTATGATGCTTTATAGTCGTCATCTGTGGGACGACCTCATGGATGACGAACGTTTGCACCAACAATCAACCTCGCAATTCGATGTGGTAATCTCTATGCTTAAAGATATTCAGGCAAGATTATCTAACATTGAGGCATATTGTAGGGACTTGGGAAATCAAATTGCCAGATTGACGTCTCCTCTTGATTCAACTGTGGACGAATCAATTAGAGATACCAATCCGATTGGTCAAAATGAAAAGCTCGAGTTAATTAAGCTTTCTCAAGTGGATTCTCCAAATAATGAAGGTTGTCTCAATTGCGAGGAAACGGAAATCGATGAGCCGGTTGTGTGTAAACCCATGGAAAAGAATCCAAAACTAGAAGAGTTTGAGGTTCCTTCTAACTCAGAATATTTCACTCTTTTTGAACTACCAAATGAGTCAAAAAGGGAGCAAACTAAACTCTTCAATAATTTCTTTAAATATAGTTTTTGGTTTTCATTAAATTTCTTTGAAACTAACAACCCGTTTTGTAGGTACAGATTGTTTATTCAAGAATTTGCATTTCTAACGCGAATGGAAGCATACACCTAGGAGGAAATTCTAAGTCGAGCTACTCTGACTCTAAACGTAGCACCGATTTGAATTTCTCAAACCCCTTCTTTATATGTATCATAACCGTTTTTCACCTTATTTTTATTTATTTTTCTCTTTTTTATTTTATTTTTATTTTTCTCTTTTTATTTATTTTTATTTGTCTTCTCTTCCGTCTCATAAACCACGAAAAAACAAATCCCTCGCTAATCCAAAGTGCTTACGCGGGGCATACACACCATCACGCCCCGCGCAGCCGAATCCCTGACATTGTTTTAACTACTCACGCGGAGCGCACGTACCAGTGCGCCCCGCGTAGCCAAGCTTCTGATCTTTTTAATGAGTTCCAACGAATGGCCACGCGGGGCGCCCCTCTAAGTGCGCCCCGCGTATCTGAGCCTCTGGCCAACATGTACTTAAAATGCCTCTCCTACGCGGGACGCCCCCCTGGGTACGCCACGCGTAGGACCTGACCTTCGGGGTCCTTTTTCCATTCTATCTTTATTTTTGTTTTTGTTTTTCTTTTCTTTTGCGACGTCCTTGGAATAGACGTCATTTTAATAACGCGGAGGGCCGTGCAACCCCGCACTCACCGTTTGTTTTGCACTAACAAAAACAAAAATAAAAATCAAATAAAAAAACAAAATAATTAAACTAACTTATTGATTCTTCAACTTTTTCCGACACACTACCTCCCTCGGAAATTAATTAAAAGTTCCGTTATTTGTTCTTAAACATAAAGGCGTTAAATCAAAGGATCGGTTTAATTAAGAAATTTTAGTCTTGATTCTGAAGTTATAGAATTTATGCAAAGCCTAGGTTCGTACTAAACAAAAGCATTGAGTCCTAACCCACATGTTATCTCTATAATGAAATTTAAAAAGGCAATAAAAATGGGATAGTTGAAAATTTGACGAGAACTTGAACGTACACAATTTAACCCAAAATTTTTGTGAGGTATTTGTTGAGCCTAAAAGAGTTCGTACGAGAACTCTATTTCTTTCACAATTTTTCGAGAGCTTTGACTTCACTCGATTCATAGAATTTGCACCTAATACCGGGTCAAGTACACTTATTTTGGTATAAATGGCAATAAATGATAAAACGAACCCACTTAGGGTAATTCTTTTCTTAAATTATTTTTCTCGTTTTCATTAACCTCTAGGAAGCCCCCTCGAGCCTATTAACCAACTTCTTTGTTAAATACCTTTTTAACATCTAACCCTTTTTCCTCGTGTTCAAATACCAACAAAATCAAATCGCACATGAATTACCCGAAACAAGCCAAAGCCTTGACAAGTAAGCACCATAACCTTTCGAAATCGTTTTTGTGCCGCTCTCAAAACAAAAAGAAAAAGAAAAAACACAATAAAGAGCAAAAGTCATTCTCAAGTTCCACCCGAGCAGTTTCGAGTTATATTTTACGAACTTGCTAAGGCCAAAATAAAAACACGGTGCGATCATCAAAATGGTGTTTGAACTCGAGTCTCTAAAAATTAACCACTAGAAAGCCACCCACATTACAACCCCCCTCCGGGTTCATTTTTAATATTGCCTAAACCATAACATAGGAGGAAAAACCCGGATGAAAATGCAAACTCAAAGTGACTTCGAGTAAGTGCAAAGGAGAGTGCAAAAACACCGACCCACCAAAATTTGAGCGTAAGAGTGAAATCCCTTGGTGAGGTACAATCGGGTTCTCAAAAGATAATCGACCTCCGTTAATATTGCCTATTAAATTTGATCATGGAGGTCTCAAACAAGTTTTGTTTACTCGTTTGTTGGCGTAGGTACTTACCGAAAACTTTGCTTAAAACGTTAGCTTCGGAATCACGCACTTGGTAAAACCAACCGACGGTTTGTTTCTTAATGATCTCAATCCCTTGTCCTTCGATTTCTTTTACTCGAGGACAAGTAAAACTTTAAAGTCCGAGGAGGTTTGATAGAAGCGTTCCGTCCCTATCTTTTAGCGTGATTTACAGTTTAATTTTGGAATAAATAAATAAGTTTAATTGCAAAAATAGCATGTTTTAATAAAATAACGAAATAAAAATAAAATCCGCACTTTCGGTTATTTATCTTTATTTTTGATTAATTTAGAAAATAAAACGTCAAGCTAACTCGGCTCTCGAGAATTATATTTCAGGTACGAGTAAGGAGCAAAAATCCACCGACATACGCGGGGCGTATCAACCTCCACGCGAGGCATGGGACATCCAGTCAGAAATAATTGCTCAATCCACAGGCACCACGTGGGACTAACCCACCGATACGCGGGGCGTATCAACAACCACGCGGGGCGTGAAACATCTAGTCAGAGATGATAAGATCAATCATGAAAGTCAGACTGCATGGTCTCCCAAGTCAACTGCCAATACGCGGGGCGTCCCCTACCATACACGGGGCGTGTCATTGGAATTCTGCAGAAATAATCTCCATGCTTGTATCTTGTGAACTTACAATTCTACCCCTAGCTTGATGTGTATAAATAAGAGTGACTAGCACTCATTTAGATATCTAGAATTTTATGTATTGAACTCTTGCCATATAGTTTTAGATTTTATTTTCAGATTTTACATAGCAAAACTCTATCACCTTGAGAGCTTGTTCGTTTATTTCGGCATCCCGACAAAGTTCTATTCTACCGTCGTTCACCAAGCTCGAGAGTTCCACCTCCAATTCCTAATAGACGGCCTTGAGTCCGGTTAGCTAGCTCCGAGGGTGGATTCTTCCCTTTTCACTTGCTAATTAGCTTGTACTCTTCCTATGTACTAGGCTTGGTTGTATTCCATATTTACATTTTCCATATTTATAATTTATGATTCACAATCTCTCTTTTTATATATGTGTTGATGTTTGTTACTTGTTTTGATATTCGTAATTGATTATCGTGTAGGGGAACACGATTTCCGACGCCATTCGGGCTATCTTTAGGGATTCATAGAAGTGTTGCCTAGAAGTGACGCACCAGAAACCGTAGGAATTGACAAGCCACGGAACTTACGGACCCTAATTTCTAATCCCAAGCATTAGACACGCCTTGACTAGGAACCACGTAGTCTAAGTACTTCACGGGTCGGTCACACTACACGTAGTCGTTATTGCAAGAGTAAATCATCAACCGTATGTATATTGGGAGTCATTGTTTATCATATTTATAACTTATCATCATCCATATCATTTCGTAGAGTTTTTGCTATATAAATCTGTCTCACCTATAGTTAGGAGTAGTTTGTAGTTGTTTCCCACATCAACTCAAAGTATTCACCGTTTAGATAACGTATAAAACCGAGTCGTTTAATACTTGTAGTTATAAATCCCGTGGATTCAATACCCGGTCTTAACCGGATTATTATTTGATATGACGGGGTACACTTGCCCCTAAGTAGTAGGGTCTAGTAGAGATAGAGCATTTAGGAAGATCACATCCGTAGTCATAACGAACTTATCATAATATACATTTTATAAGCTCTACTTAGGCCGCACGCATCATGTCTATTACTTTATCTTTCACAAATAACATGTAATGATATTCATAGCACTTTATAAGAGTGAGGGATCTCAATTTTCTTTAATTAAAAATGGTATAAGAAAGGGGAGGAAACTTATCTTTTTCATCATAAAATTCCAGATTTAATGTAGAAAACTCATTCCCACCAATATATGGAGAACTGTATCTTTGGATAGATTTGTTGTACTGATTGAGCCAAGGTTTGAGATTGAGATTTCTGTTCTGTTGACTCCATTATTTTGTTCTTTGTGAAACTTTATACAATCAAGATTTTGTCATCTTCTGTTTTTTAGAGATCCACCATCACCGCACCAATTGATAACTTGTGGAAAAATCCTTGATCGGAGCACTTCCCTGTGAGGCACTGTTGGAATCGGCCGGGGACACCCCGATGCCAAAGTCAGCAATATTTCTGAGAATAAACTGTAAGCACAAAAGTAGAGAATCAGTAAGTGTACTTTTGATCCTAGGAAGTTGGGGTATTTATATAGGTTTCTGTAACCTTCAGCATTAATGGGGAAGCAAGTGGAGAGTCATGTCATTACTCATCTTTAATTGCTATTAATTCTCCATTAATCCCAGCATTTAGCATTGAAACCCTCAGAGTTGAGGTATTCGAACAGTCAAGTCTTTATTCCCCTTTAATGGCTATTAATTGCCATTTAATTGTATTTATTCCCATTCATGGATGGTAATAAAGGCGCCTTTTGGTATTCTTAGATCCGTCAAGGCGTATGTACGCTCTCTTTGAGAGCTATGGCGGGTCTCCACTACTCGCTCTCATCGGGCGTATCTCGTTATGGCGTATCTCGCCATGGTCCACGTGGTGTGGCATAATGCTAGAAACTCCTTCCTTTTCCTCATTATTTGCATATTCACCCATGCATTAATCCTGTATTAATTGTCATTAATTCCATATTAATCATTCATAAATCTCTCTTTTAGAATGAATAATGGTTTGCCATTATTTCTATTAATTTTCCATTATTCATGATTCTAGAATAATTTGGGTTGTTATCAAATAGTTAGTGTTTTTAACGGATTTAAGCGAAAAATTCAATGCCCTAAACACTTAAGCGTAAGAGTGACTTCCATGCGAGGTGTTTAAATTGGTTCAATTTTATTCAACACAATGAAAAATATCATTTTGGAAAATAAGAGCCTAAAAGAAAATTGATTTATCCAAAGAAATAGTCCGAGATTTGAATATAAAATTGTTGTTCATTTTCGATTAAAATAATTCATATCTTTACGTTAACTTATTCGACGATATAAATTTTATTTTCAGCTTTTCTTTGCTTGAGGACAAGCAAACTTAAGTTTGGGGGTGTTTGTAGGAAAATAGACAAGTCTAGGCGCAGCGGAATAATAAAATTTTATCTATTTCCCTTTTCCAAGATCTGTTAATTGTTATTTCATATAAAGAGGGGATAGAATGAAATATCTTTTCTGAAGAACTATCTACAGTTGTAAACGAAGTGCCCACAACTCTTAATCCGTGTATCACAAACAACAAAAGAAACAACACATAAAAGAAAGACGATTAGTAATCAACCTTAATAAATAGCAATCGCAATGATTGCCTCTAACAGAATCGATACGAGATCAAAGAGAGAGTAAAAAAGAATATAAATTAGCCGTGACGGTTTCGGAACGATTCCTCTTCCCTTTGTATATGAGTGTGTCGAAATTTAGGATGTATGGAGTCTATTTATAGACTTCTCAAAACCCTAACTCTAGTTGTATTAGTTAATTAATTAATTAGAATTTTATTCGGAATAGAATTACTAATTAGATAATTAAATAAATACTTATTATTATTATTATTATTATCTAAATAATAACTAATTATATTTAGGTAATATCACTAAACCAATTAGTTATTTAATTATTGTTAGGATAATTAATTAGAGTTTCAATCACATTAAAACCTCTAATTAATATTATCAGATAATCCTTTAATTTAATTTATAATCACAATCTAATTATAATTATTAATCAAATTAATTTATCCCTAATTAATCTATAAAATTTCGGCCCATATATTGTGTCACACTAAATTACATTTTCATCATCTGGTTCCAAGTCCCATATGCGACCCATTAGGTCCTTTATTGCTACTAGTCGTATATATCCTTTGAAATTAATTCATCCTGATTAATTCCAACATATATATAACGGAATACCGTCGCGAGCTGTTACTAGTAGAACCTATGATATTCCCCCAGAGCAATTAAGAAGTCAGGTTGATAACTGACGTTAACCTTTCTGCATTAGGTATAGTATAATACGATCCTTCATCAACTATCTCCTGTTGGACAATTCCTTATAACCATGGAATGTGTCAAGGTTACATATAACGAAGAATCTGTTTTACTTGTATAGGTTGAATTCACTCTGAAAGATAAGTTAAGTGAAATATCTATTTCTACTCGTAACTCTATCACCTTGCAAGGATTTCAGTTAATTCACCACAAACGGCCATTTGGATATATCTCCCATTTATCAGGAGTGACGAATGCTCAATCTGACATTAACTATTCTGCAATTACTTTATGTGATACCCAACCCTGCTCTCACACACCCCAGGCTCTCACTTGTAGTGGATCGAGCTCGCACATAATCAAAGTATCACACTCCATAATCCAGAATCACTAATTAATCGAATGTTTGAGTCTGAGGATTAGTTATACTTACTAATACCAATGAGATGAACAGTTGACACATTTAGATAAATTAATCCATACTGTTATCTCAAGTCGGGTCCAATCCTAATGAACTTCTTCACCGGATCCATGTAACTGTCTAGATATCTAAATATCTAAAGCTTGTGAGATCAGCTTTCTGTCGCGATAGAAAACATTGTTACATGCAAGTCTCAACAGTGATATGCCAACCCCTATAACATATTACTTGACTTGGGTTGATTTTAAGCTTATTGATCTTATTATAAAGTACAGTCTCACTTCATGCTTGTATGAACACTTTATAATTACTTAAATAAACTTAGGATTACTTTCTTTATGAAAGATTAGTGCCTTTATATATAGTTACATTTTAATGCTATATATCTGATTAAACAAATGACTAAATAAACAGTTTATTCATTAATATTTATATCCTAAAACAATTGTCTTTAGGACACTAAACTCCAACAGTGTTGTTATCGTCGTAATTTATAGCATTTTTAGTATTTAATTACTAGTTATTTTGTACCATTTTAATAAATTTTAATAATGGTTTTTGTTTATTTTCTTCATTTTATGTATCTAAGCCACTTTGTGTGTGTTTTAGGCACTTTCACAAGGTTTTCGGCACAAATAACCAAGTCGGTGGAGACAACTCGGGAGTAAAAGAGACCAGAAAAAAGGAGTTTTAGTGACATCCAAGGGAACTTCATCGCGGATGGGTGTTGTAAGATAAAAGTCCAATTGTTCACACTCGGACAAATTTGACACATTTTCGTATTTTCATCTTTTCTCCCTCATGCGGTCTCGGATTGAGGTGATTCAAAATGCGTTGGAAAGCTAAGAGAAAGATGTACAAATGACTAATAATAATAATCATCTCCAAATTTGAAGTGCATCAGGCCCAAAAAATTATCCAAATTTGATGGACATGTTGAAACCTATGATTCCTTTCCCACCTTTACACATTTCAACTCCTAAATTGTCAAAGTCTTTCATCACCCTCTCTTAAAGGCTGAATTTATAAGATTAGGGAGTGAGAGGCTATAAGAAGACTTGGTCTTTGGAATTATGTTTGCCATTTTACTATAAAAGGAGACATTGGGAGCCATTTGAAGACACACCAAGCTTAGACTTAATTCCTCCATCTACAATGTTATTTTGATGATTTTTCTCTTCAAAGATTTGTTGTATTTGTTGTTGTGATTTTTGTTCTTGTGCTCAAGTTGTTGTTTGTGCAAAAGTTCATCCAATAAAAGTAAGTTTTAAGTTACCGAAGAAGTTCGTTCGGCAATCGTCATTACGGCTTCTTCTAAACTTCAATCTCTTTTATTATTATGAACTCCATTATCTATCTTTCTAAGGTGTGTTTTAATCTAATTATAGGCTAAAACCCTCTTGACTAAGGCTAAACGCGGATCTTAACCTTAATTATGTGGTAATTATGTTTGACCTATTTAAGCTATGTTTATCCTTTTTAGAACAAACTTATGATTCTTAATGCTTGTAGGTGACTGGCCCAATTCATACTTGAATATAATTAATCATTTATATTGACCGTGATTAAATTGATTAGTCGAAATTCAGAAGTTGGACCTAATGACCATTTAGTGTGGCTTATTGGTTTTCCAAGGTTTTTCATGAATCTTATTGCAAATCTTAGATTTATTACTTGAGCCGGACCAAGGGAAAGTAATAAATCGAAGGTTTGGAACTAAGAAAACTTAATGCTTCTTTAGATTAATTACTTGAGCCGGACTAAGGGAAACTAATTAATCGAAAGTTTAGAACTAATTACTCGAGCGGTTTTTCTTGAACCTTAAGTAATCACTTTAGTCGAACCAATATAAAGTAGGTTAAAAATGTTTATATTAATAAAACTTAATGCTTCTCTAGATTAATTACTTGAGCCGGACCAAGAGAATTAATTAATCGAGAGTTTAGAGCCAATCTCGAGAATCTATTAGTTAATAAGAAAAATCGTCATCTTAAAAAGGATAAAACAACTTAAAAGGGGTCAACTGCCATTACCAAGCAAAGAGGTTAAGTGAAGCTAGAAGCCTTAGTTTCTTTCAATATAAGCAATCTCTCATCAAATTTATATATTTTTCATTTCATTTCTTGCTTAAGTCTTAGCTTGGTTGTCCAACAAACTCTACCTTTTGATTGTTTAAATAATAGATAGTAAGCAAAGAGATTAGTACTTATAATCACCATCCTCGTGGCAACAACACTCTACTTTCACTTTATTATTTGATACACGACTAAGGTACACTTGCCTTCCATGCACGTATACGTAAAACGCATATCAAGTTTTTGGCACCGTTGCTGGGAATGGTTAAATTGTAATATTAATCTAGTCGAACTTCTATTAATTTAAACGTTTTTGTTAATATTTTGATCTTTTTCTTCACCTTTTTTTTTCTTCAATGATTCTTTTGCAGGAAAGTGATGCATTCGTCAACGGAAAAAGTTTTCAACTCATTCTACTCAAATGCGAAGGACGAACCTAAAAATTCATGGTTCAAATATCAATATGATGGTCCAAATTCACCACAACATATCGGCAATGACGACAAGACTATTGAGGAACTAATGATTGGTTTTATTTCTTTAAAAGAAAATCAACATGATAGTTCCTATACTTTAATAAGAGGTATTTGCATTAAACAAGATCTACTAATTGATTTGACTGCAGATAAATCAATTGGAGAGTGTGATTCAGATGATCGTATTGAAGTATTTATATTAGATGAGCCTCAATGTGATAATTTTCTCAATAAACCTTTGGAGCCAATATTAGTGGAGAATAGTGACCGTCCAACCAAAAGTGAGGAGTTGAAAATTTTGGTTAAAAAAATCTACGATAGAGGAGTTCGAGATAACCCCGACTCAAGAATTTTATGTGTTATATGACTTGCGATACAAGTCAAAAAGGGAGAAATCGAAACTCTTACATAATATTTTTAAATTTATGTCGTGGATTTTATTAAGTTATCTTTAATATGATAATCCAATATGCATTTACACGATTTTTATCAAAGAATTTTGATTCCTCATACGACTTCATGTGTTCACATAAAAAGGGAAGTATAAGTCGAGCTAAGCGACTTTAAATTTAGCGCTTGTCGGGAGGCAACCCGATATTTCTAACTTTTTACTCATTTTAATTTCCAAGTATTATTCATATTAATAGATATTTTTAGCTTTATATATATATATATATATATATATAACAACAAAATTTAATAAGCAAAATAAAATAGTGCCCCCCTTTATTTTATTTCTTTCTCTTTTTCTTTCCCTATTTATTTTTCATTTATTAGAAAGCGACCCAATTTTGTATCCCTTTATATTTTAGTAATTGTTTTTATTTTCATTAAATAAAATTAAAATAAAAAAATAATATATATAAATAATGTAGTTTCAATAAAAAAATCAATTACTTTTTTCTTTAATAGTGTCATTTCTCGCATTTCGGGACTAAATGTTACAATGACGGGGAGTGGGAGTAACTGATAGTACGTTATTTTTATTTTCAGGAATTGTTATTTGCGTACTTTTGTTTTGTAAATACAGTCGTGTGACATACGTTTAATTTTAATTTTATGTTATTTTGCACTTTATTTTTACTATCTTTATTTAGTTTTTAAATAAATATTTTTGTTAAATAATTTTAAATAAAATTCCTACTTTAAAATTTTGCTTTAATCAAACAAGAAAATAAAAAAAAATGTGTTGAATAAATGTTAACTTTTGATAGTATAAAATTTTATTTGAAAATCTTAAATTTTGTAAACGAATTTTGGACTATTTTAAACACGTAATTTTTTTTACTACACTCAGTATTTAACAAATCGATATTTACATTTTGAGAAATAAAATTGAGTTGATTGTCACACATTATCATTTCTAAATTGAGTTTTTGAGCCTAATTTAAAAAGCATTCACTAAACGAAACTTGAGAATTTGCATCAAATACCTGTCAAAACCTTATGCGTCTAACTCAAAACACGTCATGATTAAGGCATTCCTTGTTCTACCCTCACATCTCAAACTCAAATTAGTAGCACCTTAAACACATTCTCCGTCGTTTGCCCCTTCGAGCCTAGACATTCCATTCATTTCACCATGTTACAAACCACATTCCCTTCATAAATACCATTTTTGTCCCTCCTAAATTTACGGGTAATTATAGTAACCAAAATACTTGTTAATTGCAAGAGATAATGATTCATAGTGTATACAAAATTCAGACAAATACTTATATCGATATATAGCGGTTGTATTTCTTTATTTTCGTATATTTCATACTTTCTATATATATATATATATAAATAAAATTCATATTGATATTTATATATATATATATAAAGTAAAAAAAAAGAGAAAAAAAGAAAAATATATGGTATCATATATATATATAAATAAAAATAAAATAGAGATTTCCGTTACAAAAATCCTGAATTACCAAAAGACAAAATCTCTTTTGTGAATCTATCAAATAATTACCCGTGAATTTATTTACCCACAAAATCTCCTCTTCTCCATACCTTTACCTTCAACCAACGTTACAACCCGATAAAAGAGCTTGCTGAAAGCTCGTGCCACCGGCACCAAAGCAATTCCAAGCTATAATCTTCATGAGATATACAGAGAGAGTAAACGCACCAGGCTAAGCACTGGTGTTAAGAGCCAAAACCTGCTCCTTTTCCCTTTCGCTGTTGCTCAAAATTCTCAAAGCTGAACGATCCCTCAAATTTTTGATTTAGCCTGTTATTCCCTCTCTGAGGTAATTGGTTGACATCCTTACACTTCAGTTCTAAATTTCCAAGCAAGGGCCTAGCCTCAGTATCAAGACGAGTTCTCTTGCCCATACCTTCATTCATTCGTCTGTTATCTAAGGTTTGACATTCGTCCAACTCCACTTCCATGTTACTAACCTCAAGGCTAGCAAATTGATTAAATTCTCAAAGCTTGCTGGACTCATATTTTCCTTACGCCCCATGCCTGACACTCCCTTACCCTTGTTTCGAGCTATCCCTTTGTCGATATACTTCCGCTTCCCATTCTCCACTCCCCGATGACTCCCAAATCCTTGGAATTTCCCCTGCTCAACAAGTTGTTTTACCTCATCAGCTAGACGTGTAGACGGATTCACCACTCCCTGGTTCCACCCAGCATCCTTCTTATCTCCACTCGGCCACTTCTTGACTGATGCACCTGTAGACACCGAGTCGGAGGACCTGTGACGAAAACCTGAAAACAAGACGGTTGAAGTGATTGATTCCGGAAGTTTTGAAAAAAAATATATAAAGAATGATAAGTACATAATAAGGAAGAAAGAGTTATGGCGGGTCGCTGTTGCCAATGGGGTGGCTCGCGAATGCTTAGCGGCATGGTGCGAGCGCTTAGCGGCATCCGACGCGCGGTCGACGACAGTCGGACGCGCGCTCGACGTCCGTCGGATGCACGCATCCAACCACAAGTGGCGCGCGCTCGACGTCCGAGCGATGCACGGGCCTGGTGGCGCGGAGCGCGCTCTCGTCGGCCACGGGGCGTGTGCGCCCGGCAGCGTGGAACGCGCGTTCGACGGCCGCGACGCGTGGGCGCCCGATGGCACGGAACGCACGCTTGACGGCCGCAGGGCGTGCGCGCCCGACGGCGCGAGACGCGCCCCGGCGGCCGTTGGGCGAGCACCCACCGACGTCGGGCGAACGCCCAACTATTGTTGGGCGATCGCCCAACAATGTTGGGCGGCCGCCCAACATGCCTTGGGCGGCCGCCCAACCCCCTGGGCGACGCCCGATTCTTTTTGGGCGTCGCCCATTCCGCCGGGGATCCGTTTGCCTATAAAAGGCACGGATCCCCATGCATTAGAGGAGGAGGATTTTTTGGAGCTTTCTCACTCTGAACATTTTTAGAGAGAGAAAGTCAATTTTTTGGAGAAAATATTTTTTTTTTCCCAAAAAAATCCAAATTTTCCCAAAGTTAAATTTTTACTAAAAAACACAAAAAAACCGGAAAATCACGACTTGCGGAATCAATCGGCTTCGACTGTCAGATACCGAACTTAAGGTATTATCCGAGGACTAGACTCGTTTTATTTTATTTAATTTATTTCTTTTCCTTTATTTATTTTTATGGTATAATTTTATTTATTTAGCTATTTATTTATTTACCACGTTTTATTTAATTTAGCGTATTTATTTAATTTTCGTCTCGTGTTGAATAAAATTTGGTTTTGTTTTAAAATAAAAACCTCGTTTTGATATCCCAATACGAACCGTGATCCGATAAAAGGTAGTTCGGGTATTAAAAGACGTTGTAATTATAAGTTTCTTAAAAAGAAATTTCCAAATAATGTTTTAAAATAAAAACGTCGTTTTAGGAACTTCCGTTATTGACTATGACCCATTTTTGGTAGTTCGGAAATCCAAAACGATTGAATTAGGCTTAATTTAAAGCTTTTGAATAAATCTGGAAACAATTGGAGTGCTGCTGTAATTTTTCGTTTCTGTCACTAATTGCTGTTTACCGATGGATTTTCCGTCGGTAAATCTGCTGGAATGTAAAAAATGCTGTTTTGGTCCCTGTTTCTTAACTTTTAAGCTTTTGGTCCTTTGTATATATATGTGTATTTATGTAATATATATTTTCAAACTATTTTTAGACATTTGATATATATAGTTATTTAGAATGTTTATATATCATTTTTTATTTTATTTTAAATATGAGTATATGTATGTATATCTTTTCTTTTCTTTTTCCTTTACTTAAATGGTATTGAATTTTATTTTAAAATGATATTTACTTGGGTGTTTTGGGAGTGATTAATTAGTAGACATTTTGTGGATAAATGGATATTATTTTGACATTTAAATTACATTAGGTATATATATATATAGTTTTGGGCTATTTGGGCTATATTAGTTATTATTAGATAAAACTATTTAGGGGACAAATGATATTTTCTTATTTAGGGGTTTTATTTGTTATTTTCATCTCTCATCTTCTCTTAGAAGATAGGATTGGGGTTAGCTTCCCTAGGCTAATTCCTGAGTAGTTTGTTGTTATTCGTTTTTCTTTTCCTTTTCTACCAAAAAAAAAAAAAAAGTAAAAATGTATTATATTTAGTATTTTCATATATGTATTATATAGTCTCTTTTCATTAACTTTTATTTCATGTTTCCTTTTTGGATTAAAATGTATATATATGCTTATATTATTTTCTTTATTCTTTTGGGCCATTTAGGGGTCCATGTTTCAAATGGGCTTTATTTGGGAGTGAATTTTGGTTTAAATATGTTTATTATTGTAATTATAACAAGTAGAGAATCCACTAAGGAAAAAGGGGAAAATAAATCACAAAAGGAGTTTTCAATTTAATTATTTAAACTAATGAGTTTTTAGAAGTTCCTAATGTAAATAAATAGTGTTTTCTTGACATTTCAAAATCGTTTCCCAAAACATCACATTTTAAAACCTTAGTCCGTTCCAACGACGGATTAAGCGAATCTTGTAATTAAAATCGCTTCCATTGTGAATAATGAAGTTTTTGAATCGTTTTCTTAAATGATTTATACAAAATAAATTGACTTGTATGTTTAACCACGTTTTCTTACTAAAGGTTTTTACCTTAACGTTTTCAAACACTTGAGTCGTTCCAATGGCGATTCGGGTGAACTTCATCAAGCGGGGTTTTGAAACGTACCAAAATCGTTCCAACGACGATTAAGGTACGAACCATGTAAATAAATTCGTTTTGGGGGAATAAGTTAGTATAGAATTAACACGCAACACGACATGTAAATCACATTGTAAATAAATCACTTCTTTCTCCCCCCTCTCTTTGTATGTATATCAAACTGATGTAAATGGGTGATTCTTTACTAAAGTGGCTTTTCCATAATATATGCTCAAAACGGTTTCCAAAACGAGAAAGAAAAGGTTTCAAATGAATTTTAAACTTAGAGAAGTATACGATTAGTCCGTTATCGCCTAACATGCCGAGTAGGAGGCCGGTGGTTCATAACCGGGCGATGTCGGGGTGCCTAGTAGCCTTTCTCCGAAAAGGAGCTAGCCTTCTCGGCTCATACCTAAGTTTCCCGAACCCACACCGGTCTCCCGCAAGGGATCGGTGTTCATTTTCCCATTCGTGGGTGGCGACTCTTCCATATCTCCGAGCTCCGGTCCTACCGAGCAGCTTGATTCCACGATTGGTTGCTTTCGGCGCCAATCACCGCTTATGTCGCCATGAGGTGTCCACCCCCCGATCCGCCCGGGAGATTAGGCCGCGGCACCTCGTCTAACAAGTGGCGACTCTGCTGGGGAAGCGAGAAATTTGATTCCGGAAGGCGTGTATTAAGCCCTTAACGGGGACGGATCGTATTATTTCTTTTCGTATGCATTCATGTGCATTATTGCAAACCTTTTGGGTAATTTCCGTGAAACCTCTAGCGAGAGTCCATTCATCGCTCGAAAGAGGCTAGTGTAAGTTCCCCCTTACAGTAAGGCGCCAAAGGGTCCCCATCCATTCGTTAGGGGCGAATTTGTGCGGTCCTGTGAGGTCCCGCGCTCAGCCGTGTCAGCATATAGTAGCCTTAGAAGTTGCCATAGGATTACCCGTTACTATTTTTGGTGTGATAAATGAATCAGTTCGTGTTTTCAAATCGCCATGATACATGTCTAAATCCTAAAGTATATAAAGAAAATGAGACGATGCGTTAATATATACTCTTGAATCGGTGTACAAATTACCCTAAAACATCGAAACGATTTGAACTAAAGACGACTTAGCCATCTCGTATGAATGAACATGTGCGGCCCGCCTTGTCCCTTTCTGTGTCCCGACGAAGGCACACGTTCAGGAAATACGTTATGACGTAAGCACGTATTAGTATGAATCGGTTTGGTGTTAAGGATAGTTACATTCCGATACAAAAGACTATATTAACAGTAGTCGTTATTCACATTCTTTAAATAAATTGGGATAAAACGAGATCATAACGAAACGAAAACGAAGAACATTTCTGTTTTGAACGACCCTGTCGTAACGTGAAAAGTTTCGCACAAGTAGCCCGTCCCTTCCGAATAAAAGACGAGCTTTTACGTTATGCCCCATGTCGTTCTTAAGAGAAATGGACGTGTCCGCAGAAGTGACTAAGAAAAGAAAAGCGAAAAATGAACTAAACGACCAAAATCATTCCGAATCTACGATATATGTCAATCCCGAGAGTAGTTAAAGAAAATAAACCAATGCCGTTGAATACGTGCCTCGAACGAGTGTATACCCCGTTTAAAATCTCGAAGCCGAATTAAGCCAAACCGCATAATTGCGCCATATGGACGAGACTGCGGGTTTTGACTAACGACTCGATCATTTCGACCGTTTCCAAAACTGCAAGAAATATGGCCCGATGTACGTGTTTGCTTAATTCACGCCTAAAGGAAAGAAAACGGTGATATCCTCGCTTCAAACAAACACGCGATTCAACGAAACGTTGATTTTCTATAACCACACTAAGATGATATATCCCGCGGATTGGGAAGAACAATGAATTGTTGCTAGCCGAAAGATTACCGTGCGCTCAAAATAAGACTCGCCGTCTTTTCACGTAGCTAAAATGAGCAAACGAATCCTCGACGCTAAGAACAAACGCGTTACACGATGAGTCCGTTCCCTAAAATAAAATCCAAAAGTGATTCCATCACTAAATAAACACGTGGTTACGTCTCTCGATAGATCCAAAAGATCCCGTTGTAATCCAAAAATCGAGACACGAACCCGCGCGAATAAAAGGGAACGAGTCATTGACAATAACAAACGATTGGACTAGAAGAATAACTCGTACCACGTCTAAAAACTGAGATGCGCTCAAAGGGAGTCAAAACCCGAACTAATGCGTCTCACGAAAGGACGAAAGACGAGTTATTCCGAAAGGACAATCCAACTTGGTCGATTTCTTAGTCACTGAACGTTGATACGTCAAAACAAACTGTATTGTCTGATGACTGATCTACTTTTCCGCAATAATCGACGGCATCACGCGTCCCCTGGACCGCAATGTGAGCCCCAAACCAAAATCCTAGGAAAGAGACTTGGACCATCGAGTGTGTGGAGGAATAAGGGTGGAAGAGAGATGTTGTGATACGTGTAATTAGACTAACGTTTGTTCTTCTTATCTTATATATCCATAAATAAATAAACGCACACACCACGAATCATGCATATAAAATCATGCATACATACTAATGGATACCGTTCGCGCAGACGTCATCATTAAGCGATTGTGATACCGAGAGAGCAGTCGGCTAGTTAGGCAGTTTGACCAGTTACAGATTGACAGTTCTGAATCGGCAGTTGTGGCTTTGGAATCATCTTCGTCCGAGTATACTCAGTCTTCAGTCAGTATGTCTGCGACCGACGAAAAAGTGGTCGGATTGGAAAACTCTATGAACAACATTAATGAGCAGTTAGCGGTGATAGCGGCCCAGTTAGCTAAGCTGGCCATGAGAGATGATAAAAATGGCAGTAAACACGCTGAGAATGAGGTGAATGATGGACCTCGCTTTGGGAATGAGGATGACTATCAAGATTATATCCGGAAGCAGCTTGAGAAAGAGAAAGCTAAGGAAGAGGAGTGGAAGCAACACATCACGCAGGAGGTGCAGGATCTACGTGGGGGAAGTTCCGGGAGTCAGGACTTTTATAACTTGAAGAATTGTTTATCGGCAACGGCTTTGCCTTTGAAATTCCGGCTCCCTGACATGAAAAAGTTCGATGGAACTGGGGATCCCACTGCCCACATGAATCAGTATGTCGCTGTAATGAAGCACACGATCCTGACTGAGGATCAAGTCCTGGGACTGTTTAACACTTACCTAGAGGGGGCTGCCCTCACATGGTTTCATGCATTGCCGATGGTAACGAAGAGGGATTGGAAGGAATTAGCGAAGTCATTCATCGCTCAGTATAGCTTCAATACCATGCTTGAGGTCACTTTGAAAGAGCTAGAGAGCACTAAGCAGCAGATCGGGGAGTCATTTTCCGATTTTGTAAGGAGATGGAGGGCCAAGGCCGCGGTTATGAAACAAAAGCCGCTTGAGCAGGATCAGATCTGAATGGTAGTCGGTAACACATTGCCGTATATTAAGAATGAGTTGCGGTATATGCCTTTTACCGATTTCAATCAGATGTATAGCTGTGCCTTGACCGTTGAGGGGGATGGAGAGCCGAAGAAAGCATATACTAAGTGGACGAAGTCTGGATATAGTGCCGGAGGGCCAAGTGCGAGTACAGACTCTGCTGCAGTAAAAGTGCTTGATCTTAATGCTATCGAAAAGAGGCGGTTCGCCAAGTTTGATCAGACTTACGCAAAGGTTTTTGAACGTTTGCAGAAAAAGGGATTGTTGAAAGCCCTTACCCCTTATAATAAAGCTCCACCCACTCCGCAGATACAGGCTAGAGGGTATTGTGAGTTCCACAGTAGTTATGGGCATACAATTGAGAATTGTGAGAGGCTGAAACACGAAATCCAAGATTTAATCGAGGAGAAAAAGATAGCTGATCCTTCGTCAGCGAACCCTTCCACTAGGCGTAATCCATTGCCTAATCATAGGGTAAGCATGATCGGAATTGGTTTGACAGAATGCGTAGTGATGAAATCCTTCGAGGAGAACGTAGAGGAGTTGCTGGATTCCGACGAAAGGAACAATGTAGGAAATGGTCTATATGTGTCCTTCCTTGGCGAGGAACAAGAGGATGAACCGATAGGAGAGGGATTGGATGGTGGAGCACCGTATGATGAAGATAGTGCCGAAGAGACTGGAGAAGGGTCGTCTCGAACTATTGTGCCTAATTTGGGTCTGTTTAGTGGAGGGGGAAATCCCGAGATGCACTTGCGTGAATATATGCGCGATATGTTTGTTGAATCCTTCGGGGTGGATGAGATTGCTCCGTGGTTCCACCATTCGCTGATAGGCGAGCCTTTGGGGTGGTTTTACTCATTACCCGACCCTTGCAAGCGTGATTGGGATCGATTATCAGATTTATTCCTAAAAAAGTACCAAAGGGCTGAGGACAGGGCCGCAGAGCGCTTCGTAATGCAGATTGGACCTATCAAGCGTCCGTTGCCGAGGGTTAGCAAATATAATGGCAACAAGGACCCTATGGAGCACCTTCACTTCTACTTATCGGCCATGGCGCCCTTGGGTTTTAAAGAAGAAGAGATCACTAGCTTGTTTTGTAATTCGTTGATGGGTGAACCATTAATGTGGTACATGTCGTTGCCGATGTATGTTAAGACCGATTGGGCGGCAATGACGAAAAGATTTATCAAGGAGTACACAGTATGGATGCTGGCAGAGCAAACCCCGGATTCCCCGTCTTACCAAACACCTGATGCGGTGTTAGCGATGCCTAGGTATGGTGGATACCAGGATCCTGTTGAGCATGCGAGGTTATTCCGCAATCATATGTATGACGCCGGATTCCCGCAGTGTGAATTACATGAACATTTTCCGGAAACCTTAATGGGAGAAGCCTTGTTGTGGCATCAAGGCCTATCGGAGGAGGAAATGGGTCATTGGGTACCACTTAGGAGTGCCTTTGTGGCAAGATACGAGATGTATGTTCCATGGACGGGATCCCTGGAAGATTTGGATAGGATCAGGCAATTCCCCGAGGAACCATTTGTGGACTATGCTAGGAGGTGGAGGCACCGTTATGAGCAGTGTAACGAAACAATGAGCAATAAGGTGCAGCTTATGTGCATACAATGAGGTGCTATTCCGTTGGCAGCAAGAAGGATGAGCAGAGTGTCCTTCCGAGATTACGACAATTTGATAGGCTAGGCGTTGTATGGATCAGCAGATCCCTTTTATTTGAATCCAAACGTTCCTCACGTCATGGATTTAATGATTGTGGACATTTGGGAGAGTTCTTCGGACGAGGAAGATGCCAATCAGAGGATTCCTATTAACATCTGAGACGAGTCTGATGATGAGTCGGAAGTGGCTGTTAGCGCCGAAGGAAAGATTCTGCCAGGATTTGAGATCTTTGATGATGTTGCCGACTGGGGTAGTGGAAAAGCGAGCTGCTTTGTCGAGGAGATTATGGTGCTAGACTTGAATGCCGAGGAGCAAGTCATCACCATTGAAGCAACTGCGGGAGCGGTGGATGAGCCTAGTACCTCCAAAGTTCATGAGAAACCCGAGGACCTCGATGATGAAAATTGTATTACTGCTTTGTTTGAATCAGACGATGTAATCGCCAATACTATCAATGAAATGAATTCTGATTTTGCTTACTTGCTCGATGTTGATCGTGATCATTCCATGCATTCTCATTCATATAACATGCCTACATTTGAAATCAATACAATAGAAATGTCAACTTTCAATCTTGGCACGGATGAAAATCCTAAACTTATACAAATTGCTCAAGAATTAACTATTGAAGAGAGGAAAGAATTTGAGAGAATAATAAAAAAATACGAAATAGTGTTTGCTTGGACATACGAAGACATGCCTGGAATTGATCAATCAATCGTAACTCACCGTATTCCAACATATCCCGAGGCGAGGCCCGTAAAACAAAAGCTCCGACGCATGAGACCAGAATGGGCAGATAAGATCAGAGAAGACGTGAAGAAGCAGTTAGAAGCAGGGTTCATCGAAGTAATCGACTATCCCCCTTGGGTCGCAAATGTGGTGCCCATCGCAAAGAAGGACGGCAAAGTAAGAATGTGCGTCGATTATCGAGACCTTAACAAGGCATGCCCCAAGGATGAATTCACGTTGCCTCATATTGACGTGTTGATCGACAGTGCAGCATCAAGTGTCTTACACACGAATGTAGACGGTTTCATGGGCTACATGCAAGTACAGATGGCCGAGAAACACAAAGCGAAAACCTCGTTCACAACTGAGTGGGGGACGTACTGTTACAGGGTGATGCCATTTGGTTTGAAAAATACCGGGGCAACTTACCAGCGAATGGCCACAGCACTGTTCCAGGATATGATACGCAAGGAGGTGGAAGTTTAGATGGACGACATGATGGTCAAGTCGGAGAAGAGAGAGGGGCATTTCGCTGCACTTGAGAAGTTTTTGGCCCGAATTGCAGAGTTCAAGCTAAGGTTGAACCGAAAGAAGTGAATGCCATACGAGAAATGCCAGCACCGAAGAATGAGAAAGAAGTGAGAGGATTTCTGGGGCAGGTTCAGTATATCAGTCGGTTCATAGCGAGACTCACCGCAATCTGCGAGCCAATCTTTAAGTTGTTAAGGAAAGACCAACCCACAATCTGGAATGATAAGTGTCAGCAAGCTTTGGAGAGCGTTCGGAACTACTTGTCTAATCCGCCAGTGCTGAGACCGCCTAAACTAGGAAAACCGCTTCTCCTCTATGTGGCGATCGAAGAGCGATCTATTGGGGCAATATTGGCCCAAGAAGGAGACACCAGTGAGGAGCACGCGGTGTATTACCTGAGTAAGAAGTTCCTGGAATACGAGCTTAAGTACAACATGATCGAAAAGATGTGCGTGGCAGTAGTATGGCTAACGAAGAAACTACGGCACTATTTTCAATCATACAAAGTGATTATTATTTCCCGGATGGACCCCGTGAAGTATCTGTACCGAACTCCGTCTCTAACAGGGAAGTTAGCCCGATGGTTGGTGCTTCTATCAGAATTCGACATCGAATATGTAACGAAGAAGGTTATTAAGGGGAGAGCCGTAGCAGAATTTCTGGCCAATCAGCCCCTAAGTGCGGAAGAAGAGGAGACGAACTATGATTTCCCCGACGAGCATTTGAGCGCCATAGAAGTTATACGGTGGAAAGTGTTCTTTGATGGAGTGGTTACCTCGAATGGAACCGGGGTAGGAGTGCTACTTATCTCACCGAAAGGGGAAAGGATCCCAATGGCAAAGAAGTTATCCTTCCTTCTCATCAATAATATGGCCGAATAGGAAGCGTGCATCTATGGGTTGGAGTCATTAGCAGCGCTGGGAGCATCATGTGTTGAAATTTGGGGCGACACAAAACTGATTATCGAACAAGCGCAGGGAAGCTGGGAAGTAAGGGAAGAAAGGTGGCGTTCGTACCTAGAACAGTTGGAGGGATTGGCGCAGAGATTCAGCGAGTGTCGTTTTTATCACATTCCTCGAGCACAGAACCAAGCAGCGGATGCTTTGGCCACTTTGGTGTCAGTATGGGATAATCCTCGGAACCTTGCCTCGAAGCCTTTGGTGCTGAGAAGGTCCCATAAACCGTGCTATGAAGACGTAATGCTGTTGGGAGCAGATGAAAAGCCTTGGTATTTCGATATCGTAAACTTCATGAAAAGTGAGACGTACCCCGCAGAATCAGAACTTAGGGATCAGCCTGTGATCAGAAGGTTAGCTCAGCAATTTGTCATCCACAATGACTTGCTTTACAAAAGGCACGCCGATGGTTTACAACTGAAGTGCTTGGATGAGGGAGAAGCCCGGGAGGCAATGGAGTCAGTACACTCGGGAATTTGTGGAGCCCATATGGGAGGAGCAGTGTTAGCAAAGAAAATCGTAAGACAAGGCTTCTATTGGCTCACCATGGAAAGAGATTGTAACGAATATACGAAGAAATGCCATGATTGTCAAATCCACGGCGATTGTAGTCATCTTCCAGCCATGGAATTACATGTGTTAGCACCTATTTGGCCATTCGCGGCTTGGGGCATTGACATCATTGGTGAGGTAAGGCCTAATGCTTCGAACGGGCACAAGTTTATTGCAGTCGCCATCGATTATTTCACCAAGTGGGTAGAGGCAGAGTCGTTTAGCAAATTGGGATCCAAGCAGATGAGAAAGTTCATTGAGAAACACTTGGTCACCAGGTTCGGAGTGCCTCATCACATGATCACGGATAATGGGGTCCAGTTTCAGGGGGAAGTAAGAAGTCTCTTCCGAGAATATGGCATTGAACATCACAGATCTTCTCCATACCATCCACAAGCTAATGGGGTAGTAGAAGCAGCTAATAAGAATCTTAAGAGGATTCTCATAAAAACGGTGGAATCACATCGGAATTGGCATGAGCAGCTCCCACTCGCATTATGGGCTTATCGCACGACAGTCAGAACCTCGACTGGGGCGACGCCATTCTCCTTGGTATACGGAACAGAAGCAGTCCTGCCGATTGAGATCGAAAAGTGATCGTTGAGAATCGCAGTGGAAGCAGAAATCCCCGAGACGGAATGGGTGAAGAGGCGATGTGAGCAGTTGGCTTTAGTTGACGAGAAAAGGATGGAAGCCCTTTACCATGTACAGTTATATCAAAGAAGGATGGCTCGAGGTTTCAATAAAAAGGTCAAGACCAGTCCTATCAAAGAAGGAGATTTGGTGCTGAAACAGATTCGTGTGACGCACACTGACCCTAGGGGCAAGTTTAAACCTAACTGGGAAGGGCCATTCGTCGTGAAGAAGATACTAAGCAAAGGAGCGGTGAAGTTAACTACCATGGACGGCATGGAATTCTCCGAACCTACCAACCTAGATAGGCTTAAGAAATACTTTTCGTAAAAAAAAAAGAGAAAAAGAAAGAAAAATTCCCGATAGGTTGAAAACCCGCAAAGGGCGGCCTATGAAACAATAAGGGACATCCCAGTGGGTGAAAACCCGAAAGGGCACTCATTTGAAAATTCCGGGATAGTAAAAGGAGAGGAGAAAAATCGTCGGGATCCGAAAACCGAAAGGCGGGTCCTGGTAACAATAGTTATAACTTGAGCAATTACAAAAACAATGTATAAGAGGCTAAGTATTTCTGTTGTTTGTAAATAAATAAAAGCATGAATATATTTGACGAGAATGATTGGAATCATCATAATCTACTGAATGCATGGTAATATGAATCATGAGTTATACATTTCCTACCTTACTTTTCACAATAAAAAAGCCTACCTGCTATCCACCCCATTCCCTATACGTCAGCTATACATCGGGGTAACTCTAATGAAAACTACAAAGCAATACATAATAAGCCTAATATGGAGGGAAGTCCCAGTAGGCCTCAAACCCCCGGAAAATCACGACTCGCGGAATCAATCGGCTTCGACTGTCAGATACCGAACTTAAGGTATTATCCGAGGACTAGACTCGTTTTATTTTATTTAATTTATTTCTTTTCATTTATTTATTTTTATGGTATAATTTTATTTATTTAGCTATTTATTTATTTACCACGTTTTATTTAATTTAGCGTATTTATTTAATTTTCGTCTCGTGTTGAATAAAATTTGGTTTTGTTTTAAAATAAAAACCTCGTTTTGATATCCCAATACGAACCGTGATCCGATAAAAAGGTAGTTCGGGTATTAAAAGACGTTGTAATTATAAGTTTCTTAAAAAGAAATTTCCAAATAATGTTTTAAAATAAAAACGTCGTTTTAGGAACTTCCGTTATTGACTATGACCCATTTTTGGTAGTTCGGAAATCCAAAACGATTGAATTAGACTTAATTTAAAGCTTTTGAATAAATCTGGAAACAATTGGAGTGCTGCTGTAATTTTCCGTTTCTGTCACTAATTGCTGTTTACCGACGGATTTTCCGTCGGTAAATCTGCTGGAATGTAAAAAATGCTGTTTTGGTCCCTATTTCTTAACTTTTAAGCTTTTGGTCCTTTGTATATATATGTGTATTTATGTAATATATATTTTCAAACTATTTTTAGACATTTGATACATATAGTTATTTAGAATGTTTATATATCATTTTTTATTTTATTTTAAATATGAGTATATGTATGTATATCTTTTCTTTTCTTTTTCCTTTACTTAAATGGTAATGAATTTTATTTTAAAATGATATTTACTTGGGTGTTTTGGGAGTGATTAATTAGTAGACATTTTGTGGATAAATGGATATTATTTTGACATTTAAATTACATTAGGTATATATATATATAGTTTTGGGCTATTTGGGCTATATTAGTTATTATTAGATAAAACTATTTAGGGGACAAATGATATTTTCTTATTTAGGGGTTTTATTTGTTATTTTCACATACTTAAAGTAAAAATGTATTATATTTAGTATTTTCATATATGTATTATATAGTCTCTTTTCATTAACTTTTATTTCATGTTTCCTTTTTGGATTAAAATGTATATATATATGCTTATATTATTTTCTTTATTCTTTTGGGCCATTTAGGGGTCCATGTTTCAAATGGGCTTTATTTGGGAGTGAATTTTGATTTAAATATGTTTATTATTGTAATTATAACAAGTAGAGAATCCACTAAGGAAAAAGGGGAAAATAAATCACAAAAGGAGTTTTCAATTTAATTATTTAAACTAATGAGTTTTTAGAAGTTCCTAATGTAAATAAATAGTGTTTTCTTGACATTTCAAAATCGTTTCCCAAAACATCACGTTTTAAAACCTTAGTCCGTTCCAACGACGGATTAAGCGAATCTTGTAATTAAAATCGCTTCCATTGTGAATAATGAAGTTTTTGAATCGTTTTCTTAAATGATTTATACAAAATAAATTGACTTGTATGTTTAACCACGTTTCCTTACTAAAGGTTTTTACCTTAACGTTTTCAAACACTTGAGTCGTTCCAACGGCGATTCGGGTGAACTTCATCAAGCGGGATTTTGAAACGTACCAAAATCGTTCCAACGACGATTAAGGTACGAACCATGTAAATAAATTCGTTTTGGGGGAATAAGTTAGTATAGAATTAACACGCAACACGACATGTAAATCACGTTGTAAATAAATCACTTCTTTCTCCCCTCTCTCTTTGTATGTATATCAAACTGATGTAAATGGGTGATTCTTTACTAAAGTGGCTTTTCCATAATATATGCTCAAAACGGTTTCCAAAACGAGAAAGAAAAGGTTTCAAATGAATTTTAAACTTAAAGAAGTATACGATTAGTCCGTTATCGCCTAACATGCCGAGTAGGAGGCCGGTGGTTCATAACCGGGCGATGTCGGGGTGCCTAGTAGCCTTTCTCCGAAAAGGAGCTAGCCTTCTCGGCTCGTACCTAAGTTTCCCGAACCCACACCGGTCTCCCGCAAGGGATCGGTGTTCATTTTCCCATTCGTGGGTGGCGACTCTTCCATATCTTCGAGCTCCGGTCCTGCCGAGCAGCTTGATTCCACGATTGGTTGCTTTCGGCGCCAATCACCGCTTACGTCGCCATGAGGTGTCCACCCCCCGGTCCGCCCGGGAGATTAGGCCGCGGCACCTCGTCTAACAACACCACTGAACTTTCTCCTTGGTACTATCATCCAAGCGCCATATGGTTCAGGAGGAGCCTCGCTCCTAGCTTCCCCCTCTGCAACCTCCTGCATAGGCCTAGTATTCGAATTACCATTCTCTTGCTCAGCTATTGGGTTTCCCATTACCATCTCAATAGCTGCTGTTGATTCTTTACCAGCGATAGCACTCGGCCAACAACCTTCTTTACGAAGGTGACCATACCGCCCACAGTGAGTGCAAGCCGTGTGCAGGCCTTCATATTCAACACGTTGTGACTCTTCTTCCAGTAGAGGCTTAAGCAAATCAATTTCAATGCACACACGTGCAAAACGGCCCCTTTCTCTCTTTGCAGTGTTCTCATCCACACGAACAGGTTTTCCAATGGCACCAGCCAATCCCAGCAAGACATCCTCATCATAATACAGTAGAGGCAATTGGGGGAATCGAACCCAAACCATTGATTTCTCAACACAAGCAACCATGGGATTGAAACCTACCAACCAGGACTTGACTGTGAGGTAGTGACCCTGTACTAACCACAAGCCATCATTTATCACGTGATCTCTATCAAGATCATTATCAAATGGAACAATATGAAAGCCTTCCCCTAGGTCCATTATTCTCGTACCTGTGATCGGTTTCCACAGCTCTAAGGTGTGTTTCTGAAGAGCCACATACCTAATGTTTCTTTCCAGTAATTTAATTATAAGAGCTTTCTCCCAAGGCCTAGCAAGCCTGCTCTTCAGCTCCGGATCGACCGTAACTTTCGGAATTAGAGGGTCGGTCTCGTTTGCTTCAATCTTGAGCAAACCAGCGACACAAAGGTCGGTGCGGCCACACGGAGGGGATAAGGCTGTTTTAGCCATGGCGGTGTCCTTCCAAGATACCCTAGTTGCTTCAAGGGTAGATTTCGACGAACTCCCATCCTTATCTAGAGGACTGTGTGCGGCGACCGGCCATCGGGGCAAGAAGGTTCTAGGTCTCTAGGGTTCATTGCGGTGTTCCAAAATAATTCTAGAAATAATATAAAATTACTCAAAAATAAAATATATCAATTTATTTATTTATCTAAATTATATATAAAATTTCATACCGTGAATCTATACTATATATAATAGCGGAAGCAGAGAGAAATGATGAGAATGTTTTAAAGGCTTTTTTAATGAGTTGTCAACATAGTAAAAAATCAAGATTAAAAAGGTTTAATTAATTAAAAATAACAGATTTATATTTATAATATATTAAACAATTACCAGCCCATTAATTAAAATAATAAAAGAAAGTAAGAGTTACGGGAAGATGAAAAAACAAAAAGCAAAAAAAATCCAAAAGTCACAAATAAACTTCTATATAAAACATTATAGATAGTATTCCACCATTATATTCATTGGTCATGATAGATAGTATTATATTTCTGAAGGTAATTATTCGATTTTTTTTCATATGTTGTAGTTATTTTGTTCTCAATCGTGTTGTCATTTTATTTTTATTAAATAATAGATGTTATAGTTTCATCTTTCAGATCCATTTCTGTCGTTACCCAGATTCTATACCTCTCGCTACCTTATCCGTGTGTTCTTTTTTATTTGTCTTTTTTTTTTCAAACTGATATCTCCAATTGAAGAAATCCGGTAGAAGTAGAAGATGCATGGACAACTAAAATCGGGAAACACAAAAGTGCCAAAAATTAGAAGTCTGAAGGTAATTATTCGATTTTTTTCCATATGTTGTAGTTATTTTGTTCTTAATTGTGTTGTTGTTTTATTTTTTTTATTAAACAATAGTTGTTATAGTTTCACCTTTCAGATCCATTTTCGCCGTTACCCAGGTTCTATACTTTTCGCTATCTTATCCATGTTTTCTCTTTTATTTGTCTTTTTTTTTTCAAACCGATATCTCCAATTAAAGAAAGAAATTCGGTATAAGTAGAAGATGCATGAACAACTAAAATCGAGAAACACAAAAGTGCCAAAAATTAGAAGAAATTCTTACGTTTCTCAATGTAATTATTCGATTTTTTCATATATTGTAGTTATTTTTGTTCTCAATTGTGTTGTTGTTTTGTTTTTATTAAACAATAGTTGTTATAGTTTCATCTTTCACATCCATTTCCGCCGTTACCCAGGTTCTATACCTCTCGCTACCTTATCCATGTTTTATATTTTTTTTGTCTTTTTTTTTTCAAACCGATATCTCCAGTTGAAAAAATTCGATAGAAATAGAAGATGCATGAACATCTAAAATCGGAAAACACAAAGTGTGAAAAATTACAAGAAATTCTTACATTTTGGTGCTCAAAATCCTAAAAATGTACATTAATTATGGGATATTGAGATAATTGCTTTTGCAACATTGACTTATATAGTTTTTAACTATTATATTATGGTTTGTACAAAATTGTTAGTATTTCAAGAGTTTTTAATAGATGAAAATGAAACATGATCATAGGACAAGTTGTTGGAAAACATTAATTAAAAAAATATTATTATTTGAATCTCTTTAAATTCTCAAATGTTGAGCATAATGATTTTAATTAATAGAATTAATTTCACATATTAATTATAAAACGTTTTTTTTTGTACTGAGTGGACTTAATACTTCATTAAGAAAAAATAATTTTTGTAATTAATTGATAAAAAATATTTCAACTCTTCTCTTTATATGCTTATATCTTGACATTCTTTCTTATTTTTGAAAAAAAAAACGAGAGGAATATAGTTATCTCATAACTATTTTTTTACCCCTTCATTTTTATTTTCTATTTTTTTGTTTATTTTTCTTGCTTACGAAATTTAAGAATATATAATTATTAGAAAATATTAATGAAGTCAAATAAGTGATATCTGTGAGCGTGATTGATATTCTATACAGTGAAAGAATGAAGAACAAATTGATTGAATGTCTTGATGAGATATTACGAGATGAAAATAAGAACAATCATCACCATAAACTGATTCAATTGGATATATTGGGTTATTGTAGCAGAATGAATAATTGAATTCGAATATTTGGTGATCATGAAATTCCATCAAACAAGATGATTATCATCAAGATAAATTTATGACTAATTCTTATGAATTTATTATTTTATATGTAACATATTGAATTGATAAAGTTTTTTCACGTGCAACATTAGAAAAATATTGATTGTAATAGTTTATAGTATAATATATTGATGTTGCTTCCATTTTAATATAGATTGTAATTCTTTTGTATAATAGATATAATATTTAATTTTAATTGTAGTTTAATTCAATTTTTGTTTAACATATATTGTAATTCTTTTTTTTTTGTAGGAAAAAGTTTAGGTGAGGGTAGGTCTACCCACTCCCAAGGTTAGGGCAAACCACAAACCTCGATGAGAGTTTACAGTGAAATTTACAGATCACTACCAATGAGGGCTAAATTTTGACGGAATCATAAATATAATATTTAATTTTAATTGTAGTTTAATTCAATTTTTGGTTTTGTTGATTAAAAAAAGTTCAATTTTTGGTTTATCATTATATTAATATATTTCTTAATTAATCTCCTATTTTATTATTTTTTTTATTGAAATACGGACCTAGCCTAACGGAAATCCCAAACAGATTGGCACCCCCGAAAAGACAAAGACCCAAGATATATAAAAGAAGAGAAGAAAAAATATGAATCTAAAACAACATATGCTTTTAAGAAAATCTAAACATATCCCTACCAAGGGCATTATCCTATTTTATTATTATTGTTTCAAAAAATTTTAAAATATGAAAATGTATTAAAATTATTAAAAAATATAAATCATTTAATTTTTTAAAAATAAATAAATCATTTATATTTAATTAAAATTCTATAGGCACTTGGCTGATTCTGGAGCTTGCAGTAGATGCAGAGGCCATATTGAGACTTTGTGCCATGCTCTTAGAGATTGCTCTAATAGTAAAGAGGTTTGGAGGAAAATTCTCCCACACCATATTTTCTCTTCCTTCATGGCACATTCTGAGGTCGACTGGTTCTCTGATGGTGTTAGAGGAAAGTTGCTTCCATACATGGAGCATGGTGACATTTTCTTTGCTATTATCTGTCACCAAGTTTGGAAATGGAGAAACGAGGAGATTTTTGGAGATAAAACTGTTTTTATGACAAACTTAGCTGATTTCTTCTCGAAAAAACTTTTCTCTATTATCGATAGTTTCAAAGGAGAGTCCCTTGCCAGAGCCTCTCAGTGTTGTGATGTCCATCTCGTGGGATGGAGCAGGTCAAGAGAGGGGGTTGTGAAGCTGAATACTGATGGTTCCTGCCTCAGTAACGGTAAGATTGCGGCTGGAGGTGTGCTTAGAGATGTAGGGGGCGTCTGGCTTTCTGGGTTCTCCCAGAATTTAGGGTTGGGTTCTTCCTTTTCTGCGGAGCTCTGGGCTATTCTTACTGGAATCAATCTTGCTAAAAGGCTGGGTGTTAAGAGGCTCTCTGTGGAGTCTGATAATTTGGAAGCAATCAAAATGATTTCTGAGAATCATTCTATGGGTCTTAACAGTCGCAACCTCATCAAAGCTATTATAAGGCTTTGCTCCTCCTTTGAGTTCGTAGAGTTCAGACACATTTTTAGAGAGCAGAATCGTGTTGCTGATCGCTTGGCGGCGGCGGGCCATGAAGGGACGTTAGGCGTTACTACCCTTCCTGTTTCCCCTAGTTTCATCTCTCATCTTCTCTTAGAAGATAGGATTGGGGTTAGCTTCCCTAGGCTAATTCCTGGGTAGTTTGTTGTTATTCGTTTTTCTTTTCCTTTTCTACCAAAAAAAAAATAAATTAAAATTCTATAAAAAATTAATTAATTATTTTCAAAATTAATTTAATTTAATTTAAATTATCAATTAAAAATATATATTAATTTTAAATATATATAATATAAAATAATTTCATAATAAAATATAAAATTATTTAAAAATAAATATGTCAATTTATTTATTTATCTAAGTTTCGTAACGGTTTTTCCACTAGTGAAAATATAGAAACCGTGATCCTCTGTGTGTTAAAAGTCAAAATACGGTCATGGCATTTTTATACTAGAGTCGCTGCCTTTTTCGTTTTAGATCCTTCTGCTACAAAGCCGAAATCTGATCGATAAATGGCGCCATAACTTCGTGCAAGCGATCGAATTCGAAGTTATTGTGAATTAGCAATCATGGCAGAGACAAAGGTGGATACCGAGACCCCGAAGATGAAACCAAGACCAATCGTGAGGCTTGGGATCTTCCTTATTTCTCACAGTCTGATTGTTAGGTATTTCTTATTACAATCCTAAATTATGAATCTCATATTGATTATTCAAGTCGTGATTAATGTTTGCTTTCTTTCCGTTGAGGATTTTCAGTGTCGTTTGTTGTACGGCTGGGGTTTTGGCTCTCTTCTTACTGCCAGTGCTCGCCAAGAATACTTATATTTCCGAAAATGCCTTAATGCCTGGTTAGCCACTTCACTTTCTCTGCTCCAGTTATTTCTTTCAAATGCCAAAGCGACGATTGACATTTATGTTTGTCAATTGTTTTTACAGGTTCCGCAAGTTCTATGCTTTCTAATTATGACATTTCAGAAGCAAATAGATTGGCTAAGGACTTGAGTAGATTGAGTCCAGGATCCAAGGACTCAGGCATGTATGTGTATCGTATACTATCTATTTTCTTTTTTTCTCTACAATACATAGGATCTATGGTTAATTGTACAAGAGCAATAGAAGAGGGAGTCAGTTATAAAACTAAAGCAGCAGGGATGGTTGAAACAGATAGGTGCCATAGGGGTGTATGTTATCAAAGCATGTCTAGCAAACTGAAAGAGAAATTTTATGGAATAGCTACTGGTAATGCTTTACATGAAAGCGAGTGTTGGAGAGTAATAAGACAAAATTTGAAATAAAATGAGCTTGCAAAGAAGAGAATATTGTGATGGATGAGTAGGCACACAAATAATGAGTATATTCGACAAAAGTACGTGTGTGGCACTATTAAAACAATCGAAGAATGTTTGAGGTGGACATATATAAGACTAGTCTGTGGATGCTCCGTTTTTAAATTTGTGAAAATAAAGCTTGAGATAGCTAAGTAGGGTAATCAAGGTTAGGGGAAGGCCAAGATTAAATTTGATAAATAGATCTTTCAGAGATCTTGAAAGGAACTAGAATGAATAGAAAAGAAGAATCCACGTACTCAAACTCAATTAGTTGGGATGGGAGTAAGGCTTGGTTGTTAACTTGTTATGGACCTTATGCTTGTTGTTGCAACATTGTAGCATGAGTTTTATATATTCATTATTCATTGGATCTTTGATTGGACAACATTGTATTTGTTTTCTAAATCACATAATACATGCTTGCAGCGCTTTTGTTTTCTCTCTTTTTTTTTTTTTTTAATGATCCCTGAAAGTCCATGCAAGTGTTCATTATGCAAACGAAGTTGTTTTATGAGATATTTTAGGGCTGGGAATGAGCAAAAGTGATGCATAGATGGCTCTTTAAGCCTTAGTTGGGTAATCGTGAGCTACTCTGGGTAGGATTGAGATAGGTTTGTTTATCCAGGAAGCAAATAAAACAATTAAATATTCCAATTCCACGTTCTCAGGTTGAGCTACATTTGCTGAGATTTAAAGTATTGGGATCTTGTTAAGGATTCTCAGAGCCTACTAGATAAGCTTAATTTTTTGCTGGAACGTATATATCTGCTTCCGTGAAAAACTTGATTATGATCGTATGCACACTGCTACACATTGGACTATTTATTTCTGTATAATGGAGTAGCATCCTATAAACCTGGAGGCATCTATATTCTTTTCATGACATCTTCTAAATTTTATTTGTTTGTGTTGTTTATGTGGAATGCTCTTCTTGCTTTGGATGTGGAGGATATGAAGGAAAGAAATTATGATGTGATGCAATTTATCTTTATAATATTATTTTACAGAGAAAGTCGAAGGCTCCTAGCTATGTACATGTCAGACTTGGGTGCAGAAGTTAGTTATCACAAGTTTCTCCCACAGCCAAGTCAGTTTCATCCTCTCCATTTTTTCTCTAGTCCTGATTCTGGAATAATAGCAGAGAACATTAGTTGTTCATCATATGGTATCAATACCATTGGAATAATAAGAGCACCTCGTGGTGATGGTAAGGAAGCCATTGTATTGGTGACACCCTACAATTTTGGCAAAAATGATCCCAGTGAAACTCTATCTCTGACTACTGCATATTCAGTATTTTCCTTGCTCACTCGAGTCACATGGCTGGCCAAGGATATAATTTGGCTTGTTGCTGATTCGACGTATGGTGAATATGCGTCAGTTGCTTCTTGGCTTAGAGATTATCATACGCCAACATTTTCTGGTTTAGCTTCTTTAAACGATGATATATGTGAAAATATTTATGTATTGAAAGAGAATTCTGATCCGCAGAGGAAGTTATCTTATGATTTTAGACGTGCTGGGACCATGGCTGTTGCCTTGGTTGTAAAGGTTACAGATAAAAATGAACTGTGGGATGACACTCTTCATATCTTTGCTGAGGCATCCAATGGTCAGATGCCAAACCTAGATCTCATCAATATTGTGAATTATTTAGCTGTTCATAGGCAAGGTTTTCATGTAAAGGTTCAGAAATTTTGCTCTTTAATGGATAAAAGATGGCTGGAGATTTTGGGAAACACATTTGAGTTACTTGGAAAACTGGCCAGAAGTTTAAATCCTGACTGGAAATTTGGTATTCCAGGTGCAGATTACATTGAGGGCACTGCTACACTTGCAAGTTCATTGTATTACCAGGTATTCTACTTATTTTGCTGATTCTGTTATATTCTCACCTCTCTTTTTCTTTCTGGATTTGGAGATGGTGTGCGTTAGGCTTCCTCAGTTGGATCCGCAAGCAAGTATATGATACAATTTTTTTTCTACCTGTCAGGCGCTGGGTATTCCCACAGGTTCTCATGGAGCTTTCCGTGATTTTCAAGTTGATGCAATTACTTTGGAGATTTCACCCAAAGTTTCTTCTAACAATGCCAGGCGTAATGAATTTATTCTTCAAGGTGGCAGGTCAGTGCTTGAGTTGCATTCTGTACAAAGTCTATTATGCAAAGGCACTTCAATACCAGTGTTTGTTGTTCAAGTTTCCTAACAAAGTCCGGACAAATAAACTTATCTTCCCACTTTAAAATTTCGTACTCCACTAATTATACAGAAAAGTCTGCTTACTGCCACAGGGGCATGATTCCCCAGTTGAGTCACGTTTATGGGTTCTTTGTTGATGAAGGCTTGATTTTGACTAATGTTAGTGAATATAAATGCCTGGTAATGAAAGCATTTAAAGCTTTTGATGTTTCTTAGAATACCCTCTGCTTCTAGAGTTACTGCCATGCAGGCAGTGCTCTTTGTTTATCCTTTCAGCTTTGCTAGAGTTATTAAAGTAATTGGAAAAAAAAAGAATAAAAGTAGCCAAATCTAACTACTTGGGATTAAGTCTTGGTTGTTATTGTTGCTTTAGGACTCAATTCTTTGGTTAGGCAATTGAAGAATGCTAAAGCAATATTTTTTTGCTTCATTTGGCATTTTGGCTTAAGATTTTCTTATGTGATGCAGGTTGATTGAAGGAGTGATAAGATCAGTAAACAACCTCCTTGAGAAGTTTCACCAGTCATTTTTTCTATATCTCTTAACATCTCCTAGTAAATTTGTATCAGTTGGAGTCTACATGGTTGCTTTTGCACTTCTTGTAGCTCCACTGCCCCTGGTTGCTGCTTCACTTTATGCTGATGCTAATGGATTGGATCTTGGCATCAAAACGGACCAATCTAGTCCTTCAGAACCCACTGTATCAGATGAGATGGATATCTCTTTCAAGACATGGAAATGGCTTAAAGCAGCTAAAGAAGTGTTTCTTGTTCATGCATGGGGTTTGGTGGTTTGGTTACTTCCACTTTATATTTGTCAAATACCTGACTGTAGCCCGACAACTAGTTTGGTTACCTGGGTTTTACTGTCTATGTTGAGCCTCCTCATGTTGTACCTGATATTGGGTTATCAGATTTCTCCTGCCTCCCGATGTCAAAAGGGAGAATGGGCTATGCTAAAATCAGTGACTATCTCAGCTGTTTTCATTGGTTTGCTGCTCATGTCAGTTGTTAATTTTGCTACAGCAGAAATTGGGGCAATGTTAATGGTCCCTACATGTTTGATGGCTCAACCTCTGAAGCTTGACATTAGAACTGGAAATTTAAGGAGTTCCTTGAGGGCTATTTGCAATCTGTTTTTGGTTTTTATTGCATTTCCACCAGTTGCATTTTTCGCATCGAAAGTTATATTTGAAGGTGCTGATAGCATTAATGTCGGGGACTTGTGGAATTGGGTGGAATCACTTTGGGCATGGAACAGCGCCACTTACATCTATATAGGTATGGTACACCTGCCATGTTGGGTGTTATGCTTACACATTTTACTTCATTCTTGTTGACACATTTATCAGTTTTGTCCTCGTGAGCTAAACATGCAAATCAGTAGATGAGATTAACTTTTTTTATCTTCATTTCATATGCCTTTTCCAAATTTCTTAATTAGAAGTTGATTTCCTTGGAGAGTATGTGTTTCTTCTGTACTACTGTAGGTCAATCATTCATGTTATACACAGTAACAAAGTTTATAGATAATTAGCACAATTTTCGGATTTAACCTGAAATTTTACTTGTGCAGCTCAATAAACTGTCTTTTATTTTCACATATATATAGACGAAAAAGCATGTAAATGCATATGTACAGTTTAATTTGTTGGAAGAGATGTCATGAAATGAAAAAAAGGCTAGCCTTTCCTATTCATGATAATGATATGAGCATCTTGAATAGTTTTCTTTGGGGTAAAGGGAATCTATCAGTGCTTATTTACTTGGAATTAAAAGTTAATTGACGTAAAAGATAAAAGTTGATGAGGAATATCATATTCATAGATAGGAAGTTAAGTTAAGCAGCATATTCTTCGCCACCCACTTGAAAGGGAAAAATAGCAGTGAGTGTTTATTGATGATACCATACCATACCATCTATGGAGATGTGTGGTTGTTGTTTACAAGTGACACAAAATTGTATTTTATTTTTAATGTAAGAAAATGGTTTTGAGCTTTTAGTGAAGACTGGAGAATATGATTTTTTTTTTCTTTTGTCATATCAAAATGAGCAAAAAAAAGCTTTTATGGTTCGTTTTTCAAAAATAAAATAAAATAAAGAGAAATGGCCTTGGCCAAAAGAAAATCGTGTAAAATTCTAATTTCTTTATCAATATTATGAGTTTAGTTTTGAGCTTTTAGGAAGTTTGTGGTTAAATGAGGCTGAGAGATGTATTGGTTGCATTGCATCAATCCCATTCAAAAACCAAACAACAATTAAAACAGCGTTTTTCTATCTAGGATAGTTCCAAAATAACCCCTTGTAGTTGCATATCGAGTTTTCCGAAATAACCCCTTGTAAATACACATTTTACTTTTCACTAATATATCGATTCAACTGGCCAAGTTAGCACATATGGAGTTTTTATTTATTCCGATTCTACCATTGGCTAATTAAATATTAAAACTCAAAATAAAAGCTACTAATATCTCGAAAGCAAGTTCGAAGCCTTCATTCAATCCAGGATACTGCGACTTCTTGATAAGAGTCATGACAATTTTATTTTTTGAGCTTATTGTTAGAGTTAAAGATAACACCTCATTATCTCTTAAATATATTTGTTATTATCTATTAGATTAATCTCTGTCCTGCACCAAGTTGTTTTTCCTCCACCTCCATCAGCCCTCTATTCTACCACACCACCAAATTTTGTTACTTTCCCACGTCAACCTCCATCTCACATTAATATCCATATCAAACTATCCCTACATAACTATAGGTATTGATTCTATTCTACAGTCACATTGATTGTTTAAACATGTTATCAGCACACCCGAGTACTTATCTCGTGTAGCCTATCCAACCAACAATAATGATTATATACTCAATCTCGCATTTACTGAATGACCCGACATTGAAAACTCTGTTCATGCTTTGTTACTAAGCTCGATTACTGAACAAGTCTACCTGGTTCTCCTTGATCTCAAAGCCTTCTGGATGACTTTGGAACGCACGTATGCAGTTGTTTCTGGTACAAAACAATTCCAACTGAGTTTTGACCTGTATGATCTGATATGACTATTACTGCATACATGCAAAGGTAAAACTCATTCTTGATGATGTAGCTTCCTCTAGCAATCCTTATCCCATTCATCTGCTTCCTCCACTTATGTTCAAAAATCTGGGGGAAGATTTCCACAATACCATACAGACCTTAATCACACAGAAGGGTGCTAGTATTGATTTCTATGACCTTCGTGATCGCCTTGTATCATATTAGCTAACCCTGTTATTCTTGAAGCACACTTCAGCACTTCTAGCTCAAGTGGGAAAAATAAACAAAAAAATTGGAAAGAAGAGGGGAAGATGTTTCAAATATGGTGATGTCAATCACTGGGCTCATAAATGTTTCAACTACACTCCATGCATCATTACACTGGTTCTGACAATGTTCAATTTGGCAATGGATAAGGTTTGAAAATCTCTAATTATGGTCAGTCGAAATTCGAAATTTGAACATCTGTGATGTGTTACTTGTCCCTAAATCTTTTGATGATTGTTCCCCTATTTTCGAATGTTTAAAAAGCAACCTGACTATTCATCTCTTCGAGTTTTTGGATGTGGTATATTTTCATTTCTTCGTCCCTATAATCAACATAAATACAATTTTCGATCAAAATTATGTGTTTATCTTGGTCCTTCTTCCAATCACTCCGGTGAAATCTGTATTGATCTAAAATCCGGACGTATCTATGTATGCAAATTTGTTGAGTTTCGTGAGAATATATTTCCTGCTGCCCCTGCTGTACCCTCCTCCGATCCCACTAGCACGAGTTCAACTTACGACACATTATATCAACTCCCATCTCTCCTTGGTCCGGCACCAGGTATTGTATCTAATCCTCGTGTTTATATTAAACACAAGCCAGATGGTTCAATGGACAGTTATAAGGCTAGGTTGGTTGCTAAAGGGTACAACCAAACATATGAGCTTGATTACAATGATTCTTACTCCCCAGTGGCCAAAGTAGTCACTGTTAGAACATTCTTGGCTTTAGTAGAATATATGCCTGACCCATCCACAAAATAAACATCAACATTTGTTGAAGAAGATTTATACATGGTGTCACCAGAGAGATACATTATAGTAGGCAATGCAATGCCTATCTTGAGAAGATACATAGATGATTTGAACTTAAGTGAAAAGTTGAATGAATTTGTTTGCTGCCGATGTGGATGCCACATGAGAAAGCTTGGTTTGGTCGACATGAAATGTTGTGAACCGAGGAGGCGCATTCAGGATAAACAACTCAATTGCCTTAAAATCAATCCCACCGCAGTTTATTATATCAACACATTTCAATCTCTTGCAATTCTTCAACATTGAAACCAATGTCATTCCACTAACTGCTTTGCATCCTCTCAACTTCAATTCAACAAGATTACTGCATGAAACTAGCATTGAAATCAACTCCTTATCAACCAATAACTCATTTTCAGACAAGTCAATTTTCCTTAATCCCCTCAATTCCTGTCCTAAACCAGCTAGCAATCCAGATTCTCTTGCAACAATATCACAATTTATGAGGGATAGTTGTTCAATCCCTGGATTTAGACCCTTTAGCCCTTCACCATTTTCAAGACAGCAACTTTCAAGCCTAAGAGAGGAAAGCCCTCTCATATTCATACCAATAGCTGATAGATGAACATTGTTAAGGTCTAAAGGTAACCGAAGATCAATTTTCTGCAAAATAGACCTGCAATTTCTAATGAAATGAAGTAATCCTTGTTCACTTCCACCATCATAAATCAACACAGACTTCAAATGATCACAATTCTCTGCCAACCTTAACAAAATCAAACCAACAATGCTTCTGCAACTCCTTAATTCTATTTCTTCAATACCCTTTAAGCATTTTATAAATGACAAATCATCATCATCACCGATGCTTTCACAGCTTTCTAGCTGCAATTTCTTGAGCTTTTTGCAGCTTCTCCATAACCAACCAAAACCAGAATCATCCGCCCTTGTAATCCCTGACAAATCAAGAGTCTCCAATCCCAATTCTGCATCAAGTTCTTCTTGTTCATATGAAGAATACCCATTGCAGTAATTGTTGTCTGATACACGGATTGATAAGTCCTTTAAAGAAGAAAAAAGGGCAATCCAATTTAAGAAAAGAGGCCTAGAGAGAAGAATATGAAGAGAGGTGAGATGGGAAAATTTATGAGGGAGAGAAAGGAGAGAAGAAGGAGAGAGAGGACCCACCAAAAAGCTGAGGTGCTTAAGGTTGGAGCAGAAAGCGGTGACTATGAAGAGAAGATGATCAGAGAAATGAAGGGTGGGGTGAGGCGATAATAAGAGGATATTAAGAGAGGAAAGGAAAGGGTAATTGGGTAGCAAAGATTCAATTGTTGAAGTATCATCATCAGGGTTAAGTCTCAGAGAAAGACAGGTTTTTGATGTTCGGTAGAGGTGGAGCCACCGCTTCGACACCAGAGAAACCGACCAAGATGAAGATGATTTTGGAATTCTAGTAAAAATATCTTCAAGCAGCTCATCACATAGCAAATTATCCATCTTCAACTGTTTTTCCAAAGACTCTGCTCTCTCTCCTACACAGAAAAACCTTAAGCTACTGTTTGGTTGTAGTGAAAGAAATTCACTTTCTAAACTTAAAAATTCCAAAATTAATATATAGGCTTAAGGCTTCAACAACAACATAACATAACATAACATGTGATACATACATTTGTTTTTGTTTTTGTTTTTGGTTCAATAATTTACCTAATTAAGTTAATGTGTTGTTTCAATTTAACTCATATTATTAATTGATCATATATCATCTCTCATCTCATCATAAAATAATTCAATTTCTCATTATCATATTGGTGTTCGATACAACTCCTCAAAATAATATTTCATATATATATATATATATAAAATAAGTGTGGATTTCACCTAACCTACCAAATAATTCAAACTTAATTTTAAAATAAAGTAAGATCAATTTTAGTCCTTATATTATTAAAAATTTGAAAAATTCGGACATTTTAAACATTAATTACGTTTAAAAATATTTAATGCGTCACTACTATAGTTACAATTTTTTTTTTGTTAAAATGCACAAACTGAGTTAATCACAATTGTATTTATCAATATGTCGAAATATAGTAGAGTATTGCCTGCAGAACTCGTTCATTGAAAGATCACAAAGTCATCTTAGAGATAAAGACTCTAAAGTCAATTTTGGGTGGAGCAATATCCTAGGAACGACTTTAAGAACTTGTGGTCATATCCAATCCTCACCCTAACGTTGAGTACCTCCCTCGGTACCTAGTTAGAGGCCTGAAGTTCAATCTACTGAGCGTGGCTCAGCTTTGTGACAAAGACAAAAGGGTTATATTCGATGTATCTAGATGTCAAATCATAGACAGTAAGACAAATTCTATTATCCTTACTGCTCCTAAGATAGATAATGTTTTCATGCTGAACTTAGAAAACAAGTTTTCAAAAGAAACCTGTCTTGTCTCAAAGGAAGAAAATTCCTAGCTATGACATAGGAGACTTGATCATGTGAGCATGGACCTTCTAGCCAAATTAGCAAGAAAACAATTAGTTGAAGGACTACCAACTCTAAAATTTGAAAAGAATCAATGGTGCAATGATTGTCAAGCTGGAAAGCAAACTAGAAAATATTTCAAAAATAAAAATCTAGTATCAACCAAACGTCCTCTGGAACTGCTACACTTAGATCTTTTTGGGCCTGTACAGCCTCTGAGTTTAGGTAGAAGAAGATTTACACTAGTAGTAGATGATTTTTCTCGGTATACACGGGTCATCTTGTTCAGTAGCACTGATGAAATATTCGAGACATTTTCAACCCTCTATAAAAGGATTAAAAATGAAAAGGACTTGAAAATCGCTCACATCAGAAGTGATAATGGTTGAGAATTCAAAAACCAAATGTTTGATGAATTGTGTGATACCAAATGCATTGACTGTTGGGGTTTATTGTCATATAGACAATTGTTCCAGGATATAAACCTAATGTAAATGAATTGTTCTTTATGTCATTTGTTTTAATAAGATATGGTTTCATAACTGTATAAAGGCAACATCTTTTAAAGAACTAAATAAGTCTAATAAAAGGAAATACCTGAGTTTATTTAAAGTGATTATAAAGTGTTCATACAAGCATGAAGTGAGACGAAACTTTATGATAAACTAATAAACTCAAAACCACCCCAAGTCAAGTAATATGTTTTGAATAGGGATTGACATAACACTGTTGAGACTTGCATGTAACAATGTTTTCTGTCGAGACAGAGAGCTGATCTCACAAGCTTCAGATATGCAGATATCTGGACAGTTACATGGATCCAATGAAAGGGGTTCATTAGGATTGGGGACCCGACTTGAGATAACAGGATGGGTAGATTTATCCTTGTCACCTGTTCATCTCATTGGTATTAATATGTATAAGTAATCCTAAGACTTAAAGGAATGTTAATTAGTGATTCTGGATTATGGAATGTGATGCTTTGATCCTGTTGTAACACGATCCATAACATGGATGACTCTAGGGTGTGTACGGCAGACGTTGGATATCACAGGAAGTAATTGCAGGATAGTTATACATTGGATTGAGCATTTGTCACTCCTGATAAATGGGAGATACGTCCAAGGATCGCTTGTGGAAGACTTAACTCTAAATCCTTGCAAGGTGATAGCTTAAGACTTGAAATGCAGATTTCACTTAACCTATCTAATTGGAGTTAACTCGGCCTGTACAAGTAAAATGAACGTCTCGCTATATATGACTTGACATTATCCATAGTCATAAGATTCTGTTCAAGGATGTAGTTGATGAAGGATCGAATTATACTGTAACTAACACGGAAAAGTCAACGACGGAATCGACCTGTCTTCTTATAGCTCTGGGGGGATGTTTCGGATCTGCCAATCACAGTTCGCGTACTCATTCCGTTATACAAAGAATAAATATAATTCTGAGAAATTAATCTAATAGTTGTATACGGCTAGAAGCAATAAGAACCTAATGGGTCACACATAAGACTTGGAACCCAAAAGAGAAACAGATGTTAATTAATTGACGGAAGCCCAACTGAGTCCACTAAGGCCCAGTAGCATAGGGGGGCGATTTATGTATTAAATACATAAAGGAATTAATTTATTTTTAAACAATTATAATTAGATTATGATTGTGAATTAAATTAATTAAAGGATAAATAAGTTAGAAGGTTTAATGAGATTAAATTGCTTCTATTATTATCCTATCAATAAATTATTATTATCTTTATATTTAAATATATTTATAGATAATAACAATAAGAGTTTTATTCCGAATTAAATTCTTATTCAGTAACCTAATTCTATCTGACTAGGGTTTAGATGGAATAGGCTATATATACCCCCCTTATTGTAAATTTTGGCCAAGCCCTAGCTATCCCGGAGAGAGTGAATTTCGACCCCCTACTGTAGTGGATCATCTTTCACCGCTTGCTTCTGATTAATTGATTTTCATCTCTTTCCTTTACTCCTTGATCTTGTGTTGATTAATTAGAGGCAATCTATTTTGATTGTTATTATACGGTTGAGTTCTAACTTCGTTTGAATTGTGTTTTTGTTTTGTGCTCGTGAACTCAGAGTAAGAGTTGAGGGCACTTCGCTTGCAACAATAGATAGATCATCGAAAGGTATTTCCTTCTATCCTTCCTTGTATGAAATAACGATTAACGGATCTTGGTTAAAGGAAATAGGTTAAAATTTTTATATTTCCGCTGCCAAACGTTTGCCTATTTTCCTTCATTGACCACAACTTCTCTGCTCCTAGAACTCCTCAACAGAATGGGGTAGTTGAAAGGAAGAATAGAACGTTAGTTGAAATGACTAGGACAATGTTGAGTGAAAATAAGCTTCCGAAGTATTTTTGGGGAGAAGCTGTTAACACTGCGTGTTACATTCTCAATAGGGATTTAGTTAGACCTATACTAGAGAAAACTCCATATGAACTATGGAAAGGGTGGAAGCCTAAGATAGGATACTTTCGAGCTTTTGGTTGTAAATGCTTTATTTTAAACACTAAGGACAATCTTGTAAAATTTGATTCAAAGGCTGATGAAGCCATTTTTCTTGGCTACTCAACAAACAACAAAAGCTATAGAATCTTCAATAAGAGAACGCATGTACTTGAGGAATCATTACACATGGAATTCGATGAGACTGACCCTACAGGTAAACTCAACAGTTAAGATGATGAAGATCCAGTCTTAGTACCTATTGAGAAACTCAAGCTACTGAGCTTCCTTCCACTGGAACGTCAGAAGGTAAAATTGACTCTAAGATTATTTTCACTGACGAAATTGCTCCTGTAGAGGTTGTTGAAACACCCACAGCTAAAGAAAATCCCCTCCCTAGAGAAGTAAGAGTTTCCAGAGGACACTCTGTGGAAAATATCTTAGACACTGTCCAAAATGGAGTGAGAACCAGCAACCAACTTAGGCTACTGAACAACGTGGCTTTTGTATCAAACATAGAACCAAAGAACTTCCTAGAAGCTGAAGGAGATGAATACTGGATGATTGTTATGCAAGAGGAGTTAGACCAGTCTAGAAGAAATGATGTATGGGACTTAGTCCCTCTGCCAAAGAACAAGAAAATTGTCGGAACCAGATAGGTCTTCTGAAACAAGTTAGATGAAGAAGGAAATGTGATAAGAAACAAAGGCAGACTAGTTGCACAATGATACAGTCAGCATGAAGGTATTGACTATGGAGAAACTTTTGCTCCAGTAGCAAAGTTAAAAGCTATTCGTATCTTATGTATGCAAGTTATCTGAACTTTAAATTGTTTCAAATGGATATGAAAAGTGCATTCCTCAATGGAATTATAAATGAAGAGGTATATGTAAACCAACCTCCTGGTTTTGAAGACCCCAAGCTTCTGAGCCACGTTTATAGAGTCAAAAAGGCTCTATATGGATTGAAACAAGCACCACGTGCTTAGTATGAATGCTTAACTAGCTTCCTTCTAATTAGAAACTAGTCAAAGGCAAATCTGATACAACCTTATTTATTAGGAGGAAGGGTAAAAGTACCCTTTTAGCACAAGTATATGTTGATGATATAATTTTTGGTACTACTGATGAGACACCATGTAGAGAATTTAGCAAGCAAATGCAAACTGAATTTGAAATGTCCATGATGGGAGAACTTAGCTTCTTTCTTGGGCTTCAAATAAAACAAGGCAAGAATGGAATCTTCATTAGCCAAACCAAATATGCCAAGGAGATACTGAAGAAATATGACATGGAGAATTGCAAAGCAATCTCAACACCTATGAGCACTGACACCGTAATTTCAGTAGATGAGTCAGGTAAGTCAGTAGACAATAAATTTTAAAGAGGTATGATTGGATCCTTACTCTATCTAACTGATAGTAGACCAGATATACAATTCTTAGTATGCTACTGTGCTAGATATCAATCCAACCCTTAGGACTCTCACTACATATCAGTGAAAAGAATCCTTAGGTATTTGCAAGGTTCCATGAATGCAGGTCTATGGTATCACAATACCTCAAAGTTTACTCTTTTGGGATACACAAATCCTGACTATGGACGAGACAAGCTTGAAGGAAAAAGTACCTCTATAGCCCTATCAACCATAGAAGCTGAGTACATTGTTGCTAGAAGTTGTGTTGCTCAAGTCCTCTGGATCAAGCAACAATTAGAAGATTTTGGATTAAAGACAAAGACTATTGATGTCATGTGTGACAGCAAGAGTGCTATTGATCTATCCAAGAATCTAATCCAACACAGTAGGATGAAGCATGTCAGCATAAGGCATCACTTCATTAGAGATCATGTACTTAAAGGAGAAATTAAATTGATTTATGTACCCTTAGAAGAACAACTTGCTGATATCTTCACTAAGCCTCTGGCACGAGAGCAATTCTACGCTCTATGAGAATCAATAGGTATGTTCAATCCTCTTCAGTAGTTCTGAGTGCTTAATCTGTATGCTTCTGAATGAAAATTTGCCTATATGTTATATGTCTTTTCTGAATGGATGCCACGTCTTCTAGGGTTAGCATGCGTAATAAACCTACAATTAACTTTACCAAATGCATGCACCGTCACTGCATTAGTGTCAGAAACTATGCCATCATTGGCTCTAATTCTGACGATTAGCCTCTCACCTTCCCTAATTGTGCCTATAAAAGGAGGCCAAAATTCTTCTTCTTCTTTACGCCTGAAAATTCTTGTTATTACTCTCTCTCTCTATTTCTGCAAATTCTTTTCTCCATCTCTCTAAGTTCTTCAAAGCTTTTTCTTTGATCAACAATGTCTTCTGAAGATGATAGAACCTCCTCTAGTAGCTATGAAAAAAAACAACTTCTTTCCTTTATGCATAATCAATCCTCACTAGAGGAAGAACAAGTTGACTATGAGGACTCCTTTGAACATCAAACTCAGGGAGAAAATGTATCTGAAGAACACTTGACTGGGAAAAACGACGAACATGTTGAATCCAAGGAAAATCTAGCTGAAACCCCAACAAAGAATGCCTCCAAGGAAGAAACTAAGGAGCAATCTCAGAAGAAGAAAAAGAAAGACAGAAAACAAAAATCTCCAGTCTAATTTACCCCTACAACTGCCTACCCAGAACTTCAACTGGTTAAAAACCCATTGATTCACAAATCTAGATATTTCTCCATTGACTTTCTAAAAACTGCTGAACCCTTTTGCACATGGGTAAAACAGCAACAATGGGATAAATTATTTGCTCTTCCCAGCATAATTTACCCCAAATTTGTAGAATAATTCTACATTAACCTTCAAGTCACAGAAGAAGATTGTGACTATCTGACAACAACGATTCAGAACAAGAAGATAGTCATAACTCCGAAACTGTTGGCTGAGATGTTGGATCTAAAAAATGAAGGCTCTGAACTCAGAAGACCTGGTGATGAGCGAAACATCAAAAAATTTCCCTCAAGGTACTGTATGCTAGAAGGTTATACTGGAGAACTCATTGCTACATTCATGGCACAGATTCCCCGCCAAGCTCACTACTTAGTGGTGAACTTTCTATTTTCGAAAAAAGTTCAGTAAACTCCGTGTCTAAGTTTGAATTGTGCATCATCTGGCATATGATAGAGAATAAACCTCTGAACCTACAAGTCTTCCTGGTTCCTGCTCTCTAGAGGTGCTTTGTGTAGTTCAGCTTTGGATCTCTCATCACAGAAATTCTCAAGCATTACAAGTTCATGCTTGGGAACAAGGAGTCTTGCTCTGGAACTGAGATAACTGTGAATATTCTCAACTCCTTGGTTCATGGCAAGGTACATCAAGCTGCTAACGATGATGAGGAAGATGCCCCTATTGAGACCTAGAAGAAAGGGAAAGGAAGAAAAAGAAAGGTTGTTGAGCCTAAGGAAAACCAAACTCTCAAATCTCCAAAGTTTCATAGAAGGATGAGAATAAAGAAAGTCAGGGTTAGTGCCTCCAAATCCAACTCTGGCTCAGAAGGAATCACTACTTCTGAACAGCAGGATTTTGAGGCAAACCAAACTGATGAGACCAGTACGTCCTTAAAGAAAGCTGGCTCTCAGATCCTTGCTGAGGATCAACCTCTTAAGAAGAAGCCTTCCACCAAAATCAAGGCTATCTCTGCTGCTCCACTCAGAATAGCAGTTGCTGAAGATGCACACTTTCTTCAGTAAACTAAGAAAGCTGCTAAACTAACTCTGGTTAATTCAGCACCTCCTTCTAGCAATCCTCCAACTGTCATAAATCTGTCTACTAAGGATAAAGAGTAGGGAAAGGCTCATGAAAAAACTCATTGATAGGGGTCGAAAACCCCTATCTTTAGGTACAGTTTTTAGGATAGTTTTGATTAGTTTTCATTCAATAAGCGAGCATTTCTCGCACTTTTATGCATGTGTGCGTGTTATTTAGTTTTAGTACATGTTTTATTTACTTTTGTAGTTTCTAGCCGTTTTTGATTGTTTTCAGGAAAAATATTGCCAAAATAGCACACACGTGAACTACACCTTATTTATTTCGGCTAATTGATCCACCAAAGGTCGCACCAAATGGAGTTTTTACTCAAATCTAACGATTGGTGGGTCAATTTAACCTTTGGACTAACATTTTTTAGAGTTTATGTGCGTGTGCAGGTTGAACGAGATCAAATTCGGGCTAAAATCGCATCTCGGGGACCTCCGGCAGTCGCTCGATGAACTGGGCATCACCAGCCCGTTGAACTGGCCTCTACAGGCCAGCTCGATGAGCTAGCTAGCATGCGGGAATCAGCTTTAGCTGATTCCTGGTCCCACGACTCCATGATTTCGCCTCCACTCCGCCACCTGCATTGGGAAACAAGTTAGACTATGTTTAGACATGAAACTACAACTATAAATAGGACTTTGTAACATTGTATTAGATATCTTTAGTTTTTGTAAAGAAACCCTAGCCCTAACCTTGAAGAATCCTCCTCCTTCATCCGTCTGCCATTGAAGAACACCAACCTCCGCGCTCCAGAGGATTATGAAGGAAAATAGGCTAACGATTGGCAGCGGAAATATAAAATTTTTAACCTATTTCCATTAACCCAAGATCCGTTAATCGTTATTTCATATAAAGAGGGATATAAAGAAATACCTTTTAGAAGTTCTATCTACCGTTGCAAACGAAGTGCCCACAACTCTTACTTCGAGTTCCCAAGCACAAAACAAACAATTGAAGATCAAGTTAGAATTCAACCGTATATAACAACCAAAATAGATTGTCTCTAATTAATCAACACAAGATCAAGGATAAAGAGAAAAGAGATGTAATCAATTGAACGGAAGGAAACGGTGGATAATTTCGTCCTTATGGTGTGGGTCGAAAATTCTCTCTCCCGGCTTAGTCTATGTGTTTCGAAAATTACACATGGGGGGGGGGGTATTTATATTCTCTTGTATCTAAACCCTAGTTAGATAGAATTAGGTTACTGAATAAGAATTTAATTCAGAATATAATTCTTATTTATTATCTATAATTATATCTTAAATATAAAGATAATAATAGTAACCTTATAGGATAATAATAGGAGCAATTTAATCTAATTAAAACTCCTAACTTATTTATCCTTTAATTAATTTAATTCACAATCATAATCTAATTAGAATTGTTAAAATCAAATTAAATTATTCATGTATTTTCATACATGAAAATCGCCCCCCTATATACCGGGCCTTAGTGGACTCAGTTGGGCTTCCATTAATTAATTAACATCTGTTTCTCTTTTGGGCTCCAAGTCTTATGTGTGACCCATTAGGTTCTTATTGCTTCTAGCCGTATGCAACTATTAAATTAATTTTCAAAGAATTATATTTAATCTTTGCATAACGGAATGAGTACGCGAAATGTGATTAGCAAATCCGAAACATTCCCCCAGAGCTATAAGAAGACAGGTTGATTCTGTCGTTGACCTTTCCGTATTAGTTACAGTATAATTCGATCCTTTAACAACTACATCCTTGAACTGAATCTTATGACTATGGATAATGTCAAGTCACATATAGCGAGACGTTCGTTTTACTTGTACAGGCCGAGTCAACTCCAATTAGATAGGTTAAGTGAAATCTGTATTTCAAGTCTTAAGCTATCACCTTGCAAGGATTTAGAGTCAAGTCTTCCATAAGCGATCCATGGACGTATCTCCCATTTATCGGGAGTGATAAATGCTCAATCCAATGTATAATTATCCTGCAATTACTTTCTGTGATACCCAACGTCTACCGTTCACACCCCAGAGTCATCTCTGTTATGGATCGTGTTACAACAGGATCAAAGCATCACATTCCGTAATCCAGAATCACCAATTAACATTCCTTTGAGTCTGAGGATTACTTATACCTATTAATACCAATGAGATGAACAGGTAACAAGGATGAATCTACCCATCCTGTTATCTCAAGTCGGGTCCCCAATCCTAATGAACTTCTTTTCATTGGATCCATGTAACTGTCCAGATATCTGTATATATGAAGCTTGTGAGATCAGCTTTCTGTCTCGACAGAAGACATTGTTACATTCAAGTCTCAGCAGTGATATGTCAATCCTAAACATATTACTTGACTTGGGGTGGTTTTGAGTTTATTAGTTTATCATAAAGTTTCGTCTCACTTCATGCTTGTATGAACACTTTATAATCACTTTAAACAAACTTATGGATTTCCTTTTATTAGACTTTATTTAGTTCTTAAAAGGGATTGCCTTTATATAGTTATGAAACCATATCTCATTAAAACAAACGATATAAAGAACACTTCATTTACATTAAGTTTGTATCCTAGAACAATTGTCTATAGGACACTAAACCCCAACAGATTATTCAAGGCTTCCATCTTTCAAGTCCTAGGAAGACATCTGCATCGGTCGACAGGTTCCTTGAAAGGGATTCCTTTGTCTTTTATATCTGTTTGCCTCTGATCCATTCTATGAATCCTAGGCTAATTGTATCATCGTCACAATACTTTCTTCATCTTTAATATTAATCTGAGTTTTATTTTATACAATTGATTGTTATTGCTTTTCTAAGTCTTACACTTTTCCTTTCTAGGTTAACTCATTCATAAATCCAAATAACGTCTAGGCACATATTGCGAGCTAAATCTGACTATGTCAGAGCCTGTAAGATTGACAACCTTATGGAAGATTAAGCCCAAATTTCTGAGCCTCAAAGCTAGTTTCGGCCTTACAAGGGAATCACGCGCTAGGAACCATAGAAGGATAAGTAGGGTTAATCGCCTTGGGCATAAGTGACTAGGTTTAGGTTAACAATTGAATGTTAAAATAGGTTTGGAATTCATATTATCGTATCACCCCATCTCATTCCAGGGTAATTTACCTAGCTAAAGATCAGTTAGGTGTAGATTTAACTTAATTAGGAGTAGCTTTAATCTAATTAGGAGTAGTTTAACTCAAACAACATCAATCTCAAACCCCCCATAGTCTAGATAACACCAGAAGCCTAGTAGTTTGGTACTTGCAGTATAAATCCTGTGGATTCGATACCTAGACTTGTCCAGATTATTACTTGATAACGACGGGGTACACTTATCCCTTAATGAGTCTCTAGAGCGACCGCTCGGAGGCGCATCAAGTTTTTGGCACCGTTGCCGGGGATTTATTTTCCAGCAATATCGAACCAAAGGTCGAAATTGTTACTTTAGGCATTCTTTTTGTTTATAGTTGTTCATATTACTTTTATTACTTTAGGCATTCTTTTTGTAAAAACTGTACTATTGTAAAATTCTGCACATTTTTATACGTTTTAATTCTCAGTTTCAGCACTACCATAGAGAACAAAGCTTTTGAACCGTCCATGGCTGATGTAAACAAGAAAATGGACTTCCTGGTGGCTTCTCTTAGCCGTAACAACCCAGCAAGGATGCCATTCTGCACACGATGTGGCCAAAACCACTGCGGTGAGGTTTGCCATGTCAATCATTTTGCACCTAGAGGTAAGAATGTGAGTTTCTTGGAAAACCACCAGAGGTATAATTCTAAACCCGAAACTCATAACCACTATAATGATTGAGAAAGCACTCAATATTTGCATAGACCATACAGGGGACCCACGAATAATCTCTTTTATTTCCAGCCTAACTTGAGATTTTATGACAGGCAAGTAGGGTATTCAAAAGAAGTAATGGCCCTCTTGGAGGACATATCCACCCGACTTGCAGCTAATGAAGTGGTCTGCAAGGCTCTAAGCAAGCAAATCGCCGTGATCAGGTATGAGGAAAGAGAGTACCAAGAGGCAATCACCTCGCAAGAGGAAACATCTCAAGCCATCGCCTTGAGAAGTGGTAAGGAAGTTGACACACCTATACCACCCCAATCACAAGCTCAACCGCCGCCTCAGGTAAGTAAGGAACCGGAAGTGGTAAGCAACCCCGGTCCTATGTCTGAAAACTCAGCTCTTGAGATAGCTGTAGAAAAACCGGTTAGACCTTATGTGCCTAAACTGCCATTTCCACAAAAACTGAAAAAGGCTAACCTAGATAAGAAATTTGCTAGATTCTTAGAAATCCTCAGTAGGCTAGAAATTAACATCCCATGAATGGAAGCACTAGAGGAAATGCCTAATTATGCAAAGTTTCTTAAAGATATATTGTCTAAGAAAAATAAATTTGGGGAAAATGAGATAGTGACCCTAACAGAATAATGATCGGCCATAATCACCCATAAATTACCACCAAACTTTTAAGGGAACTTCACCATCCCTTGTAGGATAGGAAATATGCACATAGATAGGGCATTATGTGATTTAGGAGCAAGTATTAATCTAATGCCTTTGTCTATTTTCAGGAAATTGGGACTTGGAGAACCTAAACCAACAAACATGACATTGCAGTTAGCAGATAGGTCGATTGCTCGGCCTAGAGGTATAGTTGAAGATGTGTTGGTAAAGGTGGACAAAGTGATCTTCCTAGTCGACTTTGTGGTCCTCGATATGGAAGAAGATAACTCCGTCCCTATTCTCCTTGGGATACCTTTCCTTGCAACTGGTAGGGCACTCATAGATGTCCATGGAGGCAAATTGGTCCTAAGGGTGCAAGATGAAGAGGTAACATTTAATGTTTATGATCCAATGAAGTATCCTCAAGAACACTCTAAAAGCTGTAATTTTATAGATGCATTGTTAGATGAGTGCGTTGAGGAAGCTTATTTTTGCATAGATGATACCTCTAGGGATAGTGATTCGGGTAGTGAGGAGGGTTTAGATTTAGATGAACCAATAGAGGACCTTCCGCCTGAAATCTGCTACTAGGTAAAAGTTAAAAAGGAAGACCTTGATCGTGAGGTCAAATCGAAGCCTAAAACCTCGTTGGAGGAACCTCCAAAATTGGAGCTCAAACCTTTACCCAGTAATCTGAAATATGCTTTTCTACAACCTCCCACAGATTTACCCGTTATTATTTCTTCTTTGTTGACAGTTGAACATGAGGAAAAGCTGATAGAGGTGACGCAGAGACATAGAGGAGCCTTTGGATGGTCAATTCATGACATTAAAGGCATCAACCCCATAATATGCACACATAGGATCTTCCTTACGGATGAGATCAAGCCATATGCTCAACGGCAATGCCGACGCAACCCTAACATGAAGGAGGTAGTAAAAGATGAGGTTATAAAACTCCTCGACTCAGGTATTATCTTTCCAATCTCTGATAGTCAATGGGTAAGTCCGGTGCAATGTGTGCCTAAAAAGGGAGGAACAACGGTAATGGAAAACGGAAAAGGAGAATTAATCCCAACTAGAAAGGTTACATGTTGGCGTGTATGCATAGATTATAAGAAATTGAATGAATCCACCCGTAAAGACCACTTCCTTTACCATTTATTGATCAAATATTGGAACGTTTGGCAGGACATGAGTTTTTCTGCACTCTATATGGGCTGTCCAGTTATATGCAAATTCCTGTAGACCCTTTGACCAAGAGAAAACCACATTCACTTGTCCCTACGAAACTTTTGCATATAGACGGATGCCCTTCGGACTTTGCAATGCTCCTGCCACATTCCAACGTTGTATGATGGATATTTTTTTATGGCATGGTCGAAGAGTTCAAGGAAATTTTCATGGACAAATTTAATGTTGTGGGACCTTCATTCGACCAGTGTCTTAAAAATCTGGACCGTGTCTTAGAACGTTGTGAAGACACAAATCTGGCGCTTAATTGGGATAAGTGTCAGTTTATGGTCCGAGACTGTATAGTGTTAGGACACAAGGTGTTAGGGAAAGGGATTGAGGTAGATCCGGAAAAAATTGAAGTGATAGAAAAATTGCCTCCACCTACCAATGTGAAACTGGTTAGGAGCTTTTTAGGACATGCGGGGTTTTATAGAAGATTCTGATAACTTGTGAAGAATCCTTGATCGAAGCACTTCCCTGTGAGGCGCCGTTGGGATCAGTCGGGGACACTCTGATGCCTAAGTCAGTAATATTTTTGAGAGAATAATCTGTAATCACAAAGTAGGGTTAGAATATTGTGTGTACCTTTGATCCCAGGAAGCTGGGGTATTTATATGCAATTCTGTAACAATCACATTAATCTCCTTTATTGTCCTTGAGTGTGGGTTTTGATGTTACTTTAGTTATACTCGATGGTTTCAGTATTAATGGAGTTGTTAGTATCATCAATATCGGAGGTTTCTCCTTGATAATGGTTTAGTGACCCCTGCATTAATTATCATTAATTCCATATTAATCATGCATAAATCCCACTTTTATAGGAAATAATGATTTTCCATTATTTCTATTAATTTTCCCTTTATTCCTCATTCTAGAATAATTTACGTTGTTATTAGATTCATAAAATATTTTTCAAAAACCACCAAACCCCTCACTCAATTATTACTTAAGGTTGCTGATTTTAATTTCAATAGTGAATGTGTTGATGCTTTTGAATTGTTGAAAAAGAAAGGCCTAATACACAAATAACCCCTTAAACTTGTCCAAATGTTGCAACTGCCCCCCTCAACTTTCAATTGTAACAATTTACCCCTTAAACTTGTCCAATTGTAAAACATAACCCTAAATTGGTAATTTTTTTACCCCGTATTTGAAGCAACCGTAAAAAAATTTCATCGGATTCGTATCATGCCAAAGATCTGATTATCATACTCCACGAGCGTTGCAGATTTTGTATTTCACGTGTTTCTTCAGTTGCAGTCCATGTCAGCAATTTGGGGTTGTGTTTTACAATTGGACAAGTTTAAGGGGTAAGTTGTTACGATTGGACAAGTTTGAGGGGTAAGTTATTACAATTGAAAGTTAGAGGGGGAAGTTGCAACATTTGGACAAGTTTAAGGGGTTATTGTGTATTAGGCCAAAAAGAAATTAACTGATGCACCTGTCATGGTAAGCCTGGATTGGTCCCTTCCCTTTGAATTAATGTATGATGACAGCGACCTAGTTGTAGGAGCATGTCTTGGATAACGGGTGGATAAAATTTTTCTCCCCCTTTTCTATGCTAGCAAAACTTTGAATGAGGCACAACAGAATTATTCAATAACTGAAAAAGAATTGCTAGCTGTAGTTTTTACCTTTGATAAGTTCAGATCATATTAGTGCTATCTAAAGTGATTGTTTTTACTGACCATGCAGCCTTGAGGTACTTAATGAGTAAACAAGATGCAAAACCTAGGTTGATCCGTTGGATTCTAGTACTCCAAGAATTTGACATTGTGCTAAAATATGAAAAGGGAGTAGAGAACGTGATAGCAGATCACCTGTCCCGGTTAGATTCAGAACAACACTCTCCAGAGCATGAAAAGATCAAGGAGATATTTCCGGATGAAACAATGTATTTGGTAAAAACTCTCCCATGGTTTGTAGACATCGCGAACTACAAAGTCGGTAATATCTTTCCACCTGATTTAGATACAAACAAAAGACATAAGTTTTTGTTTAAGAGCAAACAATATTTTTGGGAGGAACCATATTTATTTAGATTCTGCACAGATATCATGATTAGGAGATGTATACCTGAGGAAGAGGTAGAGTCAGTGATTAATATGTGTCATTCTAGATAACCAGGTGGCTATTTTGGGCCAGATAGGACAGTGGCCAAAATCCTTCAAAGAGGATTTTGGTGGCCACAAATGCATAATGATGTTCTAAATTTTGTCAAATATTGTGATGCATGTCAAAGAGTAGGAAATATCTCTAGGAAAAATGAAATGCTTCAACATGGGATACTCGTTTGTGAGCTCTTTGATGTTTGGGGCATAGACTTTATGGGACCCTTCCCTATGTCGCACAACAACCAATACATTCTTGTGGCGGTTGATTATGTCTCAAAATGGGTAGAAGCAGTAGCATTACCAATAAACGATGCTCGGGTAGTGATAAACTTCCTGAAAAAGAATATATTAACAAGATTTGGTACCCCCCGAGCTATCATTAGTGATGGGGGATCCTATTTCTACAATAAACAATTTGACACGTTGCTCTAAAAATATGGCGTAGCTCATAGGGTTGCAACACCTTACCACCCTCAAACGAGTGGACATGTAGAGGTGTCAAATAGAGAGCTGAAATGTATTCTTGAAAAAACGATAGGGAATGCTAGAAAAGATTGGAGTCTTAAGTTAGATGATGCTCTTTGGGCATATAGGACATCTTTTACAACTCGCATAGGAATGTCACCATATCGTTTAGTTTTTGGGAAGTCTTGACACTTGCCTGTTGAATTGGAGTATAAAGCCTATTGGGCACTGAAATATCTGAACTTTGATCCTAAACTTTCATGTGACCTTTGGCTGGCACAACTGCATGAGCTAGATGAGCTCAGATACAACGCTTATGAGAATGCCAAACTCTACAAGGAGAGGACAAAAAAGTTGCATGATAAGAAAGTGCAAAGGAAAACCTTTCAAAAAGGCAACCAAGTGCTTCTCTACAATTCTTGCTTGAGATTCTTCCCTGGCAAACATAAGAGTAGATGGTATGGGCCATTTTTAGTTAAAAACGCACACCCTTCGGGAATGGTTAAGATCGAAGGGAAGGATGAGATAACCCAAAAAGTGAACGGACATCGCCTTAAGCTTTATCTTGGTAAAGATGATTCAGATGTGCAAGTTCTGCGCCTTCAAGGCAGTTAAAAGGGAAACCCCACAAGTAAGTTGTCTTCTCCACCCTAACTCTTTACGTGTGCACTTTATTAATTAAAATTGCAATGTTGGAACTTATTGCAAGTTTTAAGTGTGAGGAGGGTATACAAACTTACAAAAATTTGTACAAAATTTTCAATTTTTGTTGCGTCGTGTCTAGTTTAGTTTTTGGTATTTTGAGTAATTTTTGTGTGTTTTGTATGTTTTAGGACCTAAAACCCAACTTCCTTCGAAGCTAAACTTCGTTATTTGTCTCTAGGGATTGAAAATCGAATCTAATATTGCATGCTAACTAGTTTAGTTGTAGGACACAATCCTTGTTTATGTAAAAGCATGAGCTAGGATCACATCTAAAATCATTACTAAGGTAGATAATTTAAGGATTGAAGGCATGTGTTATTGAATTTGAACTTGGGGAGAACTAATAAGCACAAAAATTAAAACCCAACAAATTGTGAGCTGAATTTGAGCCCAAGAGCGAACATCAAAAAGCTCTTTTTCTTGGTATTTTTGTGTGTAAGCTTTGACTTGTGAAGGATTATAGATTTTGCACTAAATACTGAGTTGAGTCTGCACGCATTGATTTGAGATAGTAAACAATGAATTAAGCCCCATTAGAATTAACCTTTTTCTTTACCTTATTTTTTATCTTTTTCATCAAATTTAGGAAGCCATTTGAGCCTAAATTTTTGTAGTTTATAGATTTTCTTTCCTTCCTAACCCTTATTTTTGCAAACTATCACTTAGTTTGTTCCCTAACCCAATTTTTTTGCAAAACTCCAATAGAGTTTTTGTTTTATTTTAGCACCTTTTCTTTGTTTATGGTATTTTTAAGAGCAAGCCAAAAGGCTAAGAGGTGAACAAGCACAATTGCTTAAAAAGGACCAATCAAACGGTCCGCACCAGAAAAAAAGGAAAAGAAAAGAAAAGAGACGAACAAAAGGGAAAAACATCATTCCCCGGTTCTTAAATCAAAAGTCTCAGAGAAAAAAATAAAATAAAAAGCTCGTTCCCTTTGCATTTGCTAAAAGCCATTTAGACCTTGTTTTCTAGTGCTAAAATTCTTAACCCTTTTTGTACCTGTATCCTTTTCTAACCACATTACAACCCCAATTCGAGGCTGTTTTTGATACTGTCGGAGTCAAGTAGCAAAGTAGACATACTCGGATGAACATGCAAATTCACTATAATCTTGAGCAAGAATATAAGCCGAGAGTAAACACTTAACCCACTAAATATTGTGTGAATTGAGTGAACTACCAATGGTGAGATGTTTTACTTGGCTATCCCCTAAAGCTCGTTTAATTGAACATGTATCATTTTCTTAAACATATGACCTGTGATAATTGAACTGCGACTTTTGGATATCATATCTCATATTTTGCGCTTCCAAATGCATGTACTTACAAATGCTTGAAATTGTGCCAGGCACCTAGTCAAACTATGAAGTTTTTCTAGCTTGGTCAGTGATTGCAGGGTTAGTTTTTAGTTTACTTGGGGACAAGTAAAGTTTTAAGTGTGAGGAGGTTTGATAGGGGCCAAAAACTGATGCTCGGAAATTATATAGCAGTTAATAGAACAAGTGTATCCTATCGCAACAAGTAATACAGTGCTAAGCACAAGATCGAACCACAAGGACTATTTGTCACAACTAGTCGACCTAAGGAAGCAAACGTAATTGTTCGGAAGGTTGAATAAGTTTGTGGAGTGATTAAGTAAATAAATTTCTAAAATAAAAGATAAGAGCGTTTGACAGGGGAGAATTCGAATTAATGGATGAAACAATCTAAGATGGGGATTCCCTTGATTGGATTCCATGTATGACTTACGGGGATTCAGGTTTCTATCCTAATGATAATTGACGGTAATCACCAAATTAACAACGTGAAGATGGCCGATCTTATATAGTCTATTCACATGCATTCGGTTGACGGCTTAATTAGGCATATAACCTAGGACATGCAAAGCATTAGGTTCTATGGTGATTAAGGCTAAAGCCGTATCCCAGCCACTAGACCGCACTCCTAGTGGTCTCTAGCGAGGTCAGACTATACTAGTTCAGATTAGATAGTTCCTTGGTCAGGTGACTACATATCTACAATCCTATATTTGTCATATTCAAGGCATTAGGTTCCACAATGTCAGGCTAGTTGATCATCATCGAATCTCATTCTAGCAATAATCCTATTCCTGATAAATCTAGGACATTAAGCATGTATAGTTTAATCAATTGGAAACAATTCCATAAACCTAAATCCCTAATCACACATAGTTACACAATCAATCTCATCCCCATCCCAGATTGGATGGAGATTAGTTCATAAATAAACCAACAATATGATTAAAGCACAAATTATCATTATGAATCATCATTAATTTGAATTAGTAAAAGTAAGAGACAGAATAAGGAATTAGAAGTCTAAAACCCGGTTTTGTTTGATTCTGATTACAAAAGGGGAGAGAACTCTCCTCTACCAATCTTCAAGAAGCTAAACAAATTACAATGGAAGAAATAGAACAATAAAAACTGATACAAGGAAAAAGAAAGAGGAAGAAGGAGAAGGAAAAAAAATGAAAAGGGAACAAGGAACCCTAACAAAAAAGATGTAAGCTTCTATTTATAGTGCTAGCCATGTTAGGGTTATTTTGGGCATTTCCTAGGACAAACTTCGCGTCCTAAAGGCAAGGAGACGCTGGGAAATTGCTTCCCAGTGTCTCATCTCGTCAAGATAAGAAGTGTCTCGATGAGACGACAGGGTGTCTCAACGAGACGACAAGGTGTCTCGACGGGACACTAGGCGTCTCGTCAAGACACCACGCGATGGTTCCCTTTGGGAAACCATCAACACCGCCTCGTCTCATCGAGACAGGCTATGTCTTAATGAGACGAGGGCCTGTCTCGATGAGACATGCATTGTCTTGATGAGACAGGCACCTAAATGGGGCAGCTTTCTCCGGCTTTTGTTTGTTTAGGTCCCTGAGCTTCCAAAATACACGATAATGGTCCCTGACGAATCCCAAGAGTGCTCCAAAGGTCCTTTATAGTCCGAAAGTGCTCCAATTGGCTCGGGCCTGACTCAGAAATGCTCAAATAGTCCTGAAAATCCCTGAAAATACCGAAAATGCAAGAAATAACAGAAAATGCTAAATTTAACTAAAAACTAACAAAACGATAGTGGAATCGAATGAAAATAAAGCGAAAACAATCGAAAATGATCCTAAAAACACTATAAAATTGGGAGCTATCAAAAACCCCTATCTTTAGGTACGGTTTTGAGGATAATTTTGATTAGTTTTCATTCAATAAGTGAGCATTTCTCGCACTTTTATGCATGTGTGTGTTATTTAGTTTTAGTATATGTTTTATTTACTTTTGTAGTTTCTAGCCATTTTTTATTATTTTCAAGCAAAAAATATTGCCAAAATAGCACACACATGAACTTCACCTTATTTATTTTGGCTAATTGATCCACCAAAGGTCACACCAAATGGAGTTCTTACTCAAATCTAACGACTGGTGGGTCAATTTAGCCTTTGGACTAACATTTTTTGGAGTTTATGTGCGTGTGCAGGTTGAACGGGATCAAATTCGGGCTAAAATCGCGTCTTGGGGACCCCCTTAACCAAGGCTAAAAGCAGATCTTAACCTTAATTATGTGGTAATTACGTTTAACCTATTTAAGCCATGTTTATCCTTTTTGAGAACTAACTTATGTTTCTTAATGCTTGTAGGAGATGGGCCAACTTCTTACTTGAATATAATTAATCGTTTATATTGACCCTGATTAAATTGATTAATCAAAATTCATAAGTTGGACCTAATGACCATTTAGTGTGCTTATTGGTTTTCCAAGGTTTTTCATGAATCTTATTACAAATCTTAGATTTATTACTTGAGCCGGACCAAGAGAAAGTAATAAATTGAAGGTTTGGAACTAAGAAAACTTAATGCTTCTTTGGATTAATTACTTGAGCCGGACCAAGGGAAAGTAATTAATCGAAAGTTAGAACTAATTACTCGAGCGGTTTTTCTTGAATCTTAAGTGATCACTTTAGCCGGACCAAGGTAAAGTAGGTTAAAAAGGTTTAGATTAATAAAACTTAATGCTTCTCTAGATTAATTACTTGAGTCAGACCAAAAGAAAGTAATTAATCGAGAGTTTAAAGCCAATCTCGAGAATCTATTAGTTAGTGAGAAAAATCATCATCTTAAAAAGGATAAAACAACTTAAAAGGGGTTAAGTGTTATTACCAAGCAAAGAGGTTAAGTGAAGCTAGAAGCCTTAGTTTCTTTCATTATAAGTATTCTCTTATCCAATTTTGTACGATTTTCATTTCACTTGTTTATTGAGTCTTAACTTGGTGACCCATCAAACTCTACCTTTCGATTGTTTAAATAATAGTTAGTGAGCAAAAAGATTAGTACTTATAATCACCATCCTCGTGGGAACGATACTCTACTTTCACTTTATTACTTGATACACGACTAAGGTACACTTGCCTTCACATGCACGTACATGTAAAACACGCATCAAAAGTGCATGTTCAAGACACATGACAGGAGACAAAAAATATGTTCATCTTCTTTAAGGACATAAAAAGTGGAACTATCAGTTTTGGAAATAAAAGAAAAGGTCATATTGTAGGAAAAGGTAAGATAGGGACACAACCATGCATTGAAGATGTATCTTTAGTTGAAGGTCTAAAATTCAATCTTCTAAGTCTAAGTCATATGTGTGACAATGGTAAAAAGGTACACTTCAACTTTAAAGTCTGTGAAATTATTGATGCTAAAAATGGCAATGTTTTGTTTATAGTACCTAGAGTCGAAAATGTGTATATGCTTAATATTGATAAAATCTATTTTGATAAATGATTTGTTACACAAAATAAGGAAAGTTAGTTGTGGCATAAAAGATTAGGACATTACCAGTATGCACCTTATCTCCAAGTTGTCTAGGAAAGAACTAGTTAGATGCTTGTCTAAGATTAATTTCAATAGGGATCACACATGTATGCATGCCAAAAAGGTAAGCAAGTTAGAAGTTCTTTTAACCTCAAAAGAATTGTGTCAACTAGTAAACAAGTACAGTTGTTACACCTAGATTCATTTGGTCCAATCCAACCCTTTAGCCTAGATGGTAAGAAATATGCTCTAGTTATAGTTGATGACTATTCTAGATTTACTTGGACAATATTTTTGGCATCTAAGGATGAAACCTTTGATATATTTGTCAATTTGTGCAAAAAGCTCCAAAATGACAAGGACAATAAAATAGTGTCCATTAGAAGTGACAATATAGGTGAATTTAGAAATCAACGCTTTGAAATTTTTTGTAATGAATTTGGAATCAATCACTCATTCTCTGCCCCTAGAACTCCTCAACAAAATAGAGTAGTAGAAAGAAAGATTAGGACCCTAGAAGAAATGGCTAGAACTATGATAAGTGAAAGTAATCTTCCTAAATACTTTTGTACTGAAGCAACTAGCACTGCTTGTTATATTTGGAATAGAGCTTGACCCATTTTAAAAAAGACTCCTTATGAGTTATGGAAAGGAAGAAAACCAAACATTAGTTGCTTTCATATTTTGTGTTCCAAGTGCTTCATTTTGAATAACAGTAAGGACAAATTAGGAAAATTCAATGAAAAATCCAATGAAGGAATTTTCATAGGATACTCTACAAATAGTAAAGCATTTGTATAGTGTTTAATATAAAAACACTAGTTGTAAAGGAATCCATTTATGTTGTCTTTGAGGAAAATAATGTTCCCACTATTTATGACACCGTTAATAATTTCCAAAATATGGAAGATACTCAACCCAGTTATTCAATTGATAACAATTTTGAGTTGAGTAAAATTGATGACAACAATAGTGATAATGTTCTTTCTAAGGAAATTAGGTTCCCTAGATATCATTCATAGAAAGACATTATAGATGATCCAACCGAGAGACTTATTACGTACTAGAGCCCAGTTTAGGAAATATTTAACATAGCTTTTGTGTATGAAATAGAAACAAACAAAAAAAACCTTAAGAAAGTATATGTTAAATAACCTTGGCTTTTGAAGACTCCAATATTATGTGTTCAGATTGAGAAAAGCCTTGAAAGATCAAAGACATGCATTTATCCTAGTTCTATGGTTCATAAATTCATCTTTCATTTTTTTAATCATCTAATGAAAGTAAGTAATACATTATTTTACATAATGTTAGTTTACAAAAAAAAAAAAAAAATCACTTAACCATTCATGTGTAATAAGATGTTTAGAGTATATATGAAGAATAAATCATTTAAGGATATTTTTTGCAACTAAATATACTAAGGTTTGCTGAATTAAGGACCAAATTCTGATAGCATAAAAAGATTAAGGAGTAGTTAAGGTTTATTTAGAATTAAGTTTGGTATTAGTAAAATTAGCTAGGTGTTTTGTGATATTAACCAAATATCTTACATTTGTGAGGGATTGCCTGCCAAAAACCGCCATCTAGAACACAAATCTTCTCCTTATTGATCAAATCGGCAAGATGAAATCGAAGCAAAAGGTACAAACCTGCTTCATCAAAAAGGAAAAGTTTCAAAGTGTTTCATATTCTTACTTTGTCGAATAACAATGACAAACACTCTTCAAAGTTTCTCAAATTGAATGGTTGGAACTCAACACTACGTCATTTTCACTTACACATGACACAATATACATAACATACATTTGTTTTCGTGTCGTCTGAATTTTTTTCGTGACAGTATTTTAATATTATGTCATCTGAAAACGTAATTAAAAACGCCCTCGATTCTCAGATGACGTTACAATTAAGTCTTCTGTCATCTCAAAAAAACGCGATTTTGATGGAAAAGTCACTTAACCATGAGACGACAGTGCGTAACTGTCACAATCGTATCTATCTCCCCAGCATCTCTAGATGTCTTCTTCTCCGACCATTCTCAAATCCATCTGGTAAATATGTTGGGCTTTATCTTTTTTATATTACTAATTCCTCTTTTCTCTTTCTTTCTCTCACTCTCTCAAATCTTGTGGAGAACTGTTGTTACTGCAACTCTATCGACAGGTGCCACGAGGAATCGCCTGAGCCATCAGATATAGAGCGGAGTAGTCTGACCTCAATGAAGACATCATATTGCTGTTGAGTCTCCATTTTAAGTATCCTTTCCCCTAATTTTCGATTGATTTAGGTTTTTTTTTTCACTTTGTAAAACTGAGTCTTTGAATCTAACCTTCATGAACAAGTTAAGTTCCTTATACCTGTTGTTAATTTTGAAGTTTTGCTTTATAAAATCACTTCCTTTCTCTTTTGTATCTTACCAATTTTTACACTTCTGTTTTCTTCCTTACACTTGAGTTTTCTTTCTTACCAATTTCAACCATTAGTTCCTTGATCTTTAAGGAATTTATCTTGATTGAGATGTCAAATTTGAACTTGTAAAGGGGTTATTATAAAGGTAGCAATATGAGAGGTTGTCCTGCAAGGAAGCATGTGGAGAGGTGCCTGGAAGACCCATCCGTGCTCATTGTTACTTATGAAGGTGAAATTCCTTTTTTGAGAGGTGCCTAGGATATATTTGGACTTTGCCTTTTTTGACTGAATGTGTTTTGGGAAGTTCCTTGATGGATTGTACACATTGAAAGCCTTTAGAAGTCTGTTCTATGCATTTTGGGATTGTTTTGTAATTTAATGAGTTCTATCCTCTAGAAGTCTGTTCTACGCATTTAGAAGCCTTTTGACCGTTGATGTGTTTCTTGCATTTTACAATATTGAAGAGGCAAAGGCACATGTAATGTAGTTAAACTCTATTTCTCATATGTGTGAATGGCTTTGTAAGTTTGTGTTAAAACTGAACATGCCATTTGTTTTATGCATCTTCTCTGTTTCTTTATGCTTAGTGCTACCTCGTTAGTAAAGATCAAGCGACAGATAATGCAATTCTTGATCAGCTCTGCAAGGTTAGCTCACGTTCTGAATAATGGCAACAGATTCTGTTAATTTTTTGAGGTCTTTTTGCTCGTGGCCGCCATTCTACAGATCAGTTTCTGTCTTTTCTTCTCTCAATTTCGAAATAAGAGCTGTCATGAGTATGATTAATAGCTCCTAGGATCTATCTTATTATTCCGTTTATCGTCTTGTGTTTGTCATTTCAAATGGTGGAGGTTGATATTCCTAGATCCTTGTTTGAGGAACAAGGTAGGCAGCTTTATGGGTCCCAACTCCTCCAAATACAGGTTGGTTCTGATAAATCGCCTTTGTTTACGTCTCAGAACTAAATACACTGCGTGTTTCTGGCTGGCATACACTCTTTCATTTGAATGGTGCAGGCAAACATGAAACTAAGTGAGCAGCAGTTAGCTTCTTTATCTAGTCCAAAGGCAGTTAATGAGTCTAGAACACCAAAAAGAGAACATAGCAAAGGTGATAAAACAAAAGCTGGCAGCTGGAGATATATTTAAACCTGAAAATTTACAGGTATGCCTTTAAATTCGAGTCACTTGTTTGCAATATTTTCTCATCTGTATTGTATGCAACTAAGGCCATGTTCTTTGTCACTTAATTTCAGTATCAGTAATTTTTAGAGTCAAATTTGAACTATTTCGTACGTTTACTTCACTAAAATTGTTAGAGTTAAATTTGAATCATTTCGTACGTTTACTTCAATAAAATTGTTAGGATTAAATTTAAACCATTAAAACGGATATGGGGAAATGTTATTTCCATGAAAACTTAGCTAGATAAAAATCGTTTGACTGTTCATTACTATAGCAAATTCAGAATTGAAGTAAGGTTCAATTAGATATGTCTGATTGAGCATTATCATTTAAAGGAATGGATTTTCAGCATCTAATTCTCATATTTTGGCATCAAGATCACTTATAGTTGATACTATTAGTCATATCATAAACTAATAAAAACTTTTGTGAAAAGTTTATAATTATAGCTATTGTTTACTGATCTTTTCCTTGACTGACTTTAAGTTGTAAAAGTTCCCATTTGGTTGGACGGGGTTGACTAGCATTTGGAATCAAAGTCCTAAATGATGAATTTTAGGTGTTGCTAGTTTTTTCATTCACAATGGCATTTAATGTGGTGGTTGGGAATGATTTTCCATGAAACCGGAACACAGTTATATTTGTTGTATATTCACCACATAGGGGAATAAGTTGCTACATGCTTTAGCCTTTTGACTTGATGTTATTATTTTCGCCATCTTGTAGGAGGCCAGCCCTTAACGATGGACTGAGGAAACTGCATTGTCGTTCGTTAATATTTATAGGGGAGAATTCTACATTTCATTCTGAGACTCTCCATATGACATCAAAGCTAGACATAAGATACAGTGCCTTAGTAGAGGTATGAAGAGAATTTCACACTTTTTTGTTTATCATAAACTTATAATAATAGAAATATCATGTTGAATAGAGGCTTTTGGTGCCTACAGGTTCAGGCCTGTAGGTCAATACTCTTGTTTAACAGGTTGCACCTATTGAAATTCATATAGAAATTTTGTTAGATGTAGAAGAGCAACTTCGTTTTCTTGTTCATGTGATCAAAGGGAAAAAGATAAGTTTTTGCCTTCCTCTATTGAATGGTGCATTTTCCTCTTGGATATGGTACAACTTAGGAACTCCGGCGGGTATTGGATGTCCTTTATCTGTCCATGATATAAATATGCTTTGGTAGTCTATAATATTTAATTTTAAATGGAAAAGTTGCCATTATTTGTTTCAGATATCTTTTTAGCTGAGCTCATGATCTGTCATATTATTATGTAGGAAAACTCAGTCTTTCCTAGTGTCAGATTGGGCTTGAAAATGACTATACTGAACTGCAATGCCGATTAGGACCTGTTTAAATGTCTGAATTGTCGGTTGCTTCTAAGTTCGTAGCAACTTTCCAATAGACGTTTGCTAATACTTTATATCTAAAAAATCATGATATCTATCAGGTAATACTGATAGCTATACAGAATTGAACAAAAGGACCTGCATATTGTCTTATGGTAACATTCTGCAATATATCTATCACTTTTGCTTCTAAGTTTGTAGGATGTCATATTCTGTCAAAGCGATAGTTGTGGCTATCACATGCTTGGCGGAGCCTCTGATTTTGTAAAGTTTGCATGATTTGAAGCATTTTATAGCATTTTCTGTTATAATACGATGTTTCAAGCATCAATCTTTATTACTTTGAAGACCAGACTCAATTAACTTGTGTATTTTATTTTGTAGGGAGCAAAGGGATGGAAGAACCTGCAAAGGATGGACATAACAAGTCATGAGATTCAAGATTTAGGTTTTTAGGCTTCTTGTATAGTTAAATGTTAGCTTTGTAATGACAAACCTTTTGTTAGAATTGTGATCTTCACATATGAACAAGTTTATTGTTATATATAAAGGTTATTTGCACATTATTTACAAGAAACTTTGGTTATTTATACAGGTTCATGAAAGAAGTAAAAACAAAAAAAAGAACAATGACAAAATTCTTATAAGGAAATGACATACTAATTACGTTCCAACAACAGGATTTAATACAAATTATGTCATGTGAATTACGTTACAACGACAGTCAAGAAAATAAAAACTGTCATATCATTAACATACTAGCTTCATTTTAACTTGATATTTTGACATATTATTTAAAAATGGTATCACGAGAACATATATTCGATGATAGTTGTTATTAGATAAACCCATATAATTAGTGGTCAGATGACAGGTCGTTATTTGATCGCTGTCATGTGAGGTTATTACGGATGACAGAGCGTGATCGTCATCTGAAGTACCATTAGATGGCAGCGAGCCCTGTGAGAGATTTATATCTTGCGGGATAACGGTTTTTAACCGTCATCTGACCAGTACTCAATTTCGAACAAGGAACTGATGAAAAACGTCTTGTAAGTTCTCATATCTGGAAGCCAACCATTATACAATATAGGATTGTATTAGAACCTAGAGCTATGGATTGGGAATATGTTCAATCATTGGTGAGTGGCTTACTTTTAAAAAATGAGAACTGTTGTAGCCTGAACTAAACAATAAATTTGTTGAATGGAAGATTAATCGATGAACCTCTGAAGGAAGGCGGTCCTTCCAAACAGGGTGATGACGGTTGACATTCCTCGAGGATCGAACCTCTTGGATGAAGGTTGAAGGTCTCTGGATGAAGGTTGAACGTCCGGATGAAGGTTGAAGGTCTCTGGATGAAGATTGAACGTCCTTGGAGATGATTGATCTTCCTTGAGGATAAAACCTGTTACAGTGTGGGAAGCGGTCTTCCCACAAACGCTCCGATGCTTAAGTCAGATACAATAAAATATAGTCTCTTTCTCTCTCCAAAAACCAACCTCTTCCTCTTCAGCTTTAAGCCTATTTATAGGAATAAGGCTGGAAGTTACCTGTGAGCTATCGGTATGAGATCGTGCCGAACGTGGACTCCATTATCTAGGACCATAATGGAATACGTGGGTAATGGTTGTATCAATTGCTCCCCACTGTTATTTTTGGATAGTTTTCCAAAATAAGAGTGAGAAAAATAAGTATTCTTAGCAGCTCGAGAAATAATTCTAAAAAAAATAGTAGCACGAGTCTTCCTGACAGGATTATCAATTTCATATGAGAAATAAGGGTTAGAAATAGGAATGAAAACGAGTTAGGTTCTTTCCCCATGAGATAGAGGAAATTGGTTGTTCCTACCGTTACTGCTTTGTTGCGGGATATGATTTTGTTCGATTACCCTGACAAGGATAATCCTAATAGTTTTTATCTTCGCCGAAGATGGGTTCGGAACCTTATCTCGTGCGATGAACTAGAAACGTAATGAATCATCAGAATCCTCTCCGTCCGAGATTTTATAGGATAATCTGGAATATTGGTAGGAAATAAAATCTCATTCTTCTTTTTATTAGGAAAAACATAAGAATCCTATTCTGTTTAGGATTAGAGTAAATAATAATAGAGATAAGTATAAGAATCTTATTCTGTTTAAGATTAGGATAGATAATAATAGAGATAAATATAACAATCCTATTCTGTTTAGGATTAGGATAAATAATAATAGAGATAAATATAAGAGTTCTATTCTGTTTAGGATTGGGATAAATAATAATAGAGATAAATATAAGAGTTCTACTCCTCTTAGAATTCCATAATACCTCTCTAGTATTTAAGGATGTTGGCACATGATTTCTTTTTTACCTCAAGTGCACCGATTTTCTCTCCCCCGCGCCTAGTCTTAGATTCCTTTGGCTTCGGGAAAAGCTCCGTTTTCAGGTTAGTTTCTTCCTCGACTCCGCAATTCTGTATCTGTCGAATGAAAAATTAGTTTATATAGGTTAAAGGGGATAGGAGAAAAACGTTTAACCCATCCGTGAGATCTCCGATCTCTCTCTTTCCGAAACCGCAAACGTTCTTCGGGGTCGAACGACCTTGAATCCCCCACGTTTTGCGATTTGGAAAATAATCGGACCTACCTGTTTTTTTTCGATTTTTACTTTATATGCATACATATATATATTTTTTCTTATTTATTTATTTTGGATAAGTTTTAGACAGCAAACAATCTTCGGGGTCGAACAACTTTGAATCCCAGACGTTTTTTTGCGATTTTTGGAATAGAAATCGGACTTAAACGTTTCTTCCGATTTTTAAAGAAAAAATCGAATCTGCCCCAGTTTTTAGGAGAAGCAACCCTTAGCGTTTTCGAATGAAAAAGCGAGCCTCCACCATTTTTTCGTTTCAATTAGAAAATGATCCTGAACTAGTTTTTCGTTTCGATTAGAAAACGATCTTAACAAAGAAAAAACGAGCTTGAACACGTTTTATGAAAAACGACCCATTTTTTGAATGAACAAACGAGCCTTTACCATTTTCTTGCTTCCATTAGAAAACGATCCTCGACTGCTTTTTGGTTAAAAAACGATCCTAAACCGCTTCTTCATTAAAAAACGATCCTAAACCGCTTCTTCGTTAAAAAATGATCCTAAACCGCTTTTTCGTTAAAAACGATCCTAAACCGCTTTTTCGTTTCTCATCTTCCACGTTTTTGCGATTTTGAACGAAGCCCGAACCTCTAACATGTCTGTGCCTCTAATTGCTTTTGAGCTTTTTCTTCTGCAGCTGGCTTATTTCATCTAGAGATTTTCATCATGGTTCGTACCAAGCAAACATCAAGATATATTTTCGAAGCCTTGGGGCCACACTCCTTGGATGTAATGGCCTTGTGTGTTCCTACTTGTCTATCTCAAGATGATGTTCATACTTTCAAGACAACGTTCTCATTTCCGTCTGATTGGGAGGTCCGCCTTCCTTCAGACTTGAAGACCTCTTTTGCTTTTGTGCCCTCAGAATCATTCGCCATTCATGAGGCTTTGTTGGAAATGGGGAGCCCGCTTTCCTTTACCTTCATTCTTCATGGAATTTTTGAAAAGCAACAAATTGTCTCCACCTCAGCTTCACCCTCAAGGATGGAGATTGCTTCTGGCATTTCATGCACTTTGTAATGAAAAAGGAATAGTTCCAGCCGTCCACCTTTTTCATCTTTTCTACCTTCTCAGATCTCTCAAGGATAAATCTGGGCGACTTTCTCTTCAGAAGACCGGTATGTGCGAGGAGGGATTATTCATTGATGACCTTCCTCCCATTGAAAAGTATGAAGATAGATGGATTGTTGTTCCTCCTCCTAGAAGGACATGGAATGTTCCTCCTCCCTAGGGCTGGAGTTGGATTAGGCGAGGTGTCTCGCGTCCTTCACATTCCAAACTTTTAGATAGATATTCGTCAGAGATCCTAATTCTTCAGTATGCGAAAAATCCTCTTAGTCACTTTTTGAAGGCTTTCCGTCGTATCACGGTTGGTTGGGATGTTGTCCCATCCTCGACATCTGCGGAAGAAAGCAAGAGTTTTTGCTCTTCATCAGAAAGGATAACTACGCTCCCTAATCTCACGGATATGACATCCGCCTCAGATTTCGTTGATAACCCATCCTTGGTTGAGCAACAACCTGATGCTCCTTTGACATCTGAATTGTCAAAAGATTCTTCACAGTTCATTCCTGAGCTTGGTGAATCATTTAAACATATTATGTCTTAAGATAAGGCTCCTTTGTTAACTCTAAACGTTTTTTTGCTCTTATACAGGTATGACTTCCGCGACTGGGAAATTTGCACTTATTGCCCTGAAGACAGGTAACCAAAAGCGTGGTAGAGGAGATTCTTAAGATTCAATAACTTCAAAAGATGAAATTTCAAAAAAGGCAAAAGTCGCTGATGTGTCTGCCGATATAGATCCTAGTAAGGAGGTTGAAGCTGAATCCTCGAAGGTGGGGGATCCCCTACCTGCTTCTGAGAGTGGAGTTGAGAAAGACATTCCTAGTTTTCGCGTAGGCCACACCCATGCTAACAGGGGCAGTCCGAATTTCTCACATCCCAAGACTCCTCGCATTTCGAGGAAGACGCTTCGATCAGAGTCTCTAAATGATCTTCGTCCTTCTTTTCCCTTGTTGGACAGGCCTAAATCGTTCTGGAAGCTATACCGAGATGAGCCTACCCTGACTCGCTTTTTAAATGGAGATGATTTCAGAGTGTATCCTGGGTTGCTTGACACAGACTCTGTTTTTCTTCCTGGGGTAGCTTCGAGGTTAATGTATTCTTCCATCCTTCCTCGAGACGAAGAAACTTACTTTAAAGATATCCAGCAAAACATGGATTTAGCCGAGTGCCGAATCGTTGAGGTAATAGGTGTATATCTTTTTTAGTCGTAAGTTTGAAATCAAAAACATTTTTCTTCATACCTTTCCTTATTATTGCAGGGAGCTCAGCGTGCCTCTCTTGTTTTTGGATTCGCAAGATCATGGAAGAAAAAACTCGATCACTGTCTCGCTCGTAATGAGAAAATGGATCAAACCATTAGGGATCTTCAAGAGCGGAACCATAAGCTAGAGAATTATCTTACTCATCAGGAAAAAATGGAACAAATCATTAGAGATCTTCGAGACCATAACAAAAAGCTGCAGTCTGAGTGTGACCGTTTTAAGGAGGATGCTTCCAAATATTCAGCCATCGTTGATGATAATAAGAAGTTGGTCGAAAAAACTTGCAAGCTTCTTAATGATGCCACTCTGCTTGAAAACGAGTTGATTGCTAAGCATGAGACGGTTCATAGGCTAACCGAAGAACTGAAATCGATCCCCACTTCTAGCATTCAATCGTATAGAGAGTCTTTCAATTGCTATCAAAGGAAATGTGCTGTAGGGGTCTCATTTAGCAAGACAGGCTTTTATCTGGCTCGCCAGATTCTTGAGGAGGAACATGGGCGTGCGTATCCCGAGTTAGTGTTTTCGAAGACTGCGTCAATTTCTGACTCTCGCCCATGGCAAAGTTTTGATCCTGATGAAGAGGATGTCGCTGCTTCTTTTAATAAAGGTTTCTATGATGATCTGGAGAACCTCAGTGGGCCTTGGGTCTTTCATGGGAAGAATGGGATTGCAGGAGACGAGAAAATAGATGTTTTGCAGCAGTTGGATGAGGAGGATCTTGATGATGATGATGATGTTTCTGCTACCCCTCTTCCTTAGAGATAGGTTTCCCTTTTTATATGTATCTCCTCTTCCTTAGATTTCCCTTTTAATATGTATTCAAGCTTTCCTGCTCCCCAATCACTTGAAATTCGATTCGAATTAAATGTGATTTTTATGAACTTTATTGATATTGCTTCAACAGAAATGACTGCGTGCACCCAAAGTGAAAGCATTTCGATTTTTTCTACACCTTGTGTCTTAACAGCCTTGATCCGCGTGCATCCATGGTCTGTTACACCCATATGTCTTAGCGGTTTTTGATAACTGCGTGCACCCAAGGTGAAAGCGTTTCGCTTTTTTCTACACCTTGTGTCTTAACAGCCTTGATCCGTGTGCATCCATAGTCTGTTACACCCATATATCTTAGCGGTTTTTGATAACTGCGTGCACCCAAGGTGAAAGCGTTTTGCTTTTTTCTACACCTTGTGTCTTAACAGCCTTAATCCGCGTGCATCCATGGTCTGTTACACCTATATGTCTTAGCGGTTTTTGATAACTGCGTGCACCCAAGGTGAAAACGTTTCGCTTTTTTCTACACCTTGTGTCTTAACAGCCTTGATCCACGTGCATCCATGGTCTGTTACACCCATATGTCTTAGCGGTTTTTGATAACTGCATGCACCCAAGGTGAAAGCATTTCGCTTTTTTCTACACCTTGTGTCTTAACAGCCTTGATCCGCGTGCATCCATGGTCTGTTACACCCATATGTCTTAGCGGTTTTTGATAACTGCGTGCACCCAAGGTGAAAGCGTTTCGCTTTTTTTCTACACCTTGTGTCTTAACAGCCTTGATCCGCGTGCATCCATGGTCTGTTACACCCATATGTCTTAGCGGTTTTTGATAACTGCGTGCACCCAAGGTGAAAGCATTTCGCTTTTTTCTACACCTTGTGTCTTAACAGCCTTGATCCGCGTGCATCTATGGTCTATTACACCCATATGTCTTAGCGGTTTTTGATAACTACGTGCACCCAAGGTGAAAGTGTTTCGCTTTTTTCTACACCTTGTGTCTTAACAGCCTTGATCCGCGTGCATCCATGGTCTGTTACACCCATATGTCTTAGCGGTTTTTGATAACTGCGTGCACCCAAGGTGAAAGCGTTTCGCTTTTTTCTACACCTTGTGTCTTAACAGCCTTGATCCGCGTGCATCCATGGTCTGTTACACCCATATGTCTTAGCGGTTTTTGATAGTAAAGAGCATGACTTCCTTCATAGAAGATGGGTTTTTCATTTTATTCACTGCCTTTACCTTTGTCGGAGTTGGAGATCATATAAAGCTTAAAATGACAATTTTGTTAGCTTTTTCTCCGCATTATATAAGAAAATCAAGAATATATAGCATATGTAAAGTAAGTAAATAACTGGTAAATATGAACACACCATATTTACGTGGAAACCCCAATTCTGGGGAAAAACCACGGGACCGCAATCACGGCTTGAGTCTCTTTATTCATAATAAGTGTTAATACAATTGCTCTGGAAGTAGAGCTTCAAGTGATTTGTATTCCATGTCTTATGAATCTTCTTCCCTTCTATCGTTTCCAGTAAGCAAGTTCCAGGCCCAATCAACCTTCTTATCCGGTATGGCCCTTCCCAATTTGGGCGAAGTTTCCCCTCTTCTAAATGTGCCTTGGTTATGGCGGTCTTTCTCAAAACAAGATCTCCTTCTATTAACATTCTTTCCTTCACCCTCGAATTGTAGTAACGGGATACTCTTTGTTGATATGCTACCAACCGTATGCACGCTTTATCTCTATGTTCATCTATCATGTCCAAGTTATCATGCAGTGCATCAGAATTTGTTTCCTCCTCAAAATTAACCATTCTTGGTGAAGTAGCTCCAATCTCCACGGGGATCAATGCTTTCGTTCCATAAACTAGACTGAACGGGGTTTCTCCAGTTGGGATTCTCTTGGTGGTTCTATAAGCCCACAGGATTGAGGGAAGCTCATCTGCCCATGCCCCTTTTGCTTTGTCTAAGCGCATTTTCAAGCCTTCTAGGATTGTTCGGTTGCTTCTTTCTACTTGCCAATTGGCTTGTGGGTATGCTACCGAAGCAAAACTGAGTTGGATATGAAGCCTTTCACAAAAATCTTTGAATGAGTCACAATCGAACTGCTTTCCTCTATCTGTAATTGTCACTCTTGGTATTCCAAACCTGCATATGATGTCCTTCCATACCATAGTTTCTATTTTCCTGGCAGTGATGGTAGCTAATGGTTCTGCTTCGATCCATTTTGTGAAATAATCGGTTGCCACTATCAGGAACTTTCTTCCTCCTGTTGCTAGGGGAAAAGGTCCTAGCAGATCTAACCCCCATTTTGCAAATGGAGTAGGTTCGATGGAGGTTCTCAAGAGCATGGCTGGAGCACTTTGAATGGTTGCAAATCTTTGACATTTATCACATGTTTTAATCTTCTTCAAGGCATCGTCCCTCAAGGTGGGCCAGAAGAACCCGCTGCGCAACACTTTACTTGCTAAGGCCCTTGCTCCCAAATGTTGTCCGCATATTCCTTCATGTATTTCGGTTAGAGCGTAATCTGCCTTCTGCGGACCCAGACACTTCAAAAGTGGCATTGAGAAACCTTTCTTATAGAGGACATCATCTATCAAGGTGAAACGTGCTGCTCTCATCTTCAATTTCTTTACCTCTGTAGCTTCAACTAGAAGCTCCCCTGTCTTCAAAAATTTCACAAATGGTGTCCTCCAATCTTGTATTTCTTCAATACATGCCACAGTCTTTTCCTCTATGCTTGGCCTTTTCAGTTCTTCTAGATGCACCATTCTTCCTTTCGTTTCTATTGACGATGCTAGTTTTGATAAAGCGTCTGCATGGCTATTAGAAGACCTATTGATTTGTAGCAACTGGAAGTCTTCAAACCCTTGAGATAAACATTTAACCTTCCGTAGATATTTAACCATGATGGGTTCCTTCGCTTCATACTCTCCATTGAATTGCTGCACCACCAACTGTGAATCACTGTGAGCTATAATCTTTTGAACTTGTAATTCTTTTGCAAGCTTCATTCCTCCTATAAGTGCTTCGTATTCTGAAATGTTATTTGAACTTGGAAAGGCAAAACGCAAAGAGTATTCGATTATCTCTCATTCGGGAGATATCAATACTATTCCTGCTCCACTTCCTGTTGAACTTGATGCTCCATCAACGAATAATTTCTATGTGTATTCATTTTCTCTTGCCACTCTTCTTTCTCCGGTACATTCCACCATGAAATCGGCTAAGGCTTGTCCCTTAATTGCTTGTCTAGGCTCAAAGTGAATGTCATATTCTCCTAACTCGATTGCCCATTTCGTAAGACGTCCAGAGCATTCAGGCTTTTGCAATATTTGCCTTAGAGGCTGATCAGTTAATACGACTATGGAATGAGCCTGAAAATAGGGTCTTAACTTCCTGGAAGCTGTTACTAGTGCAAGAGCGACTTTTTCTGCAAAAGGGTATCGAGGCTTTGCTCCTTGGAGTACCTTACTCACGTAATAGATTGGCTTGTCAAATTTTCCTTCTCTTTTTAATAGAACTGCACTTAAGGCCACCTTGCTCACTCCTAGATATACAAACAGTGTTTCACCTGGCTCTGGTCTTGTCAACAATGGTATTTTCTTCAAATAATCTTTTAGATCTTCAAAAGCTTTTTCACATTCAGCCGTCCACTGGAAGTTCTTCCCTGCTCTCAAAGTTTTGAAGAAAGGTAGGCTTTTTTCAGCTGATTTAGATAGAAATCTATTCAGCGATGCTAATCTTCCTGTTAAACGTTGAACTTCCTTGATGGATGCTGGAGGCTTCATCTCGGAGATGGCCTGGATTTTTTCTGGATTCGCTTCAATACCTCTTTCAGTTATCATGTAACCTAAGAACTTGCCTGATCGTACTCCGAAAGTACACTTGTTAGGATTTAACTTTATATTATGAGTTCTTAGCACATCAAACACCTTGTCAAGCTTTTCTGCATGCGATTCTCCTTTCTTGCTTTTAATGATCATATCATCTACATAAGCTTCCATGGTGTTGCCTAACAAAGGTTTAAAAACCTTATTTATCATCCTTTGATAGGTCGCTCTAGCATTTTTAAGTCCAAAAGGCATAACCCTGTAGCAGTATGTGCCCTTCTCGGTGATAAATGATGTCTTTTCTTCATCGGAGGGGTTCATTTTTATTTGATAGTACCCCATGTATGCGTCAACGAAGCTCAATAGTTCGTATCCAGATGTTTCATCTACCATCTTATCAATTTGAGGTAAAGGATATGAATCTTTTGGGCAAGCCTTGTTCAGATCAGTGAAATCTATGCACATTCTCCATTTTCTGTTGGGTTTCTTCACCATCACAATGTTTGCCAACCACTCGGGGTAATAAACCTCTCGAATAAAATTTGCTTCAAGCAACTTGTCAACTTCTTCTTCTAGGGCTTTTTGCCTCTCTGGTGCTATTCTTCTTTTCTTTTGCTTGATTGTCCTGATGTTTGGATCAACATTCAAATGGTGGGAAGCCACATTCAAGCTTATGTCGGGCATATCTGTAGGAACCCAAGCGAACACGTTCATGTTCCTCCTAAGACATGCTACTACTTCATCCTTGACTTTTTCCGTCATTTTACTTCCGACATACGTTATTTTTTCTGGATCATCTTCTGTCAGAGATATTGCTTCGACATCTTCAACTGGTTTTGGCTTTGGTTTACTGGCGGATTCTTCAGAAATTGCCATTGTCTCTGCACTTGCACTATGTTTTCCTTTAACCGAGGAAACGTAGCAGTTACGAGCCTTCTTTTGATCTCCTCTCACTTGCCCTATACCGTTTGGTGTTGGAAACTTCATCAATAAGTATCCTGGTGATATCATGGCTCCCATGCCAATGATTAATGGTCTTCCTAGTATCACATTGTAGGCTAGAGATGCAGATTTTACTACCATAAAATTCACCATCCTCGTAACATTACAAGGCTCTTCGCCTAATGTGATTGGTAATTGAATTGACCCGGCCACTTGGACGGCTTCTCCTGAGAAGCTGAAGAGCGGGGCCGACACCTTCTTCAATCTATCTAGAGATAGATTCATCTTCTTGAAACAATTCCAATAGAGGAGGTTGACTGAACTCCCGCTGTTAATGAGAATTCTTTCCACTGGGAACTTCATTATGGTAGCAGAAACCACCATTGCATCATCATGGGGTATCACTACGTTTCCTTGATCTGCCGGAGTGAAAGTTATGAACTCCTCTTCGTGGGCTTTCATCACATTGTTAACTTCATAGGCTTGCCTAGCATAAGTCTTCCTTGATGAAGAGGATTCACCAGCCAAAGTTTCTCCTCCAGAGATAACATTTATTGCGGGGTACGCTGGTTTGTTATCAAGGGCCATGGGTTTATCCTTCTTATCTTCCTTCCCTCTGGCATATGTTCGGCCATCTTTGTCTCTGTTTTCCAAATACCTTTCTTTTTTGGGGGGTTGTGTCTTTTCCCTCCTCCACATTTCTGCATAGACAAAATTTTCAAGCTTACCTTGTCGTACCAATGACTCTATTTCATTCATCAATTGCCTACATCGATCAGTTGAGTGACCATGAGTCTTGTGAAATCGACAATAAGCATCTGTCACTCTGCCTATCGGCTCATTAGCCTTTGGGGAAAATGCAAGGAGTCCGGATCTTTCAATGGCTGCCAGGATATTGGAACGTGGCTGGAGTAAGGGTGTAAAACTTTCATATTTCGGCCTTGGTACATGTCTTGCTTCATTCCTTCTTCCCTTCTTTATATCCTCAATTTCGTCCATTTCCTTTCTTTTCCTATCTTGATTTTCCCTTGCCCCTACGTTCTTCATCACATCTTCGGAAAGAATGAACTTATTAGCCCGGCTAAACAGATCTCCCAAGGTTGAGGGTTGATCATAAGAGAGGGATTTTTGGAGATCTCTTGATCTTGTTCCTTGTAGTATTCCGGCAACTGCCATCCCAGCTTGGAGATCCTGAATCTCCAGAGTTGCCACGCGGAATCTTTCTATGTAGTCTTTCAAACTCTCCTTTTCATCTTGCTTTATTGTGAGGAGATATGTTGCATCCTTCTTCCTTTTGGTGTTGATGATGAATGCCTTTATGAATTCTCTTCTCAGTTGATCAAAGTTGGAGATGGAGTTTTCTTTTAAGCTATTGAACCATGCACGGGCATGGTCTGATAGAGTGAGGGAGAAAGCTCGACACATTATGGCATCTTCCCATCCGTGTAATAGCATCACTGCTTCATAACTCTGCATATGATCAAAGGGATCACCCTTTCCGGAATAAGTGGTGAGTTGAGGCATCTTGAATTTTTGAGGGAGAGGTTTGTTGATGATCTCTCCTGAAAAAGGAATTTTCCTCGCTGTTTGTGCATCGTTGCTTGGAACTAACTTCTTTTGCTCTAGGACCTTTTCAATCATCTTCTTAAGGTCTACAGCCTCTTTCGCGTTGAACACAGATTCTTCTCCGGCTTTCTCATGTGCCTTTGAATTTTCCTTGCAAGAACTTTCCACAACTTCATGGATCCTTAAGTTGGTTCCTCTACGCTTTCCTCCCTCATGTGGTTCTGAGATTTCATCGTGTGGTAACTCGACTTCAGGACGTTTTTCCTTGTTTCGAAACTCCTTATCTCGCATTTCTTCTTGGACAAAAAGCATTAATTCTTGGAGCCGATTATTGTTTTCTTCAAATTTTTTCTTCAACTCTTCATAATCTGCCAAGGGAACGGTAGGTGGATTTGTTCTTGATGGCCCATGTTGGTCTTCCACGTTTTCAACACGCTCTTCTTCGTTGACTGGATGTGCGTCGTGTTCGTTCGGAATATGGGATGCTTGAGAAGGGGGGACTTGAGATTTCTTGGGAGGCATGTTTTCTATTACGAAAAGTAGATGATGTTGAATGAATGACTTTTTGATCTGTTCCCACAGACGGCGCCAATTGTTGTAGCCTGAACTAAACAATAAATTTGTTGAATGGAAGATTAATCGATGAACCTCTGAAGGAAGGCGGTCCTTCCAAACAGGGTGATGACGGTTGACGTTCCTCGAGGATCGAACCTCTTGGATGAAGGTTGAAGGTCTCTTGATGAAGGTTGAACGTCCGGATGAAGGTTGAAGGTCTCTGGATGAAGATTGAACGTCCTTGGAGATGATTGATCTTCCTTGAGGATAAAACCTGTTACAGTGTGGGAAGCGGTCTTCCCACAAACGCTCCGATGCTTAAGTCAGATACAATAAAATATAGTCTCTTTCTCTCTCCAAAAACCAACCTCTTCATCTTCAGCTTTAAGCCTATTTATAGGAATAAGGGTGGAAGTTACCTGTGAGCTATCGGTATGAGATCGTGCCGAACGTGGACTCCATTATCTAGGACCATAATGGAATACGTGGGTAATGGTTGTATCAAGAACCTTTCCTATCAATTCTTGAACCCTCTTTGAAAGTTAAGGACCTTAGGATTTAGTGGTGACATCCATGACAAACTTAAGAGCTTTATTTGCTGAGAAGAAAGAACATCCTAATAGGAGAGTGAACTAATTATTGCCTAGCTAGACATCGATGATGCAAAAGCAAAATGACCATCTTCAATTGCTTACAGATACTATGAACATGTTCCTGTCAAGATAAGAAGAGCTTATTCGCAAAGTGCCCTTGAAGTTGGTTCAGATATCCACATAGCCTACTCATGCTCCTGATCTCTTTTGTTTAACAAGCCGAGCCCAAATGGTAATTGTTCAAGATGACTGCTTGCTCCATGACAGACAGGTAGGTATTCACAATGAACAAAACCATTTTTGCTTTTTTAATTAACAAAATTTAGGGGGAGAAAGTTTATACTCCTTTAAAACAATTTGAAACAATATTTTGTGATGATTATCAAGTATGGTTTGTAATACATGGTATATTAGGAGGCCTGGAATGATTGAATTTGCTAAATCCTTGAATGCAATGCATATGTATAATGTTGATACATTTTGCAGAAATGATCTACTTGTTATGAAGGATAAGCTTTTAATATTGGGAATATGTCTCAACTGACAGAGTAAATATAACAAACACAAGTTTGCTACAGGGACAGATATTCTTACCAAAATCACGTGACCTTTAGGGTTAATATGCTCTATAGGTCCAAATAAGAAATTTGTGTTTGATAGGAATATACTTCGACATAATACTTTGACACAATATACATTCTTTTATATTTATACTTTAACCTTTTATCATATTTTTAGATTAAAGTATTTATATCAGAGTCGTCATCCGTATTTAATGCTCTGGAACATGTCAAAAAGTTAAATAGCACACGGGCTCACAATATGCTATCTCTTCAGAGTTAGGTTCGGGACTTAAACGGTTCAAGGGACTGATTAATAAACGCGTAAACTTGTCTTTTATTAAAATATCATAATATTTCTATTCCAAATTCAGTTATATATCGTTTTGATCGTTCGAAAGCGATAAAAAAATATTGAAATATAAATTATTACATCATTTTCACAAATAGAACAAATAGCCCTAATAGTTGGTGTAGGTGGGCTTCACACGATGCGTTGTGCGAGATACGAGCTAAAGACTTGGACCCCGTTTTCTGAGTCGCTTTTAGTTTGCTTTATTTTATCTTATCAAATTCTATTTTGACCTATCATTTCTGTATTAAAAAATACTCGAAGTTAAGAAGGACCTTCGATCGAGGATCCTTATCGGGGATAAGGGTCTTCGATCGGGGATCCTTGACGGTTTCAGGCAGTTTTTATTCAGTTTTCTGGCAGTTTTTTTGTCCCATCTCCACTACAAGAAATGGAGTAAACTGCCAGAACGGAAGAGAGGGTTCAGAAACATTTTTGGAGAGAAAAGAAAAGAAAAGAAAGGGAAATTGATCGAAAATCATTTGAAACCAAGTGAAAGTGAGTGAAAATGAGAGGTTTTCTACACAAATCTTACCAAAACGAATCCTTTTGAGAGGTTCAAACACCCAAACACATATTATTTCAAAGATATTAGTCGAAGAAACACGTTTCCTACAACTGTTCTTGACTAATGTTTTAATTCTGAAGTTATTACACTTCCAGGATTGATCTTTTGGGTCAAATCTATTTCAAACTGGTGGTTTTCGGTCTAATCTAGTAGAATACCACATTTTGATCATTGCAAATTGCTTGCTGCATGGGTCCGGGTTGCTGCTCAAAGTAACAATCACGTGTACATCGACCTACCAAACACAAAAACTGGAAAAGCGTTTCAGAGGTAACATCTGACGACTTTTAAAAGCCTGTTCCCTACTGTTTGCCCCCTGTTTTCTTAATTCTGTACATTTCTCCCATTGTTTTCTGGTTCTGACACTAAAACAGAGGGTCTTCCCGAAAGGCAATCCTCGATTGGGGATACCTTCCTCGATAGAGGACCCTGTTACCGATCGGGGATCATCCCAGATCAGTAACAGGGAACTTTTCGGGCAGAAACCTGTTTTATTGTCCGGGTAGTTTAGATTTCCATTTTAGGTAAATTTAATACATTCTGTCCACTTTTGCAAATGAAGATAAAAGCAATCCTGGGATAGGGGTATTTTGGGCATTTCTATTAAAATCCATTTAGACGACTAAATTAGGCTTTGGAATAATTGCATGCTACGTGTTAGATCTTAGGAATAAATGAGTCCTATTTGATCGAGTCCAGCGTCATAGTTTAAATCTGAAAGACAGGTCCCAAAGCCCCCGCATCTAACGTTTATTGTCTTGCATGTTTAATAGATTCATTTCCTAGGGCTAGCTTTGACGTATTAGGGCTATTTGTGCCATTTGTGAAAATGATGTAATAATTTATATTTCAGTATTTATTTATCGCTTTCGAACGATCAAAACGATATATAACTGAATTTGGAATAGAAATATTATGATATTTTTAATAAAAGACAAGTCTACGTGTTTATTAATCAGACTCTTGAAACGTTTAAGTCCCGAACCTAACTCTGAAAAGATAGCATGTTGTGAGACCGTGTGTTATCTGACTTTTTGACATGTTCCCGAGCATTAAATTTGGGTGGCGACTCTGATATAAATACTTTAATCTAAAAAAATGATAAAAGGTTAAATTATAAGTATAAAAGAATGCATACACCGGAAGGGACACGGTAACGTTGTCCTTAAAAACGGAAAGTGATGGTGATATGTAAAAACGGAATCCCATTTGCCGGAAATCCATCCTCCCTCGCGGGAGTAAATGGTAATCGGGTTCCACGGCCGCTCATAGTGGTCCAATGAATGTAAGGGCTAGACATGGAGCTAGTTATTTCATTACTTTTATAGATGATTTTACTCGGTTTGGATATTTCTTTTTTATTTCACATAAATCCGAAGCCTTCGATTGCTTCGGAAATTATAAAAACTTAGTAGAAAATCAATTAGACAAAAAAAAAGTTCTACGAACTGACCGAGGTCGTGAATATCTTTCTGATGATTTCGGAAATTTTTATGATGAAATGGGAATACAACGCCAATTATCTATTCCGTACACACCACAATAAAATGGTGTTGCAAAAAGAAGGAATATGACATTACTTGAAATGGTGAGATCAATGCGCACAAGCTAATCTACCATTTATGTTTTGCAGGTGATGCTTTATTGACTGCCATATATATTCTTAATCGAGTACCGTCAAGCCCGTTACCACTACTCGGTATAAGTTATGGACTAATAGAAACCCAACCTAACTTTTCTAAAACCATAGTGTTGTGCTTCCTTTGTTCATGAATCTTCCCATAAGTATGGAAAACTATGTCTAAGAGGGAAGAAACTTGTTTTTATACGCTATTCTGAAATGTCCAAAGGTTATGTGTTCATAGGGACACAAAATAGTGGTCATACAATAGAATTTGAGTCACAAGATGTTATATTCTTAGAGAAGGATTCTCATACGAAGGGGGAGATGGCTAAAGACTTGTCTCTATATAAACTCGGGATCATTATACAACATAATAATGTTGTTTCAATGGAAACGTCAGAGCTTCATTCAATGGATCCTACTATGATTGTTGGTTTGAGTGGGAGTAACATAGATGAATCTCAATTACGATGAACAAATAGGAAAAGTGTTCCTCATCATCGTTTTCAGATTGAAGGGGGGAATGTTCCTAATTACTCCACAAGATGAATAAGAGCCCCAAAATGTAAAGGATGCTCTTGAATGCCCTTCGAGAGAAAATTAGATGAAAGCAATGGAAGAAGAGATGGAGTCTATGAAATCAACCCAAGTTTGGGAATTGGTTGATTTACCAAAAGGACGTAGAGTCATAAGTAACAAATGGGTTCTCAAAAGTAAGCGTAAAGCTGGTGGAAGTATCGAAAGATACAAAGCCTGTTTGGTTGTTAACGGGTATACACAACAAGAATGAATAGATTGTGAAGAAAAAATGTCTCATGTTGTGAGGTTTACCTCTGCTAATTCTAGCTATAGTAGCAGGCATGGATCTTAAATTACATCAACTAGATGTAAATGCTGTTTTTCTCAATGAAGAAATCTATAAGGAACAACCAATAGGTTTCGTCAAAGAGGGCCAAGAACAAAAAGTGTGCAAACTTTTGAAATCTATCTATGGTCTTAAGCAGACTTCAACACAATGGTACATACGGTTCCATATAATGCATTAATTTCATTTAATTTTACTATGATTGAACAAGATCACTGTGTATATACAAAAAGATCAAAAGATAAATTTGTGATCTTGTCATTCTATGTAGATGACATTCTTATAGCAGAAAATGACAAAGGGTATGCGAATGAAATCAATGGTGGGTTGTCATCTCATTTTAAAATTAAATATATGGGTGAACTTGCATATATCCTTAGAGTTAAGATATCTAGGGATCACTCAAAGAATCTTTTTGCTCTTTCACAAGAGCCATACATAAGAAAAGTACTTGAGCAATTTAATATGCAAGACTATGAACCCATTGATACTCCTATGGGAAAAGGTGATTTGCTAAGCATAAAACAATTGATAGGGACGTTTTATCACTATCTTTTAGGGTGAATTACGGTTTATTTTTGAGCTAATAATAACGTTTAGTGACTACTTTTTTGCATATTTTAATAAATAAACGAGATATAATAAAATGTGTACTTTTAGTTAATTTTAGTCATTTTGAATCTTGTTTCTTTATAAATAAAGTGAATAAATAAATCAAGTAATCTCGAGTTTAATGGTTGTATTTTACAGGCTCAAGGAACGCACGCAAGATGCAAAAGATAGATGAAAAACACAGAAGCGACGCATCACATACCATGCGAAAGGAAGAAAATACCTTTCTAGAAGTCAACACGGCGTATCGGAAGTCAACACAACGTGTGGAAGTTAGAGGGACAAGACTGGTAATCAAACAAAGACCTTTAGGACATATTTCCTAGTCAACATGCAGTTGACACGCCGTGTCAACTGCTTCCAAAAGAACATAAACTTTAGCAACACATGACACGACGTGTCAACCTCATGACACGGCGTGTCAACCTCATGACACGACGTCTCATGCCTTGACATGGCATGTCATGCTGATTTTCGCTAAGAAGAAGTCTGATTTTCACCCGGTCAACCCGTCAACAAAGTCCACACACCGTGTCACTTGGTCAACACGACGTGTCACACTATTTTACATGTTTTCTTGTGTGTGAAACGACCAAAGACAACTATGTAATTACAATTATACCTCGAGCTTGATTCGTGTATAAATAGGAGTGCTTAGCACTCATTTAGGCATTCAATTTCCTATGTAATAACGTTCCTTACACCTTGAGAGCTTGTGTAATCCTCTCATTACTCTGCAGAAATTACGTTCCATCCGCATTCCCCAAGCTCCAGAGTTCCACCTCCAAGTCAAAAGCGACAGCCTTCAGTCTGATTAGCTAGTTCTAAGGGCCGATTCTTCTTCCCTTTTACTTGTTAATTAGCTTGTACTCTTCCTATGTGCTAGACTTGGCTGTATTCCATTTTACGTTGTTCACAATTATAATATATGGTTTACGGTCTTCAGTTTCACTATACTTGTTGATGTTTATTCCTTGTTTTGATACTCATAATTGATTATTGTGTAGGTTGATTACGAACTCCGAAATCCATTAGGATTCATATAGGTGTTGCCTTACCGGAGTTGACAAACCGGAAACCATAGGAATTGACAAGCCACAGAACTTATGGGTCCTATTTTCTGAACCTAAGAATTAGAGTCGCCTTAAGAGGGAATTTTGACCTAAGTAATTCACGGGGTTGGTCAGTTTATACATAATCATCTTTGCAAGAGTAAACTATTACTCGTATATATCTTGAATTATTGTTTATCACGTATTGTAACTTAAAGCCATCCGTATCACTCCATAAGGGCTTGAAATACATGAAAATTGTCTCACCCGTAGTTTAGAAGTAGTTTATAGTTGTCACCCAACTCAAATCTAAAGTATTCACCACCTAGATAACGTATAGAACCGAGTAGTTTAATACTTGTAGGTATAAATCCCGTGGATTTGATACCTGGAATTAACCAGATTTATTACTGATGTGTGTAAAATGTAGGAAAATAGACAAGCCTAGGAATAGCGGAACAATAAAATTTTATCTATTTTTTCTATTTCCCTTTTTGAAGATCTGTTAATTGTTATTTCATATAAAGAGTGATAGATAGTAATACCTTTATTGATGAACTATCTATCGTTGCAAATGAAGTGCCCACAACTTGTTATATCAACTCGTGAATCACGAACGTTTGATTCAACACAAAACCAAAAGATAATCAGTAATCAACCTTCAATGAATAGCAATCGCAATGATTGCCTCTAACAGAAATCGATACGAGATCAAAGAGGGAGTAAGAAATAAAGTGAATTAGCCGAGACGAAAGACGGAACGATTCCTCCTCTTCTAGTTTATGTGTGTCGAAATTTAGGGGTTAGGGGAGTCTATTTATAGACTTTTCTTAACCCTAATCCCAGTTGTGTTAGGTAATTAAATAATTGGAATCTTATTCGGAATAGGATTCCTAATTAGATAATTAAATAAACACTTTACTATTATCTAAATAATAACTAATTATATCTAGATAATTATTATTAATCAAATTAATAATTAATTAATGTTAGGGATAATTAAATAGAGTTTTAATCACATAAAAGTTCTAATTAATATTATCAGATAGTCTTTTAATTTAATTGATAACCATAATCAAATTATAATTATTAATCAAATTAATTTATCCCTAAATTAATGTAAATTTCGACCCATATGTGTATGTCCCACTAATTACATTTTCGTCCTCCGATTCCAAGTCCCATATGCGACCCATTAGGTTCTTTATTGCCACTAGCCGTATATATCATTTGAAATTATTCATCACGATTAATTCCAACATATATATAACGAAATACCGTCGAGAGCTGTTACTAGCAGAACCTATGATATTCCCCCAGAGCAATTAAGAAGTCAAGTTGATAACTGACATTAACCTTTCTGTATTAGGTACAGTATAATACGATCCTTCATCAACTATATCCTTTCGGTCAATTCCTTATAACCATGGAACGTGTCAAGGTTACATATATCGAAGAGTCTGGTTTTACTTATACAGGTTGAATTCACTCTGAAAGATAAGTTAAGTGAAATGTTTATTTCTACTCTTAACTGTATCACCTTGCAAGGATTTCAGTCAATTCACCACAAGCGGCCCTTTGGATATATCTCCCATTTATCGGGAGTGACGAATGCTCAATCTGACATTAACCATTCTGTAATTACTTCACGTGATACCCAACCCTGCTCTCACACACCCTAGGCTCTCACCTATTGGATCGTGCTCGCACAGAATCAAAGTATCAGACTCCGCAATCCAGAATTACTAATTAATGAATGTTTGAGTCTGAGGATTAGTTATACTTACTAATACCGATGAGATGAACAGTTGACACATTAGATAAATCATTCCATTCTGTTATCTCAAGTCGGGTCCTAATCCTAATGAACTCCTTCATCAGATCCATGTAACTGTCTAGATATCAAAATATCTAAAGCTTGTGAGATCAGCTTTCTGTCTCGACAGAAAACACTGTTACATGCAAGTCTCAACAGCAATATGCCAATCCCTATAACATATTACTTGACTTGGGTTTACTTTAAGTCGATCAGTCTATTATAAAGTATAGTCTCACTTCATGCTTGTATGAACACTTTATAACTACTTGAATAAACTTAGGATTACTTCCTTTGCGAAAGATTTGTGCCTTTATATATAGTTACATATTAATGCTATATATCTGATTAAACAAATGACCAAATAAACAATTTATTCATTAATATTAATATCCAAAACAATAGTATTTAGGACACTAAATTCTAACATTCTCCCACTTGGACTAAAGCCAATTGTATTTATCATGAGCTCTTTGTGGTAATGGCTTGGTCAACGGATCTGCAACGTTGTCCTCAGTGGGCACCTTTTCTATTCTCACATCTCCTCTGGCTATGATCTTCCTAATGAGATGATATCGCTTGAGATAATGTTTGGATGCATTATGAGACCGTGGTTCCTTTGCTTGTGCAATGGCTCCATTGTTATCACGGTACAAAGTAATGGGATTTACAATGTCAGGCACCACTCCTAGTTCTATTATGAACTTTCTAATCCAAACATCCTCCTTTGCCGCTTTTGCAGCTGCGATGTACTCTGATTCAGTTGACGAGAAAGAAACACTTCCTTGTTTGGAACTCTTCTAACTAACTGAACCTCCATTCAGGATAAACTGGTATCCTGATTGGGATCTGTAATCATTTTCATCAGTCAGATGACTAGCATCTGAATATCCTTCAATTTTCAATTCTCCTTGTCCATATATGAGGAACATGTCTTTAGTTCTTCTAAGATACTTAAGAATGTTCTTGACAACAATCCAGTGATCAAATCCTGGATTCCCTTGATATCGGCTCGTCATACTTAATGCGAATGCCACATCAGGTCTAGTGCATAGCATAGCATACATGATCGAACCAACCGCGCTGGAGTAAGGAATTACAGCCATGCGATTCTTGTCACTGTCCGTTTTAGGACACTGACCATTTGATAACTTGACACCATGGACCATTGGTAAGTTACCTCTTTTTGATTCATGCATGTCAAAACGTTTTAGCACTTTGTCAATATATGTAGATTGGGATAGTCCGAGCAGTCTCCTTGATCTATCGCGATAGATCTTGATCCCTAAGATGTAGGCTGCTTCTCCCAAGTCTTTCATGGATAAATTACCCAATAACCAAACTTTTATTGTTTGCAACATTGCCACATCGTTTCCCATAAGTAGTATATCATCAACATATAGTACTAAGAAAACGACTGAGCTCCCACTTGTCTTCTTGTAAACACAAGCCTCTTCTGAGTTTTGTACGAAACCAAATTGTTTGATGGTTTCATCAAAACGCTTGTTCCAACTCCTAGATGCTTGCTTGTGTCCATAAATGGACATTTGAAGTTTGCAAACTTTGGTTGCATCATTTGATGTGAAACCTTCAGGTTGCATCATGTATACATCCTCAAGTAGGTTTCCATTTAGGAAAGCTGTTTTCACATCCATTTGCCAAATCTCATAATCAAAATGAGCGGCAATTGCAAGCAATATTCTGATGGATTTGAACATGGCTACTGGAGAGAAAGTCTCATCATAGTTAATACCTTGTTTTTGACGATATCCTTTCGCTACTAACCTAGCTTTGTAGGTACTAACCTTTCCATCCATGTCAGTCTTCTTCTTGAAGATCCACCTGAACCCAATGGGTTTTATTCCTTCGGGTGGATCAACCAAAGTCCACACTTGGTTAGTATACGAATTCATGGCTTTAAGCCATGCTTTGGATTCTGGACTAGCAAGAGCTTCTTCGTAAGTTTCGGGTTCATCGTCTAACACGGGAACCAGTTCGTCATCTCCCACTAGAAAACCATATCTAACTGGGAGTTCACGAATTCTTTGAGGCCTACAAGTGGGATATGACACTTGTGTTTCATCTAGTGAAACGGGTTCGGGTTCAACTTCTTTCGCATTTTTAACATGTGATTCCTCTTGAACTTCTTCAAGTTCAATCGCGCTTCCATTCTGTGTTTCTTCCAGAAACTCTTTTTCTAGAAACACTGCGTGTTTGGATACTATTACCTTTTGGTCATCTGGATGATAAAAGTAATATCCTATAGTTTCCTTTGGGTATCCAATGAAGAAACACTTGTCAGATTTGGGATCTAATTTATCTAACACAATATATTTGACGTATGCTGAACATCCCCATATTCTTATGAAAGAGAAGATGGGTTTTCTACCAACGAACAGTTCGAATGGCATGGAACTGGCGGATTTGATTGGAACTCGGTTTATGGTAAATAGGGTAGTTTCTAAGGCATAGCCCCAGAATGATTTTGGAAGAGCAGTGGTGCTCATCATGGATCGTACCATATCTAGTAAGGTGCGATTTCTCCTTTCTGATACACCATTGTGTTGTGGTGTATAAGGAGGTGTCCATTATGAGAACATTCCACATTCATTTAGATAACTCATAAATTCTTCAGAAAGATATTCTCCACCTCGATCAGATCGAAGTATTTTGATAGTCTTTCTTGTTTGATTCTCAACTTCATTCTTAAAGCATTTGAATTTCTCAAAAGGTTCTGACTTGTGTTTCATCAAATAGATATAACCATATCTAGTATGATCATCTATGAAACTAATGAAGTATCTGAATCCTCCTCTTGCTTGGACTGACATAGGACCACATACATCTGAATGTATTAATCCTAGAGTGTCTGATACACGCTGACCTTTATTGCTAAATGGTGTCTTTGTCATTTTTCCTTTTAAACATGACTCGCACATTCCCATCGATTCACAATCAATTGAGTCTATAAGCCCATCTTGATGTAGCTTAAGCATGCGTCTCTGGTTTATATGGCCTAAACGACAATGCCACAAGTAAGTTGAGTTATCTAATCTAAGTCTTTTGGTATCAATTATGAAAGCAGAAACTTTATCATTCAAAACATAGATCCCATTTAATGATATTCCTGAAAAGTAGAAAATACTATTTCTATAAAATTCACAATTATTGTTCTTAATTGAAACATGGAAGCCATCTTCTACTAGACAGCTAATAGAAATAATGTTACGAGACATATCCGGAACATACAAACAGTTCCTTAACACTACTACAAGTCCTGATGGTAGATGTAGATCATAGTTTCCAATTGCGAGAGCGGCAACTCTTGCTCCATTTCCTACTCACAAGTTTATGTCTCCTTTCTTTAACTCTCTAGTCTTCTTTAGCTCCTGCATATTCATACAAATATGAGATCCACATCCGGTATCTAATACCCAAGATTCAGACTGTGAAATTGAGTTAATTTCAATATAGAACATACTAGAAGTTGAAGCACCGTCCTTTCCCTTCTTGAGAGAAGCTAGGTACTCCTTACAATTTCTCCTCCAATGCCCATCTTTACCACAGAAGTGGCATTCCCCTTTGGGCTTCTTGACTTGCTTTCCTTTGGCTTGGGTCGGCTTGCCTCCCTTGTTCTTTTTGGGATATTTTGGATTGGGAAAATTCCCCTTCCTCTTCTTTGATCCCTCAATCACAAGAGCGGGTACCACTTTATCTTTCTTTACATTTGTCTCAACTGTCTTGAGCATATTGGCGAGCTCTTCAAGAGAGGTCTTTAAGTCATTCATTTGGTAGTTCATGGTGAACTGTGAATAACTTTCTGGGAGGGATGTAAGAAGTAAGTCGACACTTAGCTCATGATCCATCGCGAAGCCAATACTAGAAAGTTTGGTGATATAGCCAATCATCTTGACACAATGTGTCATAACAGATGTGCCCTTTTGCATCTTGCAGCGAAACAGCAGTTTTGATATCTCAAAACGTTCACAGCGAGTCTGTTTCCTGAACAGCACTTTTAAGTGCATGACAATAGAATAGGCATCCATTTCCTCATGTTGCCTTTGCAGATCTGGTGTCATCGATGCAAGTATGATGCACCCAGCGTGATCATCATCGGATTTATGCTTCTGATAGACATTAATCTCTTCAATGGGTGCATCATCAGCCGGAAGAGCGGGTATCGATGTATCGAGTACATACCCTATCTTTTCGAACTTCAAAACAATTTTGAGGTTACGAAACCAGTCGGCGAAGTTTGAACCATTCGACTTGTTATCGGTAAGGATATTTCTTAGATCGGTTTTCGACATGATTGTTTTTAGAGTACGAAAAATTAATAACCTGAGAGTGAGAAAAAAGGTGACGGATGTTATTCATTTGTTTAATTCACTTACAATTTAAATACGTTGGACTTTTATGTTTTTAAATTGCTCCCACTATTTTATCAAATTAATAACCCTCCATATTAATTCGAAGGATATTCACAATTCCTTTAGTGAGCTAGAATCCTAACTCCTGAAATTTCACCTTGAGTTTACTCAACAAGCTAGTTTCATTCATTAGGTAGATTCATGTAATCAATCACATCAAAACATATGATTTCTAGGTTGTTGGGTTACTAACCGCATTAGTAACTGATATGTGTCGTTTATCAATCCCAACCATATTGCCCATTAGGTTAGAACAACATGAGTTTACTCATCCAATTATTCTATCCTAATTTAAGCATTACCCCATATTCGTGAAAAATAGTTTTTCGATAATTCAGGTGTTACCATAAGACCCCGAGCTTGAGTTTACTCAACAACCCAAAGGCCACCAGTACTGCCGGCTGAATTGTAATATTAGGGAGGGGCAACCGATTTTGATAACTTGCTTATTTACTTAACTTTTGATTAGTGAGGGATTTATTTAAGTCTCATAATCTAACCTAGTCTTGATTTGCTTTAGCATACATCAGACATTCATACATTCAACATTGACAATTATGGACATATCTCTAAGTTTATTCCGTTGAGCCAGAAATGGAATAAAGGGTCACCCTAGGGAAATACTAACTATTATATATTTCTCTTTGGGTCCTCCGTCTTCTCCTTGGCGCCTTGAATTACAACAATATTCAATTTCAAAGAAACTTCAATTTACTTGAATGGATTTGGATGAGAAGAGAAATACAATAGAGAGTAAGAGAAGGCAGGACACGCAGGTCCTATTTAAATACCAAAAGACTAAACAACTATTAAAGAGGGTCTAATATGTCCATAATGCCAAACATGCATAGACTCAATTAAATTAAATTTAATTGGTTCATTACACAAACTATTTATGTAATATTTAAGTTCATCAAATTAACAACTTAAATTAATTTTCATCCAATTTCAATTATGCAAATCCTAATTAATTCGAATAATTCATTTAATACTTTGAATTACTTATATCAAATATTTAGGTAAAACAAACTTTTAAATAAATTGATTTTGATAATCAAAACAAATTATTATATTCTGAAACATATACATATATATATTTGAAACCCGGACCTGCTTTTAAAAACAATTTTTAAAACGGTACCATCGGACCGGGCCGATTTAATCGGCCTGTCCTCCGTAACAGCTGCTGCCTCGCGGCAGCAGCAAGTCGCGGGAGAAACCGCTGCTGTTACGGCAGCGGCGCCCCCACTGTTGGTTGCTGCGCAAGGCAGCAACCAACCCGGACAGCCGCTCGGGGTTGCTGCCTCGCGGCAGCGATTCCGAACGGCTGTTCGTATTTAATTTTTTTTATTTATTTTAAATATAAATATATATATAATTTTTTCTAAAACAATTTCAAAACAATTTTCAGAATATTAAAACAGTTTTATCTTTTAGATTTAATAAAAAAAACGTTTTAATTATCTAACTATAAAACTTTTAGATTTTGTTTAAAACCGATTATCAACCGAAATAATCAGGAACTATGCATAATCAGTTTTAATTAACAAGTAATCAAAACTTATTTATCATTAGGTTAATTGTACTAATCGATTAATTAATTTAACCTAACAATAAATCTATTCAATCTGATTGAAAAACTCTTTTATTTACATATATGAAATAACAGATTAACATAGGCTCTGATACCAATGTAGGAAAATAGACAAGCCTAGGCATAGCAGAACAATAAAATTTTATCTATTTTATCTATTTCCCTTTTCCAAGATCTGTTAATTGTTATTTCATATAAAGAGGGATAGATAGTAATACCTTTATTGATGAACTATCTACCGTTGCAAACGAAGTGCCCACAACTTGTTATTATCAACTCGTGAATCACGAACGTTTGATTCAACACAAAACCAAAAGATAATCAGTAATCAACCTTCAATGAATAGCAATCGCAATGACTGCCTCTAACAGAAATCGATACGAGATCAAAGAGGGAGTAAAAAATAAAGTGAATTAGCCGAGACGAAAGACGGAACGATTCCTCCTCTTCTAGTTTATGTGTATCGAAATTTAGGGGTTAGGGGAGTCTATTTATAGACTTTTCTTAACCCTAATCCCAGTTGTGTTAGGTAATTAAATAATTGGAATCTTATTCAGAATAGGATTCCTAATTAGATAATTAAATAAAACTTTACTATTATCTAAATAATAACTAATTATATCTAGATAATTATTATTAATCAAATTAATAATTAATTAATGTTAGGGATAATTAAATAGAGTTTTAATCACATAAAACTTCTAATTAATATTATCAGATAGTCTTTTAATTTAATTGATAACCATAATCAAATTATAATTATTAATCAAATTAATTTATCCCTAAATTAATGTAAATTTCGGCCCATATGTGTATGTCCCAATAATTACATTTTCGTCCTCCGATTCCAAGTCCCATATGCGACCCATTAGGTTCTTTATTGCCACTAGCCGTATATATCATTTGAAATTATTCATCACAATTAATTCCAACATATATATAATGGAATACCGTCGAGAGCTGTTACTAGCAGAACCTATGATATTCCCCCAAAGCAATTAAGAAGTCAAGTTGATAACTGACATTAACCTTTCTGTATTAGGTTTCCGGGCCTGCCTATTGAGTATTATAGTGAAAGTTTCCTCAACAAAATAGGAAGTCTGGTTGGGAAGGTGCATCATGTGGATAAAACTACGGTGGGAGAAATTAGAGGTAAATTTGCTAGGGTTTGTATTGATGTTGATCTTGCTAAACCCCTGTTATCAAAATTCTGTGTTCGAGACAAGGTTTTCCTTATTGAATATGAAGGGTTACATAACATTTGTTATGATTGTGGTATGTATGGACATATTAGGGAGGGATGCCCGAAGAGGGAGAGGGTGGTGGAAATGGAAGCTGAGGGTAATGCTGGAAGAACTGAAGGGATCCAAGGTGAGGGGGGGAATTTTGGCCCCTGGATGGTCGCGAAGAGGCCTGCTAGACGTAAGACTCATCCTTCCGTTGCTCAGAATCGTCCCCCTAATATAAACCTCAAGATAAAGGCTGTCATTCAAAATCCTAATGACAAGCCTAGTATCAAAGAGAAACCTAATCCCAAAGTCAGTGAGATTCCCAGGGTTGGGGCAGAGACCAGTTCAGGTTCCAGGTTTGGGGCCCTGGCTATTGAGGAAGATCGGGATTCTGGCATGGTTGATGAACAGATTGATCAAAGCATGCCAGGATTAGAATCTATAGAACCATCAACTAAGGTGACTGAAACTGTAAATCCCCTTTTTGTCTCCAAAGGTGTATCCCAGGGGAGTTCCCAGACTTTGGCTTATCAAAGGAAGAAAAAGTTGAATGAGGTTAGTGTTCCTAGTCAAGGTGGGGATCCTGGGATCGGGAAAAGTATGGGAGTCAATAAATCTAGTATGAAAAAGCTTAAAGGCAAACAGAAAGGTAGCCATACTTCTTTGGTTTTACCTGAGAAGAGAGGGCCTGCGGGTACCTCGGCAAGGCTCTTAGGAGCCCCTAATAAATACCTGTCAGTTGTCCTCCTTTCTATGGATTTGTTGTGTTGGAATGTTAGAGGTGCGGCTAGTAAGGCTACCCGTATCCATATTAATGATCTTATTAATCAGTTTAATCCTTCTTGTTTTGCTCTGTTGGAAACTAAGATTAGTGGAGATAAAGCAGATGAGGTGGTTAAGAAGTTTAAAAACTGGTACTGTGTTAGATCGGAGGCAACTGGCGGGGCTGGTGGGATTTGGCTTTTCTGGAGGCCAGATCGGATTCATTTTGATGTTCTTAGCATGGATAAGCAGTTTATTCACTGTAAAGCGAGTATCTCCGGAAATACTCCTTTTTTTATTACCCTTGTGTATGCTGACCCTATCTTGTCTAATCGAAAACGGCTCTGGGAGGTTCTCTACTCTATGAGTGTCAGCATTTCTGAGCCCTGGTTTATGGAAGGTGACTTTAATGATATCGCCTTTATGAGTGATCAGAGAGGGGGTTCCAATCATTATGTTAATCGTTGCCTTCACCACAAGAATAGTATGGATTTATGTGGGCTTTCCGATCTGGGGGCTTCTGGTCATAGATTCACTTGGAAGCGTAATAATACCTTTGTCCGGTTGGATAAAGTCTACGCTAATGTTGTAGCTCAGACTTCTTTCCCCGAGTGTTCTGTGTTGAACCTCTCGTTCCGTCATTCGGATCATTGTCCTATTTTGTTTAGACTTTTGAGAGGGAAGCGTCCTAGGAGTAAGAGACCGTTCTGGTATCAGTTGGCTTGGGAGTCCCATCCTAAGTTCAAAGAGTTCGTTCATGAGAATTGGAAACCTCATTCAAATGTCCTACAAGTTGCTGAAGGGTTCAGGAATAAGGTGCAGGGGTGGAATAGAAACGTCTTTGGGCATATTATTAGAAGGAAGAACAAGTTATTAAATAGGATGGAGGGCATTCAACGCAGGTTGGAGGTGAGGTTTGATCACAGCCTGGAGGGCCTCCTCAGAACCCTTCAGAAGGAGCTGGAAGTTGTGCTTAGGCAGGAGGAGTTCCTTTGGTTTCAGAAGTCTAGGAAGTCATGGATTAGAGATGGGGATCGTAATACCAGGTATTTCCATCTTTCTACCTTGATCAGAAGGCAGAGGAATAGAATTGATGCCATTAAGGATTCTAATGGTGATTGGGTGTATGAAGATGAGGTTATTCGGAATTTGGCCCTGGACTTCTACAAGGATCTGTTCAAAGAGGAACATGTGCATCTGGAGGGGGCTCACTCTGTTGCTACCTTTCCTCTAATTAGTGAGGAAAGTAGTCAGGATGCCTTTCAACCTATATCCCAAAAAGAGATTGACCATGCCATCTTCAGCATTGGGGCTTCTAAAGCTCCTGGGATTGATGGTCTGCCGGCGGGCTTTTACCATAAGCATTGGGAAGTTGTGAAGGATGGCATCTATAATTTTATCTTAGGTGTGTTCAATGGTTCTAAGGATATTGAGCTGGTTAATAGAACCCTCCTGGTTCTGATTCCTAAGATTGATAAGCCTTCTTCCTTTTTGCATATGAGACCTATCAGTCTTTGTAATGTTCTTTATAAAACGGTTACAAAGATTGTGGCTAATAGAATTCGGGGCATTCTTCCTGCGATCATTTGTCAGAATCAGGGTAGTTTTGTGCCTGGTAGACAAATGATGGATAATGTGGTGATTGCCCAAGAGATGGTCCACACGATGAAGATTAGGAAGGGGAAGAAAGGCATTGTGGCTCTGAAGCTGGATTTGGAGAAGGCCTATGATCGCATCAATTGGGACTTCCTAATGGAGAGTCTTGAGAGAGCTAGAATCCCGGACAGCTGGAGAAGGTTAATTAAGGTATGTATTTCTTCTCCTGTGTTTCAAGTTATGGTCAATGGGGATATGTCGGAGGAGTTCTCCCCGGGCCGGGGTATCCGTCAGGGGGATCCTATGAGTCCCTTCCTTTTCGTTATTGCTATGGAGAGGCTCTCTCACCTGATTCAAGATGTGATTGATAATGGGAGTTTCCACCCAGTGGCGATCAACAGCTTCTGTCCCCAGGTGACTCACTTATTCTTTGCAGATGATGTCCTTATCTTTCTTGAAGGCAATGAGGAGCAGTTGAGTGTCATTATGGATATTCTTGATTGTTTTTGTTCGGACTCTGGGCAGAAACTTAATATCCAGAAATCTAGGATGATGTGCTCAAAGAATATGAATCCGAGAGTTTGTAAAAGATTAAGTGATCTGTCAGGTATTCCTCTTACTGATTCTCTTGGGAAGTATCTAGGCGTTCCCCTCCACAGTGAGCGAGTGTCTAAAGTCTCCTTCAAAGATACTTTGGATAAAGCCAATACGAAGTGTGCCACGTGGAAAGCCAAGACTCTTTCTCTCGCTGGCCGCCTCACGTTAATTCAATTTGTTAATTGTGCAGCTCCCAATCACATCATGCAGGCTTGTCAGCTTCCGAATCCTGTGCTTAATGATCTTGATAAGATTAACCGTAGGTTCCTGTGGGGGGAAGCTGCGGAGGGAAGAAAGATCCATCTAGTGCCTTGGAGTGAGGTTTTCCAACCAAAAGATTCTGGTGGTCTGGGCATTAGGAAAGCTAAAGACAATAATAAAGTTTTATTAATGAAACTCCTTTGGCGTATGTGGCAATGCCCCTCCTCTCTTTGGGTTCGCCTTCTTTGTGGTAAGTATCGGAAAGACAAAATCTTCGGAGGCCCTAAGGAGAGAGTTGTCAATTGCTCCTTCCTCTGGAAAGGGCTTAGCGCTATGTTTGCTGAGTTCTGCTTGGGGGTTAGTCTGGTGGTGGGTAATGGTAAGTCCATTAGTTTCTGGTTTGATACCTGGATTGGGGATAAACCATTAGTAGATGTATGTACTTCCCCTCCGCCTAGTGATATCCGGAACTGGAGGATAGCTGATGTGGTGGACTCTGAAGGGGACTGGATCTGGTCAAAGTTTGATACTTTCTTTAGCCTAGAGACTCTCCTTAGAATTCGGGGAGTGAAGGTGAGTAATCAAGAGGAAGACATGGATATGCATTGTTGGGCGCTGACTAACAATGGAGTTTATTCTTGCAAATCTGCCTTTGAAGCTTTTTCCCTCAATAGGTCCGATCCTCCCTCTGATGTTTGGAAGTCCATTTGGGCCCTCAAAGTCCCTTACCGTATAAGGAGTTTCCTGTGGCTGGGCGTTAAGGACAGGTTACTTACTAATTCGGATAGGCACAGAAGGCATTTGGCTGACTAAAGAGCTTGCAGTAGATGCAGAGGCCATGTTGAAACTTTGTGCCATGCTCTTAGGGATTGCTCTAAAAGTAAAGAGGTTTGGAAGAAAATTCTCCCACACCATATTTTCCCTTCCTTCATGGCCCATTCTGTGGATGACTGGTTCTCTAATGGTATTAGTGGAAAGTTACTGTCTTACATGGAGCATGGTGACATTTTCTTTACTATTATCTGTCACCAAGTTTGGAAGTGGAGAAACGAGGAGATTTTTGGTGATAAAACTGTGTTTTTGCCAAACTTAGCCGAGTTCTTCTCGAAAAAACTTTCCTCCATTATTGAGAGTTTCAAAGGAGAGTCCCTTGCCAGATCTTCCCAGATTTGTGATGTCCATCTCGTTGGATGGAGCAGGCCGAGAGAAGGGGTTGTGAAGCTGAATACTGATGGCTCCTGCCTCAGCAATGGTAAGATTGCGGCCGGAGGTGTTCTTAGAGATGTAGGGGGCGCCTGGCTTTCTGGGTTCACCCAGAATTTGGGGTTGGGATCTTCCTTCTCAGCGGAGCTCTGGGGCATTCTCACTGGTATCGATCTTGCTAAAAGGCTGGGTATTAAGAGGCTTTCTGTGGAATCTGATAACATGGAGGACATCAAAATGATTTCTGGAAATCATGCTATGGGTCTTAATAGCCGCAACCTTATCAAAGCTATTAAAAGGCTTTGCTCCTCCTTTGAGATCTTAGAGTTCAGTCACATTTTCAGAGAGTAGAACCGAGTTGCGGATCGCTTGGCGGCGGCAGGCCATGAGGGGACGTTAGGTGTTACTACCCTTTCTGTTTCCCCTATCTTTCTCTCTCCTCTTCTTTTAGAGGATATGATTGGGGTTAGCTTTCCTAGGCTAATCCTAGGGTAGTTGTTTTTGTTTGTTTTTCCTTTCCTTTTTCTACCAAAAAAAAATAGAGTTTTAATCACATAAAACTTCTAATTAATATTATCAGATAGTCTTTTAATTTAATTGATAACCATAATCAAATTATAATTATTAATCAAATTAATTTATCCCTAAATTAATGTAAATTTCGGCCCATATGTGTATGTCCCAATAATTACATTTTCGTCCTCCGATTCCAAGTCCCATATGCGACCCATTAGGTTCTTTATTGCCACTAGCCGTATATATCATTTGAAATTATTCATCACGATTAATTCCAACATATATATAACGGAATACCGTCGAGAGCTGTTACTAGCAGAACCTATGATATTCCCCCAGAGCAATTAAGAAGTCAAGTTGATAACTGACATTAACCTTTCTGTATTAGGTACAGTATAATACGATCCTTCATCAACTATATCCTTTCAGTCAATTCCTTATAACCATGGAACGTGTCAAGGTTACATTTAACGAAGAGTCCGGTTTTACTTGTACATGTTGAATTCACTCTGAAAGATAAGTTAAGTGAAATGTTTATTTCTACTCTTAACTGTATCACCTTGCAAGGATTTCAGTCAATTCACCACAAGCGGCCCTTTGGATATATCTCCCATTTATCAGAAGTGACGAATGCTCAATCTGACATTAACCATTCTGTAATTACTTCGCGTGATACCCAACCCTGCTCTCACACACCCTAGGCTCTCACCTATTGGATCGTGCTCGCACAGAATCAAAGTATCAGACTCCGCAATCCAGAATTACTAATTAATGAATGTTTGAGTCTGAGGATTAGTTATACCTACTAATACTGATGAGATGAACAGTTGACACATTAGATAAATCATTCCATTCTGTTATCTCAAGTCGGGTCCCAATCCTAATGAACTCCTTCACCAGATCCATGTAACTGTCTAGATATCAGAATATCTAAAGCTTGTGAGATCGGCTTTCTGTCTCGACAGAAAACACTGTTACATGCAAGTCTCAACATCAATATGCCAATCCCTATAACATATTTCTTGACTTGGGTTTACTTTAAGTCTATCAGTCTATTATAAAGTATAGTCTCACTTCATGCTTGTATGAACACTTTATAACTACTTGAATAAACTTAGGATTACTTCCTTTGCGAAAGATTTGTGCCTTTATATATAGTTACATATTAATGCTATATATCTGATTAAACAAATGACCAAATAAACAATTTATTCATTAATATTAATATCCAAAACAATTGTATTTAGGACACTAAATTCCAACATAAAATGTGTATAATATTTGTTAACAATTCTGGGCATAAATGAACAAAATCGCAACATATGGTTCTCATAATACTTTGTTTTTGCATATTATTTGTGATTATGTGGCTGCCTGTTCGGTAGCAGAATCCACACGGTGAACAAGCTGGAAAGGAGTGCGGACAAGCGAAGAACAAGGAAGAGAACAAGAACTCATGGGAACAATTTGTACCCGTAGAACTTGAATCAATCATCCTAAAATCATTGGAGACCTTTCCGGAAGAAGAATTAATGCTGGAGGCAGAACAACCATCCCTCACAGAAGAAATCATCAAGCGTGGGCGGACTGCTATGCTGCAGACTGTTCCTGACTGTCAGAACAGTCTGCCAGGCTATATCTTCTTTATTTTATTATATCCTGAACAATGATTTCTGAACAATTTTCGAGCTATTTAAGGAGCCCTCGTTTTGTATGTGACTCATTCAGATTTTCGGATCTGAAGCCTTGTGTGAAACTTTGTTTTATGTGTTTTAATATATTGTTGTTTTCTTCATTGTTGCTTTGTTTTATCTCATTCAATCATGAGTGAGTAAATCATTAAGCAGGTATGCAGCGGAGCAGAAACATGTAAATAGAGCAGGATTATTCCTCTCTAAATTCATTAAGTGTGTATGGCTTGGCTGTTCGATGAGTAATTAACGCTAAATAGGAGTAGCTAACTTGTTTTTAAGCTGAGCAATCACGAGGAGACTCTTTTTGCAAAGCTGAACTTTCATTGAACACATTTAATTATGACACGGAGACGTAATTAATTAAATGTTAAGGGTTTTGGTTGTTCTAACTAAATGCTTTCCTGTTCTTAAAGCTTAAGAATATATTAATCTCAAGGAGACTTATTTTGATTGTTTTTAAAGAACGTTGGGAATATAGGGAGACCTGACTCAACCGATTTTCGTGAAAGATACCTTAAGCCAAAGCTGTTCCCACCTAATGAACAAGGAAGGGAATGCCTATTCTGGAACCATTCTATATATGTTGTATACTTGTAGTTCTCCCTTCTGAATTTCAATTAAACTCTTTGATTGTTTTGCGTTTCATATTGCAACAAACCACCTTCTAATCAACTTAAGCTTTTGGTTACTTAGTGAACTTGACTAAACATACTTTGAAGGGAGTAAGCGTGCGGTTGTTCTATCCTCGTGGAAACGATATTTACTTATCACTTTATTACTTGGACCTAGTGCACTTGCTAGGGTAACAATTACTTGATACGACGGGGTACACTTTCCCCTAAGTTAGAGAGCCTATGGAGAAATCGTAATCATATATCATATCCCGCTCTAGTCTAGTCGCTCTCTGTGCTTTTCCTATCAATTTTTTAGCGTCGTTGCCGGGGATTTATATTTTCTTGCAATATTGGACAAAAATGTTTTATTGTTAGTCTAAGCATTCTTTTTGTATAAATTGTTTATATACACTCTTTTACTAACAACATTCTTTTTGTGTTTATATTTTTCTTATTTATTTTTTTTAGTTTATGATCACCCGATCTCGGAGTGGTACTCTTGTTCCTATTGATCTTGAAATTGAACGTACTCTTTGTAGGATCAGGAGAGAAAAGATGGAAAATGTCAACAACGAAACCAACCAACCCGAGAACAACCAAAGGCAACCCAACTAACTCGTGAACAACATCCGCCAAAATGGAGGAGGCAACGACACAGGGACAATGATGGAGATTTTGGTTCCACATAGGCCACAAAATCGTAATGGAATTGTCTCCCCCACCATTCCGGTGAACACATATGAGATCAAAATAAGCACGATCCAATTGATCCAACAACTCGGACAACTTGGAGAAGGACTCCATGAAAATCCTAACGAACATCTTGATAAATTTCTTATGTGTGCTAATACTTCTCGACAAAATGGTGTTCCGGTTGAGGCCGTGCGTCTAAAGCTTTTTCCTTTCTCTTTCACAGGGCAAGCGTTGAAATGGTTGCAATCCTTGGAAGCGGGATCCATCACATCTTGGGAGGAGCTCGAGAAGGAATTCCTCTCCTACTATTTCTCGCCATCCAAAACGGTGAAGTTATGGAATGATATTACCTCTTTTCGATAACTAGAATACGAGGCCCTTCACTCAGCTTAGGCTAGGTTCAGAAAGTTGCTCTGAAATTGCCTACACCACGACATCCCCAAGCACGATCTTGTAAGTACCTTCTATCATGGATTAACGCCTACTAATCGTGCAACCGTGGATTCTGTAGTAGGTGGGCACCTGTTTAGGAAATCAGCAAGTCAGGCATACGAGCTCATCAATGAGCTCGCGAGGAAAAGTGTCCGGTGGCAAAAAGATCGGCTTGTCGGACCACCGCGACACCAAGCGTTTGCCATGGAAAATGAGGCTCCAAAGAGTTCCATAGTTGAGATGAACAAGAAATTAGATGCTTTGATAGCACAAATGAGCCTCAACAATGATGCACAGGTGTGGGTGTCGCGGCCTCGCCCGGAAGACCTGGGGGGTGGACATTGTTGACGACAGATGTTGTGATTGGCACCGAAAGCAACCAATCGCAGAATCAAGCTGCTCGGCAGGGCCGGAGCTCGAAGTATGGAAGAGTCGCCACCCACGAATGGGAAATGAACACCGATCCCTTGCGGGAGACCGGTGAGGGTTCGGGAAATTTGTGTACGAGCCGAGAAGGCTAGCTCCTCTCCGGAGAAAGGCTACTAGGCACCCCGACATTGCCCGATTCTGAACCACCGGCCTCCTAATTAGCATGTTAGGCGCTAATGGACTAATCGCATATTTCTTTAAGTTTAAAATTCATTTGAAACCTTTTCTTTCTCATTTTGAAAACCGTTTTGAGCATATTATTGAAAGCCATTTTAGTAAAGAATCACTCATTTACATAATTTAGAATATGTAGAAGAAAGAGAGAGATATAAGGAAGAATTGGTTTATTTACAATGTGAATTATGCTTTAAGCTATACATTAAATCTAAACTAATCTCACTCCCCGAAAGAAGGTTTATTTATATGGTTCGTACCTTAATCGTCGTTGGAACGATTTAGATAAGTTTCAAAACCCCGTTAATTTACATGCTTTTCACTCGAATTGCCGTTGGAACGACTCGAGTGTTTGAAAACGTGAAATAAGAAGTTTTAATCAAAAAAAGTGATTAAGCATACAAGTCCATTTATTTTTGTACAAAACCGTTTAGATAGGAAAGCGATTCAAAACTCTATTATTTACAAGAAAAACGATTTTAATTACAAGGCTCGTTTAACCCGTCGTTGGAACGGATTAAGGTTTCAAAACGTGATATTTTAGGAAGTCGTTTGAAAATGATAAAGAACTAAAAATCTTTTATTTACATTAGAAACCTCTAAAAACCTTTAGTTTAAATAACCATATTGAAATCTCTTTTGTGGTTTATTTTTCCCTTTTTCACTCGATTAATCCTCACTTGAACATAATTACAACAATTAACAAATTAAGTCCAAACCCACCCAACCAAATACATTTGAAATATATATACATTTGGAAAAAGAATGGTATTTATACCTATAGATTAAAAATGAGGTAAATAAAAGATACATATATTATGATAGTTAATAAGTAGAAATAATAATGAAAACAATACTTTAATTAAAAACAAGTGAAAACAATGAACAAGGTTCATAAAGAATAAGAAAATACTTTCAATCCCAAAATAACTATTATGATAAATACATAGAAAATAACCCTCCCAAATATATATTAAATACAAGTAATAGAAAATACCATTTAATGACCCAAAAGTATCTATCAATTAATTATCTCCCAAAGTAATAACCAATATAACTTGAATAGACCAAAAAATTATATACATATAATTTTACAAAGCTAAATTAATACAAACAATGTTTAAATAGGAAATAAATAGACTTATGATAAGTAATTATTAGTTATATACCCCAAAAATAATTTTGATAAACATATTACATAATCATATATACATATATATAAGAATAAATGTAAAAAATGATAAGGAAAAGGCTTAAAAGACATTTTTTAGATTCCAGCAGCTTTAGCGACGGAATATCTGTCGCTAAACAGCTTTTAGTGACAGAAAAGGGTGAATTACAGAAACAGTTCCAACAGTTTCCAGATTTATTACAAAGCTTTAGATCTAATCTATTCTATCATTTTCGGCCTCCGAACTACCCAAATCGGGTCATAGTCTATAACGGAAACTCCCAAACGATGTTTTATTTCAAAACGTGAATCGAAAACCTTTTTAAAATCTATATTTACAAGGTTTTAGTCCCGAACTACCCTTAAATCGGGTCACGGTTCGTGTTGGGACTTTAAAACGAGGTTTTTATTTCAAATCAAAACCAAAACGTTTATTTGATACGAGACGGAAATTAAATAAATACGGATGAATTAATAAATGTGATAAATAAATACCCAAAGCAATAAATAAATAAAACTATATACTAAAATACATAAATAAATAAAATAAATAAAAACGAGTCTAGTCCTCGGATAATACCTCAAGATCGGTATTGACAGCTGGTGTCGGTTGATTCCATGAGTTATGATTTTTTGCTGTTTTTTCGTATTTTTGTCAAATATTTAACTTTTTGGAAATTTCAATTTTTTAGGAAAAAAATGTTTTTCATCAAAAATTTACTCTCTCTCTAAGATAATTTTTTTTAGAAAGAGAAGCTCCCCCAAAATCCTCTCCTTTAATGCATGGGGATCCGTGTCTTTTATAGGCACGGATCCCGAGGTTGGGCGTACGCCCAGCCTCCATTGGGCGTACGCCCAACCTCCATTGGGCGTGCGCCCAACCTCGTTGGGTGACGCCCAACACTGGTTGGGCGACGCCGAACCTTTGTTGGGCGCACGCCCGAGATGACGCCCAATGTTCGTTGGGCGCCGCCCAACGAATTGAGCGTTCGCCCAAGGGGAGTTGGGTGACTGCCCAACGAGCGTCGGGCGTGCGTCAAACGCCTGCCGGACGAGCGTTTGACGTGTCGAGCGCCGTGTCTGGCGTTCGCAGGACGCTCACCTGCCAGGGGGCGACGCTAGTTGCCCGCTAACCGACACCCGACCTCTGGGGCCTTCTCGTGATTTTTATTTTTAAACTAATGGAATCAACCGCTTTAGCCGTTTATTGTGGGTTTTCGTCACAGGTCCTCCGACTCGGTGTCTACATTTGCCCCTACTTTTCTATTTTGACAGTGAAGTGTGTGCTTTTTCGAAAACCTTTTTCGTGAACATCGCACACGCAATGGGAAATATATTAAAGTAAAAGACACATATAGAGTGGGAGGGGAAATATCTGATCTCCATGTCGCAAGCTCCTACCTTGTCTTCAGTCTCCACATCGACTGTCCAATCCTAGTCTCTACATCGACCGTAGGTGAATATTTCTCCCAACCACCCTTTTCTCTAAATCGACCGTAGGTACATAGCTCTTTCTAGCGACCCTAGTCTCTAAATCGACCACAGGTTATATAGCTCTTTCTAGCGACCCTAGTCTCTAAATCGACCGCATGTATATAGCTCTTTCTAGTGACCCTAGTCTCTACATCGACCGCAGATATGTAGCTCTTTCTAGCAACCCTAGTCTGTACGTCGACCGCAGGTATATAGCTCTTTCTAGCGACCCTAGTCTCTACATCGACCGCAGGTATGTAGCTCTTTCTAGCGAACCTAGTCTTTACGTCGACCGTAGATATATAGCTCTTTCTAGCGACCCTAGTCTTTCCATCGACCGCGGGTATGTAGCTCTTTCTAGCGACCCTAGTCTCTAAATCGACCGCATGTATATAGCTCTTTCTAGCGACCCTAGTCTCTAAATCGATCGTAGGTATGTAGCTCTTTCTAGCGACCCTAGTCTCTAAATCGATCGCAGGTATGTAGCTCTGTCTGGCGACCCTAGTCTCTAAATCGACCGCAGGTATGTATCTTGGTTAGGTCCCTAAGTTGACCCTAAAACGTGCGCACTTGGGCGATTTTGAATTTCGACCTACCACTGTCTACATTTTGACTGGAGTTACTGTCTCGTATACTGAAATCGTTGATAGAGATGACCTTACCCTTTCATCCGGCGTCTTTTTGGGACGAAATTTATTTTTTCGTTGACTGTCGTCTGTATTTTGACTGGCGCCACTGTTCTATAAATTTTGACTGTCATTTGGAGTCGTCTCCCTTGATAACAGTCACTGCTTAGCAAAAATGCAGGCTGAAACAGACTGCGGATCGAAGATTTGTACACTTGGTAATTAATTATTTACTTTTCACCTTTATGTCACATCGTACCTTTTTCTCTTATTACGAAACTGCCACTTTTTACCCTTATAAAAGGGTGGTGGGGGTCCATTTTAACCCCACACCTTCTCTCTCTCTCTCTCTCTCTCACTGTCATTTGAGTTCTTCGTGATGGCGCCGGGTAACTACGACGGTACGAAGGGTATGAAGGCGGCCTTCGAGAATTTGTCAAGCGTTGTTCCTTTCCAGAACCCCAACTCTCACCTTAGTAGGACTAACATAAATCAAGTAAGTACCTCTTTTGTTTTTTTTCTTTTGCGAAGACTTTTAGGTTTTAGTAACCCCGTTTGGACATTATTTGCATGCTAACATTTAAAATGCTTATGAGCCCTTTAGCTAGAAAACGCGAATTTTTCATGCATGTGAACAACACATTATTATTTTCGGAAAGAATGTGAACTTTACACACGTGAATAGTAAAAATGTGAATAGTAAAAACGTGAATAGTGCTAAACAACCTTCATCAAAAATTTGAATTGGATTAAGTTCCTCGCAAGTACGTGGGAGAGTGAAATGTTAATGAATAACGAATTAAGTTAAATCCTAAGTGAATGATCATACAGACGAAACTCTAAAGAATAACGATCTTAACAAACAGAATTTTTAAAGAGTAATGAATTAAGTTAAATTTCACGTGAATGCCCGTGAGAATAAAACTTTAAAGAATAAAGGATTAAGTCAAATCCCACGTGAATGTGCGCTAGAATAAAACTTTAAAGAATGACGACTTTAGTAATCTTAAAGAATAATAAATCAAATTAAATTTCACGTGAATGTGCGTGAGAATAAAAACTTTAAAGAATAACAATTTTGAAGAAAACTTAAAGAATAACCAATTAAATTAAATCTCCCTTGGACGTACATGAAAATAAAATTCTTAAGGAATAACGACCTTAGTTGGTTATAAGGAATTGACCGACATGATATAGTTGATGAAGGATCGTATTATACTGTACCTAATACAGAAAGGTTAATGTCAGTTATCAACCTGACTTCTTAATTGCTCTAGGGGAATATCATAGGTTCTGCTAGTAACAGCTCTCGACGGTATTCCGTTATATATATGTTGAAATTAATCGTAATGAATAATTTCAAATGATATATACGGCTAGTGGCAATAAAGAACCTAATGGGTAGCATATGGGACTTAGAATCGGAGGATGAAAATGTAATTAGTGGGACATACACATATGGGCCGAAATTTGTATTAATTTAGGGATAAATTAATTTGATTAATAATTATAATTTGATTATGGTTATCAATTAAATTAAAAGATTATCTGATAATATTAATTAGAAATTTTATGTAATTGAAACTCTAATTAATTATCCCTAACATTAATTAATTATTAATTTGATTAATAATAATTATTATCTAGATATAATTAGTTACTATTTAGATAATAGTAAAGTGTTTATTTAATTATCTAATTAGGAATCCTATTGCGAATAAGATTCCAATTATTTAATTACCTAATACAACTGGGATTAGGATTAAGAAAAGTCTATAAATAGACTCTCTAACCCCTAAAATTCGACCAACACAAAAAGGGAGAGGAGGAATCGTTCCGTCTTTCGTCTCGGCTAATTTACTTTTATTTCTTACTCTCTCTTTGATCTCGTATCGATTTCTGTTAGAGGCAATCATTGCAATTGCTATTCATTGAAGGTTGATCACTGATTATCTTTTGTTTTGTTTTTGAATCAAACGTTCGTGGTTCACGAGTTGATAATAACAAGTTTTGGGCACTTCGTTTGCAACGGTAGATAGTTCATCAGTAAAGGTATTACTCTCTATCCCTCTTTATATAAAATAACAATTAACAAATCTTGAGAAAGGGAAATAGATAAAATAGATAAAATTTTATTATTCCGCTATGCCTAGCCTTGTCTATTTTCCTATATTGGTATCAGAGCCTATGTTAATCTGTTATTTCATATATGTAAATAAAAGAGTTTTTCAATCAGATTGAATAGATTTATTGTTAGGTTAAATTAATTAATCGATTAGTTCAATTAACCTAACGATAAATAAGTTTTGATTACTTGTTAATTAAAACTGATTATGCATAGTTCCTGATTATTTCGGTTGATAATCGTTTTTTAAACAAAATCTAAAAGTTTTATAGTTAGATAATTAAAACGTTTTGTTTTATTAAATCTAAAAGATAAAATTGTTTTAATATTCTGAAATTTGTTTTGAAACTGTTTTAGAACAATTATATATATTTATATTTATATATATATATATATATATTGATAGCAGTTCGGGGTCGCTGTTGCGAGGCGGCAACCCCGAACCGCTATTTGCGGCTGGTTGCTGCCTTGCGGCAGCAACCAGTAGCGGCGGACGCCGCTTCCTTTTTGGCAGCAGCGTCTGTCCGCTAGTTGCTGCCCTATGGCAGCAGCTATGCCAAATGGTCGGGTCGATTAAATCGGCCCGGCCCGATTGTTGGTACCGGGTTTTAAAATTGTTTTAAAATAACCCGTTATATATATATATATATATATATATATATATATATATATATATATATATATATATATATATATATGTTTCAGAATACAATAATTTGTTTTGATTATCAAAATCAATTTATTTAAAAGTTTGTTTTACCTAAATATTTGATATAAGCAATTCAAAGCATTAAATGAATTATTCGAATTAATTAGGATATGCATAATTGAAATTGGATGAAAATTAATTTAAGTTGTTAATTTGATTAACTTAAATATTACATAAATAGTTTGTGTAATCAACCAATTAAATTTAATTTAATTGAGTCTATGCATGTTTGGTATTATGGACATATTAGACCCTCTTTAATAATTATTTATTCTTTTGGTATTTAAATAGGACATGTGTGTCCTGCCTTCTCTTACTCTCTATTGTATTTCTCTTCTCATCCAAATCCCTTCAAGTAAATTGAAGTTTTCCTTGAAATTGAATATTGTTGTAATTCAAGGTGCCAAGGAGAAGACGGAGGACCCAAAGAGAAATATGTAATAGTTAGTATTTCCCTAGGGTGAACCTTTATTCCGTTTCTGGCTCAACAGAATAAACTTAGAGATATGTCCATGATTGTCAATGTTGAATGTATGAATGTCTGATGTATGCTAAAGCAAATCAAGACTAGGTTAGATTATGAGACTTAAATAAATCCCTCAATAATCAAAAGTTAAGTAAATAAGCAAGTTATTAAAATCGGTTGCCCCTCCCTAATATTATAATTCAGCCGACAGTACTGGTGGCCTTTGGGTTGTTGAGTAAACTCAAGCTCGGGGTCTTATGGTAACACCTGAATTATCAAAAAATTATTTTTCACGAATATGGGGTAATGCTTAAATTAGGATAGAATAATTGGATGAGTAAACTCATGTTGTTCTAACCGAATGGGCAATATGGTTGGGATTGATAAACGTCACATATCAGTTACTAATGTGGTTCGTAACCCAACAACCTAGAAATCACATGTTTTGATGTGATTGATTACATGAATCTACCTAATGAATGAAACTAGCTTGTTGAGTAAACTCAAGGTGAAATTTCAGGAGTTAGGATTCTAGCTCACTAAAGGAATTGTGAATATCCTTCGAATTAATATAGAGGGTTATTAATTTGGTAAAATAGTGGGAGCAATTTAAAAAACATAAAAGTCCAACGTATTTAAATTGTACGTGAATTAAACAAATGAATAATATCCGTCACCTTTTTTCTCACTCTCAGGTTATTAATTTTTCGTACTCTAAAAACAATCATGTCGAAAACCGATCTAAGAAATATCCTTACCGATAACAAGTTGAATGGTTCAAACTTCACCGACTGGTATCGCAACCTCAAAATCGTTTTGAAGTTCGATAAGGTAGGGTATGTACTTGATACACCGATACCCTCTATCCCGACTTTTAATGCACCCATCGAAAAGATCAAAGCTTACTTGAAGCATAAAGCTGATGATAATCACGCAAGAAGCATTGTACTTGCATTATGCCACTGGAATTGAAAAGGCAACATGAGGAGATGGATGCCTATTCCATGGTCGCGCACCTAAAAGAATTGTTTGGGAATCAAATCGGTGCGAGCGGTATGAAATAACGAAGCAGCTATATAGATGCAAGATGCAGGAGGGCAAGTCTATTATGACACATTGTGTCAGGATGATTGGCCTTATTACCAAGTTTTCTAGTATTGGAGATGCGATGGATCATGAACTAAGTGTAGACTTACTTCTTCAATCCCTCCCCGAGAGTTATTCATAGTTCATCATGAACTACCAAGTGAGTGGCTTGCAAACCTCTCTTGAAGAGCTTGCAAATATGCTCGAGACGATTGAGCCCAATATAAAAGAAAACAAGGAAATACTGGCCCTTGCTACTGAGGGATCAAAGAAGAGGAAAGGGAATCCTCCCAATCCTAACTATCCTAATAATGGCGAGGGGGCCATGCCCACCGAAACAAAGGGGATGCAAGTCAAGAAGCCCAAAGGAGAATGCTACTTCTGTGGTGAAGATGGGCATTGGAGGAGAAATTGCAAGGAGTACCTAGCTTCTCTCAAGAAGGGAATGGACGGTGTTGCAACTTTTGGTATGTTCTATATTGAAATTAACTCAATTTCACAGTCTGAATCTTGGGTATTAGATACCGGATGTGGATCTCATATTTGTATGAATATGCAGGAACTCAAACAGACTAGAGAATTGAAGAAATGAGACATAAACTTGCGAGTTGGAAATGGTGCAAGGGTTGCCGCACTCGCAATTGAAAACTATGATCTACATCTACCATCAGGACTTGTAGTAGTGTTAAGGAACTATTTGTATGTTCCGGATATGTCTCGTAACATTATTTCTATTAGCTGTCTAGTAGAAGATGGCTTTCATGTTTCAATTAAGAACAATAATTGCGAATTTTATAGAAACAAAGTTTTCTATTTTTCAGGAATATCATTGAATGGGATTTATGTTTTGAATGATAAAGTTTCTTCTTTCACAATTGATACCAAAAGACTTAGATTAGATAACTCAACTTACTTGTGGCATTGTCATTTAGGCCATATAAACCAGAGACGCATGCTTAAGCTACATCAAGATGGGCTTATAGACTCAATTGATTGTGAATCGATGGGAACGTGTGAGTCATGTTTAAAAGGAAAAATGACAAAGACACCCTTTAGCAATAAAGGTCAGCGTGTATCAGACACTCTAGGATTAATACATTCAGATGTATGTGGTCCTATGTCAGTCCAAGTAAGAGGAGGATTCAGATACTTCATTAGTTTCATAGATGATCATACTAGATATGGTTATATCTATTTGATGAAACACAAGTCAGAAGCTTTTGAGAAATTCAAATGCTTTAAGAATGAAGTTGATAATCAAACAGGAAAGACTATCAAAATACTTCGATCTGATCGAGGTGGAGAATATCTTTCTGAAGAATTTATGAGTTATCTAAATGAATGTGGAATATGCTCACAATGGACACCTCCTTATACACCACAACACAATGGTGTATCAGAAAGGAGAAATCGCACCTTACTAGATATGGTACGATCCATGATGAGCACCACTGCTCTTCCAAAATCATTATGGGGCTATGCCTTAGAAACTGCCCTATTTACCTTAAACCGAGTTCCAACCAAATCCGCCAGTTCCACACCATTCGAACTGTTCGTTGGTAGAAAACCCATCTTCTCTTTCATAAGAATATGGGGATGTTCAGCATACGTCAAACGTATTGTGTCAGATAAATTAGATCCCAAATCTGACAAGTGTTTCTTCATTGGATACCCAAAGGAAACTATGGGATATTACTTTTATCATCTAGATGACCAAAAGGTAATAGTATCCAAACACGCAGTGTTTCTAGAGAAAGAGTTTCTGGAAGAAACACAGAATGGAAGCGCAGTTGAACTTGAAGAAGTTCAAGAGGAATCACATGTTGAAAACGCGGAAGAAGTTGAACCCGAACCTGTTTCATTAGATGAAACACAAGTGTCATATCCTACACGTAGGTCTCAGAGAATTCGTGAACTCCCAGTTAGATATGGTTTTTTAGTGGGAGATAACGAACTGGTTCACGTGTTAGACGATGAACTTGAAACCTACGAAGAAGCTCTTGCTAGTCTAGAATCTAAAGCATGGCTTGAAGCCATGAATTCTGAAATGGACTCCATGTATACTAACCAAGTGTGGACTTTGGTTGATCCACCTGAAGAGATAAAACCCATTGGGTGCAGGTGGATCTTCAAGAAGAAGAATGACATGGATGGAAAGGTTAGTACCTACAAAGCTAGGTTAGTAGCGAAAGGATATCGTCAAAAACAAGGTATTGACTATAACAAGAGTTTCTCTCCAGTAGCCATGTTCAAATCCATCAGAATATTGCTTGCAATTGCCGCTCATTTTGATTATGAGATTTGGCAAATGGATGTGAAAATATCTTTCCTAAATGGAAACCTACTTGAGGAAGTATACATGATGCAACCTGAAGGTTTCACATCGAAGGATGCAACCAAGGTTTGCAAACTTCAAAGGTCAATTTATGGACTCAAGCAAGCATCTAGGAGCTGGAACAAGCGTTTTGATGAAACCATAAAACAATTTGGTTTCGAACAAAACTCAGAAGAGGCTTGTGTTTACAAGAAGACAAGTGGGAGCTCAGTCGTTTTCTTAGTACTATATGTTGATGATATACTACTTATGGGAAACGATGTGGCAATGTTGCAAATAGTAAAAGTTTGGTTATCGAGTAATTTCTCCATGAAAGACTTGGGAGAAGCATCCTACATCTTAGGGATCAAGATCTATCGCGATAGATCAAGGAGACTGCTCGGACTATCCCAATCTACATATATTGACAAAGTGCTAAAACGTTTTGACATGCATGAATCGAAAAGAGGTAACTTACCAGTGGTCCATGGTGTCAAGTTATCAAATGGTCAGTGTCCTAAAACGGACAGTGATAAGAATCGCATGGCTATAATTCCTTACTCCAGCGCGGTTGATTCGATCATGTATGCTATGCTTTGCACTAGACCTGATGTGGCATTCGTATTAAGTATGACGAGCCGATATCAAGGGAATCCAGGATTTGATCACTGGATTGTTGTCAAGAACATTCTTAAGTATCTTAGAAGAACTAAAGACATGTTCCTCGTATATGGACAAGGAGAATTGAAAATTGAAGGATATTCAGATGCTAGTCATCTGACTGATGAAAATGATTACAGATCCCAATCAGGATACCAGTTTATCCTGAATGGAGGTTCAGTTAGTTGGAAGAGTTCCAAACAAGGAAGTGTTGCTTTCTCGTCGACTGAATAAGAGTACATCGCAGCTGCAGAAGCGGCAAAGGAGGCTGTTTGGATTAGAAAGTTCATAACAGAACTAGGAGTGGTGCCTAACATTGTAAATCCCATTACTCTGTACTGTGATAACAATGGAGCCATTGCACCAGCAAAGGAACCACGGTCTCATAATGCATCCAAACCTTATCTCAAGCGATATCATCTCATTAGGGAGATCATAGCCAAAGGAGATGTGAGAATAGAAAAGGTGCTCACTGAGGACAACGTTGCAGATCCGTTGACCAAGCCGTTACCACAAAGAGTTCACGATAAACATCTTAGTTCTTCTGGTATTAGTTTCAGAAACAATTGGCTTTAGTCCAAGTGGGAGAATGTTGGAATTTAGTGTCCTAAATACAATTGTTTTGGATATTAATAATAATGAATAAATTGTTTATTTTGTCATTTGATTAATCAGATATATAGCATTAATATGTAACTATATATAAAGGCAAAAATCTTTCGCAAAGGAAGTAATCCTAAGTTTATTCAAGTAGTTATAAAGTGTCCATACAAGCATGAAGTGAGACTATACTTTATAATAGACTGATAGACTTAAAGTAAACCCAAGTCAGGTAATATGTTATAGGGATTGGCATATTGCTGTTGAGACTTGCATGTAACAGTGTTTTCTGTCGAGACAGAAAGCTGATCTCACAAGCTTTAGATACTATGATATCTAGACAGTTACATGGATCTGATGAAGAAGTTCATTAGGATTGGGACCCAACTTGAGATAACAGAATGGAGTGATTTATCTAATGTGTCAACTGTTCATCTCATCAGTATTAGTAGGTATAACTAATCCTCAGACTCAAACATTCATTAATTAGTAATTCTGGATTGCGGAGTCTGATACTTTGATTCTGTGCGAGCACGATCCAATAGGTGAGAGCCTAGGGTGTGTGAGAGCAGGGTTGGGTATCACGTGAAGTAATTACAGAATGGTTAATGTTAGATTGAGCATTCGTCACTCCCGATAAATGGGAGATATATCCAAAGGGCCGCTTGTGGTGAATTGACTGAAATCCTTGCAAGGTGATACAGTTAAGAGTAGAAATAAACATTTCACTTAACTTATCTTTTAGAGTGAATTCAACATGTACAAGTAAAACCGAACTCTTCATTATATGTAACCTTGACACATTCCATGGTTATAAGGAATTGACCGACAGGATATAGTTGATGAAGGATCGTATTATATTGTACCTAATACAGAAAGGTTAATGTCAGTTATCAACCTGACTTCTTAATTGCTCTGGGGGAATATCATAGGTTCTGCTAGTAACAGCTCTCGACGGTATTCCGTTATATATATATGTTGGAATTAATCGTAATGAATAATTTCAAATAATATATACGGCTAGTGGCAATAAAGAACCTAATGGGTCGCATATGGGACTTGGAATCGGAGGACGAAAATGTAATTAGTGGGACATACACATATGGGCCGAAATTTGTATTAATTTAGGGATAAATTAATTTGATTAATAATTATAATTTGATTATGGTTATCAATTAAATTAAAAGATTATCTGATAATATTAATTAGAAGTTTTATGTAATTGAAACTCTAATTAATTATCCCTAACATTAATTAATTATTAATTTGATTAATAATAATTATCTAGATATAATTAGTTATTATTTAGATAATAGTAAAGTGTTTATTGAATTATCTAATTAGGAATCCTATTCCGAATAAGATTCCAATTATTTAATTACCTAACACAACTGGGATTAGGGTTAAGAAAAGTCTATAAATAGACTCCCTAACCCCTAAAATTCGACCAACACAAAAAGGGAGAGGAGGAATCGTTCCGTCTTTAGTCTCGGCTAATTTACTTTTATTTCTTACTCCCTCTTTGATCTCGTATCGATTTCTGTTAGAGGCAATCATTGCGATTGCTATTCATTGAAGGTTGATCACTGATTATCTTTTGTTTTGTTTTTGAATCAAACGTTCGTGGTTCACGAGTTGATAATAACATGTTGTGGGCACTTTGTTTGCAACGGTAGATAGTTCATCAGTAAAGGTATTACTATCTATCCCTCTTTATATAAAATAACAATTAACAGATCTTGGAAAAGGGAAATAGATAAAATAGATAAAATTTTATTATTCTGCTATGCCTAGGCTTGTCTATTTTCCTACACCTTGTACTTAGCCATGGTTAATACCGCCTCCGGTGTCTCCTCATTGGGTGACTCAGGCATTTCTTCCGGATGTCCCCATGCGGTGTATTTCTTGATGAATCTCTTAGTCATTTCGGCCCAATTCACCTTAACATTCATCGGAAGAGACATATACCACACCAGTGATTCTCCTACTAATGAGTTGCAAAACAAACTCGTAATTTCCTCCTCTTTGAAGCCTAGGGGACCCATAGTGGACAGATAAAAATGCAGGTGCTCCATAGGGTCCTTGTCTTCATTATACTTGCTGACAATCGAAAACGGGCGTTTGATAGGCCCAATTTGCATTGCGCTATGTTTCACCACCCGTGTTTTGGATTTCCTATACTTCATCAAAAACAAGCTTGACATCAGTGACCAATCATGCTTAGTCGATTCAGGTAGCAATTGAAACCACCTCAAAGGTTCGCCCACTAGGGACAAATAGAATCGTGGAGCGACATCTTCCACCTCATATGGCTCTCTAAACATAGTGCCCACATACCCGAACAAATGGGCTTCGAGGTCTTCTGCCCCACTGAATAAACTTAACACGGGCCTGGCCCTCTGTGATGACACCCCTTCGGATTCTTCTTTGCCATTTATCACTTCCTCTGTTAGTCCTTCTCCTAAGACGGATACATACAACCCACTTCCCATATTTATCTTTTCATCGGAGTCCAACAACTCCTCTTCGTCCTCCCCGAAGGATTCTACCACCATACTCTCTTCAAGCCCAGATCCAATCATGCCCACCCTATGATTAGGCAATGGATTACGCCTAGTGGAAGGGTTCGCTGACGAAGGATCGGCTATTTTCTTTTCCTCAATCAAATCTTGGATCTCATGCTTCAACCTCTCACAGTTCTCAATAGTGTGCCCATGATTACTGTGGAAATCGCAGTACCCTCTAGTTTGCATCTGCGGAGTAGGTTGCGCCTTGTTATAGGGAGTGAGGGCTTTCAACAATCCATTTTTCTACAATCGTTCGAAAACTTTTGCATAGGTTTGATCAAACTTGGCGAACTGCCTCTTCTCGATAGCGTTAAGTTCAAGCACTTTCACTGCGGCAGGTTCTGTACTTGCACTCGACCCTCCGGCACTATACCCAGACTTCGTCCACTTAGTATAAGCTTTCTTCGGCTCACCGTCCCCCTCAACTGTCAATGCGCAGCTATACATCTGATTGAAATCGGTAAAAGGCATATACCGCAGCTCATTCTTAATATATGGCAATGTGTTGCCAACTACCATTCGGATCTGATCCTGCTCAAGCGGTTTCTGCTTCATAACCGCCGCCTTTGCTCTCCACCTCCTCACAAAGTCGGACAAGGATTCCCCAGCCTGTTGCTTAGTACTCTCTAGCTCCTTTAAAGTAACCTCAAGCATAGTGTTAAAGCTATACTGGGCGATGAATGCCTTTGCCAGTTCTTTCCAATCTCTCTTTGTCACCAGAGGCAACGCATGAAACCACACGAGGGCAGCCCCCTCCAGGTAAGTATTGAATAGTCCGAGAACTTGTTCCTCAGTTAGGATCGTGAGTTTCATTACCGCAACATACTGGTTCATGTGAGCCGTGGGATACCCAGTTCCATCGAACTTCTTCATGTCAGGGAGCCGGAATTTCAAAGGCAAAGCAGTTGTCGATAAGCAATTCTTCAAATCATAAAAGTCCTGACTCCCGGAGCTTCCCCCGTGCAGATCCTGCACCTCCTGAGTGATGTGCTGCTTCCATTCCTCTTCCCTAGCTTTCTCCTTCTCAAGCTATTTTCGGATGTAATGCTGATAATCATCCTCATTCCCAAAGCGGGGACCAGTGTTCACATCATTCTCAGTGCGCTTACTACCACTCTTGTTATCCTTCAAAGCCAGCTCAGCTAACTAGACCAGGATTGCGGCCAATTGATCATTAATTTTGTTCATGGAATTCTCCAACTCGGCCACCTTTTCGTTAGTCACAGACATACTGACCGAAGACTGAGCGGACTCGGACGAAGATGATTCAGAAGCCACAACTGCCGACTGTGATGGTTCAGAACTGACAATCTGTAACTGGTCGAACTGTCTGACTAGCCGACTATTCTCACGGAACCACGACCTCTTAATGGTGACGTCTGCGCGAGCGGTACCCATTAGTATGTATGCATGATTTTATATGCATGGTTCATGGTGTGTGCGTTTATTATTTACGGATATATAAGATAAGAAGAACAAACGTTAGTCTAATTACACGTATCACAACATCTCTCTTCCACCCTTATTCCTCCACACACTCGATGATCCAAGTCTCTTTCTTAGGATTTTGGTTTGGGGGCTCACATTGCGGTCCAAGGGACGCGTGATGCCGTCGATTATTACGGAAAAATAAATCATTCATCAAACAATACAATTTGTTCTGACGCATCGACGTTTAGTGACTAAGATATCGACCAACTTGGATTGTCCTTTTAAATAACTCGTCTTTTGTTATTTTGTGAGACGCATTAGTTCGGGTTCTGACTCCCTTTGAGCGTGCCTCGGATTTAGACGCGGTACGAGTTATTCTTTCGGTTCAATCGTTCGTTATTGACAATGATTCGTCCCCTTTTATTCGCGTGGGTTCGCGTCTCGATTTTTGGATTATGACGGGATCTTTTGGATCTATCGAGAGACGTAACCACGTGTTTGTTTAGTGATGATATCACTTTCAGATTTTATTTTAGGAAACGGAATCATCGCGTAACGTGTTTATTTCTAGCGTCAAAAAATCCGCTTGCTCATTTTGGCTACATGAAAAGACGGTGAGTCTTATTCGAGCGTACGACAATCTTTCGGCTAGCAACAACTCCTTATTTCTTCCGATTTACGGGATATATCATCTCAGCATGGTTATAGAAAATCAATGTTTCGTTTAATCGCATGCTTATTCGAAGCAGGGCTATTACCGTTCTCTTCATTTATACACAGAGTAAGCAAACACGCAAATCGGGCCATATTTCTTGTAGTTTTGGTAACGATCGAAATGATTTAGCCATTAGTCAAACCCACAGTCTCGTCCATATGGTGCAATTACGCGGTTTAGCCTATTTTGGCTTTATGATTTTGAGCGATGTATATACCAGTTCGAGGCACGTATTTAACGACATTGGTTCATTTTCTTTAACTACTCTCGGGATTGACATATATCGTAGATGCGGAATGATTTTGGTCATTTTTATTTTCTTTTATTTATTTAGTCACTTTTGCGGACACGTCCATTTCTCCTTAGAACAACGCAAGGTGCAACGTAAGAGCTCGTTTTTTATTCGGAAGGGATGGGCCACGGTCATGAAACTCTTTACGTTACAACGGGGTCATTCAAAATAGAAATGTTCTTCGTTTTCGTTTTGTCATAATCTCGCTTTATCCCAACGTATTTAAAGAATGTGAATAACGGCTACCGTTAATATAGTTTTTTTAATCGAGATATAACTATCCTTAATACCAAACCAACTTGTACAAATACGTGCTTACATCACAACGTATTTCCTGAACATGTGCCTTCTTCGGGACACGGAAAGGAACCTAGGCGGGTCGCACAAGTTCATTCATACGAGGTGATTAAGTCGTCTTTAGTTCAAATCGTTTCGATATTTTGGGGTAATTTATATATCGGTTTAAGAGTATATATTAACGTATCGTTTCATTTTCTTTACGTAATTTAGGATTAGACACGTATCATGGCAATTTGAAAACACGAATTGATTCATTCATCACACCAAAAATAGTAACGGGTAATCATATGGCAACTTCTAAGGCTACTATATGCTGACACGGCTGATCGCGAGACCTCATAGGACCTCGCTAATTCGCCCCTATCGAATGGATGAGGACCCTTCGGCGCCTTACTGTAAGGGGGAACTTACACTAGCCTCTTTCGACCGACGAATGGACTCTCAATAGAGGTTTCGTGGAAATTACCCAAAAGGTTTGCAATAATGCTTATGAATGCATAAGAAAAAAATAATACGATTCGTCCCCGTTATGGACTTAATACACGCCTTTCGGAATCAAATTTCTCGCTTCCCCAGCAGAGTCGCCACTTGTAGGTGTCGCGGCCTCACCCGGAAGACCCGGGGGGTGGACACCGTTGACGACAGATGCTGTGATTAGCGCCGAAAGCAACCAATCACGGAATCAAACTGCTCGGTAGGGCCGGAGCTCGGAGTATGGAAGCGTCGCCACCCACAAATGGGAAATGAACACAGATCTCTTGCGGGAGACTGGTGAGGGTTCGGTAAATTTGGGTACGAGCCGAGAAGGCTAGCTCCTTTCCGGAGAAAGGCTACTAGGCACCCCAACATCGTCCGATTCTGAACCACCGGCCTCCTACTTAGCATGTTAGGCGCTAACGGACTAATCGCATATTTCTTTAAGTTTAAAATTCATTTGAAACCTTTTCTTTCTCGTTTTGAAAACTGTTTTGAGCATATTATTGAAAGCCATTTTAGTAAAGAATCACTCATATACATAATTTAGAATATGTAGAAGAAAGAGGGAGATAGAAGGAAGAATTGGTTTATTTACAATATGAATTATGCTTTAAGCTATACATTAAATCTAAACTAATCTCACTCCCCGAAAGAAGGTTTATTTATATGGTTCGTACCTTAATCGCCATTGGAACGATTTAGATAAGTTTCAAAACCCCGTTAATTTACATGCTTTTCACTTGAATCGCTGTTAGAACGACTCGAGTGTTTGAAAACGTGAAATAAGAAGTTTTAATCAAAAAAAGTGATTAAGCATACAAGTCCATTTATTTTTGTACAAAACCGTTTAGATAGGAAAGCGATTCAAAACTCTGTTATTTACAAGAAAAACGATTTTAATTACAAGACTCGCTTAACCCGTCGTTGGAACGGATTAAGGTTACAAAACGTGATATTTTAGGAAGTCGTTTGAAAATGATAAAGAACTAAAAATCTTTTATTTACATTAGGAACCTCGAAAAACCTTTAGTTTAAATAACCATATTGAAATCTCTTTTTGTGGTTTATTTCCCCATTTTTCACTCGATTAATCCTCACTTGAACATAATTACAACAATTAACAAATTAAGTCCAAACTCACCCAACCAAATACATTTGAAATATATATACATTTTGGAAAAAGAATGGTATTTATACCTATAGACTAAAAATGAGGTAAATAAAAGATACATATACTATGATAGTTAATAATTAGAAATAATAATGAAAACAATACTTTAATTAAAAACAAGTGAAAACAATGAACAAGGTTCATAAAGAATAAGAAAATACTTTCAATCCCAAAATAACTATTATGATAAATACATAGAAAATAACCCTCCCAAATATATATTAAATACAAGTAATAGAAAATACCATTTAATGATCCAAAAGTATCTATCAATTAATTATCTCCCAAAGTAATAACCAATATAACTTGAATAGACCAAAAAATTATATACATATATACATATAATTTTACAAAGCTAAATTAATACAAACAATGTTTAAATAGGAAATAAATAGACTTATGATAAGTAATTATTACTTATATACCCCAAAAATAATTTTGATAAACATATTACATAATCATATATACATATATATAAGAATAAATGTCAAACAGGATAAGGAAAAGGCTTAAAAGACATTTTTTAGATTCCAGCAGCTTTAACGACAGAAAATCCGTCGCTAAACAGCTTTTAGTGACAGAAAAGGGTGAATTAAAGAAACAGTCCCAACAGTTCCCAGATTTATTACAAATCTTTAGATCTAATCTATTCTATCATTTTCGACCTCCGAACTACCCAAATCGGGTCATAGTCTATAACGGAAACTCCCAAACGATGTTTTATTTCAAAACGTGAATTGAAACCTTTTTAAAATCTATATTTACAACGTTTTAGTCTCGAACTACCCTTAAATCGGGTCACGGTTCGCGTTGGGACTTTAAAACGAGGTTTTTATTTTAAATCAAAACCAAAACGTTTATTTGATACGAGACGGAAATTAAATAAATACGGATGAATTAATAAATGTGATAAATAAATACCCAAAGCAATAAATAAATAAAACTATATACTAAAATACATAAATAAATAAAATAAAATAAATAAATGAAATAAATAAATAAAAATGAGTCTAGTCCTCGGATAATACCTCAAGATCGGTATTGACAGCTGGTGTCGGTTGATTCCACGAGTTATGATTTTTTGGTGTTTTTTCGTATTTTTGTCAAATATTTAACTTTTTAGAAATTTCAATGTTTTAGGAAAAACATGTTTTTCCCCAAAACTTTACTTTCTCTCTCTAAAATATTTTTTTTTAGAAAGAGAAGCTCCCCAAAATCCCCACCTTTAATGCATGGGGCCCCGTGCCTTTTATAGGCACGGATCCCGAGGTTGGGCGTACGCCCAACCTCGTTGGGTGATGCCCAACAATTGTTGGGCACACGCCCAACCATTGTTGGGCACACGCCCAACACTGTTGGGCGTTCGCCTAACAATCGTTGGGCGCACACCCGCCCAACAATCGTTGGGCGTACCCCCAACGAATTGAGGGTTCGCCCAAGGGGAGTTGGGTGACTGCCCAACGAGCGTCGGGCGTGCGTCAAACGCCCACCCGACGAGCGTTTGACGTGTCGAGCTCGTTTGCGGGACGCTCGCCTGCCAGGGGGCGATGCTAGTTGCCCACTAACCGACACCCGACCTTCGGAGCCTTCTCGTGATTTTTATTTTTAAACTAATAGAATCAATCGCTTTAGCCGTTTATTGTGGGTTTTTGTCACAGGTCCTCTGACTCGGTGTCTAATACAGGTCCTAATGTGCAATCACTGTAGTGGAGATCACGACGGGCGCGATTGCCAAGCCGGTAGTCCATTTGCCGACGACAACGAAAATGTAAGTTACGTGGGAAGTAACCAAAGGTACAATTCTAACCCAAACTCCTAGCCAAACACACACCACCATAATCATAGTGATAACGGATGGAGGCTTCGGCACTAACACCCTAACTTGTCTTACGGCAATAATAATAACTGTTGGGGTTTAGTGTCCTACAGACAATTGTTGCAGGATACAAACTTAATGTAAATGAATTGTTCTTTATATCATTTGTTTTAATGAGATATATGTTTTATAACTATATAAAGGCAATCCCTTTTAAGCACTAAATAAAGCCTAATAAAAGGAAATCTGTAAGTTTGTTTAAAGTGATTATAAAGTGTTCATACAAGCATGAAGTGAGACAAAACTTTATAATAAACTTAAAACCACCCCAAGTCAAGTGATATGTTTAGGATTGATATATCACTGTTGAGACTTGTATGTAACAATGTCTTCTGTCCGACAGAAAGCTGATCTCACAAGCTTCATATATATAGATATCTGGACAGTTACATAGATCCGATGAAACGTCGTTCATCAGGATTGGGGATCCGATTTGAGATAACAGGATGGGTAGATTCATCCTTGTCACCTGTTCATCTCATTGGTAGTAACAGGTATAACTAATCCTCAGACTCAAAGGAATGTTAATTGGTCATCCTGAATTACTGAATGTGAGACTTTGATCCTGCGGTCCCACGATCCTTAACAGAGATGACTCTAGGGTGTGAACTGCAAAGGTTGGGTGTCACAGGAGGTAATGTCAGGGTAGTTATACATTGGATTGAGCATTTATCACTCCCAATTAATGGGAGATACATCCAAGGATCGCTTGTGGAAGACTCGACTCTAAATCCTTGCAAGGTGATAGCTTAAGAGTAAGAAATACAGATTTCACTTAACCTATCTATTTGAGTTGTCTCGGCCTATATGTGACTTGACATCACCCATAGTCATAAGATTCAGTTCAAGGATGTAGTTGATAAAGGATCGAATTATACTGTAACTAATACGGAAGGGTTAACGACAGAATCAACCTGTCTTCTTAACGGACTCTGGGGGAATGATTACAGACTTGCCAATAACATACTCACTAAATCATTCCGTTATGCAAGGATTAAATATAATTCTTGAAGAAATTAATTTAATGGTTGCATACGGCCAGAAGTAGTAAGAACCTAATGGATCACACATAAGACTTGGAACCAAAAGAGAGATGGATGTCATTAATAGATGGAAGCCCAAATGAGCCCAGTAAGGCCCATTTAATTAGGGGAGGCTGAAATTTATATATAATAAATTAGGGAATTATTTTAATTCCATTAATCCTAATTTGATTAGGTTTGTGAATTAAATTAATTAAGAGATAATTAAGTTATGAGTTTTAATTAGATTAATATACTCCTATTATTATCCAATTAGGTTATTTATTATTATCCTAGATATATTAGATATATTATAAGATAATAATTGGGAATCCTATTCCGAATTGAATTCCTATTAAGTAACATATTCCTATCTAACTAGGGTTTAGATACAAGTTATTATATATACCCCCCTAATAAGTGAATTTCGACTAAGCCTAACCCCTCCCCTTATTGTGATTTTCGAATCATACAATTAGAGAGAGAAAGTGAATTCGCATCCCCTAGTTCGTGGACAAGAATTCATATGGCTTCCGTCGATTGATTAATTTTCATTCATCTCCTTTTCTCTTTGATCTTGTGTTGGTTAATTAGAGGCAATCTATTTTGGTTGCATCTCATAAGGGTTGATTCTAACTTAACCTCACCGTGTTATACTTCGTGCTTGGGAACTCGGAGAAGAATTGTGGGCGCTTCTTTAACAACGGTAGATTGTTCTTCAAAAGGTATTCCTTCTTATCCCTCTTTATATGAAATAACGATTAACGGATCCTATGGTTAAAAGGAAGTAGGCTAAAATTTTATATTTCCGCTGCTATACCTTAGTCTTAATTTCCTTCAGTGGTATCAGAGCCATCGTTAAATCTGTTATTTCATATATGAAAATTTAGAAGTTTTTCAATAGGATTGAATAAATATTTATGGTTAGGATTAATTAACAAATAGTTTGATTAATTAATTCTAAAGATAAATAAATTTTAGTTAATTGTTAATTAAAATAGATTATGCGTATGTTCCTAATTATTTCGGTTGATAATCATTATAACAAAATCTATTAGTTTTATAGTTAGGTTAATAAAATTAGTTTTATTAATTCTAAAAGATAAAACGGAAACCTATTGTAGTTTTTTCTATTTCTGAAAATCGTTTTTAAAACCTTTTTAAAATCTGATATATATATATATATGTTTTATATAAAAAATAAATAAATAAATAAATACGACAGCGGCTCGGGTCGCGCCTCACGGCGCGACCAGCCGCTGTCACGCGGCTGCTGCCAAACGGCAGCAGCCTAGTTTCGGGCCCCGGCCCGAATCCCACTTGATTTTAATTGTTAAAATCGGCTTGAAAACATTTTGTATATATATATATATATATATATATATATATGTTTCAGAAATTAATAGTTTTCTGTTTTGATTATCGAATGAAAATTCGTTTAAAAGTTTGTTTTTACCAAGTTGTAAATCAAAGTGTTAAATGAATTGAAATCAAAATAATTGGGACATGCATAATCAACGTTTTATATGGTTATATTAATCTAAGAATTAATATAAAGATACAAAACGATTAGAAGTAAAATTGGATGAAAGTTAATTTGTTAAGTTAATGTGATTAACATAAATATTACATAAGATAGTTATGTAATCAACCAATTAAATTTATTTAATTGAGTCTATGCATGTTTGGAGTTATGGACATATTTGGACCCTCTTTTAGTCTTTTGGTATTTTTGAAATAGGGCCTGCGAGTCCTGCCTATCTACTATCTATTGTAATTTCTCCTCTCATCTAATTCCCTTCAATTCAGTTGAAGTTTTCTTTAGTAGTATAGAAATTAATATGTAATTTCAAGGCGCCATGGAGAAGACGGAGGACCTAAAGAGAAATATGTAATAGTTAGTATTTCCTTAGGTTTGCCCTTTTATTCCGTCTCTGGCTCGACGGAATAATTTAGATGATATGTCCATAACGCCAATGTATGTGTCTGATGTATGCTAAAGCAAATCAAGACTAAGTTAGATTATGAGACCTAAAATAAAATCCCTCATTAAAAAGTTAAGTAAATAAGCAAGTTATTAAAATCGGTTGCCCCTCCCTAATATTATAATTCAGCCGGCAGTACTGGGGGCCTTTGGGTTGTTGAGTAAACTCAAGCTCGGGGTCTTATAGTAACACCTGAATTATCGAAATCGTTCTTTCATGAATATGGGGTAATACTTAAATTAGATTATGATAATTGGATGAGTAAACTCATGTTGTCATAAACTAATGGGCAAGATGGTTGGGATTAATATGAATTGCATATTAGTTACTAATGTGGTTAGTAACCCAATAACCTAGGAATCACATTAGAGATGTGATTGATCATATGAATCTACCTAATGAATGAGACTAGCTTGTTGAGTAAACTCAAGGCGAAATCTCAGGAGTTAGGATCCTAGCTCACTAAAGGATTTATGAAATTCTTCGAATTAATATGGAGGGCTATTAATTTGGCAAAATAGTGGGAGCAATCTGAAATAAATTAAAAGGCCTATAATTTTATATTGTTATACTTTAAGGCAAATGAATGACGTACGTTTACTCTTTCTCACTCTCAGGTTTTGTTTAAACACACACTCTTAAAATCATGACTAACACCGATCTGCGTTACATCATTACCGATAACAAATTGAATGGTTCAAACTTCACCGACTGGTTTCGTAACCTCAAAATTGTTTTGAAGTTCGAAAGGAAAGGGTATGTACTTGATACACCGATACCCCCTTACCCAACTGATGATGCTCCCTACCAAGAATTTTATGCTTACTTGAAGCATAAATTTGATGATGATCAAACGGGGGACATCATACTTGCATCTCTGACACCGGAAGTCAAAAGGCAACTACATTCAGATATGGATGCCTATTCCATGGTCAAGCACCTCAAAGAGTTATTTGTGAATGAAACTCGGTGCGAACGCTTCGAAATAACCAAGGAGTTATATAAAAGCAAGATGCAGGTGGGCACATCTGTAATGGCACATTGTGCAAAGATGATCAGCCTTATCACCAAGTTTTCTAGTATTGGAGATGCGATGGACCGTGAACTAAGTGAAAACTTACTTCTTCAGTCCCTCCCCGAGAGTTACTCACAGTTCATAATGAACTACCAAATGAGTGGCTTGCAAACCTCTCTTGTAGAGCTTGCGCATATGCTCAAGTCAGTCGAGCCCATTATAAAAGAAAACGAGGAGATACTGGCCCTTGCTATTGAAGGATCGAGAAAAAGGAAAGGGGTCGCTCCCAATCCAAACCATCTTGATAAATGCAAGGGGGCTGTGCTCACCGAAACAAAGGGAAAGGAACCAAAGAAGCCCAAAGGAAAGTGCTACCATTGTGGTGACTTAGGGCATTGGAAGAGGGATTGCATGGAGTACCTAACCTTCCACGAGAATGAAAATAACGGTGCTTCAGCATCTGGTATGTTTTATATTGAAATAAATACAGTTTCGTTGTCTGAATCTTGGGTACTTGATACCGGATGTGGATCTCATATTTGTACAAATATGCAGGAGCTAAATCAGACTAAGGAACTAAAGAAAGGAAGCATAAACTTGCGAGTTGGAAATGGAGCAAGAGTTGCCGCCCTCGCAATTGGAGATTATGTTTTACCTTTGCCCTCTGGGCTTGTAATAGAATTAAGGAATTGTTTATACGTTCCTGAGATGTCTCGTAACATTATTTCTATTAGCCGTCTTGTTGACGACGGTTTTCATATTTCAATAAAGAACAATAGTTGCAATTTTTATAAAGATTCGATCTTTTATTTTTCAGGAATATCACAAAATAGGATTTATGTGTTAGATGATAAAACTCCTGTTTTTGCAATTGATACCAAAAGACATAAGATAGATAATTCAACTTACTTGTGGCATTGTCGTTTAGGCCATATAAACAAGAGACGCATGCTAAAGCTACATTCAGATGGGCTTATAGATCCGATCGATCATGAATCATTGGAAACATGCGAATGATGTTTAAAAGGTAAAATGACAAAGACACCCTTTAGCAATAAAGGTGAGCGTGTATCAGACACTCTAAGACTTATTCATTCAAATGTATGCGGTCTTATGTCAGTCCAAGCAAGAGGAGGATTCAGATACTTCATAAGCTTCATAGATGACCATACCCGATATGGTTACGTCTATTTGATGAAGCACAAATCAGAAGCTTTTGAGAAATTCAAATGCTTCAAGAATGAAGTGGAAAATCAATTAGAAAGGAAAATAAAGACGCTTCGATCTGATCGAGGTGGCGAATATCTTTCAGATGATTTCCTGAATTATCTAACTGAATGTGGGATATGCTCACAATGGACACCTCCCTATACACCACAACACAATGGTGTATCCGAGAGGAGAAACCGTACCCTACTAGATATGGTACGATCCATGATGAGCATGGCCTTACTTCCAAAGTCGTTATGGGGATATGCCTTAGAAACTTCCCTCTTCACCCTAAATCGAGTGCCAACTAAATCCGCTAGTTCCACACCATATGAATTGTTCGTTGGTAGGAAACTCGTGTTCTCATTCATGAGAATATGGGGTTGTTCAGCGTTTGTCAAACGCATTGCGTCCGACAAACTAGATTCGAAATCTGATAAATGTTTCTTCATTGGATACCCTAAGGAAACTATGGGATATTACTTCTATCATCCATATGATCAGAAAGTAATCGTATCCAAGCACGCAACCTTCTTAGAGAAAGAGTTTCTCGAAGAAACACAAAAGGGAAGCATGATTGAACTCGACGAAGTTTAAGAGGAAGAAACACCGACTGAAACAACAGAAGCGGTTGAGGTACCCGAAGAAGTCCCATTAGATGAGACTCCAGTGGCACCTATTCGTAGATCACGAAGAGTTCATGAACTCCCAGTTAGATATGGTTTTCTAGTGGGAGATGATACCGAGGTTCCCGTGTTAGACGACGAACCCGAAAACTATGAAGAGGCTCTTACTAGTCCAGATTCTAAAGCATGGCTTGAGGCCATGGATTCTGAAATGGATTCCATGTATACTAACCAAGTGTGGACTTTGGTTGATCCACCCGAAGGGATAATTCCCATTGGGTGCAGGTGGATCTTCAAAAAGAAGACTGACATGGATGGAAAGGTTAGCACCTACAAAGCTAGGCTGGTAGCGAAAGGATATCGTCAGAAACAAGGTGTTGATTATGACGAAACCTTCTCTCCTGTTGCTATGTCCAAATCAATCAGAATCATGCTTGCTATTGCCGCTCACTACGATTGTGAGATTTGGCAAATGGATGTGAAAACAGCTTTCCTAAATGGAAACCTGCTTGAGGATGTATACATGATGCAGCCTGAAGGTTTCATATCAAAGGATGCAAATAAAGTTTGCAAACTTCAGAGATCCATTTATGGACTCAAGCAAGCATCTAGAAGCTGGAACAAGCGTTTTGACGAAACCATAAAACAATTTGGTTTCGAACAAAATTGCGAAGAAGCTTGCATTTACAAGAAAGCAAGTGGGAGCTCAGTTGCATTTCTAATATTATATGTGGACGATATATTATTAATGGGAAATGATATAGCTCTGCTACAGTCGGTGAAAGTATGGTTATCCGGTAACTTCTCAATGAAAGACCTTGGTGAAGCAGCTTATATACTTGGTATAAAGATCTATAGAGATAGATCGAGAAGACTGTTTGGTCTTTCACAGGCTACATACATTGAAAAGGTGCTAAATCGATTTAGCATGCTTGAATCGAAACGAGGTAACTTACCCATGCTACATGGAGTAAAGTTAAACAATCATCAATGTCCTAAAACTGATGATGACAAATGACGCATGGCTGTAGTCCCGTACACCAGCGCGATCGGTTTGATTATGTATGCTATGCTATGCGCTAGACCTGACGTAGCGTTCACGTTATCTGTAACGAGTCGCTACCAAGGGAATTCAGGAGAAGAGCATTGGATTTTCGTCAAGAACATTCTTAAGTACTTGAGAAGGACTAAAGATATGTTCCTAGTGTACGGAGAAGGAGATCTGAAAATTGAAGGATTTTCATACGCTAGTCATCTCACAGATGAGAATGATTTTAAATCCCAATCAGGATATCTGTTTATCTTGAATGGGGGCGCGGTCAGTTGGAAAAGTTTCAAGCAGGGAAGCGTAGCTTTCTCTACGACCAAGTCAGAGTACACCGCTGCTGCGGAAGCAGCAAAGGAAGCAGTTTGGATTAGAAAGTTCATTACAGAACTAGGAGTGGTGCCTGACATTGTCAATCCCATTACTCTGTACTGTGATAACAATGGAGCCATTGCGCAAGCAAAGGAACCACGGTCTCATAATACATCCAAGCACTACCTAAAGCGATACCACATCATAAGAGAGATTGTGGCTAGAGGAGATGTGAGAATAGAAAGAGTACCTACAGAGGACAACGTTGCAGATCCGTTGACAAAGCCTTTAACCCAGAAAGTACATGATCGTCATTTAACTTCTACTGGGATAAGTTTTAGAAACATTTGGCTTTAGTCCAAGTGGGAGTATGTTGGGGTTTAGTGTCCTATAGACAATTGTTGCAGGATACAAACTTAATGTAAATGAATTGTTCTTTATATCATTTGTTTTAATGAGATATATGTTTTATAACTATATAAAGGCAATCCTTTTTAAGCACTAAATAAAGCCTAATAAAAGGAAATCTGTAAGTTTGTTTAAAGTGATTATAAAGTGTTCATACAAGCATGAAGTGAGACAAAACTTTATAATAAACTAATAAACTTAAAACCACCCCAAGTCAAGTGATATGTTTAGGATTGATATATCACTGTTGAGACTTGTATGTAACAATGTCTTCTGTCCGACAGAAAGCTGATCTCACAAGCTTCATATATATAGATATCTGGACAGTTACATAGATCCGATGAAACGTTGTTCATTAGGATTGGGGATCCGATTTGAGATAACAGGATGGGTAGATTCATCCTTGTCACCTGTTCATCTCATTGGTATTAATAGGTATAACTAATCCTCAGACTCAAAGGAATGTTAATTGGTCATCCTGAATTACTGAATGTGAGACTTTGATCCTGCGGTCCCACGATCCTTAACAGAGATGACTCTAGGGTGTGAACTGCAAAGGTTGGGTGTCACAGGAGGTAATGTCAGGGTAGTTATACATTGGATTGAGCATTTATCACTCCCGATTAATGGGAGATACATCCAAGGATCGCTTGTGGAAGACTCGACTCTAAATCCTTGCAAGGTGATAGCTTAAGAGTAAGAAATACAGATTTCGCTTAACCTATCTATTTGAGTTGACTCGTCCTATACAAGTAAAATGAACGTCTCGCTATATGTGACTTGACATCACCCATAGTCATAAGATTCAGTTCAAGGATGTAGTTGATAAAGGATCGAATTATACTGTAACTAATACGGAAGGGTTAACGACAGAATCAACCTGTCTTCTTAACGGACTCTGGGGGAATGATTACAGACTTGCCAATAACATACTCAATACATCATTCCGTTATGCAAGGATTAAATATAATTCTTGAAGAAATTAATTTAATGGTTGCATACGGCCAGAAGTAGTAAGAACCTAATGGATCACACATAAAACTTGGAACCAAAAGAGAGATGGATGTCATTAATAGATGGAAGCCCAAATGAGCCCAGTAAGGCCCATTTAATTAGGGGAGGCCGAAATTTATATATAATAAATTAGGGAATTATTTTAATTCCATTAATCCTAATTTGATTAGGTTTGTGAATTAAATTAATTAAGAGATAATTAAGTTAGGAGTTTTAATTAGATTAATATACTCCTATTATTATCCAATTAGGTTATTTATTATTATCCTAGATATATTAGATATATTATAAGATAATAATTGGGAATCCTATTCCGAATTGAATTCCTATTAAGTAACCTATTCCTATCTAACTAGGGTTTAGATACAAGTTATTATGTATACCCCCTAATAAGTGAATTTCGACTAAGCCTAACCCTTCCCCTTATTGTGATTTTCGAAACATACAATTAGAGAGAGAAAGTGAATTCGCATCCCCTAGTTCGTGGACAAGAATTCATACGGCTTCCGTCGATTGATTAATTTTCATTCATCTCCTTTTCTCTTTGATCTTGTGTTGGTTAATTAGAGGCAATCTATTTTGGTTGCATCTCATAAGGGTTGATTCTAACTTAACCTCACCGTGTTATACTTCGTGCTTGGGAACTCGGAGAAGAATTGTGGGCGCTTCTTTAACAACGGTAGATTGTTCTTCAAAAGGTATTCCTTCTTATCCCTCTTTATATGAAATAACGATTAACGGATCCTATGGTTAAAAGGAAGTAGGCTAAAATTTTATATTTCTGCTGCTATACCTTAGCCTTAATTTCCTTCAGTGGTATCAGAGGTATCGTTAAATCTGTTATTTCATATATGAAAATTTAGAAGTTTTTCAATAGGATTGAATAAATATTTATGGTTAGGATTAATTAACAAATAGTTTGATTAATTAATTCTAAAGATAAATAAATCTTAGTTAATTGTTAATTAAAATAGATTATGCGTATGTTCCTAATTATTTCGGTTGATAATCATTATAACAAAATCTATTAGTTTTATAGTTAGGTTAATAAAATTAGTTTTATTAATTCTAAAAGATAAAACGGAAACCTATTGTAGTTTTTCCTATTTCTGAAAATCGTTTTTAAAACCGTTTTAAAATCTTATATATATATATATATGTTTTATAAAAAAGTAAAAAAAATAAATAAATACGACAGCGGCTCGGGTCGCGCCTCACGGCGCGACCAGCTGCTGCCTCGCGGCAGCAGCCACGTGCGCAGCCGCAGGGCTGCTGCCAAACGGCAGCAGCCCAGTTTCGGGCCCCGACCCGAATCCCACTTGATTTTAATTGTTAAAATCGGCTTGAAAACATTTTGTATATATATATATATATATATGTTTCAGAAATTAATAGTTTTCTGTTTTGATTATCGAATGAAAATTCGTTTAAAAGTTTGTTTTTACCAAGTTGTAAATCAAAGTGTTAAATGAATTGAAATCAAAATAATTGGGACATGCATAATCAACGTTTTATATGGTTATATTAATCTAAGAATTAATATAAAGATACAAAACAGTTAGAAGTAAAATTGGATGAAAGTTAATTTGTTAAGTTAATGTGATTAACATAAATATTACATAAGATAGTTATGTAATCAACCAATTAAATTTATTTAATTGAGTCTATGCATGTTTGGAGTTATGGACATATTTGCACCCTCTTTTAGTCTTTTGGTATTTTTGAAATAGGGCCTACGAGTCCTGCCTATCTACTATCTATTGTAATTTCTCCTCTCATCTAATTCCCTTCAATTCAGTTGAAGTTTTCTTTAGTAGTATAGAAATTAATATGTAATTTCAAGGCGCCATGGAGAAGACGGAGGACCTAAAGAGAAATATGTAATAGTTAGTATTTCCTTAGGTTTGCCCTTTTATTCCGTCTCTGGCTCGACGGAATAATTTAGATGATATGTCCATAACGCCAATGTATGTGAATGTATGTGTCTGATGTATGCTAAAGCAAATCAAGACTAAGTTAGATTATGAGACCTAAAATAAAATCTCTCATTAAAAAGTTAAGTAAATAAGCAAGTTATTAAAATCGGTTGCCCCTCCCTAATATTATAATTCAGCCGGCAGTACTGGGGGCCTTTGGGTTGTTGAGTAAACTCAAGCTCGGGGTCTTATGGTAACACCTGAATTATCGAAAATCGTTCTTTCATGAATATGGGGTAATACTTAAATTAGATTATGATAATTGGATGAGTAAACTCATGTTGTCATAAACTAATGGGCAAGATGGTTGGGATTAATATGAATAGCATATTAGTTACTAATGTGGTTAGTAACCCAATAACCTAGGAATCACATTAGAGATGTGATTGATCATATGAATCTACCTAATGAATGAGACTAACTTGTTGAGTAAACTCAAGGCGAAATCTCAGGAGTTAGGATCCTAGCTCACTAAAGGATTTATGAAATTCTTCGAATTAATATGGAGGGCTATTAATTTGGCAAAATAGTGGGAGCAATCTGAAATAAATTAAAAGGCCTATAATTTTAGATTGTTATGCTTTAAAGAAAATGAATGATGTACGTTTACTCTTTCTCACTCTCAGGTTTTGTTTAAACACACACTCTTAAAATCATGACTAACACCGATCTGCGTTACATCATTACCGATAACAAATTGAATGGTTCAAACTTCACCGACTGGTTTCATAACCTCAAAATTGTTTTGAAGTTCGAAAGGAAAGGGTATGTACTTGATACACCGATACCCCCTTACCCAACTGATGATGCTCCCTACCAAGAATTTTATGCTTACTTGAAGCATAAATCTGATGATGATCAAACGGGGGACATCATACTTGCATCTCTGACACCGGAAGTCAAAAGGCAACTACATTCAGATATGGATGCCTATTCCATGGTTAAGCACCTCAAAGAGTTATTTGTGAATGAAACTCGGTGCAAACGCTTCGAAATAACCAAGGAGTTATATAAAAGCAAGATGCAGGTGGGCACATCTGTAATGGCACATTGTGCAAAGATGATCAGCCTTATCACCAAGCTTTCTAGTATTGGAGATGCGATGGACCGTGAACTAAGTGAAAACTTACTTCTTCAGTCCCTCCCCGAGAGTTACTCACAGTTCATAATGAACTACCAAATGAGTGGCTTGCAAACCTCTCTTGTAGAGCTTGCGCATATGCTCGAGTCAGTCGAGCCCATTATAAAAGAAAACGAGGAGATACTGGCCCTTGCTATTGAAGGATCGAGAAAAAGGAAAGGGGTCGCTCCCAATCCAAACCATCTTGATAAATGCAAGGGGGATGTGCTCACCGAAACAAAGGGAAAGGAACCAAAGAAGCCCAAAGGAAAGTGCTACCATTGTGGTGACTTAGGGCATTGGAAGAGGGATTGCATGGAGTACCTAACCTTCCACGAGAAGGAAAATAACGATGCTTCAGCATCTGGTATGTTTTATATTGAAATAAATACAGTTTCGCTGTCTGAATCTTGGGTACTTGATACCGGATGTGGATCTCATATTTGTACAAATATGCAGGAGCTAAATCAGACTAAGGAACTAAAGAAAGGAAGCATAAACTTGCGAGTTGGAAATGGAGCAAGAGTTGCCGCCCTCGCAATTGGAGATTATGTTTTACCTTTGCCCTCTGGGCTTGTAATAGAATTAAGGAATTGTTTATACGTTCCTGAGATGTCTCGTAACATTATTTCTATTAGCCGTCTTGTTGAGTTTTATTTTTTGTATTTGTTTTTCTTCACATTTTTTTATCCTTTTACTTTGTTCGTTTGTAACAACAAAAACCTTAAAAAAAAGGTAGAAAATTTCGTCCCAGACGACACAGCATGTCACCTAGGACGAAAGGCAGATTTGGCCACCACCTCAATAAAAGGGAGTTTCTTATCTTCTCTTCTTTTTGTTTTTGTTTTTGTGGTGTGTCAACCTCATAACACGGCGTGTCATGCCTTGACATGGCATGTCATGCTGATTTTCGCAAAGAAGAAGTCTGATTTTTGCCCGGTCAACCCGTCAGCGTAGTCCACACGCCGTGTCACTTGGTCAACACGCTGTGTCACACTATTTTATGTGTTTTCTTGTGTATGAAATGACCAAAGACAACTATGTAATTACAATTATACCCCGAGCTTGATTTGTGTATAAATAGGAGTGCTTGGCACTCATTTAGGCATTCAATTTTCTATGTAATAAAGTTCCTTACACCTTGAGAGCTTGTGTAATCCTCCTGTTACGCCGCCGAAGTTACGTTCCATCCGCATTCCCCAAGCTCGAGAGTTCCACCTCCACGTCCGAAGTGACAGCGTTGAGTCTGGTTAGTTAGTTCTAAGGGCCGATTCTTCTTCCCTTTTTACTTCTCAATTAGCATGTACTCTTCATATGTGCTAAACTTGGTTGTATTTCATTTTACATTCTTCACAGTTATAATATGTGGTTTATGGTTTTCAGTTTCATTATACTTGTTGATGTTTATTCCTTGTTTTGATACTCATAATTGATTATTGTGTATGTTGATTACGAACTCCGAAATCCATTAGGATTCATATAGGTGTTGCCTTACCGGAGTTTACAAATCAGAAACCGTAGGAATTGACAATCCACGGAACTTACGAGCCCTATTTTCTGAACCTAAGAATTAGAGTCGCCTTAAGAGGGAATTTCTATCTAAGTACTTCACGGGGTTGGTGATAAGTGTCCAATTCAACGTTCAAATGTCCACTTTAGTGCTAGGTTATTTAATTAATTTAGTGTTATTTCGGATATTATTGCTTGTTTTGGTATGATTTGCCTCCACATGACTCAAATGATTAAAAGGAGCGGAATTGGACTTAAATTGAAACAAATTTGGACTAAAAGGGAATTTGGAGCTGATTCAGAGGAGCTGAAACGAAAATGGAGTTAGTCTTGCCCAAGACTAAGGATTTCGGGAATCGCAGACTCTAGAATTGATCAGGACTCTCCTTTATTCTATCAAGAATGAACCTGGACAGTTGGGAATGACTAAGCATGCACGAAATTAGGAGATATGGGAAGATTAGAAAAGATTTGTGATTGGAAAAGATATTATTTTGTTAGCTAATTTTTAGGGATATATTTTCTCTACAAAACATTAGGTTTTAGATTAGATTATCTCTCTCTCTTCTTTCTTAGATTTTTACATTCCTAGAAAACGTAACTTTCAGATTGAGAAAACTCGAAACATTTTATTTTGTTCTTAATGGCTATTCATAGCTAAACCCTTTATTTCGGTTAAGGGATAATTCAAAGGCAGGAATCTTCAAGTATTGTGAGACCGTTTCTCTTCTAGTATTTTCTCTTTATTCATATCATTTGTTTATTCACTGTGTTTAGGGATTTTATCTCAATTGTTAGTTTGCTTTTGAATGATACGGCCGATTGTTCATTTGATTAAACTGGCATACATCTGTCTAATTAAACTAGATAATCAACGAGTCATTATTTAGTTTAATCTGAGCAAGTAGCAATTGATGCTATAAAGTTGAAATCTAGATTGTATTTGGGGAAAATCAAATTGACAACTGAGAACTCTCCATGTGACATTAATACATCTATTTTCGACTTTATCACATCAAGTGAATGAGTAATTAAGTTTTTGAATCGATATCGCTGAGAATCGGTTGGCTTAGATTAGGTTCTTCTAATTCATAACGATGTTAACGGGTTGAATCTTAGCTGCTGAGGTAAGGTTATTCGTTAATTAGGAGTTAATTACAGTCTTACTTAGTTAATTCATTACTTAGGAAGAATATACCAAACTAGTCTGATATGCAATTTAGAAGAAATATCATCTCTGTCAATGATCAAGACTAACAAAATTCCTTGCCTGAGAATCCCTTAGCTGAAATTATAATTAATCATTTTATTCAATTTCAACTCAACTCTATTACTTTTGTTAATTTAGCAATCAACTATTCCAATCCCTCCTTTTTACTTTTTATTTATTTGCTTGGTTATATTTACAATTAGATCAGTATTAGTCCTTTGGGTACGACCTTTGCTTACCCTTGTGCAAGCCTGAGGGCTGTGAAGTTATATTTTATTTTTGGTGGATTCGACAACCGTCAAATTTTGGCGCCGTTGTCGGGGACTAATCTAACTTGATTTAAAGCCATTTATGACCAGGTCTGAAACTTCAAAGCAACTGCTTTTTGAATCAGAAATTGAATTGCTAGCAAGAAGACTTCGTAAAGAAGTGAGGTTGAAAAAATTACAAGGGGCTGAAACTTCCAGTTCTAGTGAAGAAGAGGGAATTTCCAGCGAGGAAAGTGAACCATCTAAAGTAGAAACAATGGCTGAACGAACATTGAGGCAACTTCATGCACCTCAAGCTGATCAACAACCATTGTGCGTTACATATCCAAACCTGGATGCGGCATTCGAGCTTAAGTCAGGGCTGATCCATTATTGCCTAAATTCCATGGGATGGAGAGTGAAAATCCGCACAATCATCTAAAAGAGTTTCATGCCATCTGTTCAGGTATGAGCCCACAAGGAATTACTGAGGAACAAGTGAAATTAAGAGTTTTTCCTTTTTCTTTGCAGGATGCAGCTAAAGATTGGTTTATCAACATGCCCTCCGGATCCATCACAACATAGACTGGCATGGCTCAAGCATTCTTAGAAAAGTATTTTCCAGCCTCACGTGCAGCGATGATCCGTAGAGAGATCAGCGGCATCAAGCAAAAGGATGTTGAAACACTCCATGATTATTGGGAGAGGTTCAAAAGGCTGTGTGCAAGCTGCCCCCAACATGGGATAATTGAACATTCCTTGATTCAATATTTTTATGAGGGAATGTTAGGCATGGAAAGAAAGATGATAGATGCTGCTAGTGGGGGAAGCCTCTTTGATAAAAAGCTGATCAAAAGTATGGCAGCAACTTCCTAACAATTTGGGAAACAACAAGAGCCTCCACGAAAAGCATACGAGGTAAGCACCTCATCCATTGAGGAGAAACTTAATGCACTGACATCTCTTGTTCAAAATCTGGTTGTAGGAACAGCAGTTCAAGCTAAGGCGTGTGGGATTTGCACAGTTATTGGTCATGCCACAAATGAATGTCTCACATTGCACGAAGGTACACCGAAACAGATCAATGCCATCCTCGGATATCAGGGACATCCCCCAAGGAAGTATGATCCATACTCAAATACATATAATCCTGGATTGCGGGATCATCCGTACCTCAGCTACAAGCCGCAAAGTAATGTGGTTCAACTGAATATTCCCCAACAGTACCAATGACCTCAACAATATAGTCCCGTTCAAACGGATCTAAATTCAGGTATGGCGTCTAGTTTTATTGATCAGTCTGTTGTGTCTAACTTGCTGAAATTTCAGGAAGAACAAGGCAAGGTCAATGCCAATGTTCAAGCAAACTTCCAAAACTTGGAAAAACAAATGAGTCAGATAGCAACCACTCTGAGTGCAATACAGTCCCAGGGGAAGTTACCTTCGCAAACTGAGACGAATCTGAGGCAAAATGTGAGTGCAATCTCGCTTCGCAGCGGAAAAGAATTAGTCTTTCCCAAGACTAAATCTGTTCCTGAATCTGAACAAGCTGTGTCGGGAGAGTCCACGAGTAGAGAGGAGGTAATAGAAAAAGAAAAGGAAGATTCAGTAGGTAAGTCATCTGGAGAAAAAGCCACAAATCAACACACACCTTTGGTAATTAGACCACCTTTCCCTGATCGTTTAGCCAAGTCAAAGAAAGAAAAGGAGGAGAAAGACATCTTTGAGACGTTCCGCAAGGTTGAGGTAAATATTCCATTGCTTGATGTTATTAGACAAATCCCTCGATATGCTAAATTTCTCAAAGAATTGTGTGCTAACAAGATAAAACAAATTGGGTATGAAAAGATTGTCATGGCTGAGAATGTGTCTGCTGTACTCCAAGGGAAAATGCCCCAAAAGTGTAAGGATAAAGGTATGTTTGCTATTTCTTGTCAAATTGGGAACACTAGTATTAAGAGGGCAATGTGTGATTTAGGAGCTTCTATAAATATCATGCATATGTCTATTTATTTGTCTTTAAATGCTGGACCTCTTGAGGAAACGGGAGTAGTACTTTAACTTGCTAATCGATCTATTATTTACCCCGAAGGGCTGTTGGAAGATGTTTTAGTTCAGGTTGATGGTTTAATTTTCCCAGCTGATTTCTATGTCATAGACATGGAAGATGAAGATCACCCTTCAGATTCGTCAGAAATCCTGTTAGGTAGACCATTCCTAACAACAGCTCGGACAAAAATCGATGTTCACAAAGGAACACTGACTATGGAGTTTGATGGTAAAATTGTTCAATTTGATGTTTATGATACCATGAAATTTCCTAATGATGTGCATTCTGTTTATGGCATAGATGTTATCGAACCAATAACACAACAAGCTTTTGAAGTATGTAGGGAAGACAAGTTGCAGGTAGTGATAGAAGAAAGCTTCGATGTGAACAGCAAAATAAAGGAGAAAAGTGTGGAGCTTGGAGAAGGTGTGCAGGAAGTCATGCAAGAAATGGCAGCGCTGAAATCAAAACCAGAAAATTCTGATGTTAAAGCAATTTCTCGTGTTAATCAACGCCCATTACCTTCTATTTTGCAGGCACCAAAACCAGAACACAGATCCTTATGGGTGATTAAGTAGTGTGACATGAATATTGATGGTGCAGTGGAAACTCAGAGCTTGGAAAATGGGAATGTGCAAAAAGTAAACGGCTGTAGACACCGAGTCGGAGGACCTGTGACGAAAACCTGAAATAAGACGGTTGAAGCGGTTGGTTTCGGGAGTTTTAACGTGAAAAAAAAATGTATAATAAAAAAAACGAAAACGAGAGGTCAGTAGGAGTCGCGATCGCCGAGTGGACGGCTCGCGAGTGCTCAGCAACGTGGTGCGAGCGCCTAGCGGCAGTCGTCGCGTGCCCGACGACAGTTGGACGCACGCCCGACGGCCGCTGGGCACGCGCGCCCGACAGCGCAGAGCGTACGCCCGACGGCCGCTGGGCGCACGCGCCCGGCAGCCTCTGGGCGAGCGCCCCACGATGTTGGGCAAACGCCCAACGGGCGTTGGACGAACGCCCAACAGCGGTGGGCGAACGCCCAACCTTCGTTGGGCGGACGCCCAACGTGGTTGGGCGAACGCCCAACTTTTGTTGGGCGGACGCCCAACTTAGTTGGGCAGGGCGTTCGCCCAACTAGTGTTGGGTGATAGCCCAACCTACTTCGGGCGACGCCCAATTTTAATCGGGCGTCGCCCAAAGTTTCCGGGGATCCATGCCTATATAAGGCACGGATCTCCATGCATTTGAAGAGAGATCTTTTGGAGCTTTCTCACTCTAAACATTTTTAGAGAGAGAAACTCAATTTTCCGGAGAAAAATATTTTTTTTCCCAAAAAAAATCCAAATCTTCTAAAGTTGAATATTTTATCAAAAATAAAAAAACACCGGAAAAGCACGATTCGTGGAACCGACCGACTTCGACTGTCAGATACCGATCTTAAGGTATTATCCGAGGACTAGACTCGTTTTATTTTATTTAATTTATTTCCTTTATTTATTTATTTTTATGTTATAATTTTATTTATTTAGTTATTTATTTATTTATCACGTTTTATTTAATTTTTCGTATTTATTTAATTTTCGTCTCGTATTAGATAAATGTTCGGTTTTGTTTTAAAATAAAAACTTCGTTTTAATATCCCAATACGAACTGTGATCCGATTCAAAGGTAGTTCGGGTATTAAAAAACGTTGTAATTATAAGTTTCAAAAAAATTATAAATAACGTTTTAAATAAAAAACATCGTTTAAGAACCTCCGTTATAGACTATGATCCATTTTTGGTAGTTCGGAAGTCCAAAATGATAGAATAGATCTAATCTAAAGCTTTTGAATAAAACTGGAAACTTCTGGACTGTTTCTATAATTCTGCCTTTTCTGTCGCTAACAGCAGATTGGCGACGGATTTTCCGTCGGTAATCTGCTGGAATCCGAAAATTCCACTTTTAACCATCTTTTCTCTTCTTTTTGACATTTCTACTTGTATATATATGTATATAACTATGTAATATATTTATAAAAATTATTTTTGGGCCTTATAACTATTAATTATGTATTATATAGCTATTTATTTCATATTTGGGATTTAATTCGTTTTGACTTAGTTTTTGTAAAGTATTATATATAGTTTTAGTATATTTAAGTTATATTAGTTCTTATTTAGGGTGAAAGTTATGTTCTATATATTTAATATTTAAAACTATTTAGAACTAAATGTTATTCTTTACATTTATGAATTTTCTTCATTGTTTTTATATAGTTATAATTAGGGTAAAAAGGTATTTTGTTTAGTACTTTTTCTCATTTTCTTCATTATACCATATAGTATTTTTTACTCATTTTTGTCTATAGATATATCCTTATTTTTTAGATAAAACTATGTATATATATATTTCTATCTTATTTTTGTATATATGTATATATTTTAAACACATTTGATTGGGTAAATTTGGCCTTGATTTGTTAATTATTGTAATGATGTTCAAGTGAGGGCTAATTGAGTGAAAAAGGAAAAATAAAAGACAAAAAGAGATTTCAAGTTGTTTGTTTAAATTAAAGTTTTTCTAGATATTCTTCAAGTGTAAATAAAAGATTTTTTTGTCGTTTTAAACCATTTCCAAAACCTCACGTGTTGAAACCTTAATCCGTTCCAACGACGGATTAGGCGAATCTGGTAATTAAAATCGTTTTCATTGTAAATAATAGAGTTTTGAATCTTTTTCTTAAATGGTTTGTACAAAATAAATTGACTTGTATGCCTAATCACGTTTTTTGGAGCTAAAACTTTTATCTCAATATTTTCAAACGCTCGAGTAGTTCCAACGGCGATTCGAGTGAACGTCACTAAACGGGGTTTTGAAACGTACCTAAATCGTTCCAACGGCGATTAAGGTACGAACCAAGTAAATAAACTCATTTTTGGGAAGTGAGTTTAGTTTAGAGTGTGTAATACGAAGCATAAATCACATTGTAAATAAATCAATTCGTTCTTCCTCCCCCTCTCTCTCCTATGTATTTTGAACTGATGTAAATGGGTGATTCTTTACCAAAATGGCTTTCAATAATATATGCTCAAAACGGTTTTCAAAACGAGAAAGAAAAGGTTTCAAAGGAATTTTAAACTTAAAGAAATATGCGATAGTCCGCTATCGCCTAACACGCTGAGTAGGAGGCCGGTGGTTCATAACCGGACGATGTCGGGGTGCCTAGTAGCCTTTCTCCGGAAAGGAGCTAGCCTTCTCGGCTCGTACCTAAGTTTCCCGAACCCTCACCGGTCTCCCGCAAGGGATCAGTGTTCATTTTCCCATTCGTGGGTGGCGACTCTTCCATACTCCGAGCTCCGGTCCTGCCGAGCAGCTTGATTCCACGATTGGTTGCTTTCGGCGCCAATCACCGCTTACGTCGCCATGAGGTGTCCATCCCCCGGTCCGCCCGGGAGATTATCCCCATGCATTTGGGAGGAGGGGATTTTTGGAGACCTTCTCACTCTAAGACATTTTTTAGAGAGAGAAAGTTATATTTTTGGGAAAAAACATTTTTTTTCCTAAAAATTCCGAATTTCCTAAAAGTTAAAATACAAAAAAACACCGGAAAAGCACGATTCGTGGAATCAACCGACTTCAACTGTCAATACCGAACTTGAGGTATTATTCGAGGACTAGACTCGTTTTATTTTATTTATTTCCTTTATTTATTTATTTTTATGTTATAATTTTATTTATTTAGTTATTTATTTATTTATCACGTTTTACTTAATTTTTCGTATTTATTTAATTTTCGTTTCATATTAGATAAACGTTCGGTTTTGTTTTAAAATAAAAACCTCGTTTTAATATCCCAATACGAACCGTGATCCGATTCAAATGTAGCTCGGGTGTTAAAAACGTTGTAATTATAAGTTTTAAAAATATTTCAAAATAACGTTTTAAAATAAAAACGTCGTTTTAGGAACCTCCGTTATAGACTATGATCCATTTTTGGTAGTTCGGAAGTCCAAAACGATAGAATAGATCTAATCTAAAGCTTTTGAATAAATCTGGAAAGTTGTGGACTGTTTCTGTAATTTTACATTTTCTGTCACTAATAGCTGTTTACCGACGGATTTTCCATCGGTAAAGCTGCTGGAACCTTAAATACCCATTTTTTGAGTCTTTTTCTTATCTTTTTGACATTTCTTCTTAAGTATATCTCTATTTAATTATGTAAAATACTTGATAAATATATTTTTGGTTTATATAATTATTATCTACATATTATATGTCTATTTATGTTATGTTAGAAATTTAATTTATATTGATTTGGTTTTGTAAATTATATAAGTATATATGTATAGTTTTTGTGACTTTTGGGATGATTAATTGGTTTTTGGGTTATGATGTAAATATTGTTTTTGAATCAAAGGTTATTTTCTTATTTGTGAACTTGCCTCATCATTTTTACATGTTTTGATTATAATATATCATACTTAGTGTTATTTTTATTATTATATGTATACTTAGCTATACTATAGGGTATTCTTTACTTGGTTTTCAAAGTTATACGTATATCATTATTTTTATCTAAAAATATATATATGTATATATGTACATATTCTTCCTTATTCTTTTTGGCATTTGGGGACATGGTTTTAAATTGGTTTTCAATTGAGGAATTTTAGTTTAGTTGGTTTATTGTTGTAATTACGATAATGTTAAAGGTTAATTGAGTGAAAATGGGAAAGTAAAATCACAAAAAGAGAGTTTAATTTGCTTATTTAAACTTAAAGTTTTCTAGATATTTCTAAAGTGTAAATAACGTTTTCTTGACATTTTTAAACCATTTCTTAAAACATCACGTTTTAAAACCTTAATTCGTTCCAACGATGGATTGAGCGAACCTCGTAATTAAAATTGCTTTTAATTGTAAATAATAGAGTTTTTGGATTGTTTTCCTAACTAAGTGGTTTTTGAACAAAATAAATTGACTTGTATGCTTAATCACGTTTTCTTGTTAAAGCTTTTATCTCAACATTTTCAAACGCTCGAGTCGTTCCAACGGCGATTCGAGTGAATGTCATTAAACGGGGTTTTGAAACGTACCTAAATCGTTCCAACGGCGATTAAGGTACGAACCATGTAAATAACCTCATTTTTGGGAAGTGAGTTTAGTTTAGAGTTAGTGTGTGAACAAATCAATTCTTTCTTCTCCCCCCTCTCTCTCCTATGTATTTTGAACTGATGTAAATGGGTGATTCTTTACCAAAATGGCTTTCAATAATATATGCTCAAAACGGTTTTCAAAACGAGAAAGAAAAGGTTTCAAATGAATTTTAAACTTAAAGAAATATGCGATTAGTCCGTTATCGCCTAACACGCTGAGTAGGAGGCCGGTGGTTCATAACCGGACGATGTCGGGGTGCCTAGTAGCCTTTCTTCGGAAAGGAGCTAGCCTTCTCGGCTCGTACCTAAGTTTCCCGAACCCTCACCGGTCTCCCGCAAGGGATCGGTGTTCATTTTCCCATTCGTGGGTGGCGACTCTTCCATACTCCAAGCTCCGATCCTGCCGAGCAGCTTGATTCCACGATTGGTTGCTTTCGGCGCCAATCACCGCTTATGTCGCCATGAGGTGTCCACCCCCCGGTCCGCCCGGGAGATTAGGCCGCGGCACCTCGTCTAACAACGACCACCGACTTAAGCCGTTTTATGAGAATATCCCAATTGGAGTCCTCGAAGAAGTGTAATATCTTGATCCATGAGACTAGACTTAGAGCTCAAGAATGTCTAGCCATAGACACTAACTAGAGGCGCTATTGGGAGGCAGCCCAATTTTAGTCTTGCCCAAGACTAATGTTCCTAATTTTGTTTTCATTTGATTTATTTTTATTTGCAATAACTAACTTAACTAACATCATCTTCTCCAAAGGCTTCAATTGTTGAGTTTTGATTTTCAGGTGTGAAGGAAAGAAAAGAATGGAGGAATAAAGGCCCAAAAGAATGAGTTATGGAGTTAATGGAAGCCCAAGAGTATTTAGCATGAAAATTAGAGATGTGAGGGGTAAAAAGGAAAAAAACCACAATTCCAAATTATGATGCACAACCCACCGTCCCACTCACCCTCTCTCTTCCTATCCTATATCCTAAACCCTTATCACCGCCACCCTCACTCCCTCACTCCTTCATCATCACCTCACCAACTCTTCCTTCCATTTTCTAATTTCATTTGATTCACTCAACGTCACCACCATTTAATTCCACTGCCCCACACCATCGCCTCACCAACCTAATTTCATTCACTCTCAATTTCAATTTTAACTTCTCCCTCACAACACCACCATCACCAACTCTTCCTTCCTTTGAGTTCGACCCACCTTCCATTTACCAATTTCTTTTGAACCCACACGCCACGGTCAGGATCAATCTGCAATTTGCAAACTCACTCCACCAAGCCAGGTATGTGTCTCTGAAAACCAAACCTATTGAAAGTTCACCCTATGTAGATGATGCTACTTTGGTTTAGCTAAATTTGAAATCTAATTTTGATAAATTTGTTAGTGGAATAGTTTGGGAGAATTTCTTTGCCATGAATTATCCCATCTTTGATGAGATGATACATGAATTTTATAGAATCTTTGAGTTTCAGTATGATTCGTGAAAATTGGATATAGGTTTTGAGTGTTTTCATTTTAGGTTGATAGATCAGGATCATCAATTGTCCATAACCGAGTTCAATGTTGCATTGAGATTGGTGTATTCCTGGATTCCTGATTTGTGAAATCTGATGCATATGTGATTTTGATGAACATATTTTTTTTAAGGATTTTACACTTGAGTCTGCACCTAAGTTAAAGCCATCTAAGACCAAAGCTCGTTATTTTCTCAATCTTGTTATTTGTTTGTTGCATCCTTTCTTGGCCATTAATTACTCAGCTAAAAATAAGGATACAATGACCCAAGTGTTTATATTTGGGATATTTGATCACGTCATTGGTTGTGAATCTTTGTGAATGTTGCACAAATTGATAGACACATAGTCTGTACCACACCACCTCTTGATATAGAAGTTTTGAAAAATATGCATTTGTTACGCCGAGAAGGGCAATCTTTGTTTTTTTTGATACAGGAATGTTAAATGAGATCAAGGAAATACGTGCAAATCAAGCGGCTTACTTCGAGTATGTGAACTTTTTTCAAACCTTCCCATATAAAGATGAGGCACGAGGTTCCCTCCTCCAAAAAGGGCAGTAAGCACAATTTCTCCTTTACTTTATTTTTCTCTTGTTTGCTGCCCTTCGCCCCTAATTTTGTGAATTCCGCACTGAGACGGTGCGAGGAGAAAGTGGGGGAGGGGTTTTTGATATAGAAGTGTGTTTTGTTTGTTTGTTTTGATTTTGTCTAACTTTCATAGAGATATACTGTTTCATTGCCTCATTTTATGCCTGTTTTTTCCAGAATTCTGTCTATTTTTGTTTGCAATAGTGTGGGGTGTCCACCCTTGTTTTGTCCCTAGAAATAACAATGCCAGCTCTCAGCTTTGCACTCGGTTGAAACTAGGTTGCCAACTTAGCACTGAAACCCCTTAGTCTTGTTTTGAGTAAAGCTGTCGATTTCAAAAGGTCAGGGTTGCACAATTGTCTTGAGCATGCATATGAACCACTTGATTAGTTTCCCATTACATGACAGACGTTTTGAATGAAACAACACCAATTTACCCTAATTTTTGGAAAGTTTTTGAGCCTAAATGCAAGAACAAAACATTACACTTTGTTCTATATTTTTCTGAGTGTTGTCCAATTCTAGTTTGAAATTCTAGAACTTGCCATGTTATGCATTTCGAGACCACATTGATGTATTCGAGTATTAAAAATGATAAGGGCAGTAGGTTTTTTTTTCTGTTAGCCATTTCAAAATAAACTTTGCACCATTAGTCTTGTCCAGGACTAACAAAAAAATAACAGTACCAGCCCTTAGTTAGCCACATTTGAGCCTTTCCCCATTCTTGACATGCCCCTGTTCAAATCCCTTGGCCAGGGATGTTCTAGCCATCAGAGTCTGTACATTCTCTCGCTTATTTATGTGTTTAGTTGTTGCTTTAAGCAATCTCCGTATTCGAATTAACCACAAGCTCATCAAAGTATGAGGATTTAGCACAAGCATGTTGCTTATATGTGGTTGTGCTTCAAAAGGTGTCTAAATGGACATTAGCTTGGAAAGTAGTAGCTTTCTTATTCTAGTTTGAAATATTATCTTTAGAAAAAAAGAAACAAAAAAAAGCCTCAAAGAAAAAAAAGAGAAAGAAAAAATCAGAGGCACAAAAAAAAGAAAAAACAGAAGTAAAAAGAAAAAAAAAGAAAAAAAATTGTTTCGTTAACTTATTCATTTCAGTATGTCTATAGTTGTTTAAGTTTGTCTTAAACATTCATTCATTCTGAAGTTTAAGAATTGTGAGTCGTTTGTAAATAATCGTGTCTTGATTCCATTTTGGCCATTTTCAGAGTAAATGTACATTTTTATTACTCTTGATTTCCCTTTCTTCCTCATTTCCTTTCCAAACCTTAACCCCAGCCTACGCTACACCCTGTTTTAAGTCCCTTTGATTTAGTGTCTTGAATTCATACTAAGTGGTGGAGATTTGATATATTGGCAAGCTTATGGTAATTTCATTCTAGGTTGCGACTTGAGTGATTTCTTGAAATTAATTATAGCCTAAACACTTGAGTGCAATGAGCGATTTCCGTGAGGGTGTTGTTGATTTTAATTCATACCTTATGTACATGGTCAAAAACTTGTTTGCTGAGATTTTTCAAGTGGTTACATTGTATGTTTAAACATGAATAATGTCTTGGACTCAAATGATTAAAAGGAGCGGAATTGGACTTAACTTGAAACAAATTTGGACTAAAAGGGAATTTGGAGCTGATTCAGAGGAGCTGAAACGAAAATGGAGTTAGTCTTGCCCAAGACTAAGGATTTCGGGAATCGCAGACTCCAGAATTGATCAGGACTCTCCTTTATTCTATCAAGAATGAACCTGGACAGTTGGGAATGACTAAGCATGCACGAAATTAGGAGATATGGGAAGATTAGAAAAGATTTGTGATTGGGAAAGATATTATTTTGTTAGCTAATTTTTAGGGATATATTTTCTCTACAAAACATTAGGTTTTAGATTAGATTATCTCTCTCTCTCTTCTTTCTTAGATTTTTACATTCCCAAAAAACGTAACTTTCAGATTGAGAAAACTCGAAACATTTTATTTTGTTCTTAATGGCTATTCATAGCTAAACCCTTTATTTCGGTTAAGGGATAATTCAAAGGCAGGAATCTTCAAGTATTGTGAGACCGTTTCTCTTCTAGTATTTTCTCTTTATTCATATCATTTGTTTATTCACTGTGTTTAGGGATTTTATCTCAATTGTTAGTTTGCTTTTGAATGATACGGCCGATTGTTCATTTGATTAAACTGGCATACATCTGTCTAATTAAACTAGATAATCAACGAGTCATTATTTAGTTTAATCTGAGCAAGTAGCAATTGATGCTATAAAGTTGAAATCTAGATTGTATTTGGGGAAAATCAAATTGACAACTGAGAACTCTCCATGTGACATTAATACATCTATTTTCGACTTTATCACATCAAGTGAATGAGTAATTAAGTTTCTGAATCGATATCGGTGAGAATCGGTTGGCTTAGATTAGGTTCTTTGATAGCTCCCATTTGTATAGGGTTTTTAGGCCCCTTTTAGCTTCCTTTTGCTTTATTTCCTTTCAGTTTTATTATCATTTTGTTATCTTTTAGTTAGAATTAGTAATTTCTCTTATTTTTGGCATTTTCTGTGTTTTCAGGTGTTTTTGGGCCTATTTGAGCATTTCCGAACCAGACCCAAGCCTATTGGAGCATTTCCGGATTCTTCAGGGACCATCAGAGCACTTTTGGGATTCATAGGGACCATTAGAGCACTTTTCGGAAGCCCAGGGATCTAAACAGATAAAAGCCGGAGCAAAATCGCCCCATTTAGGACCTGTCTCGTCAAGACAGGCCCTCGTCTCGTCGAGACACTCATCGTCTCGACGAGACGAGGCGGGGAAAGGCGCACCAGCGCCTTCCCCCTTGCTGGAATGCGCGGATTTGGGCCTAAAAGCCCATTTGAACACTTTGTAAATGCCCTTGTTACCCTTGAGGCATTAGGGTTTCCTCCCTAACTCTATAAATAGGGAGCTAAACCTAATCCTTGGGGGGGATTAGCCACTTAATAAATTGGAGAGCCGCTAGGGCTTTCTCTCCTCCATAATGTAGATTTATATTTTTTAGATTAGATTTCCAGCTTTCTAGGATAGATTTATTTTCAGTTTTTATTTCTTACTCAAGAACAATTGATGGGAGAAGTTCCTCATCTTCTATTTCTGTAATTGGAATCGGCAAAACGGGTTTTGGATTTCTATCTCTCCCTCTTATCTTTTCCTTTTATATTCAATTGAAGCTTTTTCCATTGTTCCTATTTTCCTATTGCTATGATTGGTTTGTCTATGAACTGATCTCCATCCAATTTGGGATGGGGATGAAATTGATTATAAGAATATGTATGATTAGGGATCTAGGACCTTTGATTGATCAGTTTATGCATGCTTAATGCCTAGAAATTGTTAGGAACAAGATTTATGCTAGAATGAACATTGATAATGATCAACTAGCCTGTTTATGTATATAATGTGCCTAATACCTGTTACCCTGACATTAAATAGGATTATAGATAGATGAGAACCTGACCACGGAATCGTCTATACCGAACTTGTGTAAATCTGACTTCGCTAGAGACCACTAGGAATGAGGCTTTGTGGCTGGGCTACGGCTTTAGCCTTAATTGTCAATAAACCTAATGCTTTGCATGACCTAGGGTATATGCCTAATCAAGCCGTCACCCGAATGCATGTGAATAGGAAGGACAATACTGATCATATTAGTCTTTCACTTAGGGCAATTACCTTCAATCATTGGTAAAACACAAATCTGAACTCCCTAAATCCATACATAGGATTTAATCAAAGGATTCATCAGCCTAGGTTGTGTCATCCATGAATTCACCTTCTACCCTGTCAATTGTTCACTTTATTTTGTTATGTTAATTTCCTTTAATTCAGTTAGTTAGTTATTAAAAACCAAAATCTTTATCCAACCCTCTAAACAATTAGATCATTCTAGGTAGATATTTACTAGTTATAACGAATAGTCTTTGTGGTTCGATCTCGTGCTTAGCACAATATTACTTGTTGCGATAGGATACACTTGTCCTATTAAATGCTATATACTTTACGAGCATCATTCTTCTAATTCATAACGCTGTTAACGGGTTGAATCTTAGCCGCTGAGGTAAGGTTATTCGTTAATTAGGAGTTAATTACAATCTTACTTAGTTAATTCATTACTTAGGAAGAATATACCAACCTAGTCTGATATGCAATTTAGAAGAAATATCATCTCTGTCAATGATCAAGACTAACAAAATTCCTTGCCTGAGAATCCCTTAGCTGAAATTATAATTAATCATTTTATTCAATTTCAACTCAACTCTATTACTTTTGTTAATTTAGCAATCAACTATTCCAATCCCCCCCTTTTTACTTTTTATTTATTTGCTTGGTTATATTTACAATTAGATCAGTATTAGTCCTTTGGGTACGACCTTTGCTTACCCTTGTGCAAGTCTGAGGGCTGTGAAGTTATATTTTATTTTTGGTGGATTCGACAACCGTCAGTTGGTCAATTTATACATAATCATCTTTGCAAGAGTAAACTATTACTTGTATATATCTTGAATTATTGTTTATCATGTATTGTAACTTAACGCCATCCGTATCACTCCATAAGGGCTTGAAATACATGAAAATTGTCTCACCCATAGTTTAGAAGTAGTTTATAGTTGTCACCCAACTCAAACTAAAGTATTCACCACCTAGATAACATATAGAACCGAGTAGTTTAATACTTGTATGTATAAATCCCGTGGATTTGATACCTGGACTTAACCAGATTTATTACTCGATATGACGGGCTACACTTGCCCCTAAGTTAGAGAGCCCGCAGAGAGATCGTAATCATATATCATAACCCAACCAACCCATGAACAACATCCGCTAAAATGGAGGAGGCAACGACACGAGGACAATGATGGAGATTTTGGCTCCCCATAGGCCACAAAATCGCAATGGAAATGTCGCCCCCACCATTACGGCCAACACATATGAGATCAAAACAAGTATGATACAATTGTTCCAACAACTCGGACAATTTAGAGGAGAACTCCATGAAAATCCTAAGGAACATGTTGATAAATTTCTTATGTGTGCTGATACTTCTCGGCAAAATGGTGTTTCGGTTCAGGCCGTGCGTCTAAAGCTTTTTCCTTTCTCTTTGACAAGTTAAGAGTTGGAATGGTTGCAATCCTTGGAAGTGGGAGCCATCACATCTTGGGAGGAGCTCGAGAAGGAATTCCTCTCCTACTATTTCCTACCATCTAAAATGGTGAAGTTACGGAACGATATTACCTCTTTTCGACAACTAGAATACGAGGCCTTTCACTCAGCTTGAGCTACGTTCAGAAAGTTGCTTCGAAATTGCCCACACCATGATATCCCCAAGCACGATCTTGTAAGTACTTTCTATCATGGATTAATGCCTAATAATCGTGCAACCGTGGATTCCATAGAAGGTGGGCACCTGTTTAGGAAATCAGTGTTGGGGTTTTGTGTCCTATAGTCAATTGTTGCAGGATACAAACTTATTGTAAATGAATTGTTCTTTATATCATTTGTTTTAATGAGATATATATGTTTTATAACTATATAAAGGCAATCCCTTTTAAGCACTAAATAAAGTCTAATAAAAGGAAATCCGTAAGTTTGTTTAAAGTGATTATAAAGTTTTCATACAAGCATGAAGTGAGACAAAACTTTATAATAAACTAATAAACTAATAAACTTAAAACCACCCCAAGTCGAGTGATATGTTTAGGATTGATATATCACTGTTGAGACTTGTATGTAACAATGTCTTCTGTCCGACAGAAAGCTGATCTCACAAGCTTCATATATACAGATATCTGGACAGTTACATAGATCCGATGAAACGTTGTTCATTAGGATTGGGGATCCGATTTGAGATAACATGATGGGTAGATTCATTCTTGTCAACTGTTCATCTCATTGGTATTAATAGGTATAACTAATCCTCAGACTCAAAGGAATGTTAATTGGTCATCCTGAATTACTGAATGTGAGACTTTGATCTTGTGGTCCCACGATCCTTAACAGAGATGACTCTGGGGTGTGAACTGCAAAGGTTGGGTGTCACAGGAAGTAATTTCAGGGTAGTTATACATTGGATTGAGCATTTATCACTCCCGATTAATGGGAGATACATCCAAGGATCGCTTGTGGAAGACTTGACTCTAAACCCTTGCAATGTGATAGCTTAAGAGTAGAAATACATATTTCACTTAACCTATCTTTTTGAGTTGACTCGGCCAATAACAAGTAAAACGAACGTCTCGCTATATGTGACTTGACATTACCCATAGTCATAAGATTCAGTTCAAGGATGTAGTTGATAAAGGATCGTATTATACCGTAACTAATACGGAAGGGTTAACGACAGAATCAACCTGTCTTCTTAACGGACTCTGGGGGAATGATTACAGACTTGCCAATAACATACTCTGTACATCATTCCGTTATGCAAGGGATTAAATATAATTCTTGAAGAAATTAATTTAATAGGTTGCATACGGCCAGAAGTAGTAAGGACCTAATGGATCACACATAAGACTTGGAACCAAAAGAGAGATGGATATGATTAATAGATGGAAGCCCAATTGAGCCCAGTAAGGCCCAAATACAAGGAGGGGGCCGAAATTTGTATGTATTAGTAAGGGATTGATTTTATTCCATTAATCCTAATTTGATTAGGATTATGAATTAAATTAATTAAGAGATAATTTAATTAGGAGTTTTAATTAGATTAATATTCTCCTATTATTATTCAATTAGGTTATTTATTATTATCCTAAATATATTAGATATATAGTGAGATAATAATTAGGAATCCTTTTCGAATTGGATTCCTATTAAGTAACCTATTCCTATCTAACTAGGGTTTAGATACAAGCTAATATATATACCCCTCCCTATAGTGAATTTCGACTAAGCCCTAAGCCTCCCCATTTGTGATTTTTGAAATTGCTTAGAGAGAGAGAGAAAAGAATTCTATTCCCCAAGTTCATGGACAAGAATTCATACGGCATTCCATCGATTGATTAATCTTATTCATCCCTCTTTCTCCTTGATCTTGTGTTGGTTAATTAGAGGCAATCTATTTTGGTTGCATCTCATAAGGGTTGATTTTATCTTAACCTCACCGTATTCTACTTTGCAGTTGGAACCTCGGAGAAGAATTGTGGGCGCTTCTTTAACAACGGTAGATTGTTCATCGAAAGGTATTCCTTCTTATCCCTCTTTATATGAAATAACGATTAACGGATCCTATGGTTAAAAGGAAATAGGCTAAAAATTTTATATTTCCGCTGCTATACCTTAGCCCTAATTTCCTTCAGTGGTATCAGAGCCATCGTTAAATCCGTTATTTCATATATGAAAATATAGAAGTTTTCAATAGGATTGAATAAATATTTATGGTTAGGATTAATTAACAAATAGTATTGATTAATTAATTCTAAAGATAAATAAAGTTTTGATTAATTGTTAATTAAAACTGATTATGCTTATGTTCCTAATTATTTCGGTTGATAATCATTATAACAAAATCTATTAGTTTTATAGTTAGGTTGATAAAATTAGTTTTATTAATTCTAAATGATAAAATGGAAATCTATTGTAGATTATCCTATTTCTGAAAACCGTTTTAAAATTGTTTTAGAACTGATATATATATAAATATATATATATATATAATATAAAAAAAATATGACAGCAGCCCGAGTCGCGCCTCACGGCGCGACTGGCCGCTGTCACGCGGCTGCTGCCTCGCGGCAGCAGCCGCATGCGGCGCAGGGGCGCCGCTGCCGCAAGGCGGCAGCGCCCCGCGTGCCTTGAGGGCTGCTGCCAATCGGCAACAGCCCGCCCTCGGGCCCGGCCCGATACCCACTTGATTTTAAAATAGGTTTAAAATCGTTTTATGTTAAATGTATATATATGTTTCAGAAATTAATAGTTTTCTGTTTTGATTATCGAATGAATAATTCGTTTAAATGTTTGTTTTTACCAATATGTAAATCAAAGTGTTAAATGAATTAAAATCAAAATAAATGGGACGAGCATAATCAACGTTTTATATGGTTATATTAATCTAAGGATTAATATAAAGATACAAAACGATTAGAAGTAAAATTGGATGAAAGTTAATTTGACGAGTTAATGTGATTAACCTAAATATTACATAAGCCGGTTATGTAATCAACCAATTAAATTTATTTAATTGAGTCTATGCATGTTTGGAGTTATGGACATATTTGCACCCTCTTTTAGTCTTTTGGTATTTTTGAAATAAGGCATGCGCGTCCTGCCTTTCTACTATCTATTGTAATTTCTCCTCTCATCTGATTCCCTTCAATTCAATTGAAGTTTTCTTATAGTAGTATAGAAATTAAAATGTAATTTCAAGGCGCCAAGGAGAAGACGGAGGACCTAAAGAGAAATATGTAATAGTTAGTATTTCCTTAGGTTTGGCCTTTTATTCCGTCTCTGGCTCGACGGAATAATTTAGATGATGTGTCCATAACGCCAATGTATGTGAATGAATGTATGTATGATGTATGCTAAAGCAAATCAAGACTAAGTTAGATTATGAGACTTAAATAAAATCCCTCATTAAAAAGTTAAGTAAATAAGTAAGTTATTAAAATCGGTTGCCCCTCCCTAATATTATAATTCAGCCGGCAGTACTGGGGGCCTTTGGGTTGTTGAGTAAACTCAAGCTCGGGGTCTTATGGTAACACCTGAATTATCGAAAATCATTTTTCATGAATATGGGGTAATACTTAAATTAGATTATGATAATTGGATGAGTAAACTCATGTTGTCATAAACTAATGGGCAAAACGGTTGGGATTAATATGAATAGCATATTAGTTACTAATGTGGTTAGTAACCCAATAACCTAGGAATCACATTAGAGATGTGATTGATTATATGAATCTACCTAATGAATGAGACTAGCTTGTTGAGTAAACTCAAGGCGAAATCTCAGGAATTAGGATCCTAGCTCACTAAAGGATTTGTGAAATTCTTCGAATTAATATGGAGGGTTATTAATTTGGCAAAATAGTGGGAGCAATCTGAAATAAATTAAAAGGCCTATAATTTTAGATTGTTAAACTTTAAAGCAAATGAATGACATACGTTTACTCTTTCTCACTCTCAGGTTTTGTTTAAACACACACTCTTAAAATCATGACTAAAACCAATCTGCAAAACATCCTTACCGATAACAAATTGAATGGTTCAAACTTCACCGACTGGTTTCGTAACCTCAAAATTCTTTTGAAGTTCGAGAAAATTGGGTATGTACTTGATACATCGATACCCCCTGTCTCTGAAGATGATGCTCCCATCGAGGAAATTGATGCTTATCAGAAGCACAAGGCTGATGATAATCATGCCGCTTGCATCATACTTGCATCGATGACGTCGGAATTACAAAGGCAACATGAGGAGATGAATGCCTATTCCATCATCATGCACCTAAAGGAATTGTTTGGGAAACAAACCAGGTGCGAACGCTACGAGATATCAAAATTGTTATATCGTTGCAGGATGCAAGAGGGCACATCTGTCATGACACATTGTGTCAAGATGATAGGCTATATTACCAAACTTTCTAGTATTGGATTTGTGATGGACAACGAATTAAGTACCGACTTGGTTCTTCAGTCCCTCCTAGAGAGTTATTCACAGTTCATCATGAACTACCAAATGAATGACTTGCAAACCTCTCTTGAAGAGCTTGCAAACATGCTCAAATCAGTTGAGCCCAATATGAAGAAAGACAAGGCCATACCGGCTCTTGTAATCGAGGGATCGAAGAAAAGAAAAGGGAACTTTCCCAATTCTAAACATCCCAAGAAAGATGTGTCCAAGGGAAAGGAAGTTAAGAAGCCCAAAGGAGAGTGCCACTTCTGTGGTAAAGAAGGGCATTGGAAGAGAAACTGCAAGGAGTATCTAGCCACCCTCAAGAAGGGAAAAGGCGGTGCTTCTACGTCTGGAATGTTCTATATTGAAATAAATACGGTTTCATTGTCTGAAACTTGGATACTTGATACCGAATGTGGATCTCATATTTGTACAAATATGCAGGAGCTAAAACAGACTAAGGAACCAAAGAAAGGAAGCATAAACTTGCGAGTGGGAAATGGAGCAAGAGTTGCCGCCCTCGCAATTGGAGATTATGTTTTACTTTTGCCCTCTGGGCTTGTAATAGAATTAAGGAATTGTTTATACGTTCCTGAGATGTCTCGTAACATTATTTCTATTAGCCGTCTCGTTGACGACGGTTTTCATATTTCAATAAAGAACAATAGTTGCAATTTTTATAAAGATTCGATCTTTTATTTTTCAGGAATATCACAAAATGGGATTTATGTGTTAGATGATAAAACTCCTGTTTTTGCAATTGATACCAAAAGACATAAGCTAGATAATTCAACTTACTTGTGGCATTGTCATTTAGGCCATATAAACAAGAGACGCATGCTAAAGCTACATTCAGATGGGCTTATAGATCCAATCGATTCTGAATCATTGGAAACATGCGAATCATGTTTAAAAGGTAAAATGACAAAGACACCCTTTAGCAATAAAGGTGAGCGTGTATCAGACACTCTAGGACTCATTCATTCAGATGTATGTGGTCCTATGTCAGTCCAAGCAAGAGGAGGATTCAGATACTTCATTAGCTTCATAGATGACCATACTCGCTATGGTTATATCTACTTGATGAGGCACAAATCAGAAGCTTTTGACAAGTTCAAATGCTTCAAGAATGAAGTGGAAAATCAATTAGGAAAGAAAATAAAAACACTTCGATCTGATCGAGGTGGCGAATATCTTTCTGATGATTTTCTGAATTATCTAACTGAATGTGGGATATGCTCACAATGGACACCTCCCTACACACCACAACACAATGGTGTATCCGAGAGGAGAAACCGTACCCTATTAGATATGGTACGATCCATGATGAGCATGGCCTTACTTCCAAAGACGTTCTGGGGCTATGCCTTAGAAACTGCCCTCTTCACCCTAAATCGAGTACCAACTAAATCCGCTAGTTCCACGCCATATGAATTGTTCGTTGGTAGGAAACTCGTGTTCTCTTTCATGAGAGTATGGGGTTGTTCGGCATATGTCAAACGCGTTGCGTCCGACAAATTAGATTCTAAATCTGATAAATGTTTCTTCATTGGATACCCTAAGGAAACTATGGGATATTACTTCTATCATCCAGATCATCAGAAAGTGATCGTATCCAAACACGCAACCTTCTTAGAAAAAGAGTTTCTCAAAGAAACACAAAAGGGAAGCGTGATTGAACTCGATGAAGTTCAAGAGGAAGAAACACCGACTGAAACAACGGAGGCGGTCGAGGTACCCAAAGAAGTCCCATTAGATGAGACTCCAGTGGCACCTATTCGTAGATCACGAAAAGTTCGTGAACTCCCAGTTAGATATGGTTTTCTAGTGGGAGATGATGACGAGGTTCCCGTATTAGACGACGAACCCGAAAACTACGAAGAGGCTCTTATTAGTCCAGATTCTAAAGCATGGCTTGAAGCCATAGATTCTGAAATGGATTCCATGTATACTAACCAAGTTTGGACTTTGGTTGATCCACCCGAAGGGATAAAACCCATTGGGTGCAGATGGATCTTCAAAAAGAAGACTGACATGGATGGAAAGGTTAGCACCTACAAGGCTAGGTTGGTAGCGAAAGGATATCGTCAAAAACAAGGTGTTGATTATGACGAAACCTTCTCTCCCGTTGCTATGTCCAAATCAATCAGAATCATGCTTGCAATTGCCACTCATTTTGATTATGAGATTTGGCAAATGGATGTGAAAACAGCTTTCCTAAACGGAAACCAGCTTGAGGATGTATACATGATGCAACCTGAAGGTTTCATATCAAAGGATGCAAATAAAGTTTGCAAACTTCAGAGATCCATTTATGGACTCAAGCAAGCATCTAGAAGTTGGAACAAGCGTTTTGACGAAACCATAAAACAATTTGGTTTCGAACAAAATTGCGAAGAAGCTTGCATTTACAAGAAAGCAAGTGGGAGCTCTATAGCATTTCTCATACTATATGTGGACGATATACTGTTAATGGGAAATGACATTGCTCTATTACAGTCAGTGAAAATATGGTTATCCGGTAACTTCTCAATGAAAGACCTCGGTGAAGCAGCCTATATACTTGGTATAAAGATCTACAGGGATAGATCACGTAGACTGCTTGGTCTTTCACAGGCTACATACATTGAAAAGGTGCTAAATTGGTTTAGCATGCTTGAATCGAAACGAGGTAACTTATCCATGGTACATGGAGTAAAGTTAAACAATCATCAATGTCCTAAAACTGATGATGACAAACGACGCATGGCTGTAGTCCCGTACGCCAGCGCGATCGGTTCGATTATGTATGCTATGCTATGCACTAGACCCGACGTAGCGTTCGCGTTATCTGTAACGAGTCGTTACCAAGGGAATCCGGGAGACGAGCATTGGATTGCCGTCAAAAACATTCTTAAGTACTTGAGAAGAACTAAAGATATGTTTCTAGTGTACGGAGAAGGAGATCTGAAAATACAAGGATTTTCAGACGCTAGTCATCTCACAGATGAGAATGATTTTAAATCCCAATCAGGATACCTGTTTATCCTAAATGGGGGCGCGGTCAGTTGGAAAAGTTCCAAGCATGGAAGCGTAGCTTTCTCTACGACCGAGTCAGAGTACATCGCTGCTGCGGAAGCAGCAAAGGAAGCAGTTTGGATTAGAAAGTTCATTACAGAACTAGGTGTGGTGCCTGACATTGTCAATCCCATTACTCTGTACTGTGATAACAATGGAGCCATTGCGCAAGCAAAGGAACCACGGTCTCATAATGCATCCAAGCACTACCTAAAGCGATACCACATCATAAGAGAGATTGTGGCTAGAGGAGATGTGAGAATAGAAAGAGTACCTACAGAGGACAACGTTGCAGATCCGTTGACAAAGCCTTTAACCCAGAAAGTACATGATCGTCATTTAACTTCTACTGGGATAAGTTTTAGAAACAATTGGCTTTAGTCCAAGTGGGAGTATGTTGGGGTTTTGTGTCCTATAGTCAATTGTTGCAGGATACAAACTTATTGTAAATGAATTGTTCTTTATATCATTTGTTTTAATGAGATATATATGTTTTATAACTATATAAAGGCAATCCCTTTTAAGCACTAAATAAAGTCTAATAAAAGGAAATCCGTAAGTTTGTTTAAAGTGATTATAAAGTGTTCATACAAGCATGAAGTGAGACAAAACTTTATAATAAACTAATAAACTTAAAACCACCCCAAGTCGAGTGATATGTTTAGGATTGATATATCACTGTTGAGACTTGTATGTAACAATGTCTTCTGTCCGACAGAAAGCTGATCTCACAAGCTTCATATATACAGATATCTGGACAGTTACATAGATCCGATGAAACGTTGTTCATTAGGATTGGGGATCCGATTTGAGATAACAGGATGGGTAGATTCATCCTTGTCAACTGTTCATCTCATTGGTATTAATAGGTATAACTAATCCTCAGACTCAAAGGAATGTTAATTGGTCATCTTGAATTACTGAATGTGAGACTTTGATCCTGTGGTCCCACGATCCTTAACAGAGATTACTCTGGGGTGTGAACTGCAAAGGTTGGGTGTCACAGGAAGTAATTTCAGGGTAGTTATACATTGGATTGAGCATTTATCACTCCCGATAATGGGAGATACATCCAAGGATCGCTTGTGGAAGACTTGACTCTAAACCCTTACAAGGTGATAGCTTAAGAGTAGAAATACAGATTTCACTTAACCTATCTTTTTGAGTTGACTCGGCCAATAACAAGTAAAACGAACGTCTCGCTATATGTGACTTGACATTACCCATAGTCATAAGATTCAGTTCAAGGATGTAGTTGATAAAGGATCGTATTATACCGTAACTAATACGGAAGGGTTAACGACAGAATCAACATGTCTTTTTAACGGACTCTGGGGGAATGATTACAGACATGCCAATAACATACTCTGTACATCATTCCGTTATGCAAGGGATTAAATATAATTCTTGAAGAAATTAATTTAATAGGTTGCATACGGCCAGAAGTAGTAAGGACCTAATGGATCACACATAAGACTTGGAACCAAAAGACAGATGGATATGATTAATAGATGGAAGCCCAATTGAGCCCAGTAAGGCCCAAATACAAGGAGGGGGCCGAAATTTGTATGTATTAGTAAGGGATTGATTTTATTCCATTAATCCTAATTTGATTAGGATTATGAATTAAATTAATTAAGAGATAATTTAATTAAGAGTTTTAATTAGATTAATATTCTCCTATTATTATCCAATTAGGTTATTTATTATTATCCTAAATATATTAGATATATAGTGAGATAATAATTAGGAATCCTTTTCGAATTGGATTCCTATTAAGTAACCTATTCCTATCTAACTAGGGTTTAGATACAAGCTAATATATATACCCCTCCCTATAGTGAATTTCGACTAAGCCCTAAGCCTCCCCACTTGTGATTTTCGAAATTGCTTAGAGAGAGAGAGAAAAGAATTCTATTCCCCAAGTTCGTGGACAAGAATTCATACAGCAGTCCATCGATTGATTAATCTTATTCATCCCTCTTTCTCCTTGATCTTGTGTTGGTTAATTAGAGGCAATCTATTTTGGTTGCATCTCATAAGGGTTGATTTTATCTTAACCTCACCGTATTCTACTTTGCGGTTGGAACCTCGGAGAAGAATCGTGGGCGCTTCTTTAACAACGGTAGATTGTTCATCGAAAGGTATTCCTTCGTATCCCTCTTTATATGAAATAACGATTAACGGATCCTATGGTTAAAAGGAAATAGGCTAAAAATTTTATATTTCCGCTGCTATACCTTAGCCCTAATTTCCTTCAATCAGTAAGTGAGCCATACAAGCTCATCAACGAGCTCGCGAGGAAAAGTGTCCAGTGGCAAGAAGATTGGAGTTCCGGACCACCGCGACACCAAGTGTTCACCCTGGAAAACGAGGCTCCAAAGAGTTCCATGGTTGAGATGAATAAGAAACTAGATGCTTTGATAGCACAGATGAGCCTCAACAAAGATGCGCAGGTCCTGATGTGTAATCACTGTGGTGGAGATCATGACGGGCGCGATTGCTAAGCCAGTAGTCCATTTGCCGGCGACAACGAAAATTTAAGTTACGTGGGAGGTAACCAAATTTACAATTCTAATCCAAACTCCTACCCAAATACACACCACCACAATCATAGTGATAACAGATGGAGGCCTCGGCACCAACACCCTAACTTGTCATACAACAATAATAATAACGTGTTGAGGCCCCCACTAGATTTTAATCACGAATATAGGGAGCACGCACTAGGCCAATCATAAAATGCTTATGGAGGGCGAACCGCCCAACCTCTCAACAACATGCAAGATCAATCGGTAACCTCATTGCTTAAGGACATTCTAACACGTCTTGTCGATAATGAGGTTTTTTGTAGGGATTTGGGTCACCAAGTGGCTCAATAGAGAGTCCGATCAAGCGGTGACTCTCCCTAACGGTAAGGGTTCGAATCAATCGGGTTCTAATACAAACATCCTACAATAACCGCACCCAACGAGAAAGTCGAGCTACTGCGACTATAAACGTAGCACCGGTTTGCATTTTTCAAACCCTTGTCTATATGTATCATACCCGTTTTCTTTTGTTTAGTTTTATTTTTTGTATTTGTTTTTCTTCACATTTTTTTATCCTTTTACTTTGTTCGTTTTTAACAACAAAAACCTTAAAAAAAAGGTAGAAACTTTCGTCCCAGATGACACAGCGTGTCACCTAGGACGAAAGGCAGATTTGGCCACCACCTCAATAAAAGGGAGTTTCTTATCTTCTCTTCTTTTCGTTTTTGTTTTTGTGGTGTGTCAACCTCATAACACAGCGTGTCATGCCTTGACATGGCGTGTCATGCTGATTTTCGCAAAGAAGAAGTCTGATTTTTGCCCGGTCAACCCGTCAACGAAGTCCACACGCCGTGTCATTTGGTCAACACGTTGTGTCACAATATTTTATGTGTTTTCTTGTGTATGAAATGACCAAAGATAACTATGTAATTACAATTATACCCCGAGCTTGATTTGTGTATAAATAGGAGTGCTTGGCACTCATTTATGCATTCAATTTTCTATGTAATAAAGTTCCTTACACCTTGAGAGCTTGTGTAATCCTCCTGTTACTCCGCCGAAGTTACGTTCCATCCGCATTCCCTAAGCTCGAGAGTTCCACCTCCACGTTTGAAGCGACAGTGTTGAGTCCGGTTAGTTAGTTCTAAGGGTCGATTCTTCTTCCCTTTTTACTTGTCAATTAGCATGTACTCTTCATATGTGCTAAACTTGGTTGTATTTGGTTTTACATTCTTCACAGTTATAATATGTGGTTTACGGTTTTCAGTTTCATTATACTTGTTGATGTTTATTCCTTGTTTTTATACTCATAATTGATTATTGTGTATGTTGATTACGAACTCCGAAATCCATTAGGATTCATATAGGTGTTGCCTTACCGGAGTTTACAAATCAGAAACCATAGGAATTGACAATCCACGGAACTTACGAGCCCTATTTTCTGAACCTAAGAATTAGAGTCGCCTTAAGAGGGAATTTCTATCTAAGTACTTCACGGGGTTGGTCAGTTTATACATAATCATCTTTGCAAGAGTAAACTATTACTTGTATATATCTTGAATTATTGTTTATCAAGTATTGTAACTTAACGTCATCCGTATCACTCCATAAGGGCTTGGAATACATGAAAATTGTCTCACCCATACTTTAGAAGTAGTTTATAGTTGTCACCCAACTTGTTAAGCCCAAAATATACCTAAAATATGATTAATATTTACATTAGTTTTGCTACGAATTTGTGTTGTTTATATCTATTTTAGAGTACTTTTACTTTCGAATATGTTTCTTTCATGCAAGGTACATAAATATTTGGTAAAATCCAAATAGGAACTAAAAGAGGTCAAAAACAGAAGAAAACCCCTAAGTTATGAGCCAAAAGACGAAGAAATCAGCACACCAATATAAGGAAGACAAGAACGAAGTCAGAAACAGGAGAAAAATTCCAATTCTCGGTTGAGAATCCCAAATTCTCGGTCGCGACACGCGTCGGCCAAATTTCCCTTCCTTTGTTTCGAAGACCAAAAATCACTTCCCCATTCTCGGCTGAGAATTGCCATTCTCGGTAAGATCAGAAATTTTGCCAAGCACAATAAACACATGTTTAAATTCTAAGAAATGCGTTCGTTTGGGTGGATAGAAACGACTCTTCACAACGGACACGACACTTCAATCACGACTCTTCAACATCTATAAATAAAGAGTTGATTGAGAGTTGGAAAAATATGATGAGAGAGTTAGATTTTAAGATTAGTGCAAGAGTTATGCAAAAACTCTGACTCAGAAATGAGTCAGAGATTAGATTTCATTTCTGTTCAAAACAATATGATGTACACACATTGTTTATTCAATAATAACAAATACAGTAGCGTTTAGACATTGTTCAAATTTAGTTTACATTTTGGTAGTAGACAGACCCCGTCTCTATTACGAAGATTCAGCGAGAAGATTGAGTAGAGAATCCACCCCTGAGCCTGACAAACTCTAACGAAACCCAAAGAAAGGATTGACAACCCGTTCACTTGCAAGTCGTCGAATGTTTCCATGCTCCTTGTTCTCTGTAAACTTGTATCAATTTATATTTCATCTAATAAAGTCTGTTCTATTCGATAGATTTTTATGCAGCACTTTGGTAAAGGATCCGAAGTGGATTGATGCTGGTGTTTTCATTAAAACGTAGTTTAATTCAAAATCTTTACAAGGAAACTTTGTTGAACACTTAGACAAATTATTATCTCGGTAGAGTTTTAATTTGGTTAAGGAAGCAATCTAAACCAGTTAGGAGGATTGTTGCGTTCAAAGCCTAAAAATTAGAGGTTCCGTCATTTATTTCATCTTTATAATTTATACAAAGTTTAAAGTTGTTTTCTTTGCTTAATGCAAACGAATATATTTGTTTACTTTTCTAAAAAGTACTAAACGTTCATGTCTTGCAAATTCATTCTTAAAACAGAGTATTTTCTAACATCTTCATACTCTAATCTAATTCTCATTCTAGCAATTTCAAAACCAAATCCGATTTAACGATTTTCCTTATTATAAATCTTAAAAGTATATTTAACCAATTCAAAATAAGTTTTTGTTGAAAAAAAATGTTCCCTGTGGGATCGATATCTTTTATTACTATAAGCGTATACCGTGCACTTGTGGAATCGCTCAACAAGTTTTTGGCGCCGTTGCCGGGGAACGCCAAAATTTTTAACAAAAATTTATGTTTTTCGTGTTTTATTTCGAACCTTGGTTTATAATATACGTATTTATATATTTTATAATTTTATTTTATTTATTGAGGATGGTCACTAGGACTAAATCCTCGTTGTTATTTAAAGTTTGCAATTAGATGTTTGCAGATAAAAAACTTCAAGTTTTTTCAAAGATAACCTGGAGATTTGATTATCAATGAAATTCACATAAGGAGTCTATAGAAAAGAAATTAAGCCTGCAGTTACATCAGAAGGAAACGAAATTTTTTGAAATAGGATGCCAGACGTGACATATGACTTTTCAGAAAAATTTACCTTTTTCCCAAACACCTTTACCTCTTTTCTATACACTTAACCCTTCACCAAAACATCATTTCTCTTTGTAAAAATTTTATTCAATTCCTACATTACACCCAAATAATTTCTTCTTTTATCCTATCATTTCCTTAAACACCTACATATATCTCTCTTAGAAACAGCCGATCAACTCTTCTTAGACAGATGAGCAAGTAGGATGAAATTACCTTATCCGCGAAGAAGGAATTGTATACTTTTAATATAGTTTTGAAAGTTTCGGTTCATGTGCGTAGTTTTTGTTCGTGGCCAGAACTAGAAGTTCGGGCATTCAACCGAAATCACTAGATCCTTAAATTGAGAAAGCGCTAAAAAAGAAAGCGCTTAAAAAAATGTTAAAAAAAAGAAAAAAATATACAATAATAATTTAAAGTTGGGGGTATAGTTCTACTTTTTTATTCCCACTTGAAATCATTTCTAGGTAAGTTAAAATGGACAAGTCCATATTTAGTTGATAAAAATATTTTGAATAAGAATGAGCTCCAATTCAAGCAATTGAATTTGCGAACAAGTTCTTTGAAAATTAATTCGCTTAGTTTTTACATTTAGATTTTCGTACTTCTCATCTCTTGTTCATAATTTTTATGTTTATTTGTTTTTAGTTTAATTTATTTTTGTTTTATTTTTATTTCATAAGTTTGATTTGTGTATAAACAAGTTTTATCCAAAAAAAAATTCCTTAAAGTCATGTTTCTAAATGTTTTGAAAAAAATTTATTTCTGAACTTACTGAGAATGTGAATTCTCAGTTGAGAATCTTACTTTCTCTGCCTTGAAAATTTCTGAACTTACTGAGAATATGAATTCTCAGTAGAGAATTCAGGATTTCCAAGGAAAGGAAGAGAAAAAAAATTTCTGAACTTACCGAGAATCGAAATTCTCGGTAACTTCAGCGAGATTGAAAAAAAAAATTTGAACTTACCGAGAATCGAAATTCTCGGCCGAGAATCTAAATTCTCGGTAACTTCAGCAAAATCATGAAATTTTTCAGAGAGATTTTCTCTCTGAAAATGAATTGTCGCGACCGAGAATCGCCATTCACGGTCGCGACATAGGCGGTATCAGACATATATTCTTTCTTTTCTCTTTCAGTTCATGCACCATTGCTGAAAGTTTTGAAAAATTAAGTTTCTTCATGTTCAAATGGTGTGAATTTGCACCTTTTCGCCACCAACAGACATATTGATTTGTCTTGTTTGATTATAAAATAATTAGAGGGGATCAGAACTCTTTTACTTCCCATTTCTTTTCATCTCTACCAGACCATTCTGATTTCTTCTCAATTATTCAAACCTTTTCCAAAAAAGTTACAGACACATTTTTTTTCTTTTCTTTTTATTCACCAAACATGATGAAGAAATGTATAGCTTCTGAGTTTGGAGAACCATTTCCTATTCCTAATCAGGATAAAGAAATGTATATGTTAGGAGTCATATTTCAAGGCAACACCATTCATTCCTCAAAAATCTTAATAGAGGGATTAATTGCCGCTTCATGTTCTATGGAAAGAAAAATCCAAACACATTATTTCGGTTCCATGGACTGATAAAAAACCATTCCCTATCCTTGACTATGAATTCCTGATGGATTTGTCCAGATAATTTTCCGAGTTGGCCCACGATTTCTTTCTACGGAAGAAAGACAGATCTTCGTGCAAGCGAATATTTCTCGTTATCAGGCTATGTGAATTCCAATTCAACGGGATGAGCAATTAGTTTACTTTGTTTTGTTCTGTTTACTTTTACTTTCTGTGTGTATAGTTTGTACATAGGTTTGTTTTCATTTTTATCTATGTATGTTCTTTGTGTTATTATGTACATGTGTTTTTCATTTTTAATAAAAATCGAGTTTGATTCTTTGATTAAATATACATTAACCATACAAGTTATACGAATCTAAGTTTTAACATGAATCTGTAATTATTTTTAATGAATCTGTATTCATTTCAGAACTGATTCTGAATATCTGACTTTTCATATATATTACATACTAATACGGTATAATCATTAATAACTACTGAACAAGTTCATGAACATTCATTTTATATGATAATTCTAAGTTTTGTTCTGTACATATGTTTTTTCAATTTTGATAACATCTCAACTTTGATTCTTTGGTTATTTGTGATTAGTAAATGTTAACTGTGCAAGTTATTAGAATGAATCTGTATATAATCTTAAAATGAATCAGTATACCCTTCTAACATGAATGTGTATATGATGTTAGAATGAATCTGTAAATCATTTTATTAATCTGCATAAGTTGGATGTTGGTACTTCAAGTTCACATGGTAATAATATTAACGAGGATGGTAATGAGCAGGCGACTTTTTGGTAGGGGTGCCGATATGCATGAGGATGAAGAGGATGAAGAGGGTACGGAAGAAGAGCATGTTGAAACACAAGTACAAGAGCTTGTTGAAGAAGCCCACTGTTGATGATCAAGTTCATTTGCACCAAATTTTGAACCAAATGCATGCACACAACCGTTAAAAGGTTTATGCTTCGATGATATTATGAAGAACAATCAAGAGATGAGTTCACGCTTCAACGCGGTGGATGCCTATATACATACTTTCCGGAGCGATCATACGTCAACTCATTGCAGGTTGTTATCATTTTTTCCGTCATCACAACGTTATGACCACACCGTCTCCACCGGGTTCACTTTCACAAGAATAGGTTTTATCTTATCTTTTCTCCACTCATTTATTCTCTTCTGTTATTTTTTGATTAAGTTTGGTACAATTTCAAATTCTATTTATGTTGGATAAAATCCATTTGATATTTATCTATTTTTTTTCGTATGATTTCTTTCGTCCAATTTTTTCGTGTTTTATCAATTTTTGCACCAATGAGGACATGGTCCAATTTAAGTGTGGGAGGAGATATTGCATATATCATTTTATATTTAGTACGAATAAATGCAACGAATAAGAATGAATAACATTTATATAAACATAAATACATAGCAATAAACTTTTATGCAACACTTGTTTTATGCAAATGCAACATATATTGCAACACAATTTATTTAACATTATTTTTATAAAACATATATTTTTATATGCTTAAAAATATTTTTAACTTATGATTATTTTTAGGTTATCATTATCGTTAGACAAAAAATATTTCTATACGGGTAATATTTTTTTCAAATTTTTTTACAAATCTCCGATACGATTTTAAGTATAAAAATTGTCTCGAGTAAATGTATTAAAGTAAATAAATTCTTTTCAATCTCTATTTTATATCATGCAATTCATGATACGATAAATCTTATTTTAAATTTTCAATTAGGTTTATAGACATTAAATTGAACTAACAATTTTAGCTTGGTTTGATTTCGTCTTACATTAACACCAATTGAAGTTTTTAAGGAAACTTTAGCCATAATACATGTTGAATTTTAAGTCAATATAGGATGAATGTGCTATCTTTCTTTTTTTTTTTTAAGTTGTGCGCAATGCACTTATATTAAACAAAGGATAATGTGCTATCTTTCTTATTTCCAAGTTACAATTTTATAATTCATATTAATTAATCAATTAGTTGAATTCTTTACTTTTGGCCACGATTGAGACCAACCTTATCACAATCGAGGTATGAAAGGGAAAAAAATTAAGTACCGTTTACTTTTGGCCACGGTTGCGACCACCCTTATCACAATCGATGTATGGAAGGAACGTTTAAGCAAAAAATAATAAGAGTGTTTAAGTTTAAAGTAACGATTGCATCCACCCATGGCATGGTCGGTACCTCTTAAGCGAACACTAAGCAATAACATACGTATAAGGTTACAATCAAGACCACCCTTATCTCGGGCGTAACTAAGTAAATAAATTAAAATTAAGTACTTATTCATTTAATATATCTCATATATTAGTTTAGGTTTGGGAAAGGAAATTGTGTGCTTTGAAATGCCTTGAGACGAAAGACTCAATAACATGCGTGCTTATATCGTCCCGAATACTTCAATTCAAAAATTGAAAATACAAGACGAATGATATATCGTATTTATACTAAGTTAGTTTGATATTTTGCGTATAAATTTGCCATGCGAAGTTAGTCTTTTCGGCTTAACTAATTTAAAAAGGAATACAAAGATATATGTTTTATTTTCATAAAGAGATTAATTAAAGAATAAATTCAATGAAATTTTGCTCGGGACTAGCAAAAGATTAAGTGTGGAGATTTGTTAAGCCCAAAATATACCTAAAATATCATTAATATTTACATTAGTTTTGCTACGAATTTGTGTTGTTTATATCTATTTTAGAGTACTTTTACTTTCGAATATGTTTCTTTCATGCAAGGTACATAAATATTTGGTAAAATCCAAATAGAAACTAAAAGAGGTCAAAAACAGAAGAAAAACCCTAAGTTAGGAGCCAAAAGACGAAGAAATCAGCACACCGATATAAGGAAGACAAGAACGAAGTCAGAAACATGAGAAAAAATCCAATTCTCGGTTGAGAATCCCAAATTCTCGGCCGCGACACGCGTCGGCCAAATTTCCCTTCCTTTGTTCCGAAGACCAAAAATCACTTCCCCATTCTCGGCCGAGAATTGCCATTCTCGGTAAGATCAGAAATTCTGCCAAGCACAATAAACACATGTTTAAATTCCAAGAAACGCGTTCGTTTGGGTGGATAGAAACGACTCTTCACAACGGACACGACACTTCAATCACGACTCTTCAACATCTATAAATAAAGAGTTGATTGAGAGTTGAAAAATATGATGAGAGAGTTAGATTTTAAGATTAGTGCAAGAGTTATGCAAAAACTCTGACTCAGAAATGAGTCAGAGATTAGATTTCATTTCTGTTCAAAACAATATGATGTACACACATTGTTTATTCAATAATAACAAATACAGTAGCGTTTAGACATTGTTCAAATTTAGTTTACATTTTGGTAGTAGATTCAGCGAGAAGATTGAGTAGAGAATCCGCCCCTGAGCCTGACAAACTCTAACGAAACCCAAGGAAATGATTGACAACCCGTTCACTTGCAAGTCGTCGAATGTTTCCATGCTCCTTGTTCTCTGTAAACTTGTATCAATTTATATTTCATCTAATAAAGTCTGTTCTATTCGATAGATTTTTATGCAACACTTTGGTAAAGGATCCGAAGTGGATTGATGCTGGTGTTTTCATTAAAACGTAGTTTAATTCAAAATCTTTACAAGGAAACTTTGTTGAACACTTAGACAAATTATTATCTCGGTAGAGTTTTAATTTGGTTAAGGAAGCAATCTAAACCAGTTAGGAGGATTGTTGCGTTCAAAGCCTAAAAATTAGAGGTTCCGTCATTTATTTCATCTTTATAATTTATACAAAGTTTAAAGTTGTTTTCTTTGCTTAATGCAAACGAATATATTTGTTTACTTTTCTAAAAAGTACTAAACGTTCATGTCTTGCAAATTCATTCTTAAAACAGAGTATTTTCTAACATCTTCATACTTTAATCTAATTCTCATTCTAGCAATTTCAAAACCAAATCCGATTTAACGATTTTCCTTATTATAAATCTTAAAAGTATATTTAACCAATTCAAAATAAGTTTTTGTTGAAAAAAACGTTCCCTGTGGGATCGATATCTTTTATTACTATAAGCGTATACCGTGCACTTGCGGAAATCGCTCAACACAACTCAAATCTAAAGTATTCACCGCCTAGATAACATATAGAACTGAGTAGTTTAATACTTGTACGTATAAATCCCATGGATTTGATACCTGGACTTAACCAGATTTATTACTCGATATGACAGGGTACACTTGCCCCTAAGTTAGAGAGCCCGCAGAGAGATCGTAATCATATATCATATACCGCTCTAGTCTAGTCTCTCTCTGTGCTTCTCCTATTAAGTTTTTGGCGTTGTTGCCGGGGATTTGTATTTTCTTGCAATATTGACCAAAAACGTTTTATTGTTAGTCGAAGCATTCATTTTGTATAAATTGTTTATATACACTCTTTTACTAACAACATTCTTTTTGTGTTTATATTTTTCTGATTTATTTCTTTAGTTTATGCTCACCCGGTCTCAGAGTGGTACTCTTGTTCCTATTGATCTTGAAATTGAACGTACTCTTTGTAGGATCAGGAGAGAAAAAATGGCAAATGTCAACAATGAAACCAACCAACCCGAGAACAACCAAAGGTAACCCAACCAACCCATGAACAACATCCGCCAAAATGGAGGAGGCAACGACACGAGGACAATGATGGAGATTTTGGCTCCACATAGGCCACAAAATCGCAATAGAAATGTCGCCCCCACCATTACGGCCAACACATATGAGATCAAAACAAGCATGATACAATTGTTCCAACAACTCGGACAATTTAGAAGAGAACTCCATGAAAATCCTAAAGAACATGTTGATAAATTTCATATGTGTGCTGATACTTCTCGGCAAAATGGTGTTCCGATTGAGGCCGTGCGTCTAAAGCTTTTTCCTTTCTCTTTGACAGGTTAAGAGTTGGAATGGTTGCAATCCTTGGAAGTGGGAGCCATCACATCTTGGGAGGAGCTCGAGAAGGAAGTCCTCTCCTACTATTTCCTGCCATCCAAAACAGTGAAGTTACGGAACGATATTACCTCTTTTCGACAACTAGAATACGAGGCCTTTCACTCAGCTTGAGCTAGGTTCAGAAAGTTGCTTCGAAATTGCCCACACCACGATATCCCCAAGCATGATCTTGTAAGTACTTTCTATCATGGATTAATGCCTAATAATCGTGCAACCGTGGATTCCGCAGTAGGTGGGCACCTGTTTAGGAAATCAGTAAGTGAGCCATACGAGCTCATCAACGAGCTCGCGAGGAAAAGTGTCCAGTGGCAAGAAGATTGGCTTGCCGGACCACCGCGACACCAAGTGTTCGCCATGGAAAACGAGGCTCCAAAGAGTTCCATGGTTGAGATGAATAAGAAACTAGAGCTTTGATAGCACAGATGAGTCTCAACAAAGATGCGCATGTCCTGATGTGCAATCACTGTGGTGGAGATCACGACGGGCGCGATTGCCAAGCCAGTAGTCCATTTTCCGGTGACAACGAAAATTTAAGTTACGTGGGAGGTAACCAAATTTACAATTCTAATCCAAACTCCTACCCAAATACACACCACCACAATCATAGTGATAACGGATGGAGGCCTCGGCACCAACACCCTAACTTATCATACGACAATAATAATAACGCGTTGAGGCCCCCACCAGATTTTAATCACGAATATAGGGAGCACGGACTAGGCCAATCACAAAATGCTTATGGAGGGTGAAACGCCCAACCTCTCAACAACATGCAAGATCAATCGGTAACCTCATTGCTTAAGGACATTCTAACACGTCTTGTCAATAGTGAGGTTTTTTGTAGAGATTTGGGTCACCAAGTGGCTCAATAGAGAGTTCGGTCAAGAGGTGACTCTCCGTAACGGTAAGGGTTCGGATCAATCGGGTTCTAATATAGACATCCTACAATAACCGCACCCAACGAGAAAGTCAAGCTACTGCGACTATAAACGTAGCACCGGTTTGCATTTTTCAAACCCTTGTCTATATGTATCATACCCGTTTTCTTTTGTTTAGTTTTATTTTTTGTATTTTTTTTTCTTCACATTTTTTTATCCTTTTACTTTGTTCGTTTTTAACAAAAAAAAAACCTAAAAAAAAGGGTAGAAACTTTCATCCTAGACGACACGGGTCACCTAGGACGAAAGGCAGATTTGGCCACCACCTCAATAAAAGGGAGTTTTTTATCTTCTCTTCTTTTCGTTTTTATTTTTGTGAACCTTTGGAATTGGTTCACCTTTTGTGCGTGTGGAGGGGTCGCACACCCCCGAACTAGTATGCATAGGGGTGTGCTTAAGTTGTGTTGTGTCGTAGTTTATGTCGTATTAAGTTGTGTAAGTTATGTTTTAGTTTATGTCATACCTTAGGTTTTATTTTCATCCCATAAGTCTATATTATGTTTGTGGTATATTTTTCAATGTTTTTATAATTAGTAGAATAATAATAAAAATTTATATTGTATATGCATATAATAAATAAATAAAACGAACCTATCACCCCCTCGAATTTTTTAGTTCGGTTATTTATCCTCAAAATTAAATAACTGGACACAAAGGATCGATTTGATTGAAAAATGTTTAGTGGTGATTCTGAAGTTAGAAAAATTGTAAATAGATAAAATATGCACCTAATGGAAAATGAATTGAATAGTTCCAAACGCATGAGTCATTTTGTTAATCAATCTTTAAAAGGCAATAAAAATGGATCTTCAATAATTCTAGGGAACTTAAACACATAAAATACCCGAATTCGTGGTTAGGTATAAGTTTGAGCCAAAAAGAGTTCGCACGAGAAATCTATTTTTTCACGATTTCTTTGAGTGCTTTCACTTCACCTAAGTCATAGAATTTGCACTAAATACCGGGTTAAGTACATCTATTTCGGTATAGGAACAATAGATGATGAAATTATCTCACTTAGGCTAATTCTTTTCTATTCTTTTCTTGTTTTTCATAATCCTTAGGCCAATAAATCATGATGCAAGCCCGAAAAATGTTGGTGCTTGAACTTGAGCCTCACGAAATAACTCCTAACCCATCTAGAAGCCTCAACCATATTACCACCCCCATCCGAGATCAATTTTAATATTGCTCCAACCAAAACAAAGATGGAAAAATCTCGGATAAACGCACAAATTCAATATGATTTCATGTAAGTAGGAAGAAGAATGCATAAACACCAACCCTCCAAAGTTTGTGTGATTGAGAGAAACACCTTGGTGAGGTGCAATTGAGTCCCGAGAATTAATCAGTTTTTGTTAATATTGCCTTTTAAGGTTGACCAATGAAATTCCAAAACAAGAGTTTAGTAATCCTTTCGTCTACACGAATGCATATTGGACTCTCCTTATGAAATTCTAGTTTTAGAATCTCACACTTGGTAAAACCAAATAAATGGTTTGTTTCTCAACGTGTCAATCCTTTGTCCTTCAACTATGTTTACTTAAGGACAAGTAAAGCTTTAAAGTCCGAGGAGGTTGATAGGGATCTTTTATCCCTATCTTTTAGGGTGAATTACGGTTTATTTTTTAGCTAATAATAACGTTTAGTTACTAGTTTTTCGCATATTTTAATAAATCAACGAGATATAATAAAATGCGTACTATTAGTTAATTTTAGTCATTTTGAATCTCGTTTCGTTATAAATAAAGTGAATAAATAAATCAAGTAATCTCGAGTTCAATGGTTGTATTTTACAGGCTCAAGGAACGCACGCAAGATGCAAGAGACAGATGAAAAATACAGAAGTGATGCATCACACACCATGCGAAACGAAGAAAATACCTTTCCAGAAGTGAACACGACGTGTCAGAAGTCAACACGACGTGTGGGAGTTAGGGGGACAAGATTGGCAGTCAAACGAACACCTTTTAGACATATTTCCTAGTCAACAAGCAGTTGACACGCCGTGTCAAAAGTTGACACACCGTGTCAACTGCTTCCAAAAGAACAGAAACTTCAGCAGCACATGACACGGCGTGTCAACCTCATGACACGGCGTGTCATGCTGATTTTTGCAAAGAAGTCTGATTTTCGCCTGGTCAACCCGTCAATGAAGTCCACACACCGTGTCACTTGGTCAACGCGCCGTGTCACACTATTTTATGTGTTTTCTTGTGTGTGAAACGACCAAAGACAACTATGTAATTACAATTATATCCCGAGCTTGATTTGTGTATAAATAGGAGTGCTTGGCACTCATTTAGTCATTCAATTTTCTATGTAATAAAGTCCCTTACACCTTGAGAGCTTGTGTAATCCTCCTGTTACTCCGTCGAAGTTATTTTTCATCCGTATTCCCCAAGCTCGAGAGTTCCACCTTCAAGTCCGAAGCGACGACCATGAGTCCAGTTAGCTAGTTTTAAGGGCCAATTCTTCTTCCCTTTTTACTTGTTAATTACCTTGTACTCTTCCTATGTGCTAGACTTGGTTGTTTCCATTTTACATTCTTCACAGTTATAATATATGGTTTACGGTTTTCAGTTTCACTATACTTGTTGATGTTTATTCCTTGTTTTGATACTCATAATTGATTATTGTGTAGGTTGATTACGAACTCCAAAATCCATTAGGATTCATATAGGTGTTGCCTTACCGGAGTTGACAAATCGGAAACCGTAGGAATTGACAAGCCACGGAACTTACGATTATTCTTTATGCTACTAAGGGAATGATTTGCATTTAAGAGGTTTCACCAATGTTGATTATGGAGAAGATCTAGGGGAAAGAAAGTCTACCTCTGGATATATTTTCTTATGAACAATGGTGCCATATCCTGGAGTAGCAAGAAACAATCATCTATAACTCTATCCACAATGGAAGCAGAATATATTGCATTTTCAACCGCTAGTCAATAAGTTGTTTGGTTAAAACGATTCATGGATAGTTTGGGAGTAATGAATGATATTGTTGATCCAATCTCGGTGTATTGTCAAGCAACAATAGCATATACAAAAGATCCAAAATACCATATGCAAACAAAACATATAGACATCAAGTATCACTTTGTGAAAAATATGGTTGCACGTAAAGAAATTACAATTGAAATACATATGTACAAATGATACGGTTGCACTTTTTACAAAACCTATACCTAAATTAGGCATGTGAGAGTCATTGGGGTTGTATAGATGTTAAAATGTTTTTTTTTTTGTAATATGTAATTTCATGACATTATTGATAATAATATGAATTTGAATTATCATGTTATTTATGCTTTATTATTTGTTAATTTTAGAAGATATATGAAGATAAATATTTATACATTAGTTGTACATATATTTTATAGGAGAGGCAGAGGCAGAAGAAATTGTGTAGTTTAGAGCTTTGAAATGGAAGTTGTACATATATTTATCTCTAAAGCAAAGTGGTCGTGTATACATTCAGATCTTATCTTGTTCTATCCAAAGTGGTCATGTATACAAGTCATTCGGCATTAAAGTACTTAGGGGGCGTTTGGTTCAAATTTCGGAATCGGAATTGGAATCGGAATCGGAATGTTACGGAATCAGAATCGGAATGACTATTTATTTATTTTGTTTGATTTAATCTGGAATCGGAATCCGATTATTTTAAAATTGTTTGGTTCAAATTTCGGAATTGGAATCAAAATCAAAATCAAAATTGGACAAAATCAAAATTTCTTAAATTTTAATAAATACATAAAATATGAAAACCATTAATAATAAACTAACCGAAAAAAAAAAAATTATAAAAATATAGAAGTTATTTTTTTTAAGTAGTATATAGAATTTTTTTTTAAAGTAGTATATAGAAGTTATTTGAATACTATTACATTATAAATATACCATACTATATTATATAAGTAAATATAGTATATCGTATAACCTATGTATTATATATATAGGATGGTTTTTTTTTTTTGAAGTATAAGAGGTAGTTATCAACGTGGGTCTTTTTCCTTTTCAAAAAAAAGCGTGAACGTGGGTTTTTTTTTCCATTTTTTTTTGTTATTAAATTTATAAGGAATGGGAATCAAAATTTTTTTTTTTTTTTTTTTGATAAAAAGCCATATCATTTCATTAATTTAACAATACAAATACATCACGAGAATGAAGAGGAATAAAACCTCCCACCCATATAGGCTACATCCATAAAGGGAAGAAAACAGACTACAAAGAGTAGTAATAAGACTACAAAGAGCAATAAAAAAACTACAAAGAGCAATAAAACTCATAAAAGGTACAAATAAAACAAACAAAGAAATCATATCCTTCTCGTACGTCGAATCCCGTTGAAAAACCTCTGCAATCCATGCTTCATCATTTAGACTCTTCCGAAAATTCGGATCTAAGTCCTTTCTGTTTTTGCAACCACGCAGATCTATAGATCTACGGATAAGATAAACCTTTTCCGTTCTTGCTAAGACCGAAAAAATAATAAATGAAAGAAATATAGCTAACAGTTGTAGATCTGATGGAAAAAGACGTTCAATAAGGAATATAGACTTCAAACGAACAAGAAAAAGTAGATCTGAAACTAAAAGCTAAATCTAAACATAAATGAGAGGAGGAAGAAGGAAGACAAGCTTCCTTCTTCCTCCTCTAAAAGAACCTGAGTAGAAACCAAGATCGGAAGCGGAAAGCGGCAACAACGGTGATGAAAAGTTGGAATGGGAATCAAATTTGATTAAAGGGGAAGGAAGAGGGAATGGTTGATTCTCATAGTTGGGTGAATATGATTCCATTTCAATATCAAAATTGTAAAACCAAACATTAACAAATGTAATTAATTATTGGCTTAATACATACCCAGCCCCCTAAAGTTGTCCATTTTATTCATTTAACCCTTTCAACTTAAGGGACATCCTTTTAACCCCCTAAACTCCAAAAAAACGCTACTTTTAACCCCCTATTTTAGAATGCCGAGATATAATGTTGTCCGTGTGTATCACGCGCGTGACACGTGTGTATCCTGTATTACCCAACCCCCTAAAGTTGTCCATTTTGTTCATTTAACCCCCTCATCTCACGGGCCGCCCCTTTAACCCCCTAAACTCCAAAAAAACGCTACTTTTAACCCCATATTTTAGACTGCCGAGATATAATGTTGTCCGTGTGTATAATTTGCTCTTTTCTTTCCTACTTTCTTCTTTTGAAAGTCCTTAATATTGAAAAATTGCTATAAATATCATTTAGTCATCACTTCTCTTCCACTGTATTCTATACTTCATATCAAATCAGATTTTAACTCTTCCTTTGTATTGCCTTCCACTGTATCTATATACACTGTGGTCATAATTCATACAAAGTTAAAGCATTTTTTACAATTCCAACGTGGATTGAGATCAAAAAAAGCACCAATTAAAAATTAGAAAGACACCAATTAAATCTTCTTTATCTCCAATGCCCGTACTTGAGTTGGAACTAGGATTTTTTTGGAGTTTAGGGGGTTAAAGGGTTGTCCCGTGAGGTGAGGGGGTTAAATGAACAAAATGGACAACTTTAGGGGGTTGTATGCATTTTTTTTACCGTTGGAGGCAAGAACAAAATCCTCCCACGCGCCTCCTGTGTTTGAGACACAAACGTTGACTAGGTCAATGCCACGTCGGATGATAGGGGGTTAAAAGTAGCATTTTTTTTGGAGTTTAGGGGGTTAAAAGGATGTCCCTTAAGTTGAAGGGGTTAAATGAATAAAATGGACAACTTTAGGGGGCTGGGTATGTATTAAGCCTTAATTATTCTCATTGTCATTCCCTACTATAAATATGTCTTACCACATACCCTCTTATTGTCAAAATAAGATGTCAAACCTCATCTCATCCGGTGGGTGCTCTTATTACAAGAATTTGATCTAGAGATAAAAGATAACAAAGAAGCAAAAAACTTAGCAGCTGACCATTTATTCCGTTTGGAGGAGAATAAGCACGGTGAACAAGCATGAATATTAGACACATTCCCAAACGAACAACTCTATACACTCCATGTAACATCTATTCCATGGTTTTGGCTTGTAAAATAGTCCCCAAACATCTATCTTATGCCTAAAACAAGAAATTTTTCTCAGACATAAAATATTATTTTTGGGAAGAGCCCTTCTTGTTCAAACAATGGGCAGACCAAATGATAAGGGGATGTATAGCTCAAGAGGAACAAGCTCAAATATTCCATCAAGCAAGATAGTTGGAGGACATTTTGGCGCCAATAGAACAGCTTACAAGGTTCTACAGTCAGGTTTTTATTGGTCTTCCTTGTTTAAAGACGCACAAAGGTTCGTATCTGAATACAATGAATGACAACGAATAGGTAACATCTCTAGAAAAAATGCAATGCTATTGAACAACAATATTATGGTTTGTGAAATTTTTTATATATAGGGATTGATTTCATAGGATCTTTTTCCAACTCATATGGAAATAAATACATCTTAGTAGTGGTAGATTACATTTAATATGTCCAACTAGAGGTGTCAAAATGGCTAAAAAGATTGACCCAACCTATTTAATAAATGGGTTGACCCAACCCAACCCATTTAATAAATAGGTTATAATAACCCATTTGTATATAGGTCAAAATGATCCAACCCATTTATTAAATGAGTTACATGGATTGACCTATTTAACCCATTTAACCAAATCTAATTAAAAATTAATCAAAAAAAAACGTAAAAACATAAAATGAAATAAACGTGAAAGTGAAAATGTAAAAATTACACGGATCGACTCATTTAACCTAATTAACTAAAATATAATATAATATTTGCTTATTCATCTTTTTACATGATATAGTTTCTTAATGTAATTAAAATTCAATTTGACCAATTTAAATTCAACTATTAGCGTCTTCATTTAACGTCAATTCATTTGTAATTAACATATAGTAACTCGACCAAAAGCTTATTTTGTTACGTATCAGTAACCGTGTCATATCATGTGACTCTACAAAAGCTGAATTTCAATAATACCCATTTCATTACCCTTTATTTAGACAAAAGTTTAACAAAACCAATTATTATAAGTACAAAAGTTTAACATAAATTACAACATAAACCAATTTCAGCAAAATAAGTTTAACAAAACAAAAACTAATTGCAAATCTAGAGTGGAAATTTAGCAAAACTGAAGTTGAACAAAATAAAAACCAATTGTCTAAATTAGGGGTGTTCAAAAATCGAACCAGACCGAAATAACCGACCGAACTGATGTATTTCGGTTTTTCGGTCTATTAGATTCGGTTTCAGTTTTATTTTATAAAAAATTTCGGTAATATCGGTCGGTTTGGTTTTTATGATAAAATTACCGAATTAACCGAACCAACCGAAATAGAAGTTAATTAGATTTATTATTTATAAATTATTTATAAACGTAGTTTTATTGTTTCTTTTTCTTTAAATTAGTTATTAATTAATTTTAATATTAAAGTAAGAGATTAAGAGATTATATACCTTTTACTTCAGTCCAATATCTTAGAAGTTTCATATTTTATTGTTATTATGTAATTTAAATTTAGATTTATCCTACTGTTTTTAATTAAAATATATATTTATCCATTTTCGTAAACTTCATAGTTTAGACATTAAATTCTTGCGTATTTTGTGATTAAAAATTGTAATTACATGATTATATATTCAAGAATATGTTATGATACATAAGTTACACAATAACAGGTATAAAATTATAAAGTATAACTAATCAGAGTTTAGAAATTTTATAAAATTATATTTATTAATCTGTGTTTTACTTTAACTATTTAATATGTGTTGAAATCGAAAACCGAACCGAACCGAAATATTTAGGTCGATTCGGTTCGGTTTGTTAATATTATTCGGTTAGGTTCGATTCTCATTTTAAGTGTTATTCGGTTTTCGGTTATTTCGGTTCGATTCGGTTTTCAGACTGAACCGACCGTTGAACACCCCTAGTCCAAATAAGAAAACAGTAACTCGATCAGAGTTAATCAAATTTTGCAAGACTATAGCAGAGAAAAATAAAGATAAAACACAAAGGAAGCAGATACTTAGAAAAAGGGAAGAGCCGAGAAATAAAAAGAAAATACCTAGAATTTATATATCAAATGGCAGAAGGCGGAATATTAATTTTAAGATGAATAAGAAACTAATGGGTTATTGAGTTGACCCTGCCAAAAACCTATTCAACCCTTTTATTATATGGGTTAAATGGCTCAACCTCTTTATGACCCAGCCCATAAAAGGGTCAACCCTAACCTATTTAAATGATGGGTTAAATGGGTCAATAAATGGGTTATGACTCATTTTGACACCTCTATGTCCAACTAAGTCATTCACCAATCTATCGATCTTAACAACTATATGTATATTATTGTGAAAAGGAAACTATATTTTTTTAAGAACAAGACAAGGAAACTATTACCTATATAACTGTATATAGAAGGCAAAAAAAGCATCCTGAGGCCCCTGATCTTTCATTGTTTGGTGTATTAAGCCCTCGATCTTTTATTTAGACACATTGAGCCCCTGATCTTTCACCATTTGGTGCATTAAGCCCTCAATCTTTCATTTAGACACATTGAGACCTTGATCTTTCATATATATGGGTGTATTAAGCCCTTCCGTAAATCAATTAATATATAGGTTTATTAAGGGCATGTTTGGTTAGGTTTATATAACTGCAACGTTTCGCATTTTCTCTGGACACTGCAACAGTTTGGAGCTTTTCACGAAAAGCTCTTTTCATGAACAGTTGTTTGTAGTTACTTGTTATTGATAAAATTACCCTTCTTATTTCCACAAAATGTGCTTCAATTTTAACATTATTTTTATTTTTAGAACATAATTATCGAAAAACAAGGTTTTATTGTGTTCAATAAATTTTTTATTTTTTATTTAAATTATTTTTATTAATTTGTATAATATATTTTTTATTTTAGAATTTATTATTTTTAGAACATCATTTGTTGTCACACCAAACATGCCCTTAATAAACCTATATATTAATTGATTTATGGAAGGATCTAATACACCCATATATGAAAGATCAAGGGCTCAATGTGTCTAAATGAAAGATCGAGGGCTTAATGCACCAAATGATGAAAGATCAGGGGCTCAATATGTCTAAATAAAAGATCAAGGGCTTAATACACCAAAGAATGAAAGATCAAGGGCTCAGGATTTTTGCCTATATAGAAAGGTGAAAATTTTAAGTCATTTGAAGAATCGATTTTTGTTTTCAAAGAAAAAAAAGAACCCCTTAAAATTTGATAATATATATGCAAATTTATAATCATATACCATAGTTGGAAATGATATCATCATGGGCGGCCAATAAAGACAACAATTTCTTGTTTGGTCGGTTTGATTTGGATTTGTTTTCTTGCTATCTTATGCTACTTTCCACATAATCAATCTATAACGATAATGCACTATTTTATTTCATTATATTTTCTTTTATTTTTTCTAATCAAACTTATTTAGCATACTAAATAAATAAATCAGTTAATTAAAATTGACAGAAGAAAGGACTTCCAATCTCCATAATTACATCCTAAATTTAGTACACAACAAATTACAAGACAAAACAAAAAAAAATATAAAGAATAAATTTAATTTTAATATTTTCCAAAAAATATTTTGATAATAATTTATGAAATGATAGAATCAATTTGATCCCAATATTATTGAATACGTAAAAAGGATTGCTTTACAGTTATTTAACTATGAACATCGGACTTTCTTAACATCTAATATGTCAAAAATGTTTAGTATGTTATTATCATTAGAAAAAAATTTATTAAAATTCTAATAACTAAATATTATACATATAAATTAATCATAAAAATTACACTGTCAAAATATTTAAAATGTATACCATGTTATTAATATATTTACAAATAAACAATTAGAACGTACCAAACTATGGAAAATTATTGGCAAGCCAGTTCTTTCAAAAAAAATATTAAATAAAGGTAAATTTGATTTTGCTAAAAAAAAATGTAGAATAAAGCATTATGATCTAGCCCTTATTCCTATACAATAAACCTTAAATTAATTAATCAAGTTGACAAAAAGAAAAGAAAAAAAAAAGGTTCCAGTTGGAGATGTTTATAAATTCTGCCAACTTCGGTAGACTTTTGCCACATAGACAGTTGATATGTCAATTGAGGTTAGAGCTGTAACCGAATCGAGCCGAGTCGAGCCGAGCTTTAGCCTGTTCAAGCTCAGCTCGCTATAAAATTAACGAGTTCAAGTCTGAGCCGAACTTGCTATAAAATTAACGAGCCGAGCCCGAGCCAAACTTTGGCTTGCTCAACGAGCTTGAGCCGAGCTTCGAGTTTGTTTCGAGCCCAAAATCCTCTTTTGGACTTGGTTCATTAAGAAAATTATCTAAGCATAAATTGTTTGTGAGTAAATTATTAATTATATTTGTAAAGTTTGCTCGTAAATAACTCTTTAATTGTGTACATAAACAAGCTCACAAGCAAAGTTCGTGAATAAATAAACAAGATGCTTACAAATAGTTCGTTTATTACTCATTTATTATGTTTGTAAACGAACTCATCTAATAGCAAATGAAATAATATTAAGTTTATATATTTGTGAACTTACACAAAACTATATAGTTTTCTACAAAACTAAAATTTGTTCATAAATATTCTAGTCGAGCTTTCGAGCCGAGCTTTGGTCTGTTCAACCTTGGCTCGTTTACGAACCGAGCCAGTAAATCGTGTTCATGAACGGCTGTTTACAAATCGAGCCGAGTCGCGAGCCGAGCGGCTCTGTTCATGGGGTATTACATGATCAGGTAGCCGACCATGCTGTGCCACGCCCACCATCCACGTCATCTTGTTGCCCCACTTGGCCACCGTCCACATCACCACCATTAATCAATCAATTATCTCCTCTAGTTTCGTGCCAAGTTTGGACACGTAAGTATTACAATTACAATTTAATTTCAAATATTTTTAACATTTTCCATTTTCAAATTTGTAAATATATATACTTTATTAGATTAAACATCTGAAAGAAACATGCAATTATTTCGAGATAAGAAAAAAAAATAGTGTGCTAACTAGAATTATTTAAGGATGATGTTAGTTATTTATGGTTATCATTATATTTAGTACAATTATGAGTTTTTCTTTAAGGAAAACAATAACTTCATTAATCTAAACCAACTAGATATTTTGAATTCGAAAATAAATCATTAATATTGAAAATAGCATGTCTTGCTATTAAAGTAATAGTGAATAGCTCTATCCGCTAATCGCATGATAAAAAAGATAGTGAAGTCTCGATTAACATTGAGAATGTGCCTACAATCAGAAATGATAGAGCCGAAAACTGATAAACCTGGTTTGAGTGAGCGGACTCTATCTACCACAACCTTCGCATCAAGCTCAAACTCCACTTTTGATAGGTTGAAATCAACAGCCCATTTGAGACTGCTACATAGAGACATTACTTCCACAACCTTAGGGCCTTGAATTCCTTCGAATACCAAATTGTGTAGTGCAATAAATTGCCTATAATCCGATCCCAGAACAGCTCCCATACCTCCCGAGTTTGCCGATGCAAAGATAGTGCCATAAACATTGCATTTCACGAGCAGAGGGCCTGATTTCTGCCATCGCACTGCTGCTGTCCCGAAACCAAGTTCCGTATTCTATACTTTTTCCAGTCGTCGAAAGACCTAAACAAGACACGCACTGCTTCGTCTGGCTGTAATTTGGTATCGTGAGACACCATTGCTACTAAATTGCATGAAGAACAAGCACCGCCCATTCCACCTCTGTTGAACATGCATTCATACAAAAGTGAAATATCCAATCAACTGCATCAGCAAACTGAACTCCCAAGGATTGAATTTCTGCAACCAACCAGCAGCCTCGCGCATAATCGCACCTAGCGAACAAGTTCCAGCTATATTCAAGATCATGTCCGCACATCACACATTCAATAGGGACTACTACATGTCGGGCTCGCAATAATGACCTTATTGGCAGACATCGAGAGCCAAATTTCCAAAGAAAAAGTTTGACTTTCGGAGATAAATTTAGTCGTCATAGGAAAGACCACCCATCAATAGAATTTCTATCATGAAAAGAATTGTCAAAAAAGCTCATACCCAGATTTCAATATGTAGATTTCGTCTTTGGTAGGACTTCATGTCAATTCGTCTTCGAGATGGCTCATAAGTATGAACATATTATATACTAGCTCCGCCTCATGGCCATTTAATAATGGGAAGACCTTATTCTTGTCCCACATTTTCCTTCCCTGCTCCCATAAGTCTGCCACCACAATATTAGTCGTAGTCGGAGAAGACGTGGATTGAATAAAACCATTATCAGCCTTAGTGAACCGCGGGTCATGCCAGACATGAATAAATCGATCATCCTCAATCCGCCATTTGATACCAAGCTTAAGCATAATTATCGAGGCCCATACACTTTACCAAACAAAGCTAGGATTATTACCAAATTTGGATGATAGGAAAGTTCCGAAGAAAAGTATTTGGCTTTGAAGATTTTACTAACCAGAGTGTGCGTACTAGATAACAGTTTCCATCACTGCTTGTCGATGCGCCTCACGGCGTCGGTACCGCAAGGCTCGCTAAGGGATAAGTGTACCCCGTCGTTATCAAGTAATAATCTGGACAAGTCCAGGTATCGAATCCACAGGATTTATTCCTGCAAGTATCGAACTACTTGGTCTCAGGTGTTATCTAGACTATGGGGGGGTTTGAATTTGTTTTGATTAAGTTAATCTACTCCTAGTTGAATTACTCTACTCCTAGCTAAGTTATTCTACTCCTAATTAAGTTATTCTACTCCTAATTAAGTTAAACTACTCCTAGGTGATCTTTCACTAATGCAATTACCTGAAGGAACATGGTATGAACGATAATAATGAAGATAGATTATTAGGTCAATTGATTAAAAACCTAATCTAAGTCACTTGTATTCAAGGCGATTAACCCTACTTACCCTTCTGAAGTCCCTAGTGCGTGATTCCCTTGTAAGGCCAAAACTAGGTCTAAGGCTCAGCAATTTGGGCTTAATCAACTAAGAGGTCGTCAATCTCCTAGGCTCTGACTAGGTCAGATTCAGCTCACAATATATGCCAACTAGATTTTTGGGCTTTTGAATGAGTTAAACCAATTAAATAAAGCGTAAGACAAAGATTAAACAAATAAATCATTAAACAAAACAAGAGCTAAAATATTATTAAAGATGAAGAACATTGTCACGATGATACAATTAGCCTAGGATTCATAGACTGTATCAAGGGATAAAAACATAATTAGATGAAAGGAGATAAGAAAATCCCTTTCAGGGAACCTGTCTACCCTGCAGCCGGCCTCCTAGGACTTAAGGACGGACCTTGAATAATCCTCGGTGAATGGAGCTTTGAAGGTGCTTCAATGGAGGTTGAAGGAGACGGAGGAGGTGGAGAGGATTCTTCATGGGTGAAGGCTAAGGTAAATTACAATAAATGAAAGATATTTATTTTACAATTGCGAAATCCTATTTATAGACACGGTTCGGGCCCTCTTTTTGACCTAATTCGTATCCTTTTGCAGGTGGGAAGTGTTGGTCCCTGGTAATTAGTTCCAAGGGGGGGTTAGGAACTAATATAACTTTTTTCGCGTTTTAATTAAGCTGACTGGAAGTTATTTTGAGAGTGTATTAACTCAGCTTTTGGTCAGCTTGGTGAGATATATTTCAAGACAGCTTTAGTCAGATGCTGACTAAAGTTGTTTTCTTGTGAGTTAAGAATTGACACTCTTGGAGGTCAGCTTCTAACTCAGCACCACTTATTTACTCAAGATCAGCTTAGACAAGTTATATGCTGAGTAAATAAAGCAAACAACACATGCAATTATAAGAGAGGGAGTTTAGAGATTACTCAGTATCACTTATCCTGGTTCGGCCTCTCTGCCTACGTCCAGTCCCCAGAGTCCTCCGGGATTTTTGAATCCAATACTGAGCTCTTTAACGGTAGAGCACAAACCAATTACAAGGCAGTTGAATATGCAAGAGTACCTTCCTCTATTCGTCTACTCAACTCCTACTAAGTGTTACAACCCAGCACCTAGATTTCTCTACCACTGAATGCTTACAACCAAGCACTCAGCTTAACACTCTCAATATTCCTATTGATCACAAACTTGTTCTTTTTATGCTGAAGAACACTTTAGATGATTATACAACAATCAATCTAGCATTTACACAGAGAATAGAAAAGTGGGTGTAAGATCCTTTTGTATTTGAGTGTTTTCAAGATTTTCTCTCTTTGTATTTTTCTCTTAATGCTTCAGTAATGATCCAAGGTTCTTCATTGTCCTTTTATAGAAGGAAATTACAGATTTGGATCTTGAATTGTTGTTACCGTTAACACCAAAACGGCTCTTTTGGAGAACAATTTCTGGTCAGCTACAGACTGCTCCGCCATTCCCTTTCTCTGTTTTGTTCAGGCGTCAGATTTGTCTTCTTGCGTCTGGCTTGTCTGTTTGTGCCAGTTGTCTGTTTCCAATAATCCAATGACCCATGACTCTTGGAATTAGTCTTTTATTTGTCTTCGAGGTTCCAATTATTGGTGCAGAAGATTTGCAGACTTTGTCCTTTAGTGAACGGATCCTTCATGCTGTCCTGACTGTCATTCAGCTTTCTTCGTAATCTTCGGATGTTCAACTTCTAAGCTGAGTTCATTCTTGGTCAGCTCCGTTCTGTGTAAACGCTTCTGAGGAAGTCTTCAATATTAGTCAGCTTCGTTTTGCTTCTGAGTCCTATTCCACTCAGCTTCCGTTTTGTCAAGCTGAGTTGCTTTCCACTCAGCTTTGCTTATGCTGACTTTTGTCCTGTCTTTACTTTATATATTTTTGCACTCAATATTGAACAAACACATTAGTACAATTAAATCAAAGCATTTAAATTTAATTGCCTCTTAATCATGGATGATTTTGTCAAATCAAAATCTTGTGGAAAGGTATTTCAACAGGAAGACGTGGGGTCGACCGTGGCATCGTGGGACCGGGAATCAGTCTTTTGACTGATTCCCGCAGGGCAGCTTGCCGAGCTGGCCTTTGTAGGCCAACTCGACACGAGCTGGCATGGCCAGCTCACCCGAGCAGGCCCCTGAGGGCCTGCTCAACGGGCTGGCAGTGCCAGCTCGCCGATTTAGCCCCAAAAAGGCCATTTCGACGAGCGGGAATGCCCAGAACGCCTTGCGCGACTGCTGGATCTCCCGAAACGCAACTTTCACCCGAACTTGTTCCTATTTTAACCTGCACGTGCACATAAACTCCAAATAACATTAGTTCCGAGGCTAAATTAACCCGCCAATCGCTTATTTTGAGTAAACACTCTATTTGGTGCGACTTTTGGCGGATCAATTAGCTATAAAAGGTAATGGAAATTTAACGTACATGCTAATTTGGTCATATTTGCCTAAAATAATCAGAAAATGAGCCAAGACAACGAAAAGTAAATAGAACATATACAATTTCTAACTAACTTACATAAAAGCATAAAAATGCGAGAATTGCTCGCTTATTCATAAAATAACGCTAAAAACCATCCTAAAACCGTACCCAAAGATAGGGGGTTTTGACCCCCTATCACTTGCCTAGAAGAAACAAATTGAAAATGTGAAGATCTATATACCCGAGACCACATTGAGGCTTAGGATAACGCATTTTTAGACCAGTCAAACGAGTGTATATTCTGTTTCCTATTCACTTTCGTTCCCCACTAGAACGAATTCATCATCTTCTGGAGATCATCGCATATGGACGGAGGTAGAAGGAAGGTGCTCATACAGAATGTCAATAAGGCCTAAGCTACAGACTTGAGAAGAACATTGTTGCCAACTGTAGACAAAAACCAGAAACCCCAACTCACAAACCTCTTCCTTAACATGTGGATGATAAAAAAAAATGTTCCTTTTTTATATTCCAATAAGTGATGGAAGCCCCATATAGTGCCTTGTATCCATAGGAGAATGAACCTGAAGCAAATTACTCACATATAGGCATAATTTAGGTTTGACATTAGAGCTCAAGTAAATGTCAGACTTAGATAGATTAATAGCTTGCCTAGAAAGCTCTTCATATCGCTTTAGAATCTCAGTCACAACCTTCATTTTTGTCAATGACGCCCCAAAAATAAAAAGCTATCATCTGAAGAAAAAAAAGGTGAGTAACAGATAGGGCCCCTCTACAAATCCTACACCCCTGAATCAGGTTGTTAATGAGCCGAGAGAAAACTTCAGCACAAAGATTAAATAGGTAAAGAGATAAAAAGGTCTCTCTACGTTAACCCTTTGGGCAAATACAATCCCCATTAATTGTCATTCAGTACGAAACAGTCGATACACAAAACATAATCCTGTTGGAAATTGGTGCATGTATGTTTTTATGTGCATATTAAATGAAGCATTTATATCAAGAAGATGGAGGATTATGCTTTGAACCTAGTCAAGAATTTAAAAGGTCATCTTGATTTCTACAACCTTATTAATTGAAGGTGGAGTTTACGAAGCATCACACCCTTTGGTATGGTTATTTGTTTCCTATAAATAGAGGCTCCATATTTCTGGAGAACAGAAGTTGTAAAAAAGCTTGAGTGTTTTGGCTAGAACTATTGCTGAGATTCTCACTCTGCACACTTGTGCAAATTGTGTGTGATCAAAACTGAGTAGGGTGTACTTGGGTTTTGGGTAGTGAGTGAGTGATTGAGTGTTGTAATACTTGTACTCCATTCTCCTATAGTGCAAAGAGCTTCTTACAGTAGCTGACAAAACTATTTTAGCCTTGTTATTTTCTATCTTATTCTATGTAATTTGGAAATATTTGGTGTTCAATTGATGTTTTTATCTCATATTTTGTTTTGAGAGAAAGTTTAGATGTTTGGTGAAAAATCTAAAAATTAGTGGCCTTTTAGAGCATTTTGGAGTATTTTGCAAATCAGAGACCAGTTTCAGATAAGGCGTGGGCACGTCCTGTCTCAGCTGTAATTGAGAAACAGCAGCCAACTTCAGTTAAGGCGTGGGCACGTGGCTGGACGAATTTGCAAGAGAGAAGAAGATATTTTCAGATTTGATTTTGGGATATTATCTTATTTAGTTGTATCTTATTTTAGTTAGGATTTGAATATTTCCTATTATCTCTAATTTAATTATTAATTAATTAGATTTAGTTTCTTTCTTTATCTCTTAAGGATATTTTAGTCTTTCTTCTTAGGGTTTTCCCCCTATAAATAGAGGCTTAACATTCCTTAGAGATGAGAACTAGGTTTTACATATTTTCATTTGTATTGTTGGCTTGTTTTCATTATGAGTAGCTAAGTTCCATTTTCTGATTCAAGAGGGATTTCATTAGGTTGAAAGTTGTGAGGTTTCATGTATTAAATTCTTCAAGTATTAATTCAAGTTCTGATTTTCTTCTTCATTTCCTTTTATGATTATTGAATCGTATTCAATCTTTTATTGCTAAGTATTTATTCTTGATCCGTAATCGTCTTAAATGAATTACAACAAGTAGCAAAAATCGATCTTGAGTAATTGAGTTTTTTCTTAAGATTGATTAGGAAGTAAATTCAGTCAATTGCTATTGTTTGTCTACGTTCCTCTCAATAGGAATTGATTTGATAAACTTTCTTAATCCTAATGCAGTTATTGAGAAATTGAATATGCTTCATTCCCTTTTCTTAATAACTAGGTTGATTTAGATGCTTCATTTAAATTAATAAATTAAGGGAAAGTGAAAGAGTGAATTAGGTAATCCTTATACCCTTTAATCAAAGATTTGAATTTTAATTTGTTTATCTTTTAAGCTGAGGATCAACAAACACTCAATGAACTCAATCTCTTGAATCAGGTTTTTTTCATTATTGAATTCTAATTTACTTTACTTGTTTAGTTTGATTTAACCATCCATCAAAATCAAAACCCCCCTTTTTATTTTATTTGCTCATTTGAATTAAGAGGTTAATTGTTCTCTTGGGATTCGACCTAGTCTTACTATTACTACAAATCAAATTGTAGTCCAATAGAGAAATCAGTAAAAAAACTATAAATCTATTTTGTCGGGCTTCGACAAACCCAAATTTGGTGCCATTGCAGGAGAACAATTTAGTTTCTTGATTCATTTTCCTTTGTTTTTGATACTTTTTATGACCCGCACCTCTCGTGGAAGTGAACGAGTATTCATTTCTGAAATAGAAAAAGAAATACGGAGGTTAAGAAAAGAAAAAAGACAAAGGAGTGTTTGTTCATCGTCTTTAGAAAATTTTGAAAAAATCGGAGAAAATTTTATTTTTCAAATTGAGGAAGAGACCATGGCTGGAAATAGAACATTAAGGGACTTTGCAGCACCCAATTTAAATCACCAATCATTTTGCATTGAGTTCCCAAATCCATAGGTACCTTTTGAACTTAAATCTGGATTAATTCACTTACTCCCTTCTTTTCATGGTCTTACCGGTGAAGATCCTCATAAACATTTGAAGGAATTTCATGTCATTTGTTCTGGTTTGAAACCCGAACGAGTAACCGAAGAGCAGGTTAAACTACGAGCCTTTCCTTTTTCTTTAAAAGATAAGGCTAAGGATTGGTTGTACTATCTTCCATCGGGATCTATCACGACATGGACAGAAATGCAAAGGTTATTTCTTGAGAAATTCTTTTCATCTTCATGTGCAGCGAATATTAGAAAGGAGATATGTAGAATTAGACAAGCTTGTGGAGAAACCTTATATGAATATTGGGAGAGGTTCAAGCAACTATGCACTAGTTGCCAACATCATCAAATACCCGAATAACTCCTCATCCGATATTTTTATGAAGGATTGGCTCTGATTGATAGAAGCATGATTGATGCATCTAGTGGAGGAGCGTTGGTGAATAAGACACCCGATGAGGTAAGACAATTAATTTCCACAATGGCTGAAAACTCCCAACAATTTGGCACAAGACCACACAGCACCACTAAACAAGTTAATGAGGTAAATAATTCTAACATTGAAAATAAATTTGCTGAATTAGTTTCTTTGGTTCGTCAAATTGCTGCAGACAAAGTGCAGCCCGAAAAGATATGTGGAGTATGTTCAAGTGTGGGACATCATACTGATGAGTGCCCATCTTTACAAGAAGATTTCCAACAAGCAAATGCTATTGGAGGATTTCCAGGATAACCACAACGCAAGTATGACCCTTATTCCAACACTTACAATTCGGGATGGAGGGATCATCCAAATTTTAATTATGGAAATCAAGGAGGACAGCCAAGGTTTCAAAACCAATCATATAATAGACAGCCTCAAGTGCAAGAACCATATAAACCTTCAACCTCTAACTCAAGTATGCCTTTGGAAGACATTGTTAAAAGCCTTGTTGAAAGTACTTTTAAATTTCAACAAAAAATGGCAGTGTTAGACGAAATAAGTTCTGGAATAAGCAAGTTTGATGGAACTGACTTTTCATTCTGGAGATTACAGATTATAGACTATATGTATAGCAAAAAGATGCACTTGCCGCTTTCAGAAGTGAAACCAGCAGACATGAGCCAAGAGGATTGGGAACTTCTTGATCGACAAGTGCTGGGCGTAATCAGATTGACGCTAACACGGAATGTTGCTCATAACGTAGCAGAAACCAAGTCAATAGCCGAAATGATGTGACTTTTATCAGATATGTACGAGAAGCCTTCCACAAATAACAAGGTACATCTGATGAAAAAGCTATTCAATTTAAGAATGGGTGATAATGCTTCAGTTGCAGAACATATAAACGAGTTCAATATCATTGTTACTCAACTAACGTCTGTTGATATTACCTAATTCAGTTACAGAAATTACTAATAGGGCCAATAATATTATTGGGAAGATTAATATTGTAATTGGGTCATATTTTAATAATGGGGAAGCTACAGTTATGGATCAAAATGAGGGGTTGGTAATTATAGAACCCAAAAGTAGATGAAAAGATGGGTTCGGAGAGGAGTGAGTACGTTTTGAAAACACTATTGGTTTGGGCCTAAGAAAGGGCTCCAAGCGGGTGTTGTGGGTCAACCCCGCCTATTATCCTAAGTCTCCTTAGGTGGAACTGGTGTGGGTTGGGCAATCCACGGGGCGATTAGAATGTTGTTGGATCTAACCCGTAAATATAAACCTAGTCTAATTTTTCTCTGTGAAACACGTATTGGGGAGGGGAGGTTGGATGCCTTAAGACATGAATAGGTTATGTAGGACGGGTCAATGTTAACTGTATTGGTAGGAGTGGCGGTTTAGAGCTTATTTGGAAAGAGATTGCATGGTTCAGATTAGGGACTCGAGTAAAAACTTCATAGCTACAACAATTCATTAGAGTCCCGATCAACCATGACGGGTTACGAGTTTTTATGGAAACCCAAAGAAATCGAAAAGGCAAAAATCCTAATATCCCCTTCGTCATCTTTCATATTCTTCGAATCAACCACGGTATTGTATAGGTAATTATTCAGCTAAATATGGGAAGTTATGGGGATTAGAGCATCTCCAATGCAATGTGCTTGGAAGAGTGCTTGATGACATGGAAGGCGCTTGAAAGAGTGTCTTACATTGGAATAACAAATGTTGCTTAAATGATTATGGCAATGTTGCCAATTTTTAGCACTCATTTAGCAGTCTTACTTTTTTTTTTAATATAAAAAATGATTTAATTGTCTGCTATTGGTGGAATTTTATGGATAATATTTATAATTAAAATAAATTATATAAAATAATGAATTGTGTGACCATAGTGACAACTTTTAGAGTTTCTTAGCATTGGCGACTTTTTTTAAAAAAATTGTCAAAGGAGATGTGAATGAGAAAAAATAAAATAATATATTTTAAAATGATGTGTTAAGTTTTGACAATTTTGAAGAGTGCTTGTATTGAAGATGCTCTTAGTGAATTGGCTCAAAAATTATGATTTGAATAATTGTTTGGTTGAGACTGATGCAGCAATAGTGGGTTAAGTATCTAAAACAAGCTCATTTTCGGTCTCCATATAATCTTATTTTAGAGGATTGTAGTTCTTTACTTTAGTGTCAAGTTTGTTAGTCATTCTATAAATGGCGTGGCTCATAAACTAACTAAAGCTGCCCTATTTTATGTCAGTATTAATGGAATGATCAGATAAATTACTAAATTTGATTGTCCAACTTTATACTTTGATGTCATTTTTCTTTAAAAAAAAATTGCTTGCATTATAAGTTGATGAACAAAAGGGGTTTGGATTTTTGGGACACCTAATTGAGGGACCCTCCACGATGGCAAACCATGATATTGATATTTGTACTGCAAAAGATTCCATTGAATTATATAACTTATTCCCTTAATTTGTCATCCTAAAATTCATTTGGTTTTAGACTAATTGTGAGCTAATCTTGAATTTTATCTTCCACCAAATCAAAACTTCATTGGTCACTCCAATTTGCACTGATATATTGATTCCTTGAAAAACAAATCACCAAAATAATTGAAAAGAAAGGGATCTTGCTTCAATCTCACTTGTGACATTATATGTTCGACATGTACTATCACTTAATACTATTGTAAACTATTGTCATTAAGTTTTTTATTGTAAAAATGTATGAGTGGAACTAAAATGTTATCATCGGTTATATACTTATACTATACTATAGAAGAGATAGTAAAATAAAGGTAAATATAGATAATTTTGAAATCCTAATATATTACTTGTTTTTCTAATAATAGAAACTCTACCAAAAAAAATGGTATTATCTCCTACTAACTTTACTTATATTCGCAAAAGGGATATACGAGAATTACACATTAGCGTCCTGACAAAAAGGAAACAGTTAAAAGTATGGCAACTTCTTTCTATTGAAGAATATAATTGATACGATGTAAGTAACTATATATGTGATTTCACCACTAGAGCTGTATTAGCGACTAAGGCACATGTGCTGAGTCAATCAGTGGGACCATAAACAGTTTATGTTGCCAGCTCACATATGTATTAAGCATATCATATTATCAAGTGGCATTTTGTCAGTTCTAGTCTGCTTAGCAATATAAGTTATAACCATCAGCAGATTATTACAGCTACCTAATGATCCACAGATTCAATCAGAGATATATCCTCACAACATTAAAAACATATCAATCTTATTTTATAAGAGTTTGGATCAACGCTTGCCTGTAGTTCTCTGCATGAAATGGCAACTGAAGCTGATATTGGGGAGACTATATTGTTTAAGGTATGTCAGATCACCTTTTTTTACTGCCTTTGCCTACAAATTATAATACTGGGATCAAAAGGAACATGTAAGGAAGTATAACAATTATGCTATATCATTTGTAAGACAGAGCACTGACTCAACCTTTGTCATGTCAATAAAGCATTAATTCTGAATCTAGAGTACAACAAGAGTTGCTTAGACTAGAATTTCCCTCTTCTATATTTATATTTATGAGCACAAGGTTTTATTGTTTCTTAAAAAAGTTCCATTTTTCCCTCTTATAAAAGGAATAGAATAAAGAGAATGAGGGAAGGAATCAGCACATCAGCTTATATTCTTTATATGTACTGCTTTTAATATAGGCAAAACACACACATATTTCAGCCTCTCATCAATTAATTTTTTATTGAGCAATCCCATGATCTTTTAAATGAATACATTTGAACTTTGATTAATTAAATCACTTATCGTTTAAATAGATAACTTAAGCCCTTGATCAATTGTTTTTAACACATTAAGCCTCTATTGAATACCCATATATGTGTGATTCAAACTCCGTTTATCTCATGTAGAACTGCTAATATGTCACTGTTCCCCTAAAGTAAAACAGCAAACTAGATGAGTTTGATTGTGTTACTTCGGGTTAGGGTAAAATTAGTTTTGGAATTGATGTGGTAAGGTTATTTTAAGGATTGATATGGTTTGTTGTAGTCACTTCTGCATATTTTCTCTTCAGTTATTCCAAAATTCTGTACCCTGAAGTGCTATTCCATAACTACTTGTCAAATATGAGCTAGCACTAATCAGAAGTTCTTTTTATCATCCTCTCCACATTACTCACCATATTATTGCATATAAAGGATATAATTAGTTATTAATGTTTTAGCTTTACATGAATAGAAATATCTGGATTCTCACTTCTTTTTTTTCATCTTTTTTCCATTTAATAGATGATCGAAGTCTATCTAGTTAAGGATTTAAGTTTATCTAATTTCTACATGGTGATATGCACATCCATTGCATAAATATAAGCTGATTTTTTATGTTTATGCAGGAAAAGTGCTTGACCCCAGGAGAGCTATATCAACCTCCTCAAACTGTTGATTACCTGGTAAAATCAGGAAGTGTGGAAGTGGCAAGTAATGTAGAGGTTGAAATTGTGAATAGTAGCTTTGAAGGCAATGCTGGAGTGACAGCGGGTGAGAGTTTTTCTGAATTACCCTTGATTGCGAAAGTTCCTGATCGAGAAACCAACACAAAACAAGAGACTTGTCAGACTAAAGAAATAGCATACCAGGGAGAGAAGAAAATGCCAGAAGAGACACATATAAAAAAGGAAAGAAGTTCTAGAGCAACTGAAGTGAAGGAAACCAAGGAGCATGAGGTTGTGGATGAGAATCAAACTTCTGATAATACAAGAATCAGTTCGAAGATGGAAACGATTGAACAACCATATCTACAGGTTGGTGAAGAGGAAATTTCGAAAGAAGAGATATTGGTTCACCAAGTTGAAGCAGATAAGCAACCATCAATAGAAGAAAACCAAATGAATATTGAAAAGGAAACTATTACTCCACAAAAAGATGAAGGCAGGAAAGAAGACAACGATGTGAAATTGAAGGCTAGTAATGGGGCTGCTACGCTTGAGGCAAGCAAAGGTCTGAATGAAGAACCTTCCGTTCTCACTACAGATTTGACAGTCCACAACTTGGACACCAATGTAGAAACAAGCACGCAGGCTAGCCACAAAAATGAACATGAAGATAATGCTGGGTATGCTGAAACTATACCCGTTGAAGAAATCAACACAAACAGAATTTCTGAAGGAGTGGAAGGAGAGGAGAAGAGTTCAGATGTGGCCAAACCAATTGAAAAAGAAAGGGAGGAAAAAGACATCAGCCATGATTCAATTGGAGAAGCCTCCTCGATAACAGTACCAAGTCTGGAGATTCAAAGCAATAATCAGGAGAATTCTGCATTCATAGAGGATGCAAAAGACAAACTAGACAGTCCATCTGTCACACTGGCAACAGACAGGTCAAGCATGCAAGAAGAGACCTCCAATGTTGCTAGCGCAGAGGAAAGCCAAGATGCAACCAAATTAAACGATAATACAAATGACATCATCTCCTCTGTAGATCAGACCCATGTAGAAATTTCTTCTGAAACACAAACTAAAGAATTGTCTTTGCAGGAAGTAGACAAAACCGAGATATCCATGATGACCTCAGAAACTAATTATGTCAAGGGAGGTCAGCAAGAAACAATGGTTGAAGCTCTGAGCATAAAACCTGAAGCTGATAGCTATGGAGATGAGAAAGTTATGGATGAGGCCACACCTGAAGTGAAGCTTGAAAGTTTTGTGAAGCATGAGGACGGTGAGAAAAACATATGTGAGGAGATACCTTTATTGGATGCTTCAGCATTTGAGAACAGAGACGAGGATAGGCATGCTGCTGTAGCAAGAAAAGAAAACATTAGTCAAGCAGTAACTGCTCTGCAAAACAACCAAGAGGAATCAGGAAAAGAAAAGGTAAGAACATCTTTGGAAATGGTTTTTGAGGACATAGCTACAATCATATAAAATAATGAATGTAACCAGGAGAAAGAATAGAAATCAATCCACATACACTTTCAAGAGATTAAAAAACATATTTGAACCTTTACCAATTCCAAAAAAATTATTTTTCTGCAACCCATCATTTCTACATCATGCAAGTGAATATTACAGCATCAACAATGACAACCACATCACAAAAATTTCACAAATTTCTTTCCTTGCTGCAGAATCTCTCGTCAATAGTACTGAATCAGAAGAGTGAAACTGCAGAAACTGAGTTCCACGACAAAAATTCCGGTGAGACTCGTTTGTTGGAACAAGAGACCATACTAGTAGAAAGTAAGGAGCTGGGCCAAGACTCAAACTCAGAACCTCAAGGCCAACTTCATGAAGCAAGTGGAGATAGATACGACGAAAAGAAAAATGAAAATGAATCCCAAGCATGCGAAAGCACAGAGAACAGTACAAAAAGGGTAGTAACAACGGAACAAAGCTTAGAAACAAGTGAGAACGAGATTGAGAAATTAGAAAAGGTTCACGAATTAGGATCTCAAGATCAATTGGAGATTAAAGATGGTGAGATGAGTATAAAAGAAGATAAACCTGAGAAGGAAGAAGCCTGGGAGACAGAGAAGCATAAATCAGAAATAACAGGTTAGTACTTTCAAGTTGCAACATATCCAAAACAAAATGATACTTGGAGAACTCTACATTATAAATCATAGATCATATGTGACCTGCCATTTCCTTGTCAGCACTTTTGTCTCAAGAGACAACATGATTGCTGCTCTTTATGACATACAAAGTCATCTATTCACAAAATCGTAGGACTGCACGTCCATCTGAATGTGTTAGAGAAAGATAGAGAATGATTATCCTTATACATCTGTTGCAGATGATGACAATGCAAAATGTCATACTGGAGAATCAGGCTTGGAGACAATCAGCAGTACAGACTTTCTACATGAGAAAATGGAGCAAGAATTTCAAGCAGGAAGTCTTCATGAAGCAGCCACAGCATTGAAAGATGAAGAAGATGAAAAGAAAAATACCACAAATGACGAGGTATGATTTCTCTCATCAGAAGGTTTTTGAATTCCTTCTGTATATTCAAGCCAAATGTATTAATAAAAAGGCATTATGCATATCAGATCACATGCATTGAAAAGGTCACTGATGAAGAGATCATACGAGCTAATGCAACAAATCCATCATCAGAAGTAATTAATGAAGAGACTGTTGAGGGCTACCTGCAGATTGACAAAGAGACTGATGTTTCTAAAGGAGAGAACATTGAAGAACAAATAATAGAAGGCACCAGTACTGCATGCATCTCACTCGAAGCTGTTGAAGAGACCCCAATTAAGAACTTCAAAAGTGATAAAAACAATATTGACAAGACCAGCAGCAGAGAGGTAACCATGAAATTAAACACATAAGTAGTCTTTGCTACATATTATTAGATTTACTCATTTGTCAACTGAATGGTTAATTCTTATGCAGATCTTACTTGAGTCTGAGACTGCTGAAATTGTTGGTGGCATTGAAAATGAAGCAAAACGAAGTACCGATGAAATCCCTGACTCGACTCTCCAAAGTTCATTGGTTCAAGAACAGGATATTCTGCACATTGAAAATCTAATCATTAGTGAGGGTTCATCAGCAGATGGAATTAGCATGACAAATGATAAAGAGAATCACACCGATCAACCACAAGCAGATACTGGGGAGCACGGGGAAATAGTGAAGGATGTTGAATATTTAGAACAAATAATGAAAAAGAATGAAGACAAAGAAAATAATGAACAGCTATTAAACGTCATATCTGCAGAAACTGTGGCCACTTTGAGTCAATCAAATAAAAGCACTGTACAAGAAAGAGTTGATCTTCCTCAAGATGATGAAAGTGAGACAGGAACAGCAAAAGAAGAAAACATCACAAATGGGAGCTATATTGGTAGCGCACTGCAGGAAGCTGATGATGAAGATCCTGTTATCTTCCAGACGAATGAAATCGGTATTGGCAAGTCAAATGCAGAGGTTAGCATGGCATTAATTACTCTATTCTCTATGCATAACTCTATAACATTATTCTCCATCAATTGAATGGCAGTCTTCTTTGTTGACTATGAACCTAATTTGTTATGCAGATCACAGGAGAGTCCATTGCTGCAGCAACATGTAAGAATATTGCAAGTGAGACAGGTCAGAATGCTGAATGCCTCATTGAAACTATTCCAACATCACTGACCAATACCACTGCTTCAGATGAATTTTTTGAAACAAGTACATATGCCAAAGATGACATAATCATTGAATATCAGGAGCAGAACTCCGACAAAAAAGAGACACAAGAAGCATTAGTAGACATTGATGACATCAGAAATGAAATTCCGGAGGAGGAGGTTAAACCAATTTCCTAGACCTTTTCAAGTTCCAAATTTATATTATCTCTATTTCACCCTTTTCCATCATGAAAGTGAATAATGCAAGGTCTCACAATGTTTTTTCTTTCCTGCAGAGTCTCCCATCCAGAGAACTAAATGAGAAGATTGAAATTACAGAAAGTGAGACCCCAGTTAACAAAATCAATGGGTTAAATGTGACCCATTCATTGGAAAAAGAACTGGGGGAGTTCACTAAATTTGAAACTCAAAAACAAGTTCATGAAGCAATCGGAGGAGGAGATGAGGTGAAGAATGATGAAACAGAGTCCCAAGCATGCAAAGGCACAGAGAATGCAGATTCACAGCATCTGTCAGCAAAAGGGGCAGAAAATACAGAAACAAGTGAAGCAGAAACAGAGAAACTGGAAAAGGTTCATGCATCAGAATCCAAGGAAGAAGTAGAGAACAAGGATGTTCAGATGAGTATAGAAGAAAATATAGGAAAAAAGGAAGAATCCTGCGAGGAAGATATTCAAAAATTGGAAACAAGTGAGTTCTTTGAATTAAAAATTTAGAGCATATTTTAAAAGCTAAAAGATTATAGACCACGCGATAAAATTCAAGATTTATAAGCTGTATTGAGACATGGGTGATGATGCTTTGCTATTCAGAAGTTGGCAAGGCTCTTCCCAAATGATCAAAACAACGAAGGAGATAATGTATATATGAAGCTTTCAGGATGCCCAACAGAAAAGTCTTCTGTTCTTCACAATATATGGAGCCTTCTTTTTGTTATCCAGAACAAGAAGAAAGAAATGTCAAATGTAGTAATTATGAACAGCCAAATGTGTAATTCCTTCAGCTTCTGGTAGTATCTAAACCTAAAAGCAATCCAGAAACAAATTAATAGTTCACATGAACATGGAATACAATTTACTTTTGCTGGCACCTTGTCCAGACAAAACCATTTCTACTCGTTAAAACAATGTATATACAAAATGCTATTGTAATTTCGAGTCTGTGCATGAAAAGGAGCGGGAATCATGGATTGTGTACACCTGTTGCAGGTGATGACGCTGAAAAATACCATATGGAAGAATTTTGACTCATGAGAAAATTGAGCAAAACTTTGGAGCAGAAGAAACATCAACAATATTGGAAGGTGAAGAAAAGAGCAGGCGAACTATACGTGTCGTAGACAAAGAGGTATAGTATAATATTCATCAAAAAAATTGACAGACATCAAGTTTCATTATATTTAATTCTTTTAAACTTCCTTTTTATAATTATCGAGTAAAGCAATTAATCAAAGTGCATTATGTTCCTAAGATCGCAGGTGCTGATGAGGTCACTGACGATGAGAACATAAAGGAAAATTTTACACAAATTTCATTGGAAGTAACTAAAAAGGAGACAGCTGAGAGCTCTCAACAGGCTGAAAAAGAGGGAGATATAACTGCAGGAGCGAACACCGAAGAGAAGATCATTTTGCAAAAATCTATTGAAGAAGAACCAACAGAGAACCTCCAATGTTATGGAAAGAACAGTGACAATCCCAGCGGCAGACAGGTAAGCATGAAGTGAAACAAGCTATTGGTCTTCCCTAAGACCTTAGATTTACTGAATCATCAGCCAGTAAATTATTTTCTCATGCAGAACTTTGAGGAGTCAGAGACAGCTGAAACAGTTGCTAGCATTGGAGATGAGGCAAAACAGACTGACACTAGCCCAAACTCAACTCCTCAATCTTCACTGGTTACAGGACATGGAGGTTCACAGAGTGAAAACCAAACAAGAAGTGATGGTTCACCAGCCGAAGAAATTGTTGTGGATGAATCTTCCATCAAAGAGGCTGAAGACAAAGAGAATTACAATGAGCTATCAGAGGGTGGGGAGCACAGGAAGGAGTTACTGAAAGGAGAAGAAGATGCAGAACAAACATTGCAGAAGGATAATACTGAACAGCCACTGCATGTGATAGCTCTAGAAACTAAGGCAGAAGCTTTAAATCAAATATATAATATCACGGTAAAAGAGACAGATCAGAGCCTACAGGAAAATGAAGAAAGGGATGCAGGAAGAGAAAAGGATGTCATTTTATTAAAAGGAGAAGAAGATGCAGAACAAATATTGCAGAACGATAATATTGAACTAGAAACTGAGGCAGAAGCTTCAAGTCAAACAGATAATAGCATGGTAAAAGAGATAGCAGAGAGCCCACAGGAAAATGAAGAAAGAAATGCAGGAAAAGTAAAAGAAGATGGTCAATGAGAGCAATAGTAAATGTCTCCAACTGGAATCTGTTGCACGAAATTCTGTAAAGGATTTGGAGAGTGATGACAAAAGGATAGAGAGATCAAAGTCAGAGGTCAGAATGAAATTATTTACTATCTTGTCTATTAATTTCATAACACATTCATTCTTCTTGTTAACAGAAATTCAGATCCTTTCACAGATTCTTGAGAAGTCTGAGGTAGCAGAAAGTGGTGAAAACATTATCCATGCGGCAATTCAGACTGATGAAGCACCTAATGCAACTATTACATCATCATTTGTAAAAGAAGCAGAAAGTCTACTATTTGAGGACAAGAAAATTCCAGAAGAATCCTCACCAGAGGAGAAAAAGGAAGAAGGATCTAGCATTATGTTGCTAGAAGAGGATAATAAAGAGAATGACAAGCAAACATCCGAACCAGTTCAGTTTGCCCTTGAAATGAATCAGAATGGAGAAAGTCTCAACTCATATCTTCAAACTTCAGTGGCAACTGAGACTGAAGAAACATTGCAGGAGGAACCCCAAGAAAAAATGGAACAGCTACTTAACAATAAGGAAGAGACAGTTGCAGGACCACAAGACGATGAAGGGGATGCAGGAACAACAAAACAAGAAGATGTTGTAAGTGAGAGCAATAATAAAAGACTTCCACTGGTGCATGTTGCACAAGAATCAGTTAAGAATTTCAAGAATGACGGTGATGCTGCAGAGAAGTCAAACACAGAGGTTAAAATTGAACTCTAAACAGTCTTAACATATCAATTGAGAACTTCTTGTTTGTTGACTAGGCTTGGTTGCTTTTGCAGATCCTTGAGCAGCCAAAAGCAGTAGAAAGTATCGAAAACATTACACATGAGATTGATCAGAATGATAGCCCCAACACAATTACTCCAGCAGCACTAGCAGAAGATATAGAAAGTCTACAATATGAGGACAAGGACACCGTAGTAGAGGCTTCAACGGAGGAGAAAAAGGAGGAACCATCTTCAATCAAAACAGGTGAAGATAATAAAGGCAGCATAACTGTGATAGAAGAGAATAACAAAGAAGGTGACCAGGACACATCCAAAACAGGTGACGATTCTGCCCATGATATGATGCAGAATGAGGAAAGCCTAAAATCATCTACTCAAGCCTCTGCACTGAGAGAAGGAGAAACTCTAGGAAGTGATAACCTAGTTCTGGCAGAAGCTTTCACAAAAAAGGATGAAAACAGAGAGAATTACACTGCACAATTAGAGCTTGGGGAGTACAACAAGGAAGATGCAGAAGAAATATTGCAGAAGGTTACACAAGATCCTATTAAGAATATCAAGAATGATGGCGATGGTTCAGATAAGTCAAACAAAGAGGTTGGAATGGAACTTTACACAGTCTTAACATATCAATTTGAAAACAACTTGTTTGTTGACTAGGCTTGGTAGCTTTTGCAGATTCTTGAGCAGCCTAAAGCAGAAGAAAGTGTTGAAATTGCAGATGAGACTAATCAGAATGATATCCCCACTGCAACCAATCCAGCAGCACCAGCAGAAGATGTAGAAAGTCTACAAAGTGAGCATAAAGACAATGCAATAGAAGCTTCAGCAGAGGAGAAAAAGGAGGAACCATCTGCAGTCAAAACAAGTGAAGATAGTAATGACAGCATTATCATGATAGAAGAGAATAACAAAGAGGGTGACCAGGAAACATGCAACACAGATGATTATTCTGTCCATGAAATGAAGCAGAATGAGGAAAGCCTCAGATTATCTATTCAAGCCTCACCGGTGAGAGAAGAAGAAACTCTAGGAAGTGACAATCTAACTCCAGCAGAAGCTTCCATCAAAAAGGATGAAGACAAAGAGAGTTACACTCCACTAATAGATGTTGAGCACAACCAAGAGTTACTAGAAGAAGAAGAAGATGCAGAACAAATATTGCATAAGGATGAACCTAAAGAAAATATTGAAGAGCCATCGAATGTGGTACCTATGGAAATAGAGGCAGAAGCTTTGAGTGAATTCAAAGAGACAGTTGAGAGCCAACAAGACAATGAAAAAAGGGATGCTGGAAGAGAAAAAGATGTCATAGATGAGAGCAATATTAAAAGTCTTCCACTGCTTTCTATTGCAGAAAATCCTGTCAAAAAATTTGGGAATGACGACCCCAAGGAAAAGATAGGTCAGAATTTTCAAGATAATGCTAAAAACACAGAAATTCCTGAAGAAGAAGACAACCCCAAGGAGCATATTGTATACAAGTGCGACATTAAAAGCATCTCTAGAGAACCTGTTGATCAAGGAACAACCAAAGAAATGCCGAATGATGAAGATAATGATGAAATATCCAACAGAGAGGTTAGTCATATACTAAAAACTATAATAGCCTCTATAAGTGTTACTTTACAGTCTCAAAAAAAAATTTACTAGAAACTTGGTTCCTTCTGTAGATTTTTGAGGAGTCTTCAAAAGGTGAAATAGGTGAGAGCATTGCACTTGAGACGAATCAGAAATATGAAATCACCAACACAGCTATACCAACTGCACCAGTGAAAGAAGGGGACAGTTTGCAGGATGATAGTGAGAACGTAAATCTGGAAGAACCTGCATTAGGGGCAAAGAAGGAAAATCATGGACCTTTAGCCAAAGCAAGCCAAGTCAACGGATGCAATGCAGAGTTAGCAGAAGCTACCAAGCAAAGTGAAGCTGGAAGATCACATGGTGAAGAAAATATGGAACCAAAATTGCAGAACGAACCAGAAGAATTTCTTGATTTGTCATCAGATGTAATCACTCAAGTGCCTGGCATAGCAATTTTGGACAAAAAGGCTGATGAAATTAGCATCCCAGAGGACTTGCCAACTGATCAGAATAATGAAAAAACTGAAGAGGAAGAAGAAACAAAAGGAAATGAAGATAGTGATGGAAGCAAACTTAATGATATTTCAGCCAGTGAGGTAGTAAGGAAAACATCGCTTTATAATGAGTATTCTTATACTTCCTACCACCCAATATTACATTTCTCTCTCAACAGAAGCTAAGGTAATCATGTAATTATTTTATCTGTGATGCAGGATATCAAACTTACTCTGGAAACATATTATGCCAATGAAGCAGATTTAGAAACAACTAAGGCTCATATCTCAGACTATTCAGAGAAAAATGGTGAAGATATAAGTGAGAACAACGAAAAGGAAATGAATGAGGACAACATTATAAAGGTCCAACTTAATAATTGAACTTAGCTTAACCTCAATAAAATACACTCTTATTTTCCCACTCATTATTCTTATTGTTAAAATGCTAAAAACTTGCACAATATAATACAGTTTCAGGGGGACAATAATGAAGACACTGAAAAACATATTGTCATGGAAGAACACCTCTCCAGAGACATCTCACCACAACATTCTGGAGAAGAAACAAATCTAATCCAAGAAAATAAAGAAGAGATAGCTCAGACAGAGGTTAGCTTGAGAAGTTGATATTCATCTTTCTTTTTTTATCCTATTGGCATCCTTATAAAGCATACTCAAACTGAAAATTTCTTCTCTTGGGCAGACGCACAAGGAATTTGAGCTACCCTTAGCTGAGGACACTACACAACAAGTTCTAGAGGAAATTAACATTGAAAAAGATCAGTGTACAGAACCTGCAATTGTAATTGCAGATGATGTGGCAGTAATGCCAAAAACAGAGGTAGATCAGATGTCAGCTTAAAACTCAGCTGTGAAATGAATTCTCTCTCTTACTTTCTCTCTCAACATATAATATTATAAAAAAATTCCTCTGCAATCTCAACTAAATCCCATCCATTCACATAGATGCATGAGATTGTTCAAGCTGCTATCGCGAACAGCAACACTGGGGAACAGATCATGCAGGAGGGCAGGGAAATTGAGGATATTTTGGAGGTTCCTTTAAGAGGAATAGATGCAGAGGGTCTTCCAGAGAAGGACAAAGACGATGAAAATGATAAAATAAAGTCAAAACAAGAGGTCAGCTTTTGAGTTTTCTCCAGATCTTTATGTATTGGCTATCCTTTTTAAGAAACATATTTACAAATCCATGCGTTTAACAGATAGAAGGCATTAAGACACAACTCATAGAAGAAAGCGCAGCAGTATGTTATGAATTGGAAAAGGTAGAGAATTGGAAGGACAAACAAGGATCAGATATTGACCTATATCCTGTAAAAGCATCTGAAGAAGGAATTATGCCAAAAGAAAGCACTGAACTTGATGCAATCTACTTGGAGTCCACAAGTAAAGAAACCCTGGGAAAAGAAGAGCCGTGTATTAGTTGTGTCATAAAAGACAAAAGTATTGAGGGGGTTGAACAGGAAGATAGAAAGCAGCTAGAAAGTTCTGGTCCACACACTCAAGAGGAGGGACTAGAAAGAGTGGAGACAACAGGAACTCTGTTGCATTGTATGAGTATTAATGCCCCACGAGATGAAGCATCAAACTTGGTTGAGAACAAAGATCATGAGATTCAAACAGAGGCGAGCAGAGCTGAAGACTTGAAGTTTGAAATCCAAGAGAAATCTCTTACTGAAGGCAGTAACAATCATAATGAAACTGTTGCTTTTGCAACACTTTCGGACAAAATACCAGATGATAACTCGAAGGAAAGTTCTTTATTGCCATCAAATGATTCTGAGCTTATGAATGGCGAAGAAAGTAAAGCAATGGATGATAATTCAGCAAGAGATCCAACTATCCATGAGAACTTAGAAAATGACCATATCTCACAAGTAACAGAACTTGCAGACAACGAGGATAAGATCACAACTGCAACAGAGATACCTGCATTGGCGCTTGAGGACATTGGAAAAGTTAAAGAAAATGAAGAAGCAGAGTCTTACAACAGCAGGGATTTTAACCAGGACCTTGAGCTACATAATGAACAATACCAGGTTGATCAGCAAGAAATTTGCAAGTCAGAAACTTCTAAAGATGAGGAATCGTCGAATGTAGGAGATGATGCCTTAAAATGTACTGAATCAACTTATGCAGACAAGGAGGGGGCTATCCTGGACAAAGGGGGATTTTTTAATAAATCAGAAGCTAGCTTAAAGGAAAAAGATGCAGCAGAGAAGGCCACGGATGAACATGTAGCAGGAAACATCAACCAAGCAGTTGTGACCACCGAGACCGAAAGTTCTGGAGTTCCAGCAGAAGAGGTCAGAGCAATATACTTGCTTTCTCAGTTTTTCATTATCTAACAATAAATTAAGTAATTCGCCTTTGTGAATTTTGTTTCAATTAAATGTAATGGTTTGAATGAGATTCCAATATATGGATAATGGATCCCTTTAAAACACATTTTATAATGGAAAACTTTGTAATTTGTTAAATTCCATGATTAGAATCTAAGATGCCACTAAAGTGGAAGAAACAAACACCTCTAGAATGTCTCTTTTTTTTTAACATAGAATATTACACTACAGTCAATCTCATTCTCATCTGAGACTTCTTCATACTTGACTAATTTTAGAGTTCACAGGCTATGCTCAATAGAATAAGTTTCTTTAGTAAATGCTCTAGTATGAAACTAACAACCACCAGGTGAGTCCAGCATGAAGCTTGATCATACTAGAGGTGTTTATTTTCTTTGACCACATTTAACCTTCTAATCACAATCACTCTGTCACAGAAATTGGAATCAGCTGAGTCCAGCATGAAGCTTGATCATACTTCTGAAATGGTACCAAGTGATCAGAGCGATGACACAATCCCTAAAAGCAACCCGAATAAATTTGAGGAGAATCGAATTTCAGAGTGTGTTGAACAAATATCACAAGGATCTCCAGGAAGTTGGCAGGAGGTAGAAGAGAAAACACAACCAAATTTGGAGGCCAAAGATCAGACTAATGAAACAAGACATGTAGAGGATATAAAGGCTGCCCTCTTTACTGAAGAGGTCAGAAATAAACTCCTTAGTAAGAGCAACTAATCTATCCTGAGTATCAACAGGGTTTAATTTGTTATCATGTGTTTCCCAATCAGGAGTATAAAGAAGTTGAAAAGGCTGAAGGTGATGAAACTGTTCAACACTGCAACAAGAATGGAGATGACATGAAGGAACTTCACAGAGTATCCGTTGAAGGTGAAATAATTCATGAGGTCAGCACCAAATATAGCAACTTTTGATATATTTGTAATATTCTACTACATCAATTTCTACTTCAACATTACTTTGAATCAAAATCTTGATCAGGTGAAAGAAAGTGGGCTTGTATCCTCCGAATATCTTAAAACGACAGGCTCTAAAGAACAGACAGAAACAGGAAGCTTGGAGGTTCGAGAGGGAGAGGACTTGGAAAAAGAGACATCAGTTACAAAAGAAAACCAAGAAACAAAAGAAGAAGATGAAGACTACCAAAGGAATATAGGTCTCTTAAATGCTGCGCCCAGTAAAGAGACAGAAGGAGTGATTAAAGAGCATATCATACACAATACAGATAGTTCTTCTGACAAGATAAAGGCAGCAAGTACTCTTGAAGAAAAGGCAGAGCCTAGATTGGAGGATGTTCAAATAGATGAAAAGCCAGTCCTGGTGTCTAACATCCCCTCAGATCCAAGCAGTCCGCATGCAGCTGAAACTGATGCAGGTCAGCAAGATACCATGGTCCTTGAAGAAAACTCCTCAAGCTTTCCATCCCAACTTCCAACTAATGAAAAAGAAAATATAGTTCTGGTTGACATTGAGGACAGCAGAGATACTTCTGACGTTTATGAAACCAGAAATCACGATGTAAGAGAACTGCATACAGGTGAAGTTAGAGAAGAAATCACAGAAGCTGCTGAAACTGTACACAGGTCTCAGGAAAAGGAAATTGTTACAGAAGCTGAACATGCTATTGATCATACTCCCCCAGAAGAGAGAACAAAAGAACCTGAGGTACCATCTCTGGCACTGCCTTGCAAAGAAGAGGATTGTCGAACTGAATCCACAATTGAGAATATTGAAAAGCACACAGAGAGTGTAGAGAAGACAAAAGACAAAAGCATGCAAATAGAAGTGCTTGACGTCTCCCAACTTGATCTTCAAGTGAAGAAAGGCTCGCCAGAGAGTCCAACTGAAGAGCACGACGAGAGAGAAACCCTCTTTGATTATACTAACGAAGAAAGAGAAGCAGCTTCAGCAACAGTGTCGCAGTCTAAATGTCACAGCCTCAGAGCAACTGAAATAAATGAAGTTGCCGATGATCAAACTCTCCACAGCAAAAAATCAGAAGAGCAATACCAAACAAAATATTTTGTTTTACTTTCCAAAGAACTGGAGCTCAGAAGTTCAACTGAAATCAAGAAATTAGAAGAGACCATGAAGGGAGAGGAAGTGCTAGAAGATGAACACAGAAGAAGTGAAGAGGCCTGCTTGCAGAAGGAAGAGTCCAGTGAGCTCCAAATCTCAGAACTGGACCTTGAACCAAAAAAAGATGAGGAAGAGAGCTCAAATGAAGCACAAAAGGAAGTAAGTGCGACCTCAATAGAAATTGAAAACAAGAAAGCAGCTTCTGAATCCAAATTGGATTATAATTCTAAAGGCAATGAAGCACCTAAAGAAGAAGAAGAAATTACTACTGTTCAGACCAATTATACAGATAAATCTCAAGAGGAAAACTTGATGTCATCCGATCCATTGCTTTCAAAGGAACAGGAAGGTGAAGCTTCAACAATAATTGGGAGTATAGAAGAGAAAACAAGGGAAATGCAATTGCTGGAAGATGAGCCAAATGCAATCCAGGACGCCTGCCTCCGAAAGGAAGAACCCAGGGAGCTGACAGTTCCCTCATATGAGTTTCAACCTCATATAGATGACCAGGAGAGTCTGAAGGAAGCACGTGACAAAGAAGATGGGGCTACAAATGGTGTTAAAGGAGAAATTGGAGAAGTTTCTGAATTAGAACTCAAGTCCAGTTCTCAAGACTGTAAAGCGGTATCAGAAGATAAAATTACTTCTAATCAGCATCAACCAACAGAAAAATCAAAAGAGGAAAATCAGAAATCTGTAGCTGGACTACTTTTTGAAAATCAGGAACATAAAATTTCAACCATCGCTGAAAACATAGGAGGAAAAACAACCAGAGAAGAAGAGCCAGAAAATGCACCAAAAACAATAGAAGAGCCACATTTGCAGAAGGAAGAGCCTTCGGAGTTCAAGCCCTCTGAATTGGAGCTTCCAATGGGTGATGGTATACAAAAGGAAAGCCAGAAGAAAGTACATGATGGAGAAGATGGCACTGCAGAAAAATCTCTGGAATTGCAGAGCCAACATGAAATTGAGAAAAGAAATGCAGAAAAAATGGATTTGGTGGCCTTAGAGAATCAGGGTGAGACTACTGATGCAACTGAAGTTGTGCATACTGAAGTCACAAATGAGCAGGTCAGATACACAAAGCTTCTGTATTTCTTCTTTATATTTTGTTTGCCTTGTTTCTTTTTATCACATGTTTGGTAACTTTTAACTAAAAGTAAAAAAATAAAAAAAAATAACAGATCATTGAGGAGAAGAGTTATCCCAAGAATAGCCATGCAAATGCAATAACTCTTGGTGAAGATGTAACTAAAGAGAGCCACCAACATCAGCAAATTACTGAAGAAACTCCAGGAGCTCAAATATTTGAGAAGGCGATACAAAATGAAGTGGTAAGACATAAATAGTGAAACTATTTTATTTATTTCCTAATTTCTTCCTTACTGAAGTTAAATTCTTTATCTAAAACCAGTTACCTAAGGAATTGCAAACGGCAAAAGCTGATCAAAGTGCAAAAACCAAAAAACAGATCATCACAAAAAAAAGGGCCAGTAGAGCCTTTACATATGTTTCACTTAGAAATTCTTCTAAAAAATGAAACAGGGTTCATAACAAAGTTGGAATTTCATGATAATGAACAATGGACTATACCTAAAGCTCCAATTGGATCAAAATGTGCTAAGCATCTCCCTGTTCTATGTTATCAGGAATGGACTGTGGAGACATCTCAAAGAGAAGTTGTTGCAGGCCTTGTAGAAGCCACTGAAATTATTCAGAACATTCATCAGCAAGAGAAAACCACTGACAGCACTCTAGAAGACCAGATATCGGCAGAAAAGGAACCAGAAACAATGGCTTCAACCGACAAGAAGGAAGTTGTAGAGGTGCAGCAGGAACCAAATGTCGAGACCACAAAAGTTACTGAAGTCAGAGATAGGCAGGCGGAAGAGCAAAGGATTGTACAGGGAGTGAAGAAATCAGTGGAGGATGAAAATGGAAAAGCAATAAAAGAGACTCTGTCAGAGGATTCAGCCACGATTTCATTACAGGAAATGCTGCAGAGATCAACAAGACAAAAACGAGCTTCAAAAGAAGTGAGTGAAGAGAAAGAAGCAACGGCAAGCAAAGAAGAGGTTAAAGTTGAAAAACAAACTGAACAGAGAGAAAAGGCGAAATCGGATGAAGAAGTAGCAGAAGAGGAAGAAGAAGAAGAGGAAGAGGAAGGAGAGGAGCAGAAAAAGAACGACTCAGGGTCTGATGCTCCGGTGATGATAGAAAGGTCAAGAGACATAGAAGTAAAGATTGTACAAAAGAAATCACATAATATCCTATCAGGAGTTGGATCAAAGGTAAAGCATTCAATAATCAAGGTTAAAAAAGCCATTACCGGTAAGTCTTCTCACACGAAGCAGCAGCATTCGCCGAAATGACCATGGCTGCTTTGCTTAGATGCAAAATCCAGCTCTTCAATGGCTTGTCCTTAGTTCTTTCTTTTCTTTTCATCTCGCAATGATCAAGGTTTGAGGTGTGGCGTGTATTGTATAATATCCATGAAGGCAGCAGCTTGTATGGATTCGGATTCTGGATTTTCAAAGCTGAGTTGATTTTGTACAGGAAAGTTTGAAGCAAGATTTTGTTTTCCCACGCCTGATTGGATGACGGTTTTTTTTTTTTTTTTTTTTTTTTGAAAATGGATGACGGATTTGTTTTGACGTGTAATTTGATGTAATATAGTAAAGTTTTATTTTTTTTATTTATAATTTATTATTATTATTATTTATATATAATTTATAATTAATATTATTTATTTATTTTTTTTAGTAGAAAATGGAAAGAAAAACAAAAAAAAACCAAAATCTAACCTGTGATTAGTCTGGGGAAGCTAACCCCCACCCGATCATCCGGCAGAATCGCACAAAGAAAGTTCGGAGGAGAAGAGAAGGTTGAAATTTCCGGCATCCTTCCATGGCCTTCGGCCGCAAGGCGGTCAGCCACTCTATTATAATTATAATTACTTATATATAATTTATAATTTAGTATTATTTATATATAAATTTATTATTATTTATTATAATTATAATTACTTATATATAATTTATATTTTTTTTGTAAACATGAAAAGAAAACACACAAAAAAGACTAAGGCATAATCATCTTCGGAAAGCTAACACCCAAAAGGTCGTCTAACAGCAGCTTTCGAACCTCATTTGGCGGGACAGAAAGAACAGAGACTCGGAAGTCAAAATCATGAGCCAGACCAGCCAAAAAATCAGCAACCCGATTCTGCTCCCGGAAAACATGACGAACCCGAACACCCTCAAAATTCCTGATAAGATGTTTAATACCTTTAAAGAGATTTCGACCAATGCAACCAGCAACGCCATCTTCATTAAGAGCATCCACAATCTTAGAATTATCTGATTCAATCTCAATCAAACGGCAGCTCTTATTTGAAGCAAGAGAGATACCAGAGAAGAGCCCCCAAAGCTCTGCATCATAGGAGGACCCTTTACCAATCTTCTGACCAAAACCAGCCACCCAATCCCCATGACAGTCACGAATGACCCCACCAATCGAAATGCATCCGTCACTCATCCTCGAGTCATCGGTATTAAGTGTTGGTCCCTTATAACGTGACAAGTTAGTTCCAAAGGGGGGATAGGAACTATTTAAAATTTTGTCTGTTAAGGCTGACTTCTTTTCCTATGAAAAGGATTACACAGCGTCACTAAGTAGATTCAAGGCACAAGCTTAGTCAACTTGTGACTAAGTCTGCTTCTTTACTTGAGTCAGGAAATAGCACTTAGAGTCTATTCCTGAACTCAGCTTCTTAGTAAACTTAACTCAGCGTGAGTTCTTTACTTAGTCAGTTTTCACAGCAAGCAATATATATTAAAGGAGTTTAAGGGTTAGAAAGATATTACTCAGCAGACTTATCGGCCTCTCCGCCTACGTCCAGTCCCCGGAACTCGTTCCGAGCTTTTTGAATTCTCTACTGAGCTCTTTAAAGGTAGAGCATGAAACCTTTTACAAATAGAAGCTGAGTATAATAAGAGTACTTTCCTCTATATCTCTACTCACTCCTATATCTAGCGCTGAGTACTATAACCGAGTACTCAGTCTCTCCTTTCTATTCTTCTAGAATTGATAAAGTGTTTGTCCTAAACAACGATTGCTAAACACTTTAGACGATTGGAAATCACTCTAGACTTTTACACAATAATATGAAAATTGGTGTAAGGTATTTGCTTTGCTTTTCTCACAGAATCTTCTAGTATGCATTTGGTCAGCATTTCGACTACTTGAAGTTCTGCATAGATTGAAGCAAATGGATGGCCTTTATATAGTGACACTTGAGGCACCTGGTCATTTCGAATTTCGAAATAACCGTTGGAGGGAAACGGCTTCCTGTCGTTGTCACTCTGAGCGTGCTCAGCGTCGTTGGCCAATAAGATTCACGCATCTTCTGTCTTCGTCAGTCTTCGGCATAATGTTTCGACATTTAAGGAAAAGTCCACGAGACAGCTTTCTGCGCCTTCTGAACTTTTCCTAAAGTAGAAATACTTTGTCTAGAAGTTGAACATTGCATGCCGCTGTCCAGACTGCTTTGTTGTCCAACTCAGCAGCTTCTACTCGAAGCTTTTGCCACGAAGGCTTCTCGATCCTTCTCTTGCTGAGTCGTCGTTTTAGTTGATACGGCTTCGTTTTGAACTCTTGGGCCGAATGGTATTGATGTGTTGACTTGGGCTTGACTTCCACTTTATGGGCCTTTGGGCTTTTTAATCTCAATGTCTTATACACAATTGAACTCAACATTGAACAAACACATTAGTGTAATAAATCAAAGCATTTAGATTTTAATGTGTTAGAATATTTTTTACATACATAATTTTATCAAATCAAAATCATGTGGAAAGATGTTTCAACAAACTCCCCCATTTTGATGTTGGCAAAAATATTCAGTTAGGAACTCAGTGTTGAGCTCCCCCATGATAGTTGACCTTTTCTTACTATCTCAATATTCTCCCCCGTAAGGGTTGAGCTACTGACTTGATTTTTCTTTAAACATTTCAAGGTTTAATTAAGTCTAAGGTCAGTTTTGAGTGTAAGGTCAGTACTTGGATCATTCTCATTTAACTCAGTTTCGATGTAAGGATAAGTGGAAGATTAAGTTCAGATATCAGAGTTTTAGCTAAGTGAGTTAGTTACAGCTGAGTGATTTTACTCAGTGACCAAGTACATGATTAATTCAATGTTACCATGTGAGACAAGTCATAAATTAAGATCAACACAGCAAAAAGAACAGACAACATAGTTGATGAAGATACGATTATATTTAGCACAAAACCTATTATAAGCAAGCACCTAAAGTTACAAATATCTATCCCCTAATGTTGAAGGACACTTGAGACTTGGGTTTAGATGATTGCTGAGGTTGAGTGCTAGGAGGAACAGCGGAAGAAGTGGAACCGAAGTTTAACTTCTGTTGTTGTAGATTGCCAGCTGAATGTTTGTCTTTCTCCCCCTTTTTGCCAGCATCAATAGGCTGGGGGACAGCGGCGTAGAACTTCCCTTGATCAACAGCACGAGATAAAGCAGATGAGTAGTGTTGAAGATCAGCAGTACTTTGCTTAAGTCCCGCAAACACTCTAATGCCACCAGCCATTTCTAATGACGAAATTTCCATGTGAGAGCTGAGGATGCTGAGGATGAACTGAAGTGATTTGCCCATCCAGCTGATTGAATCAGTCATTTTAGCATAGGATTGATGATACATCCTGAGCAGTCCAACATCATAATGGTGGCGTTGGTTAGATTGATGAGAGACGAAGTCATAAGTAGCTCTGGAAAGTTGAAAGATCTCAGATTGCTTTGTTTGGTCAGTTTTCATTTCTTCACGGGATAGGCTCAGCAAGCAGATAGATTCAGCTATTTGCTCAATGGTGCACTGAGAAGAAGATGAAACCAAGTCTTTCGTCGTAGTGAGCTCAGTGCGAAGTTGAGTGAATGTTTGATCAATTTGAGCAGACTGAGCAACACCCGAGTTGCCCGCAGATATGGCATTGAGCTTCCCTTCAATGGTGTCCATATGTTGCACCATTTGTAGGTGAAGGTTTGCCATTTTGGTGGCGAACTCTTTCTTTGGCTGTTGAGCTACCATTTCAGTGAGGACACATAAAAGGTCCTTGAGGCCTTTGAGTTCAGAGAGTAGCTGAGTTAGGGTGGTCAGTTGTGTATTCTCCTCTGAACTGCGCTCAGTGTCAGTTCCATGCGTGCTGTGGATTTCAGCGATGAGTTCTTTGGCAGCTTGTAAGATGCGTTTTCCAGACTGGGAAGAATTCAGCAACTGCAATGGGTCAGATTGAGAAGGTTCAGGAACTGAGCTTTAGTTGGCTGCAGGTGATTGCATTTGAGGTTGTGGACTAGAAATGGAGGTGCCTTCTTGAATGGTTGAAGGTTGAGCAATAGGAGTGGCAGACTCAGAATTAATTCCAGCAGCAGGAGCTGACTTGTTTGCTGATTCGAGTGGAGGAATTGTTTGGACACCAGCAATATCGACCTGCTCAGTTTCAGTCGGGAGCTGTGTATGGACTTGAGGGGGAGTCAGCTCAAGGTTGTCCTGAGTAGTAGATGGCTCAAGTACTTGTTCGTTTTCTTGACCAGGTGGTTTGTTGATCACTTGCTCAGTGGAGGTTTGAGCGGTAGTGTCGGCTGACTATTGACCCTGAGTAGTGTCAGCATTGGCATGTTCCTTAGTATTAGAAACAGAGGCTTGTTTTTCTTAAACGGGCGAGGTTTGAGCAATAGGCTTGGTGAAGAAGTTGAAATCCAAGTCCGTCAAGTTGGCAATTGACTCATGCAGAGGAGAGTCATCTAAGACATCAAACACCAGCGGTTTGTGAGCTTTCTTTTTTACTCTTCTTTCACTGCAGTCTTGGGATTGCTTTAGGGATGGAGTTTGGTCAACTTGAATGATGGGGGGTCTATCCTCAGTTGGATCTTTAGCAGCTGACTGGCTGGAGGAATGTTGCTTGGTCTTCTCAGCAGAGACAGACTTTTCTTTAGCCAGTTCCTGAGCTCGCAGGAAGAAGGCATCCTTTGGAACGGCAACTCCGAGGGGAATTATGTTGAGTGGATTGTTGCTAGGAGTCTTCTTCCTCTTTAGGGGTTGCTCAGATTCGATAGGTGCATCCTGATGGATAGGTCGTTTCTGGGCAGCTTTTGTTATAACAGGTTGCTTTTTAGGTGGTTCAGCGGGAGCTGGGTTAGTCATGATAACCTTTAGTCGTTTGACAGTTTGGAGTGTGGTTGTTGTCTTTCTTTTCTTTCCTTTGGCTGACTGATCAGTTTCTTCTTCAGCGTCAGTTACGACATCCTTTCCTTTCTTTGACTTAAAAGGAAGACCGTATGCAAGTTTGGTGAGGTCTTCAATAGTAATCTCCGTACCAGATATGCTTTCTTCATCCTCGAAGCTGATTCTGTGATCCCTAAGGATTTCGGTAATGATTGAGCCCAACCGAAGTGCTCCAGTGCTTTGTTGCATAGCCCTGATCAGGAACACATGCATATTCAGTGGTTTGTAGTTGAGCATATGCCATAGAAAGCATTGCTCGAAATTGGAGGCAAAGGATGTGGAGTTGACTTTTGGGTAGAGATAGTTGGTCAAAAAGTAGTGAGCATGTCTCTGATGCTGAGTGAGTGAGGTGCAGGAGACTTCCCCTACATGTCCCTCAGGTTTACAGAAGGTGGAGGTGTATTTAACCTTTTTGTAGTCATTTGTTCTCCTCAGCTCAGCTCCCTCATCTTTTAGTTCAAAAAGCGTGGCCAAATATGTTCGGTCAATTATGATTTGCCTTTTGTTGACGTAAGTGACCATAAAACCAATGTCATCTGTGGCAACCAGAAGATTGGAGTAGAACTCAGTTACGAGCCTTGGATAGGTCAGCCCACTCAAGGAGAAGAGTTTGGTCCATCCGTTCTTGGATATCCAGTCACTGTAGGGTTTTACTGTTTCTATGAAGCTTTTTGAGAACCACCGTGAGGCTACAACGTCTAACCCTTCAACGTCGGAGAATGCAGATCGGAAGGTTCTTTCCTCAGTTTCTTCAGCTTTCTTGCCCTTATCCTTCTTCTTCTTCTTCTTCTTAGAAGGAGTTGAGTGCTCTGTTTGAGGATCAATACCGAAGATACTGACCTCATCCATGGGTTGGTCATGCTTACCATGGCCAGCTTTGCCCTCATCATTTGGGGTCTCAATGTATTCTTGCTCTGGTGGAGACTCAGGATTAATGTCTGAGCGATTATCGTCATATTGGTCATCGGAGAGATTCTGGGAATCAGACATGATGTTTTTGAGGATTTCTTTTAAGGATGCTTAGAGATTTGAGAGGAAGAGAAAGAGTTTGAGTGCGAATTTCAAGCGTAGAAGGTGACTAGTGAGAAAACGTTCACTATTTATAGACGATGGATGGCAACCTGATAGGTTGAATGAAACGGTGGGGATTTGAATCGTCTAAAGTCAGTTATTGCTAGCATTTATTGGGAAACGACGCGTGCATTTACTAATGATGATGATTACGTCATCCTAGAGGCTATGTCTTTACGCGTGCAAAACCAAATTTCGCAATGGATTCCTTTTACTCAGTGTTAGGAATTCTAAACGTTTAATGTTCTGAGTAGACAAATTTGTGCAAAGGAATTATTTGTGTGCTTAGTAGCTTAGCTTAAGAAGACTATACAGCGTGCCTATCTACTCAGCATGCAATTGATTTGGCACAAATAACTCAGCATGGTAATTAACTCAGCATGCACATATCACAATTTATACTTGGAATTTACTGAAGAGGATTAAACATACCAATGGCTTCCCTTAGTATGCTGAATTGCTCACGAGCTAGTGGCTTTGTGAAGATATCAGCAAGTTGCTCATCCATTGGGACATAGGTCAGCTTGATCTCCCCTTTTAGTACATGATCTCTAATGAAGTGATGCTTTATGCTGACATGCTTCATCCTGTTGTGTTGGATTGGGTTCTTTGATAAGTCAATGGCACTTTTGTTGTCACATTTGACTTCAATTGTTTTAGTCCGAACGCCAAAATCTTCAAGTTGTTGCTTAATCCATAAGACTTGAGCAACAAAGCTTCCAGCAGCAACGTACTCAGCTTCAGTGGTTGACAGGGCTACTGGCGCCTGCTTCTTGCTGAACCAGGACATAAGACAGCTCCCAAGGAAGTGGCATCCTCCTGAGGTGCTTTTTCGTTCAAGCTTGTCTCGTCCGTATTCAGCGTCAGTGTATCCAATGAGTGTGAAGTCATGAGTATTGGGATACCACAGACCTGCATTCACTGAGCCTTGCAAATATCTAAGGATTCTTTTTACAGCTATGTAATGAGATTCCTTAAGGTTAGATTGATATCTAGCACAATAACATACTGAGAACTGAATTTTCGGCCTACTAGCAGTTAAGTAAAGTAGAGAACCAATCATACCTCGGTATAATCTATTGTCTGCTGCCTTACCATTCTCATCAGCGCAGAGGACGGTGTCAGTGCCCATTGGGGTAGATATTGAGTTACAATTCTCAAGTTCTTACTTCTTCAATATCTCCTTAGCATACTTAGTTTGACTGATGAAGATGCCATTTTTCCCTTGTTTGATTTGAAGTCCAAGGAAGAAGTTGAGTTCTCCCATCATTGACATTTCAAACTCAGTCTACATCTGCTTACTAAAGTCCTTGCACATTGACTCGTTAGTGGCACCAAAAATAATGTCATCAACATATATTTGAGCCAGTAGGGTATCTTTACCCTTCCTCTTAATGAATAAGGTTGTATCAGCTTTACCTCTGACATAATTTCTAGTCAGCAGGAAACTGGTCAGACTCTCATACCAAGCACGTGGTGCTTGCTTGAGGCCGTACAGAGCCTTTTTTAGCTTATAAATGTGGTTTGGGAATTTAGGATCCTCAAACCCTGGAGGCTGATTAACATAAACTTCCTCGTTGATAACTCCATTAAGGAATGCACTCTTAACATCCATTTGAAACAGTTTAAAATTCATATAGCTTGCATATGCACATAAAATTCTAATAGCCTCTAGCCTTGCCACTGGGGCAAAGGTCTCACCGTAGTCAATACCTTCTTGCTGACTGTAGCCCTGAGCTACAAGTCTTGCTTTGTTTCTGACCACGTTTCCTTGTTCATCCAGCTTGTTGCGGAAGACCCATCTTGTTCCTATGGTCTTCTGGCTTCTTGGTTTTGGCACTAGATCCCATACTTCATTTCGTCTGAACTGATCAAGTTCTTCTTGCATTGCATTCATCCAGAATTCATCATACTCAGCTTCAGAGAAATTCTTTGGTTCCTGGATTGAGACGAATGCTACGTTGCTGAGGTATCTCCTGAGTTGATTTCTAGTCATCAGGGTATTCTCAGCGGCATCAAGAATGGTACTCTCTGAGTGACCTTTTGGTATCTTAATCTCCTTTGGTAGATTGATGTCTTGCGCTGGTTGTGTTTCAACAATCTCTGCAGGTGTAGATTGGTCAGTGAAAGTAATTTGAGTTTCACTTTTACCTTTGGTCAGCCCTTGAGGGAATGACTCAGCGGCTGTTTCTTGGTCAACGGGTGTTGAGTGTGGGTCATCCTCGGTCAGCGGCTGGTATCTACCTGTAGGGTTAGTTTCATCGAACTCAACATGTACTGACTCTTCTAAGACTTGAGTTTGTTTATTGAAAACTCTATATGCTTTGTTGTTTGTTGAGTAGCCTAAAAAGATAGCTTCATCATCTTTTGAGTCAAACTTAGCTAGGCTATCTTTGGTATTTAAGATAAAACATTTACAGCCAAAGGCACAAAAGTATCCAATGTTGGGCTTTCGTCCTTTCCAAAGTTCGTAGGGGTTTTCTTTAATATAGGTCTAACTAGAGCCCTATTAAGAATGTAGCACACTGTGTTGATAGCTTCTCCCCAAAAGTACTTTGGAAGCCTATGCTCACTCAGCATTGTCCTGGCTATTTCAACCAAGGTTCTGTTTTTCCTTTCAACAACCCCATTTTGTTGAGGCATTCTAGGAGCAGAGAAATTATGGTCAATGTCGTTGGTTTCACAGATTCAACGAACTGTTGGTTCTTGAATTCTCCACCATTATCACTTCGGATGTGAACTAACTTAAGGTCTTTATCATTTTCAAGTTTTCTTACCAAATTTGAAAATGTCTCAAAGGTTTCATCCTTGCTACTCAGCAAGATGATCCAAGTGTACCGAGAAAAGTCATCTACAATGACCAAGGAAAATCTACTTCCACCCAAGCTCAGCGGTCGGACTGGACCGAAGAGATCCAAGTGTAGTAACTCTAATGGACGCTTAGTTGAGACAATGTTTTTACTATGAAAAGATTATTTGGTTTGTTTTCCAGCTTGGCAAGCGTGGCATAATTGATCTTTTTCAAATTTGAGTTCTGGCAGTCCCTCAACCAATTGCTTTCTTGCTAATTTGGCCAAGAGGTCCATGCTTACATGACCAAGTCTCCTGTGCCATAGCCAGGAATTTTCTTCCTTTGACACTAAGCATACAGTTTTCGAAAACTTCTTTTCTAAGTTCAGCATAAAGACATTATCAATACGAGGGGCAGTTAGAATTAACTCATTTGTTTTACCCTCGAATATTTTACATCCAGTGTCATCAAATATAACGTTTCTCACATTGTCACATAGCTGAGCTATGCTGAGTAAGTTATATTTGAGTTCGCTGACTAGGGAGACTGACTCAATAGTAGGATTACCACCAATGGTTCCTGACCCTACTATCTTACCCTTCTTGTTGTCTCCAAAACTTACACTTCCTCCTCGTTTACGCACAAACGTGATGAACTGAGTTTTATCACCAGTCATATGCCTCGAGCATGCACTGTCAATATACCACATCTTTGACTTCTCAGCACACCTCAGGCTTACCTGCAATATAGCTAGTTGCTTTTAGGTACCCAATTCTTTTTTGGTCCTTTCTTGTTAGGTTCAACAGGTAAAGCATCGTATTTCATTTTATGATGACATACTTGGACAGTATGTCCATTCTTTCCACAGAAGTCACAACTGACCTTCCGTATAGAATGTTTCACTGACTGGTCAGCACCCCAGTGCTGAGCGTGCCAGCACACCTTTGTGGTGTGTCCTTTCTTCCCACAAAAGTCACACTGGACATTCCGCTGAGGATTCCATCTCTACTGACTAATACTTCGGTACTCAGTGTTCAGAGGAATATTTCTCTTATTCGGAACCTTAAGTTGGTTCTGAATTGATGTGACATCCTTTCTCAGTTTCTTGGAATCTGATTGGACCTCAGTGACAAATTTTTGCATAATTTCTACATTACTATGCAAAATTGAAGTGTCCTGGAGAATATATCGAAGGTCACTCAGTTTGACCTCCTCAACCTCGTCACATCGCCTGCTGAGTACTCTAACCTTTTTATTACACTTTTTGACAAGTGTATAAAGGTCACTCAGGGCATTAACCATATCATTTCTGAGCAAGGGTAGTGATATTACCTTAGTTGAGTGTTCCTCATCGTCAGATGCAATGGAGGGGTCAGCATGCTCAGAAACACAAGGCTCAGCAAGCTCATCTGCCATGAAGCAGATCTTTGCTGACTCAGTGGCATCAGCTTCAGATGATGATGAATCATCACTATCACTCCAGGTTGCCACCATTGCCTTCTTGCCATTCTTCCTTTCTTTCCTCAGCGTGGGACAGCTTGACTTGATATGGCTAGTTTGATGACATTCAAAGCATATAATGGGCTTTGAGCTGTCCTTCTTGTACTTGTTGTCGCTGGAGTCAGCTTTGTACTTATCAAACTTCTTGTAAGGCTTCTTAGAATATTTGTCATTCTTTTTGAACAACCTTTTCATCTTTCTAGTGAACATAGCCATTTCTTTATCGTCTGTTAAGCTCCCATCAGTGGAGTCAGCTTTCATGACAAGAGACTTTTGCTTCTTGTCTTCAGACTTTTCCTTCACCTCGAAATTCTTCATTGAGATCTCATGGGTCAGTAGTGAGCCAATGAGTTCATCATACTTGTAGGTGGTTAAGTCTTGAGCTTCCTCAACAGTAGTTTTCTTTACTTGCCAGCTTTTAGGAAGACTCATAAGAATCTTCTTGACTTGCTCTTCCTCAGTGAAGATCTTTCCAAGAGTCTTAAGCTCGTTGATGATGTTTGTGAACCTTGCGTTCATGTCAGAGATTCCTTCATCAACATTCATTTCAAACATCTCGTACAACCTCATGTGCTGGTTGACCTTGGATTCCTTCACCTTGTTGGTTCCTTCATAGGTGACCTCCAGCTTCTTCCAAATCTCCTGCGCTGACTCACAACCTGAAATCTTGTTGTATTCTGCAGCATCTAACGCACAGTGAAGCATGTTTATAGTCGAAGCATGATTTTGTAGCTTCTTGAGATCATCCTCTGTCCATCTAGTCTCAGCTTTGACAACCGTTTGGCCATCAATAGTTTCAACAGGAACAAATGGGCCTTGGACTATAGATAGCCATGCGCTCATGTTAGTTGCCTGAATGAAATTTTTCATTCTATTCTTCCAAAAGGTATAGTTAGACCCGAAGAATAGAGGAGGCCGAGTTATGGACAGACCCTCAGGTAAAATCTGAGTTGTTAGATTTCCTGGGAGAAACCGAGTGTTGTTCTCAGCCATAGTGGGGATCAGCTCAAGGTAGTTAAACCTTGCACAGTGAGCTTTTAAGCTCTGATACCACTTGTTGGTCCCTTATAACGTGACAAGTTAGTTCCAAGGGGGGGATAGGAACTATTTAAAATTTTATCCGTTAAGGCTGGCTTCTTTTCCTATGAAAAGGATTACACAGCGTCACTAAGTAGATTCAAGACACAAGCTTAGTCAACTTGTGACTAAGTCTGCTTCTTTACTTGAGTCAGGAAATAACACTTAGAGTCTATTCCTGAACTCAGCTTCTTAGTAAACTTAACTCAGCGTGAGTTCTTTACTTAGTCAGTTTTCACAGCAAGCAATATATATTAAAGGAGTTTAAGGGTTAGAAAGATATTACTCAACAGACTTATCCTGGTTCGGCCTCTCCGCCTACGTTCAGTCCTCGGAACTCGTTCCGAGCTTTTTGAATTCTCTACTGAGCTCTTTAAAGGTAGAGCACAAAACCTTTTACAAATAGAAGCTGAGTATAACAAGAGTACCTTCCTCTATATCTCTACTCACTCTTATATCTAGCGTTGAGTACTATAACCGAGTACTCAGCCTCTCCTTTCTATTCTTCTAGAATTGATAAAGTGTTTGTCCTAAACAACGATTGCTAAGACACTTTAGACGATTGGAAATCATTCTAGACTTTTACACAATAATATGAAAATTGGTGTAAGGTATTTTCTTTGCTTTTCTCATAGAATCTTCGAGTATGAATTTGGTCAGCATTTCGACTACTTGAAGTTCTGCATAGATTGAAGCAAATGGATGGCCTTTATATAGTGACACTTGAGGCACCTGGTCATTTCGAATTTCGAAACCGTTGGAGGGAAACGGCTTCCTGTCGTTGTAACTCTGAGCGTGCTCAGCATCGTTGGCCAATAGGATTCACGCATCTTCTGTCTTCGTCAGTCTTCGGTAGAATGTTTCGACATTTAAGGAAAAGTCCATGAGACAGCTTTCTGCGCCTTCTGAACTTTTCCCAAAGTAGAAATACTTTGTCTAGAAGTTGAACATTGCCTGCCGCTGTCCAGACTGCTTTGTTGTCCAACTCAGCAGCTTCTACTCGAAGCTTTTGCCACGAAGGCTTCTCGATCCTTCTCTTGCTGAGTCGTCGTTTTAGTTGATACGGCTTCGTTTTGAACTCTTGGGCCGAATGGTATTGATGTGTTGACTTGGGCTTGACTTCCACTTTATGGGCCTTTGGGATTTTTAATCTCAATGTCTTATACACAATTGAACTCAACATTGAACAAACACATTAGTGTAATAAATCAAAGCATTTAGATTTTAATGTGTTAGAATATTTTTTACATACATAATTTTGTCAAATCAAAATCATGTGGAAAGGTGTTTCAACATTAAGTTTGAGCCACTCCACATAAGGTCTCACCCAGTGAACGTTAGCCTCAACATGAGAAGACCCACAACTGCCTTCCCCCGAGTTATTCCATACTGCCTGAAAGTCATTAGCAGTCAAATGGATTACCAATAAAAAATTAGAGGGGATTTCCTCTTTTCTACCAAACACAAAATAATTTCGCCACCGCCACAAAAGCTAGCAGCAAGTGATAAAAGTAATTTGCCAATTATTAATCGAGTTTAGCTCCTTATCCCAAAGACACCAAGAAACTCAATCTAGATCCGGTTTTGCAATGAAGACAGACATTAGGCGAGTCGGAACAATGTATCGCCATACATCCCTATTATGCTGACAGTCACAGAGCGTGTGAGTTATATTCTCACAACCAAGCACACACAGAGCAAAGTTCCGTAGAAACCAGGTGTCTACAAAATCTTTCTTGGTTTGTTAAAAGCTTATGGTGAGCAGTCAGCCAAGCGAAACTGCGCAATCTTTGAGGAATTCTTAAGGCCCAGTTTTTTTTCCAATGACCCCAAACAACACCAACCAAAGGTTCACGAACAAGGTCATATTCCGATTTACAAGAAAATCACCCAGAATTAGAACCACCCCAGATACGAACATCAGAATCAGCCCCATCCAGGCTAAGTTTAACACTACGAATCCTCAAAAGCCAATCCATATTAAGAAACGGTTCAATCCTATCCCAGTCCCAATCTCCATTACTATTGACATAGTCTGCCACCCTCAAACCAAGAGCAGAAGCATGCGGTTTTGATTTAGCTACATTAATCAGTTTAACATTGTTCACCCAAACATCACTCTAGAACCTCACATCAGTCCCATTTCCAACATTCCATTTAACTCCACTGCAAAATTCCTGGAAAACAGAGTGGAAGCTCTTCCAGAGGAAGGAACAATTTTTAACACGACCAATCCCTCCAAACACCTCGTCTTTCCTATATGTACCAAGAAGGACTCGTACCCACAAAGCATCAGGCTCTTTCCACATACACCAAACAAGCTTCATAAGAAGAGCCTTATTATTATCTTTAGCTTTTATGATACCAGCTCCGCCTTCATCTTTAGGCCGACAGACATCACTCCAAGAAATAGGATGAACCTTTCGATTATTATTAGTACCACCCTATAAAAACTGACGATTAAGTTTGTCAAGCTCCTTTAGGACGGGATTAGGAAGAAAGGAGGACTGCATAACATGATTAGAAGTAAAACTAATGACCGATTGGACAAGAGTCATACGACTCGCAAGTGAAAGAGTAGAAACCTTCCACGCAGATAACTTATTGCTCACTGAATCGATAGTTTTATGAAAGGTAGCTTTAGAAACCCCACCACTGAAGAGAGGGACACCAAGATAATTCCCAAGAGAGTTAGTCACAGGGATACCAATGATGGAACTAAGAGTGTTACAAAGAGAAGAAGACATGTTCTTAGAGCAGAGCATACGAGATTTTTTAATATTAACTTTATGACCAGAAGCTTGACAAAAATTCTCAATAATATCCATCATAATTTGAACTTGTGAAACATCTCCCTCCACAAAAATCAGCACATCATCAGCGAAAAAGAGATGATACAGGGGAGGACAATGTTTACCAATTTTAACGGGATTAAGGCGCTGATCCTGAATGGCATCCTGGATCAAATGGGCGAGTCTCTCCATAGTAAGCATAAAGAGGTACCGTGATAAAGGGTCTCCTTGGCGGACACCACGGGACGGCCGGAAGGAATCCGAGATATCTCCATTCAATAGTACCTGCAACGAAGAGGACGAGATACAAGAATGAATAATATGAATCCAACTCCTCGGGAAATTCGCTAATGATAACTTATCAGTGATAAAGTTCCAATCAAGACGATCATAAGCTTTTTCAAAATCCAATTTGAGCGCCACTAAGCCACGCTTCCCTTTCCTCATACGCATAGAGTGCACAACCTCTTGAGCAATAAATTAGTTCCTTTATTCCCTTTCCATAAAATTTGATGCATATTGGGATCTACAAGTATCCCGATGCTTTTAAAGGGAATGAAAATAAGTATTCCATCTAAATTACTTGTGTGAATAATTTTTTAAAAAAAAATATTTTGTTGATAATTTTGTCTTAATATCACTACTAATTCATGTTTTAACAAATACTAATCCTCTATTTTTAACTCAAAATAAATAATCAAACTAAAAAAATATAATAAAGTTTTATTTCAAATAATGATAAACGTATATAGCATATAGTAGTTTTCATTTTATACGATGTATATGGTTCAATTGTTATTTAAAAATTCAGACATAACAAAAATTACACCTGATAAAAATCCTTATTGATGCTTAAATCGAGATTCTAAATATTATGTCATGGTAAGTTAAAGAATTACGTAACGTTACGTATTATAAGCTCATGTCGATTGTTCGAATCCGACTGTTGTCGAGCTTAAATAAAACCTTATTATATTTTTATAGTTTGATTATTTATTTTAAGTTAAAAATATAGTACTAGTATGATTTTGTTAAAACATGATTAGTAGTGATATAATAAGGACAAAATTATCAACAAAATAAATTTAAAAAAAAAATCATTAACATAAGTAATTTGGATGGAATACTTATTTTCATTCCCTTTAAAAGCATTAGGACACTTGTAGATCCCAATATGCATCAAATTTTGTGAAAAGGAATAAAGGAATTAATTTATTAGCTGCAATAAATGCAGGGGTTGGTAAAAAAAGGGAACGAGGAAGATGAAATTCGGATGGAGGAAGAGAAATCTGCACTCTATGTGTGGAAGGGAGGGTTTTGTTTCGTAGTTAATAGTTTTTTCGATTGAGAAGAGCAACAGAAGATGCTTGTAGTTAAACGGTTAAGTAGGATGTGCACTGAATAACCTGGACCAGGTTTGATTCGTAGATTCTCCATAAAAAAAATTTATTTTTCGATTTTGCATTCAATATTAAGCAATAAACGTTTTCATATTTGAAATTGAAATTCATTTTTTTTTGCCACATGCATATTGTAATTTATTTTCGAATAAATACATTGGACTTTTATCAAAATAAGTCATTGTGATTCAAACGGAGTTCTTGTGAGATGTTAAGCTCGACAATAGTGAGATCCGAACAAAATGAGCTTACAATAAGTAACATAACGTAATTCATTAACTTACAATACGTTTCTTAGCTCGAATCAAACAATATTAGATAGAATGCTTCTTGTATCGATGTTGAGTTGCTTTAAACACAAGTAAGGTATTGTCCAAGTCAGTCTTTTTTATTAGATTTTCAAATCGTATTGTAATTTATTTTCAAATAAATACTGGACTTTTATCAAAATAAGTCATTGTGATTCAAATGAAATTCTTGTGTGTATGAATTCAGACAGAAAATCAAAGGGACTTAACAGGGGTGTAACATAGGTTAGGCTCATGGGTTGGAAAGGAGAGAGAGGAAGGAAACTTTAGGGGATCCGAGAGTAGTAAAATAGTACAAACTACTCCAAACTAGGCCAAAACAAAAGTAAAATTGCATATTTACAAGGCGACAAACTCATAATCTCACATGAACATTTAGAAAACAATTCGAGATAATCATGGAAACTAATGAGAACATAAACAAAGGAAACTAAAACAGTAAAAGAACTGGGACAGGCAAATGACTGTACCCTATTTTTTTCTTTGAGGCTTTTTCTTTTTTCTTTTTTCTTTTTTTTCTGCCTCTATTTTCTTCTTTTTTTTCTTTTTTTTTTTTCTTTTTTTCTTTGACAAATAACCACAATAAGTATTTATAGAGCACAACAGTTTCGTTGTCTCTTCTTTAAAGAACGTGTGGTTCAAAATATGACGTGAAACACAAAAGCAAACGACCAAACACTTTGTACAAACTTCAATTAGACTCTGAAGGCTTAAAACTTATCCTTGGCCAAAGGAATAAACAAGGTATCAAAAAATGGGGAAAAAAGGCTCAAATTGGCAATCTAAAGGCTGGTTAAATTTTGGTAAAATTTTTTTCTTTTTCAAGATTCAAAAGTGTGGAAACAATAACCCAAGTTCACCTTTCGACTTGTAACCATACACCATAAGAAAAACAACTCAGCTTTTGAGACATTGGTTGAATCCCTATTCCTGGCCGAGTAATTAACCGCCAAAAACCTATGCATAACCCTAACAACGGGGTTGCGAAAGTAGTGGGCCGAGGTTTTAGACGGGACAAACTCTGGTGCAGACTCAATTGTGTACTCATTAAAGATGTGTGCATCATCAAAATTCAAGGGATAATCACAAAGCAAGTCAAGGTAATCATCGGAGGCAGCATAAGTGGCATCCATAAGTCCTAGTGCAACGTTGAACTCGGTTATGGACAAGTGGTGTTCTTTATCTAAGAGCCTAAAATGAATGCACTTAGAGTGTATATCTAACTTCCTCGTGTCACAATGAAATGCGTATGTGCTATAAAACTCATGAACCAGATCAACAAACACAGGTAATGTCATGGCAAATAATTTTCTCCAACCAATCCCATCCAATAATCCATAAAAGTTATCATGCATTTTCAAATGAGTTAAGGTGTCTTCATTAACACTGTAAGCATGGACAATTTGTAGGGGTTTTAGAAATTTATACCTGGCAGCGTGTTCGGAGTTTGAGAACTTCAGGTAGCTTACGTACGGAGTGGTGAGGGAACCATATTTGCTCTTTCCATGCCCGAGCCGAGCACATTTCTTGGATGGGGCTTTGAGTTCGGGACTAGAGCTGTCCGAGCCGTCTGAACCGTCTGAACCGTTTGAACCGTCTGAACCCTCCGAACTAACCGAAACTTCTGCGGTTTCGTCGTCTGAACTCGAAGCTAGGGCTGGAGTTTTCGCTTTTGGTGGCTTTGGCTTGTGCATGGTCGTCTCTTTGCCAGACTGAGATCTAGTAGACCTCCTAGTTGTTATGGCTGGGGCGGGGTTCGGCATCTGCTGTCTTGAGGTTGTCGTGGTTCGAGCAGGAGGTTTTCTTTGTGTTTTTGCCTTCTCTATAGTTGTCGCGGTTTTAGCTGGAGGCCTTCTTTGCATTTTAGCCTTCTCTGTTTGAGTTGGTAGAGTGGTCAGCTTTGGAGAAGGGTTCGGTTTCCGCTTCTTTGAGGTTGTTGCGGCATTGGCAGGAGGCTTCCTTTGCATCGCAGCTTCCTCTGTTTGAGTTGGTAAATTGGTCGGCATTGGAGAAGCGGTCGGAGCAGGTACGCTATAAGCTACCATGCTCAAGTTCGCCGGAGATAAGCGTTCAGGGGATGGTGGAACTATCGACAGAGGCGACTGGTTCTCCATTGGACATCGACGGTGGTGATTCGAGGGGTGAAGTGGAAGCTTGAACTCGTGAATGGCGGTGGGGATTTGTGAACGGCGGCTTGCGAAATGGAGAAAGAAATTGTGGTGATGTTGGTTAAGGAGTTAAAAGGAACTAAAAGGAGTTGAAAGTGGGAGCAGGGGAGTTGGACGGAATGGAAGATGATGGCGTGTAGGTGGGAGATTAAATGGAAATCGGTGGTGATTGGAGGAGTGGAATGGTCGAATTTGGTGAGTGGTTGAATTAAATGGAATTAGAAAGTGGAGATGAAAGGAATTAAAGGGTTGGTGAATTAAATTGGAAAGATTAAAGAAAGGAAGGGTGGAGGCGTGATGTTGGTGTGAAGGAGATGAAAGGGGAGTGAAAGAAAGTGGCGGTGGTGGGTTTCTTTTTAATTTGGAAAGCTGACAAGGGTTAAAAGGGCGATTGACCTAATTAACCTTTATTTTCTCAATGTTGGGCCTCCTTTGCTTAGTTAAATTTCAAACCACTTCCTAGCCCATGTACCTCAAGTCACCATTTTTAACCTGCAAAAAGAAATTATCAGAGTAAAGAGAGAGCCCATTGAAGAAGAAGATGTCAGTTAAGTTAGTTAGTCCAAAATAAAAATAAAAAGAAAAATAAATAACAAAAGGAACAAGAACAAAGGATACGTGTTAGTCTTGAGCAAGACTAACTCTGGGCTGCCTCCCAGTAGCGCCTTTAGTTAACGTCTTCGGCTAGACACATCCGAGCACTAAGGCTCATCTCCTGGGTCAAGGTACTGCACTGTTTCAGGGGCTCCAACGGTGATGTTCTCGTAAAATAATTTGAGTCGTTGACCATTCACTTTCTGCACTTTCCCATTCTCCAAACTCTGAATTTCCACAGCTCCATGTGAATAAACTTGGACAACTATGAAAGGCCATATCCACTTTGATTTTAATTTTCCGGGAAATAGTCTTAATCGAGAATGGTATAGTAATACCTTCTGTCCTACCTGAAACTGCAAATAATGATATACGTATGTAGCATATAGTAGTTTTCATTTTATACGATGTATGTGGTTCAATTGTTATTTAAAAAATTCAGACCTAAAAAGAATTACACATGCTAAAAATCCCTATTGATGTTTAAATCGAGATTCTAAATATTACGTCACGGTAAGTTAACGAATTACGTTACGTTACGTATTGTAAGCTCATGTCGATTGTTCGGTTCCCACTGTTGTCGAGCTTAACATCTCATAAGAATTCCGTTTGAGTCACAATGACTTACTTTGATAAAAGTTCAGTACGATTTTAAAATCTAATAAAAAAGACTGACTTGGAAAAGACCTTACTTGTGTTTGAAGCAACTCAACATGTTGTATCATTCCATATAATTTCACACAAACCGAAGAAGTACAATTATACATGAAGCATTCTGAAGGAAAATAGGCAAACGTTTGGCAGCGGAAATATAAAAATTTTAACCTATTTCCATTAACACAAGATCTGTTAATCGTTATTTCATATAAAGAGGGATAGAAGGAAATACCTTTTGGAGTTCTATCTACCGTTGCAATCGTAGTGCCCACAACTCTTACTCCGAGTTCCCGAGCACAAAACAAAACACAATTCAAAATCAAGTTAGAACTCAACCGTATAAAACAACCAAAGTAGATTGTCTCTAATTAATCAACACAAGATCAAGGAAAAAGAGAAAAAGATGAAATCAATTGAATCGGGAGGAAGCGGTGGATAATCTCGTCCTCAACAAGGGGTGTCGAAATTCTCTCTCTCGGGATTGTCTGTGTATATCGAAATTTACCAATAGGGGGGGTTATAAATACTCTCTTGTATCTAAATCCTAGTTAGATAGAATTAGGTTACTGAATAAGAATTTAATTCGGAATATAATTCTTATTTATTATCTACAATTATATCTTAAATATAAAGATAATAATAATAACCTTATAAGATAATAATAGGAGCAATTTAATCTCATTAAACTTCCTAACTTGTTTATCCTTTAATTAATTTAATTCACAATTATAATCTAATTAGAATTGTTTAAAAATCAAATTAATTATTTATGTATTTTACTACATAAAATCGTCCCCCTCATTTACTGGGCCTTAGTGGACTCAGTTGGGCTTCCATCAATTAATTAACATCTGTTTCTCTTTTGGGCTCCAAGTCTTATATGTGACCCATTAGGTTCTTATTGCTTCTAGCCGTATGCAACTATTAAATTAATTTTCTCAGAATTATATTTAATCTTTGCATAACGGAATGAGTGCGCGAAATGTGATTAGCAAATCCGAAACATTCCCCCAGAGCTATAAGAAGACAGGTTGATTCTGTCGTTGACCTTTCCGTATTAGTTACAGTATAATTCGATCCTTCATCAACTACATCCTTGAACTGAATCTTATGACTATGGATAATGTCAAATCACATATAGCGAGACGTTCGTTTTACTTGTACAGGCCGAGTCAACTCCAATTAGATAGGTTAAGTGAAATCTGTATTTCAAGTCTTAAGTTATCACCTTGCAAGGATTTAGAGTCAAGTCTTCCACAAGTGATCCTTGGAGGTATCTCCCATTTATCAGGAGTGACAAATGCTCAATCCAATGTATAATTATCCTGCAATTACTTCCTGTGATACCCAATGTCTACCGTTCACACCCCAGAGTCATCTCTGTTATGGATCGTGTTACAACAGGATCAAAGCATCACATTCCATAATTCAGAATCACTAATTAACATTCCTTTGAGTCTGAGGATTACTTATACCTATTAATACCAATGAGATGAACAGGTGACAAAGATGAATCTACCCATCATGTTATCTCAAGTCGGGTCCCCAATCCTAATGAATTCCCTTTCATTGGATCCATGCAACTGTCCAGATTATCTGTATATCTAAAGCTTGTGAGATCAGCTCTCTATCTTGACAGAAGACATTGTTACATGCAAGTCTCAACAGTGATATGTCAATCCTAAACATATTACTTGACTTGGGGTGGTTTTAAGTTTATTAGTTTATTATAAAGTTTCGTCTCACTTCATGCTTGTATGAACACTTTATAATCACTTTAAACAAACTTAGGGGTTTCCTTTTATTAGACTTATTTAGTTCTTTAAAAGAGGTTGCCTTTATATAGTTATGAAACCATATCTTATTAAAAACAAATGACATAAAGAACACTTCATTTATATTTAGTTCATATCCTATAACAATTGTCTATAGGACACTAAACCCCAACATACTCCCACTTGGACTAAAGCCAATTATTTCCACAACTTATCCCAGTAGTACTAAGATGACGATCATGTACTTTCTGGGTTAAGGGCTTTGTCAACGGATCTGCAACGTTGTCCTCATCAGGTACTCTTTCTATTCTCACATCTCCTCTTGCCACAATCTCTCTTACAATGTGGTATCGCTTTGGGTAATGCTTGGATGCATTATGAGACTGTGGTTCCTTTGCTTTTGTAATGGCTCCATTGTTATCACAGTACAGTGTAATGGGATTTACAATGTCAGGCACCACACCAAGTTCAGTAATGAACTTCTTAATCCAAACCGCTTCCTTTGCTGCTTCCGCAGTAGCGATGTACTCTGACTCGGTCGTAGAGAAAGCTACGCTTCCCTGCTTGGAACTCTTCCAAATGACCGCGCCCCCATTCAAGATAAACAGGTATCCTGATTGGGATCTAAAATCATTCTCATCTGTGAGATGACTGGCGTCTGAAAATCCTTCTATTTTCAGATCCCCTTCTCCGTACACTAGGAACATGTCTTTAGTTCTTCTCAAGTACTTAAGAATGTTCTTGATGGCATTCCAATGCTCGTCTCCCGGATTACCTTAGTAACGACTCGTTATACTTAATGCAAACGCTATGTCAGGTCTAGTGCATAGCATGGCATACATAATCGAACCGATTGCGCTGGCGTACGGGATTATAGCCATGCATTTCTTATCATCTTCGGTTTTAGGACATTGATGATTGCTTAACTTTACTCCATGTACCATGGGTAAGTTACCTCGTTTCGATTCAAGCATGCTAAACCGCTTTAGCACCTTTTCAATGTATGTAGCCTGTGAAAGACCAAGCAGTCTTCTTGATCTATCTCTGTAGATCTTTATACCAAGTATATAAGCTGCTTCACCAAGGTCTTTCATGGAGAAGTTACCTGATAACCATACTTTCACTGACTGTAGCAGAGCTATATCATTTCCTATTAATAATATATCTTCCACATATAATATTAGAAATGCAACTGAGCTCCCACTAGCTTTCTTGTAAATGCAAGCTTCTTCGCAATTTTGTTCGAAACCAAATTGTTTTATGGTTTCGTCAAAACGAATGTTCCAGCTTCTAGATGCTTGCTTGAGTCCATAAATGGATCTCTGTAGTTTGCAAACCTTGTTTGCATCCTTTGATATGAAACCTTCAGGTTGCATCATATATACATCCTCAAGCAGGTTTCCATTTAGGAAAGCTATTTTCACATCCATTTGCCAAATCTCGTAATTGTAGTGAGCGGCAATAGCGAGCATTATTCTGATTGATTTGGACATAGCCACAGGAGAGAAAGTTTCGTCATAATCAATTCCTTATTTCTGACGATATCCTTTCGCTACTAACCTAGCTTTGTAGATGCTAACCTTTCCATCCATGTCAGTCTTCTTTTTGAAGATCCACCTGCACCCAATGGGTTTTATCCCTTCGGGTGGATCAACCAAAGTCCACACTTGGTTGGTGTACATGGAATCCATTTCAGAATCCATGGCCTCGAGCCATGCTTTAGAATCTGGACTGGTAAGAGCATCTTCCTAGTTTTCGGGTTCGTCGTCTAACACGGGAACCTCATCATCATCTCCCACTAGAAAACCATATCTAATTGGGAGTTCACGAACTCTTTGTGATCTACGAATGGGTGGCACTTGAGTCTCATCTAATGGGAGTACTTCGGGTTCCTCAACCGCCTCTGTTGTTTCAGTCGGTGTTTCTTTTTCTTGAACTTCATCAAGTTCAATCATGCTTCCCTTTTTTGTTTCTTCGAAAAACTCTTTCTCTAAAAAGGTTGCGTGCTTGGATACTATTACTTTCTGATCATCTGGATGATAGAAGTAATATCCCATAGTTTCCTTAGGGTATCCAATGAAGAAACACTTATCAGATTTAGAATCTAGTTTGTCTGACGCTATGCGTTTGACAAATGCTGAACAACCCCATACTCTCATGAATGAGAATGTGGGTTTCCTACCAACGAACAATTCATATGGTGTGGAACTAGCGGATTTAATTGGTACTCGATTTAGGGTGAAGAGGGCAATTTCTAAGGCATAGCCCTAGAAAGTCTTTGGAAGTAATGATATGCTCATCATAGATCGTACCATATCTAGTAAGGTACAGTTCCTCCTTTCGGATACACCATTGTGTTGTGGTGTATAAGGAGGTGTCCATTGTGAGCATATCCCACATTCAGTTAGATAATTCAGAAAATCATCTGAAAGATATTCGCCACCTCGATCGGATTGAAGTATCTTTATTTTCTTTCCTAATTGATTTTCTACTTCATTCTTGAAGCATTTGAATTTCTCAAAAGCTTCAGACTTGTGCGTCATTAAGTAAACATAACCATATCTGGTATGGTCGTCTATGAAGCTTATGAAGTATCTGAATCCTCCTCTTGCTTGGACTGACATAGGACCGCATACATCTGAATGTATTAATCCTAGAGTGTCTGATACACGCTCACCTTTATTGCTAAAGGGTGTCTTTGTCATTTTACCTTTTAAACATGCTTCGCATGTCTCCAATGATTCAGGATCAATTGAATCTATAAGCCCATCTTGATGTAGCTTAAGCATGCGTCTTTTGTTTATATGGCCTAAACGACAATGCCACAAGTAAGTCGAATTATCTAGCTTATGTCTTTTGGTATCAATTGCGAATACAGAAATTTTGGCATCTAGCACATAAATCCCATTTTGTGATATTCCTGAAAAATAGAAAATCCCATCTCTATAAAACTCGTAATGTTTGTCTTTTATTGAAATATGAAAACCGTCGTCAACAAGACGGCTAATAGAAATAATGTTTCTGGACATTTCTGGAACATACAAACAGTTCCCTAATTCTATTACAAGCCCAGAGGGCAAGCTTAAAGCATAATCTCCAACAGCGAGGGCGACAACTCTTGCTCCATTTCCTACTCGCAAGTTTATGCTTCCTTTCTTCAATTCCTTAGTCCGATTTAGTTCCTGCATATTTGTACAAATATGAGATCCGCATCCAGTATCAAGTACCCAAGATTCAGACTGTGAAATTGTATTTATTTCAATATAAAACATACCAGATGTTGAAGCACCGTCTTTTCTCTTCTTGAGGGAGGCTAGGTACTCCTTGCAGTTCCTTCTCCAATGCCCGTCTTTACCACAAAAGTGGCATTCTCCTTTGGGCTTCTTCACTTCCTTTCCCTTAGCTCTAGTGGGCATGGCCCTCTTTCCTTTCTTGGGATGTTTAGGATTGGGAAAATTCCCCTTCCTCTTCTTTTATCCCTCTATGACAAGAGCCGGTATTGCCTTGTCTTTCTTCATATTGGGCTCAACTGACTTGAGCATATTTGCAAGCTCTTCAAGAGAGGTTTGCATTTGCAAGCTCTTCAAGAGAGGTTTGCAAGTCATTCATCTGGTAGTTCATGATGAACTGTGAATAACTCTCTAGGAGGGATTGAAGAATTAAGTCTATGCTTAGTTCGTTATCCATCGCGAATCCAATACTAGAAAGCTTGGTAATATAGCCAATCATCTTGACACAATGTGTCATCACAGATGTGCCCTCTTGCATCCTGCAATGATATAGCAATTTTGATATCTCGTAGCGTTCGCACCTGGTCTGTTTCCCAAACAATTCCTTTAGGTGCATGATGATGGAATAGGCATCCATTTCCTCATGTTTCCTTTGTAATTTCGGTGCCATCGATGCAAGTATGATGCATCCCGCATGATCGTCATCAACCTTGTGCTTCTGGTAAGCATCAATTTCTTCGATGGGAGCATCATCAGCTGGGATAGGGGGTATCGATGTATCAAGTACATACCCTATCTTATCGAACTTCAAAACGATTTTGAGGTTACGAAACCAGTCGGTGAAGTTTGAACCGTTCAACTTGTTATCGGTAAGTATATTTTGCAGATTGGTTTTAGTCATTATTTTAAGAGTGTTTTAATTTAAACCTGAGAGTGAGAAAGAGTAAACGTACGTTATTCATTTGCCTTAAAATACATCAATCTAAAATTATAGGTCTTTTAGTTCATTTTAGATTGCTCCCACTATTTTGCCAAATTAATAGCCCTCCATATTAATTCGAAGAATTTCACAAATCCTTTAGTGAGCTGGGATCCTAACTCCTGAGATTTCACCTTGAGTTTGCTCAACAAACTAGTCTCATTTGTTAGGTAGATTCATGTAATCAATCACATCTTTGATGTGATTCCTAGGTTATTGGGTTACTAACCACATTAGTAACTAATATGCTATTCATATTAATCCCAACCATATTGCCCATTAGTTTATGATAACATGAGTTTGCTCATCCAATTATCATAATCTAATTTAAGTATTACCCCATATTCATGAAAGGACGATTTTCAATAATTCAGGTGTTACCATAAACCCCGAGCTTGAGTTTGCTCAACAACCCAAAGGCCCCCAGTACTGCCGGCTGAATTATAATATTAGGGAGGGGCAACCGATTTTAATAACTTGCTTATTTACTTAACTTTTAATTAGTGGGAGATTTTTATTTTAAGTCTTATAATCTAACTTAGTCTTGATTTGCTTTAGCATACATCAGACACATAAATTGGTGTTATGGACATATTATCTAAATTATTCCGTCGAGCCATAGACGGAATAAAAGGCCAAACCTAGGGAAATACTAACTATTACATATTTCTCTTTAGGTCCTCCGTCTTCTCCATGGTGCCTTGAAATTACATATTAATTTCTATACTACTAAAGAAAACTTCAATTAATTTTGAAGGGAATTAGATGAGAGGAGAAATTACAATAGATAGTAGATAGGCATGACTCACAGGCCCTATTTCAAAAATACCAAAAGACTAAATAGATGGTCCAAATATATCCATAACTCCAAACATACATAGACTCAATTAAATAAATTTAATTGGTTGATTACATAATATACTTATGTAATATTTAGGTTAATCACATTAACACATCAAATTAACTTTCATCCAATTTTAATTCTATTAGTTTCGTATCTTATATATTAACCTTTTAGATTAATACAACTATACAAAACTATATTCATGCATATCCCAATTATTTTGATTTTAATTCATTTAATACTTTTGATTTTGATTTACAAATAGGTAAAACAAACTTTTAAAAAAAAATTCATTCGATAATCAAAACAGAAAACTATTAATTTCTGAAACATATATATATATATATATATTTATTTAAAACTTAAGTTTATTTTAAAAACAATTTTTAAAACAAATACCCATAGGGCCGGGCCCGAAGCCATGGCTGCTGCCGTTTGGCAGCAGCCAGCGTCTGGCCCATCGCTGCCTTGCGGCAACAGCGGCCAGATGCAACCCGGTTGCTGCCGTGAGGCAGCAACCGCGGAACGGCTGTTCGGGTCGCGCGGTGCGACCCGAACTGTTGTTCATCAATTTTTTTTAATATAAATATATATATATATATGTGTGTGTGCGTGTGTGTTTTAAAACGATTTTTCAGAAAATAAGGAAAAAATTTATTAAAGATTTTTTTTTCCGTTTTATCTTTAGAATACTAAAACTAATTTTTTATCAATCTAACGATAAAACTAATAGATTTTGTTATAATGATTATCAACCAAAATAATCAGGAACATATGCATAATCTATTTTAATTAACAATTAATTAAAACTTATTTATCTTTAGAATTAACTAATCAAAATCAGTTTCGTTAATTAACCTAACTATAAATATTCATTCAATCTGATTGAAAAACTTCTAAATTTTCATATATGAAATAACGGATTTAACGCAGGCTCTGATACCACTGAAGGAAAATAGGCAAAAGTTTGGCAGCGGAAATATAAATTTTTTAACCTATTTCCATTAACCCAAGATCCGTTAATCGTTATTTCATATAAAGAGGGATAGAAGGAAATACCTTTTGGAGTTCTATCTACCATTGCAATCGTAGTGCCCACAACTCTTACTCCGAGTTCCCGAGTACAAAACAAAACACAATTCAAAATCAAGTTAGAACTCAACCGTATAAAACAACCAAAGTAGATTGTCTCTAATTAATCAACACAAGATCAAGGAAAAAGAGAAAAAGATGAAATCAATTGAATCGGGAGGAAGCGGTGGATAATCTCGTCCTCAACAAGGGGTGTCGAAATTCTCTCTCCCGGGATTGTCTGTGTATATCGAAATTTACCAATAGGGGGGTTATAAATACTCTCTTGTATCTAAACCCTAGTTAGATAGAATTAGGGTACTGAATAAGAATTTAATTCGGAATATAATTCTTATTTATTATTTACAATTACATCTTAAATATAAAGATAATAATAATAACCTTATAGGATAATAATAGGAGCAATTTAATCTCATTAAACTTCCTAACTTGTTTATCCTTTAACTAATTTAATTCACAATTATAATCTAATTAGAATTGTTTAAAAATCAAATTAATTATTTATGTATTTTACTACATAAAATCGCCCCTCTCATTTACTGGGCCTTAGTGGACTCAGTTGGGCTTCCATCAATTAATTAACATCTGTTTCTCTTTTGGGCTCCAAGTCTTATGTGTGACCCATTAGGTTCTTATTGCTTCTAGCCGTATGCAACTATTAAATTAATTTTCTCAGAATTATATTTAATCTTTGCATAAAGGAATGAGTGCGCGAAATGTGATTAGCAAATCTGAAACATTCCCCCAGAGCTATAAGAAGACATGTCGATTCTGTCGTTGACCTTTCCGTATTCGTTACAGTATAATTCGATCCTTCATCAACTACATCCTTGAACTGAATCTTATGACTATGGATAATGTCACGTCACATATAGCGAGATGTTCGTTTTACTTATACAGACCGAGTCAACTCCAATTAGATAGGTTAAGTGAAATCTGTATTTCAAGTCTTAAGCTATCACCTTGCAAGGATTTAGAGTCAAGTCTTCCACAAGCGATCCTTGGACGTATCTCCCATTTATCGGGAGTGACAAATGCTCAATCCAATGTATAATTATCCTGCAATTACTTCCTGTGATACCCAACGTCTTCCGTTCACACCCCAAAGTCATCTCTGTTATGGATCGTGTTACAACAGGATCAAAGCATCACATTCCATAATTCAGAATCACTAATTAACATTCCTTTGAGTCTGAGGATTACTTATACCTATTAATACCAATGAGATGAACAGGTGACAAGGATGAATCTACCCATCCTGTTATCTCAAGTCGGGTCCCCAATCCTAATGAATTCCCTTTCATTGGATCCATGCAACTGTCCAGATTATCTGTATATCTGAAGCTTGTGAGATCAGCTCCCTGTCTTGACAGAAGACATTGTTACATGCAAGTCTCAACAGTGATATGTCAATCCTAAACATATTACTTGACTTGGGGTGGTTTTAAGTTTATTAGTTTATTATAAAGTTTCGTCTCACTTCATGCTTGTATGAACACTTTATAATCACTTTAAACAAACTTAGGGATTTCCTTTTATTAGACTTATTTAGTTCTTTAAAAGAGGTTGCCTTTATATAGTTATGAAACCATATCTTATTAAAAACAAATGACATAAAGAACACTTCATTTATATTTAGTTCATATCCTAGAACAATTGTCTATAGGACACTAAACCCCAACACATTCTATCTAATATTGTTTTTTATTCGAGCTAAGAAACGTATTGTAAGTTAACAAATTACGTTATGTTATGTATTGTAAGCTCATGTCGATTGTTCGGATCTCACTGTTGTCGAGCTTAACATCTCAAATAATAAATTACTTCCTTTATTTCATTTATTTCATTTTCACAAAATTTGATGCTATTGAGATCTATAAGTGTCTTGATGATTTTAAAGGGAATGAAAATAAGCATTTCATCCAAATTACTTGTGTGAATGATTTTTTTTTTTAAAAATATTTTGTTGATAATTTTGTCCTTACATCATGTTTTAACAAAAGCATACTAGTACTATATTTTTAATTGGAAATAAATAATCAAACTATAAAGTTATAAGGTTTTATTTCAAATAATGATAAACGTATAGTAATTTTTATTTTAAAGGATGTATGTGGTTCAATTGTTAAACAATCGAGATTCTAAATATTACGTCACGGTAAGTCAACAAATTACGTTACGTTACGTATTGTAAGCTCGTGTCGATTGTTCGGGTCCCACTGTTGTCGAGCTCAAAATTTACAGTATTCTGTTTCAATTAAAATAAACATTTTGCTAAAAGTTTCGATTATGGAAATCATTAACATAACATCTTCAAATGATTGTTCCATTATGGAAAAATCCATAGATAGTCATTTTTCTCCATTTCTTATCAAAGATGTTCCCATGCATATAAAAAATTGAGAATAGTTGAAGTTTCGATTACATTACAACGGAAATATTGTAATAATAATTTTTTTGACAATTTTTTTTAAAAAATTTCCACCAATCATTGTAATGGAATCATTATTACATTCCATTACATTACAACCACTAATATTAGAATCTTATGATTCTGGATTTGAATATTACGATTCAAATCTAAATTATAATAGGATCTTATGATTCCATTCCATTTTATGAAGTTGACAACAAGGCAGAAAAACATAGTCAGAAATTCAAACTCTTCATCTCTACTAAGTTATTAAATAGAATCCTTGTGAATTAGTTCGATTAGGATTCCATTTCCATTGGATTTGCATTTTACGTACTTGGTTAATATGATTTCTTTGCTTACATTAAAATTGCATTTCTAGACTAATATTTTATAATATTTTAAGTTGAACATGGTAAATCTTGCATTGTTTATAATATTATAAATTTTAACTGAATCTTACGATTCGGTTTGATTGATGAGTCACGATTCACAAAATGAAGATTTCCATTCACGAGTCGAATCTCGACTTCACAGCTACGAATTACAACTTTGATTGCATTACAACATTTATTACATTACATTGCATTACATCGTACCAAAAGCCTACTAAATATAATTCTGTGGATGAATGATTTTGTGGTAAATACTGCAACCAGCTCTCTTTTGCAGAATCTATTGATTGATTACAAAAATTCAAAGTGTTGTTTGCTATATCCAATTAATAGTCATATGAAAACGGCTTCTTGTTTGCTTACATTGAAACTTGTAAGCTCCCAGTCTTTCTTCTCAAATCGAAAACATAAATTGAGGTTTTGGTCTCAACCGAAAATTGTCCCTGAACAATAAAAATGATTGTCAGAGACTGTGACATTTATATTATACCATTCTTCCTGTTTATCCATGTACGAGCATTTACTTCACCACCGACTGGTCTCAACGGAAAATTGTCCCTGAACGATAAAACGACCGAATAAATTGCCAGTATCATTCTTCCTTCTTATTTCCTTATTTCCGTATTTCCTTTGCTAATCGGAAAATTTTTCACGATGGCCAGAAAATTCATCATGGTGGCCGAAAATTTCAACCTTGTCGCCAGTAACCGGAAACATCAACCTTGTGGCTGAGATTTTCTGTAAAAATGGTGCATTGTAAAGATAAATGGAGAGAGAAAGTCTAATAATTAATTAAGGAGATAGAAATTTGATCTGTATTTATTGAGGAGTTATTTTATTTTGGTTCCATGGTATGGATCGAAACCATTGAGCATTTTCCCATATATATATATATATATATATATATATATATCAATATATATGAAAGATAATAATGTGACAATACCTTTAATGAACATTTTCGTGGTCCAAGCCTGCATATCATTGTTGAAGACTTCTCTGATTTTGGAAATAATATTCATAGTTGGAGCTCTTGCTAACCATTGTATTAGTTTAAAGCTATTTTTTTTCCCTAGGTCTTGCTAGAGCACGTTCTCAAAGCAGTCCAACCCATTGACACCACAGTTAGGGATGCAAACGGCACGGGAGGGAACAAAGAATGCATTTCTCATCCCCGTTCTCTAACTAGTCGAAGATTCCTCATCCCCGACTCCACGAGTTACACAGTGATATTTGTCCCCATCCCCGTCTCGCAAGGAATCCCAATCCCCACAGGGATCCCCGTTCCCCGTTTACATATGTTTCAAAAACATTTCCCCATTTCTCATGGGAAATCACGATTTATGTTTTAAAAAAATAGTAATACCTAAAACTTTTAAGAATCATTAGCTAATAATAACAAACATCATCAATCATCCTCAAATTTTCCAAACCATAAAAAACTAAAAATTGAAAACAATCCATCACCGAATTAAAATGTACTTAAATCATCCAAAAAAAGTCAATTATCACGGAGAATAGTGAAGGATCCTCTATCAGGTGTGGAGATCCCACGGGGTGAGAATACCAGCACAAGAGACAAAACTATCCCCATTGGAGACAGAAAATTCCCAACCCATTTACATCCCTAACCACAGTCCTTATTTTGTTAGTTCTTTGCATAATGATAATGATGTAATCTTTCCTTGATTTTTATAAAATTCCTATCAAATAATATTATAGATATTTATATTAACTATATATATATATATAATAGACTAATTTTAGTTAAATATTAACTTTAAAAATAAAAAAAAATCATTCATCAATTTCAGTTAATCTATTTTTCAAATTGATTAGTTAGTTTTTGTATAGCCTATAGAAACCCTCACAACACATGGATCACTTTGAATACATTCAATCTCTAACAAAGACATGGAATTGAGAAAAATCCATATATGCAGAAACTCAGAAATTCAGGTCGATCAAATATAAATTTGAAAAGGTTGAGCACATTTTTGACAAAATATAGACCAATACCAGATGAAGATTACAAAATTTGGTAAGCCAACTTCAAAAATAAGGAAAAATCTGTCGGCAATATTTATTTCTTCCCAGATTTCTCAGCATCATTTGCTTTCTTACGCTCCCTCAGTTTATTATTTCGGGCATCCTTTCGATCATGGTGTTTCTGCACAGATGATAATAAAGGAAGTAGCGTATCAGTTAGATAAATAGCATTTGCTTTTGAGACACTGCAGATAGCACTGTAAACACCTACAAAAAGAAATGCTTACAGGCCAAATGAGGTACTCTACATTATTATACAAATAGAAGCCAAGTGAACATCTATTCAACAAATATCAATTATAATCGCATGACAATACAAAATGGACAACGAAATTCAAGAAGGAAAATGTAACCATTTCCGTATTCAGAATATAAACCTAAGCTTCTAGAGTAAAAGGTACCAGCAAACTGAGCTAAACATTTAACTGTACTCTAGACCAAGAGCACGTGGACTAAAAAACGACTTTTCTGAAAACCAAGAATACAAACTTTATGAAAGCACAATGAAACTGTCTTTTGATAGTTCATGCGCTCACCATGCATACCCTACATAAATTAAATTATCAAGAAAGCGGAAATGGAGCATCAGAATGTTATCATTTACCCTCATAGCTTCAAGAAGGCCCTTCCGTTTACGTGACATAACTACTTCTGACATTCTCTCAGAATCCTCAACAGTCTGCTGAAAATCCGGGTGAGACACCTTACCATCTGTGTCCTCATCATAACTCTGCTTACTTTTCTTCGACACTGATGAAGAAGATCGACCCTGAAGCTCCGCTTTTAGCTCTTCATGATATTGCTTCTCGAGGGCTTCAGTCTGCAATGCTCAAAATGCAGTCAGGTCAACAAGATCATTGGGAAAGTAGGCATGTAATGGAAAGAAGTAAAACCAAATAATATTCAAACCCACAACAAAGATTAGATTCAGGACAATTTGAATCTTAACCATAAAATCTGAAGTCCTAGGATTATATCTTATTGGGATTGGAGTGGTGAGAAGAGCAGATAGGAGGAAGTTTATGCCAAAAGTATGTCCTGGCCATTGGGTCAGTACAAACACAAATATGCTCATACACTCACATGAACTCCAGTTACTCCTCAAAATTTGCCATCCATTGAATAATAATACCTAATTACTCAAACGAACTACACACCTTTCTCTTTCTCTCAGCAGCTTCAATAGCTTCTGTCCGACTGATGTAATTTTCAGCTAATAAATTTTTGGGATCCTCAATGTCTTCCTTTCCAACACCTGTAATTGGAAGAACTTCATTTATGATAGCAGCCTGCAAACGTTTGATGGTCTCTGCATATTCGGGAACATAGCCTTCAGCCTCATTATCAACAAAAGGTGATAGGTGTGGTGGAGGAATCCTGTTACACGAACCATAATTTAATATCACTAAGCAGGCGGGTTATATTATGACCAAAAAGAGAGAACTATCATAAATCCACTGTAATTTACCTCCCCACTAAATATTCACCGGTTGGCAATATGATCCTTGCATTTACACAATCATAAATCCATTGTGGTTGGACATAATGTCTTGAAAGATATTTATGTCCTTGGGTTGGCCTATCAACAATCTGCACAGCAAAGAGAACTATCAATATTTGTTAAAAGTACATTCACTTAAGTCAAAAAGAGACAAGCAAGGGTGCAAGTGTCCATAATAACATCTTTGTTTCTAGCACAAGAGCCTTAATGTGCTAGATAGCAAACCTGATGAGTAATGCTCCAGTCGGCTTACCTGATAAGTAATGCTCTGGTCAGCTTCCTTAAATGGAGCTCCATCTCCATCCCAAGAAACAACACCACCGAAAGAAGGAATGACAAAGAGTAAGGACTCTCGAGGAACCTGAGCAAGATATCATTCCCCATTGAGCATTTCAAAATAAGATGTATAATAGGTACATATAAGAAGAAAGAATTAGACCTTATCAATCTCAAAAAACCATTCACATGAAATGACTAGGGTATAAATACTAGACTATTGTTTGTCTTCTTAAACAAACAAATTCTAGACAAACTGAAAATTAATCAATAAGATTAAAAGAAAGATACTTGGACATGAATGAGAATGTAGAAAAAATTTATATATATGAAGCATAGAAGTAGAAAATAGGTCCCCGGCTATTTATTCTACAATAAATTCCTTAACTTGCTATCTCCAAGAGAGAAAAGTGAGAGAATACTCAAGAAATAGACGTATACATGTTCGAGTTTAAGGATAACAGATGAAGGGGAAAAAAAGGGTCTAGTATCTAAGGAGATGCCATAAAACTATTTTCAGATAAAAATTCATGGCCACTAGTGAAGAAAAAATAGCCATCCACAAGGAAAAAAACAGCAGACAAGAATTTTTCTGAAGCTTAAAAAACTTCATAAATCCTAAGGAAAGAAACACCACTACCTTAAAGCAATACAAGATTGTACAGGTCAATTTAGTATGTTGCGGACACCATACAACCAATTTAAATCTTTACTTTTTAGTTTGACGATCCTATATTATTATTTAATTCCTAGTTGCTAGCTGTCAATTAATTATTTAACTGCCTATTGCTATTTAGGTTCTATTTAAGTACTAAATTATCAGTTTTCCCAGTTAGGTCAGGTTTTCCTAGTTGGAATAGTTTTCTATTTTAATTAGTCTGCTGGTAGTTTTTCTTTTCCATATTGTATTCGGCTTATGTCTCCTATAAGAGGCAGAGTTCATAAATAAATATCATCATCATCAATTTCAAGTTAATAACTAAAGGAGTTAGGTGATCTCTTAAAAATCACTATTGAGTTGAGGCTCAAAGATAGGTTCCTCAAAAAACAGGAAGAAATAAGAGGGTTTTCCTGTGAATATACTTATGATGACATCCTATTCGTGCCCATAACATAGTAATAGTAACTTCAATATTATTCCATGATGAGAACTATCTAAAACGAGCAGTTGGCATGGGATAATGGAAATTGTCTACCCTCATCCTGTCCACAACTTATGCAGAAACATGCTTTAACTGTAGGACATTGGACAATCAACCTAACAATATGCAAGCCAACAGTTCAATAAATGACACCAATGAATCTTATAATTTCAGCAATTAAATAGTTATCTCACCTCACGACTTAGGAAGAATTTCATATTCCTAAAGAGGTTCTTGCAATCCTTTGTATCTTGATCATCTTCCTCTTCATGCACAGTATCCTGAACAAGGCGCATCAGAGCACCAGGTTCATTGGAAGTGAGTTGATGCTGAAGTTGGGCAAGTCTTACTTCAGACTCCTCAACTTCTGTCCCTTCAACATTGACCTTAACTGGCTCTGTAACTGATGAACCGGAAGCTTTAGATCCTTCCATTGGTCTGCTAGAATGAACATCAATATATCTTGACAGTGCATAAAGACCTGCAGAACGTTGCAAGAAAGCATTCATGTGAGCAAGCACTAGCTAAGAGAATAAGAGCTAAGAACTAAAATAGTAAAAAAAATGCAGGGTTGAAAAATATAAAATTATATGTGCACACCTGCTGCTAAAGCTTCCAATTGGGGATCAAGGATCGGAGGATACTCCAAATTTAATGTATGATAAAGCCTAAAGTTGACAAAGCCAAGAAGATTCTGCAGCAAAGTACTTCCAAATTAAGCACGGTCAAGTAAATCAGAGTAAAAACTGAACATGACAAGCCAATTTCACTGCTGAGAGATTTAAAGAAAATTGATCAATGATGGCACTTTCTAGTCTTTATCAAGGATGTTACTATTAGAAAAAGTTATAACTTCTAATCGGTGCCAGCATTTAATATATTTCATGCTAAAGTCACTCATCTATTTTGCATATATAATCAACTATCAGAAGAACCATGGCAGTATAATAGAAATATGATATCAAGAAAGAACAAGCCCAGAGGCCATTGAAAAGTTACCTGGTAAAGTTCCACGAATGTTAACATGACACTGTAGTTGACATCCTCAGGCAAAACTTGCTGCATTGCATGAGGAGTCAGCCATGTGATTGTTTGACCCTCAACCTCAGCCTACACAAATAGGAAATGTAATAAATAAGTTTGATTTAACCGCCAACTACACTTAAAGACAATAAGATCAATGATTAGTCTACCTGATAATATATTCCCTTGACAGATACAAAAACTTTTCGTAATTTATGAGTGCGGACAATGTAGGCTTGCCATTCATGACTCAACCTAGTAAAGTACAATGGCAAAAGATATATTATCCAATCAAAATAACAATTGAAGTTGGTCACAGCATTAAGGATATAATAGAACAGACAGCTAACACCATGTTTACTACACTGAAACAACTTGTTAAAATTTTGATTAATTCAAGATTTGAGTACCACCTCCTACAATTATGCACACATTCCACATCAATTTTCAACCTCTCCATGGCAGGCAATACTGCAAATAGGTGTACCATTGTAAGACAATCATCCAAGTCTCTGAGTGCATCAACAAATTTTGGATACCTAAATTACCAGGGAAAAGAAATACAGATCAGAATGAATTCCACCAAATCAACAATAACAACCACTAACAAAAGAATACCAGATAACACAAGACTAAGAGCGAGTTTTTCTGACTTTTGCAAACCTTTGTAAAATAACCCTGTCAAAACTGGGTGTAGGTTGACGAGTCTCAAGACGAGCTGCCTGATCTTTATCCTTCTTAGCCAAAGCTTTCTTTATCTTCTTCTGATATGCCCTTATTTCTCTAAACTTCTCAAGCAATGGCTCATGTTGAAGGTATGCTATATCCTTCACATGATAGTAAGTGTGGTTATTTCCCTTCACCTTTTTCTTTGGCTCCCGAGGGAAAATGCCTTTGAGAATGCATAGTTTCCTACAATTAAAGCAATAAACAATGAGTACATACATACACACACATATATATATCGAAAGTTGAGAATGACAAAACCAGTGCTTCACTTGACTTCCAATTTGATTGCCAAAAACATGACCCAAAAGGCCCAGAAGAGATTGATGGACATTTTCACTCAGTTAGAAACTTCTATTAGTCACACTAAGTCGTTAAATAGAGAAGGTAACAAAAGAAATGCAGTGAAGGACAGAACCACTGAATCAGCATTTAAACAAGCAAATCTAACCACTGGAGGAAGCAGCTTGACAATATTAGTTGATGTCTCCATTCTCCATTCCAATTAAGCAAAAAGGCAGTTTGGACCAAATGAATAGTTCACAATTAGTACTGCTTATCCAGAGTCTATATAACCCTATACATGAGCGAGCAACTATAACAAATAGAAAAACCTTAAACTGCAATCTAAAATAGTAAAAATATAAATTCCATTGAGAAATCATTAAGTTACACGCACGGAAAAGAAAACTTCAAGCCTTTCATTTCCCTGTCCGCGCAGCCAAACTCAATTCAACATAATAACGGTATAAAACAATCATAATATCATTTACGTCCCTATTCAAAATGACAAAAAAAAAAAATAACTAACTCAACCCATTGAACAAAAACACTAAAAACGATTTTAGTCTGACACGTGAATGTCACAACTAGTGCGCATAAGCGGTACAAATAGCAAAAACATGAATTGAGAAGCGCACCTGAAAAGAGTAAGACTGCACTGGAGCTGCTTGACGGCTTGTGACCTAGTGATGAACCTGGCGGCGTTGCCTTCCTTCTTCTTTCCCTGAAAATGCAAAAGAGAATCAAGGGGAATGCACGAAATAGAGAGAGATCGTTGTTAGTTAAACATGACAATTAGTGGATTGGTCATCCGCGAATTCGGACAGCTTACAGGAGGTCTGTAGTGCTTAATCTTCCTCGTCATGGCTGCAGAAAAACTTCAGCTAGGGAAGAATAGAAGAAAGGGAGAGGCCGCAGAGAACTTATGTAAGGATTTAGGGTTTAAGTGATTTAGAATTGGATCCAACCGGTGACCAATTTGTCGGGGCTGTTTTCAAATTCTTTTCTCGGGTTTCCTCAATAGCTGCATCAAAAGTGAAATTTGAAATTAATAGAAGTAAATAGAAGTAATTGAAAGTTAAATATCAAGTTAACATTGTTTGGGAGTTATTTTTTGAGAGTAAATGAAAAATAAAGGTTAATAGAAGTTAAATGTTTACTTTTTCTAACTTTCAAATTGGAGATCAATAAAAGTAACGTAAAGTTTTTTAAAATTTTATGTCTCTACAAAGTAAATTTAAATTTTCTTCCCCTCTATTTTTAAACGAAGTTAAACATTTAACCTCATTTATATTCTATAAACTCTTAAACAAGGTTAATTTTTAACTTTTCTTTCAATCACTTCTCTTCTCTTTACATTACTTCCTTTAACTCTCACCTCCATTAACCTTCAAATTTGACTAGGTTAATTGTTAGACGAACGTGGCTAACTTTGATTGTGTATAACCTTGTTTGGGAGTTTATAACCTTCAAACTCTCAAAGAGAAATGACAGTTTCACATGACATTTTCATTTAATCAACTGTCACAAAAATTATTCATATTTGACTACATTAATTGTTAGACGGCAGTCCTATTTTTTTTGTTTATGTCATCTTAATGTTTTAGACATGACAGTATTTCATTAATCTAGTACCGTGTCACACATCATAATATGACATTTTTTTTTAATTTAGCGCTCATTCAATATTGCATTAGACGCCAAACTTTTTTTACCAATTGTGTCGCATAACCTGTAAACCTTTCATGCACATGTACATACTGTCATTGAAATTACATAATAGTAATACTTCACTTACAACAAAGCCAGACCCAAAATATGCACAACAATTGTACCACAAACCGATAATCATATTGTACGAAAACATTACATACACAATCCATTGTCACTTCAAGTGAAGCACATGATCTGCCCATTCTTTACGGAGTTCGTCCAAATCTGAATGTTTATAACTCAATCCACACTTGTTTATCCATTACAAAATATAAATATTTTACTATTAGGAATTTGCTCTATAAGTGATAGCTAGAACAACTACATAGACCTCAACACAAAATTATGGTAATAAATTATATACAGTCTGAGGATGGTACCTTTTCAACAAACTTTAAGTCCTTATCCATGACGATCTCTCTCATGTGCATCATTACCCAAAAACCACATGTTTTATCATCTCGTTGCTCAGGTATGCCCTGTGGCACGGAATATAATGGTTAGACCTCAAAAAATACAATATACACTTGCTCATGTAACTGTAAAACTCACTAGAAGCGGTGTCATCTTCAGTTTGATCTTTGTCACATTCTTTGGGTCTTTCTGAGCATAGTAGAACTTCATCGCACGGCAACAAGTGTAACAACATGTATGTATGTGAGGAACAAGACTATTTGAATGTGTACACATTAGACGCATTTTATAACTTACTTGCTGACAACATTCGTCCATTCTGTTGAATTTGGCAATCTCCTTTTCAATGGATCTAACCAATATGGTATTTTCTTCTCAATGTCAACAATGGTCAGAGTCCAATGTGATCTACAAACAATAACCATTTCAGCTGTATCAATATCAGATAATCAACTGATAAACACACAGTACAAAGTATTCATAGCTACCCTGAGTTGTAATGAATAAGGAATAAAGAATTAACATCACCCTGTTTGAACCGATCCATCAACTCCTTCGGCCAGTCCGTTGGAGTTTTCTTAGTTCCAATTGCAAAAGTGGTACATGGATCAACAAATAACACATTTCCTCCATTCATGCTTTTTTCAGTAGTTGGGATAGATGATTGGGCAAATACATGTATAAGTATTGATGAAATAGATATCCAAATAATACATTTGTGTATTTCACTTATGTACCTCATGTAATATGTAATTGTGCCTGCGGTCAGCTAAAGTAGGTGTGCCATTGCATATAAATCTGTAGGCATCAATGCTTGCAATCGTTCTGCGCCGAACAACTCAGGTTCAAACATAGTTTTTATACATTTACCTTCATCCATATTGCTTCTTGCCCAGCTGCACAACTTCATCAATGGACGTGGTAAATTTGGTGGCAGCTTAATGAAATCAATTGCATCAGTCTGACTGTTTACTTTCTTCAATGCCTTCTCAAAAACTTTTGCCGCCTTGTTCGCCTCTTGATTGCAATAATTAAACACGCATAATACAACCAACGAAATAATCGGAACACAGAATACAACCACCAAATAAACGAATATTACCTCAACAGATTTGACACTACATAGCACCTTTGTCCATACTACAATAGACCCTATTGCCTCCCTAACAACTTCCATTTCACCTTTTATCGTGTATGGCAGACATGCAGCTCCATCATCAAATGACACAATCTCCACTCTATAATTATCTTTTCCTAGTGGCCGCCCATGGATTGTCTACTTTTCTGGGTCAATGTCTGATTGTGGCAATCTGCCATGGGCAACAATCTTCCCACTCTCTTCCACTGACAATCCAACCTCAATGTCAAGTACATTATCCTGATTCAACAATTTCAAATACAACTAATTAACTAATTATAAGTAATTATTTCAACAAACTGACAATCATTTTAACCATTTACCTCTGAGATCATTGGATTCTCATATCTTGCGCCTTCACCAACAACTTCCTCAGTCGTAATCCCCTTGGACACAAGTTTCTCCATTCGATCTAGTTTTTGGCCCATTTTCTAAACAGACTTCTTTAACTCCTCTTAATACATCTCATGCAGCTTATTCGATTCTTCATCATGTTTCCTTGTTGACTCTTCCTCCCACTTTTCCCTTTCTTTTGCAAGCAATTCTTGGAACTCCTCGACTTGCTTCTTTCTTCCCTTATTCTGACCTGGTAGCTTGAAGAATACTACCGGCTTCATAACACCCACTCATCTAACTCTGTCACTGTGTTCTGGATTCCCCAGTACCTCAGTTAGCACATCATTACTACCATTGGCTTTAAACACACATTCGGCCTCCTTATTCTCCAGCTTCAATTATGCAAATAACGAAGATACATCAGTTACATATACGTTTTTTGAATTACATTGTGTATTTGAATAAATGCTACTTACAATTTTTTAACAGCCTCCTCTACTTCAGTGTCCTTATAATTTCCCAACTTGTCTTGCCTTGCCTTTATCCAGTATGTGTGCCTGCTGATTTTTTCGACTTCCTCTTTTGATAACTCTGAGGTCTGCCACATAGTACGAATAATATCAATAATCATATAAATCCGAATTCTGAAAAATACACAATAAACGACCATACCATTTTAACCTGGATTCCTTTGTATCCCTTACGAGACATCTGGTGGTTATACTTGTTCTTTTGCCGCTTGGATATCTGCACTTGGCGGATTTCCTAAACAATAAAGTCATATATGTGTATTTGTAAGCACGGTAGATACAAACTAAAAAATTCAAATTAAAGCATATACGTAAATCAAATGGAAAACCATGTGTTGATTTGTAAGCCGGTCAGATACAAACTGATGTCATTCCTCCTTATTCAGGAACCGGTAGTCATCATGAACCTTTTGCAAGACTTCAACATCATTCTTGTAGGGCATGATATATTTGGACGTAAGTAAAGACTTGAAGTTCCTCCATTTGGTTGCAGTAGAGACCAGGACCTCCTTCTTTTGACTCGGTGATAGCATAAATAACATCTAAAGAACAGCATACAAGTAACATCTAAAGAATAGCATACAAATAACGTCTAAAGAACATCATACAAATAACGTCTAAAGAACAACATACAAGTATAGGTATACTTCCCAAAGTTGTTTTTTTGCATTAGACGACACCTGTCTCCAATCTTTGTACGCAATAGATATCCTCGTGCGTGCTAATACTCCTATATACGATTGCATCCACCCAAACTCTTTGCCAATCAGATCTCCATGGCAATTATACTTAATGTTCATCTTCTTTGCACGAATCATGGCTTGGATCAGCCACCAGTCACATTTGTGACTTCAGGTTCATCGATAACAGTTGACGGTTCAGAGGCAGGTGATGTTAATTAACGCTTACTGAGGGTTGTGATCGTTGTATCATTATTGGTGGGTGACCCTTTATGTTCTCTCCCACACACACTTTTCTCTCTCTTTCGTTCCATTGACCTCTGAGAAGCTTCCTTTATTTTTTTGCAACAAGTTGTGCACGCGTTCTTGGTGGTGCTCCTCTCGTATTAGAGCTGGGTGCCATAATGATATTCCTGAAGTTGCATCAATTAAACATACATGAAGAAAACTTGTAGGTACATGACATTAGGAGTATGCATAATAACTCAAATCAATCGCATTATAACCAAAGCAAGTAAACACACAATAACTCAAGTAAATCACATTGATTTCATCAAACAACATTTATTCCAAAGTGTACAAAGTACGAAATGAATCCAGATTGAAATACATAGTACAAGAACAAGCACACAAACAATTTCATCATAATTTCAATTATCAATCCATATTGCTTCTTCTCCTGGTCTGGCATATGAAACTGTATAATCGGCGTCAACATCATCATAGCTAGGCACATTCAGAGGTTGTTCATAATATCATGTTGTTCTTATCATCATAATAATCATCATCAACCACATCAGCTTCATCTTCGTCATCACATTTGAAATATTTATTCGGGCACATCACGACAACCGACCATTCAAGATCCAAGGGGTCCTTAATTTAAACTATTTGCTTTACATGAGTAGCTAACACGAATGGATTGTTCAAACGACCAATTCTATCCAGTTTGACCAAAGTAAATCCTAGATCGTCTACTTTCACCCCTCTAGCTGACTCAACCCAATCACACAGGAATACTAGAATCCTAAAGTGGCAGTAGTCCACCTCCCAAATCGCACTAATACGGCCATAAAAATTCATGTCCATAGTCTCAGGTGTTTATCCTTTGCGCTTGCAAACTGCATAGCATCGGCAACTAAGAAGACACCACTGTTTTGAACTAATCTGGTAACGTCCCGTGCTTTTGTGTTGAAATCAAGGTCGTTGACATGATAACCCTGATATGTAGGAACGTGACTATTCGGTCCAGAAGCAAGTCACCTCAAGGTCTCAAAAATGGCAGACTTGTCAACTCTTATTTCATTTGAAACCTGACAAATGAAATCATTTATAGTTAGTACACAATAACCCATTACTTCAACCGGAGATGCATAAATATCAGCAATTGAATTCATATATAAATAACCCTTATTTTAAGCCAATCGGGAAATGTCTTGTTTTGTTTATCTCTCATCCAGTTAGGAGTATTTTTTTGGTTGGGATAACTCAACTCTAAAAACTTCATATGCTCCCTGTAATTCATACATATTTCATAGATAAGCAATAATTACTTATTCTACAAACAAGCAGAAAAAAGCAACTTGACAAGGTATACACGATAGTACTTACAAAAAATAAGGTTGTACACCTTCACAGTTTTGCAAAATGGTTAAATGTGCCTTATGTAGTTGTTCTGTGTCCACCTGTACAATAGTAGGGGCAGATAAAGACTTGCATCCATTTACTAGTTCCTTCATGTTTCTTCTAGGAAGCCCTATAGTTGAAACATCTCCATTACTCATATGCTCTTGAACAAATTCTACGGCTTCTTCAACAATGTAGTACTCCGCAATGCAACCCTCAGGAAATTGTCTTACGAACCATTCCTTTAAACACTTTCATATAAATCTCAAAGGGGTACATCCATCTATAAAATACCGGACCGCACAACTCGACTTCTCTTACAAGGTGTAGGGTTAAGTGAATCATTATGTCAAAAAAAGAGGGTAAGGAAAACTTTTCAAACAAACAAAGGGTATTGACAAGCTCACTTTGGACTTTGTGAATGACTGAAATGTCGATTACTTTAGTGCAAACATATTTAAAGAATAAGCAGAATCGAATGATGGCAATTCTAAGAGGTTTGCCCAACACTGGACGCAATACAATGGGCATGAGCAATTGCATTATAACATGTCAATCATGAGATTATAAATTACTTATTCTAGAATCTTTTAACGAAACTAGGTTTTGTACATTAGATGAAAAGTGAGAGGGAGTCTTCATATTTACAAATGAATTACAGACAATCTTTCGTGTTGAAACACTTTTCCACATGATTTTGATTTGACAAAATTATTTAACAAAAATCAAATCTCCATGATAAAAATATTCTATCACATTAAATTTAAATGCTTTGATTTATTTGTACTAATGTGTTTGTCCAATGTTGAGTTATTCAATTTATAAGACATTAAGTTGTAAGGCCCAAAGGCCCACAAGAGAAAGTCAAGCCCAAGTCAACGGATAAAAGCCACACGGCCCCAAGCAAATCAAAACGCAGCTCAAGCTGAATGAAACGCAAGCTCAGTGAGGAGAAGGATCGAGAAGCCTTCGACCAAAAGCTTCAAGACGAAGCTGCTGAGTTGTGCGATAAGGAAGTCAGGTCAGCGGCTGACCTAAACAAACTTGAAGACAAAGTATTTCTACTTTAGGTAAAGATCAGAAGGCGCAGGAAGCTGTCTGGAAGACTTTGCCATAAATATGGAAACATTCTGTCCAGCCTGAAGAAAAGCTGCCGAGCATTGTCGAAGACAGAAGATACAAGAATTTGATTGGCCAAGGACGATGAGCACGTATTGAGTGAAAGCGACAGGAAGCTGTTTCCCTCCAACGGTTATTTCGAAATTCGAAATCATTGGTGCATCAAGTGTCACTATAAATAGGCCACTCAAACGCTTCATTCGATGCAGATCTTCAATCAAATCGAAACGCTAACCAAATTGATATTCGAAGTTCTGTGAGAAAAGCAAAGCAAATATTACACCAATTCCAATTCTGGGTAAAAGTTTAGAGTGATCTTATTCATCTAAAGTGTCTTAGCAATTATTGTTTAGGACAAACAAACACTTATCATTTCTAGAAGTATAGAAAGGAGAAGCTGAGTACTCGGTCATAGTACTCAACGGTAGAAATAGGATTGAGTAGAGGAATAGAGGAAGGTACTATTGTATACTCAGTTGCTATTGTAAAAGGTTTGTGCTCTACCTTTAAAGAGCCCAGTAGAGGATTCTGGAAAGCTCGGAAGGAATTATGGGGACTGGATGTAGGCGGAGAGGCCGAACTAGGATACGTCTGCTGAGTAATATCTTTCTAACCCTTAACTCCTTTATATCTGTCTTGCTTAAATACTTCCTAGTAAAACACTAAAACGAACACACACTGAGTTGAGTGAACTATGAAGTTGAGTTCAGGAATAGACTTAAGTGCTATTTCCTGACTCAAGGATAGAAACAGACTTAGTCACTAGTTGACTAAGCTTGTGTCTAAAACTACTCAGCACCACTGTGCTTAAAGACTAAGTTAAAATCTTTTAAGAAAAGAAGTCAGCCTTAACGGACAAAAATTTTAAATAGTTCCTAACCCCCCCCCCCTTGGAACTAATATTGTCACGTTACACGGGAGCAGTAAGTGGTATCAGAGCTTAACAACTCACTAAACAAGATATAACTATCTTGAGCTGATCCCCACAATGGCTGAGAATAGCACTCGTTTTCTCCCAGAAAATCAGACAACTCAGATTCTTCTTGAGGGATTGTCCATTACTAGGCCTTCTTTGTTCTTCGGGTCCAACTACACCTTTTGGAAGAACAAAATGAAAAACTTCATTCAGGCAACAAATATGAGTGCATGGCTTTCTATAGTCCAAGGCCCATTTGTTCCTGTTGAAACTGTTGATGGCCAAACACTTGTCAAAGTTGAGGCTAAATGGTCAGAGGATGACCTTAAGAAGCTACAAAATCATGCATCGGCTATAAACATGCTTCACTGTGCGTTAGATGCTGCATAGTACAATAAAATCTCAGGTTGCGAGTCAGCACATGAGATTTGGAAGAAGCTAGAGGTCACCTATGAAGGAACCAGCAAGGTAAAGGAATCCAGGGTGAACCAGCACATGAGGTTGTATGAGCTGTTCAAGATGAATGACGGTGAAGGAATCTCTGAAATGAACTCAAGGTTCACCAACATTATCAATGAACTCAAGAGGCTCGGAAAGAACTTCACTGAGGAATAGCAAGTGAAGAAAATACTGAGGAGTCTTCCCCAAAGCTGGCAAGCAAATAAGACAGCCGTTAAGGAAGCCCAAGACCTGACCACCTACAAGTACGATGAGCTTATTGGATCTCTACTGACCCATGAGATCTCAATGAAGAACTTTGAGGTGAAGGAAAAGGCTGAGGACAAGAAGCAAAAGTCTCTTGTCATGAAGAAATGGCCATGTTCACTAGAAAGATGAAGAAGCTATTTCACAAGAATGACAAATACAGTAGGAAGCCATTTAAGAGAAATGATAAATACAAAGCTGAGTCAAGCGACAACAAATACAAGAAGGAAAGCTCAAAGCCCATCACATGCTTTGAATGTCATCAAACTGGCCATATCAAGTCAAGTTGTCCTACCCTGAAAAAGGACAAGAAGGGCAGTAGAAATGCAATGGTGGCCACCTGGAGCGATAGCGATGAATCATCTTCATCAGGAGCTGAAGCCACTGAGTCAGCAAACATCTGCTTCATGGCCGATGAGTTTGTTGACCCCTACCCGTCTGAGCAAGCTGACCCCTCATGTGCATCTGACAATAAGGAACAATCAACTGAGGTAACAACTCTACCCCTCCTCAGAAATGAAATGATTAACGCCCTGAGTGATCTCTACACACTTGCCAAAAAGTGTAACAAGAAAGTACGAGTACTCGGTAGGCGATGTGATGAGATTGAGGAGGTCAAACTCAGTGACCTTCGTCATCTCCTCCAACACAATACCAGGCAAGATGAAAATCTAAAAATCATGCATAGGTATATCACTGAGGTCCAATCAGATTCTAGGAAACTGATGAAGGACATCACATCTATTCAGAACCAGCTCAAGGTTCCGAATAAGAAAAATTTCCATCAGTACGCTGAGTACTCAGGTACTAGTCAGCGGAAATGGACTCCCCAGCGAAACGTCCAATGTGACTTTTGTGGCAAGAAAGGACACACCACAAAGGTGTGTTGGCATGCTCAGCACAATGGTGCTGACCCGCCAATAATGCATCCCCAAAGGAAGGTCCACTGTGACTTTTATGGGAAGACTGGCCACATTACCAAAGTGTGCCGTCATAAAATTAAGTATGATGTATCACTTGCTGAGCCTAACAAACGGGGACCCAAAAAGACTTGGGTACCTAAAGATAACTAGTTATATTGCAGGTAGGCCTGAGGTGTGCTGAGAAGTTAAAGTTGTGGTACATTGACAGCACATGCTTGAGGCATATGACTGGTGATGAAACTCAGTTCATCACACTTGAGCTTAAACGAGGAGGAAGCGTAAGGTTGATAGCTCCCATTTGTATAGGGTTTTTAGGCCCCTTTTAGCTTCCTTTTGCTTTATTTCCTTTCAGTTTTATTATCGTTTTATTGTCTTTTAGTTAGAATTAGTAATTTCTGTTATTTATGGCATTTTCTGTGTTTTCAGGTGTTTTTGGGCCTATTTGAGCATTCCCGAACCAGACCGAGCCTTTTGGAGCAATTCTGGACAATTCAAGGACCGTCAGAGCACTTTTGGGACTCGCCAGGGACCATTAGAGCATATTTCAGAAGCCCATGGACCAAAACGGATAAAAACCAGAGTTCTGCCCCATTTTGGCACTTGTCTCGACGAGACACAAAAGCGTCTCGGCGAGACAAGGCCTGTCTCGACGAGACACATAAGTGTCTCGACGAGACAGGTCCTCGTCTCGACGAGACACTGCCTGTCTCGACGAGACGAGGCGGGAGAGGCACAAAAATGCCTCTCCCTTGCTGGAATGTCGAACTAATATGCCCAAAAAGCCCCTGTTAATATAGAAAACGACCTTTGTACCCCCGGAGACACTAGGGTTTCGCCCTATCTCTATAAATAGGGAGCTCCTCTCAGTTATTCGGGGACGGATTCAATAGGGAGCCGTCGTAATGTAGAATTTTTAGCTTGTTCCTTGTTTTCTAGATTAGGTTTACTTCCAGTTTTGTCTTTCCTTTTAAGAACGATTGATGGGGGAAGCGCTTGATCTTCTATTTTGTAATTGGAATCGACAAACGGGTTCTAGATTTCTTCTCTCTTTCCCTTTTGTCTTTTACCTTTATATTCAATTGAAGGTCTTTTCCATTATTCCTATTGCTATGATTGGTTTGTCTATGAACTGATCCCCATCCAATTTGGGATGGGGATGAAATTGATTGTATGAATATGTATGATTAGGGAGTTAGGACCTTTGATTGATCAGTTTATGCATGCTTAATGCCTAGATATTGTTAGGAACAGGATTTATGCTAGAATGAACATTGATAATGATCAACTAGCCTGTTTATGTATATAATATGCTTAATGCCTGTGACCCTGACATTAAATAGGATTATAGATAGATGAGAACCTGACCACGGAATTGTCTATGCTGAATCTGTGTAAACTTGGCCTCGCTAGAGACCACTAGGAGTGCGGCTTCGTGGCTGGGCTACGGCTTTAGCCTTAGTTGCCAATGAACCTAATGCTTTGCATGACCTAGGGTATATGCCTAATCAAGCCGTCACCCAAATGCATGTGAATAGGAAGGACAATACTGATCACATTAGTCTTTCATTTAGGGCAATTACTGTCAAATCACTGGTAAAATATAATTCTGAACTCCCTAAACCCATACATAGGATTTAATCAAAGGATTCCTCAGCCTAGATTGTCCACCTTCTACCCTGTCAATTGTTCGCTTTATCTTATTATTGCTTTCAATTTAGTTATTTAGTTATTCAAAAACCCAACATTTATCCAACCCTCTAAACAATTAGATCATTCTAGGTAGATTTACTAGTTATAACGAATAGTCTTTGTGGTTCGATCTCGTGCTTAGCACAATATTACTTGTTGCGATAGGATACACTTGTCCTATTAAATGCTATATACTTTACGAGCATCAAGTTTTTAGCGCCGTTGCCGGGGACTATTTTGTTTATAACTAGATTTAATTTTCGAAATACCCGACAACACCACCATCAAGGTTTTGGCGCCGTTGCCGGGGACTATTTTGATTATAATTAGATTAAATTTGCTTGGAACTATTTTATTTATAATTAGATTATATTTCGAAATACCCGACAACAACACCATCAAGTTTTTGATTAAATGTTGCCGGGACTAATTCGATTATAATCTGTGTAAATTGAATAGGTTGAAATGATTGTTTAGATTTGTATAAAAAAAAATCATTAATTTTTTTCTTTTTCTCTTTCGTTGTTTTCTTTTTATGCTTATTTCTTTCTTTTTTTTCTAATGGCAGGACCCTATAAGCAAAACACTCGCCAACGCTAAATTGATTTCTATGACATTCGTTTGGATTTCAAAGCTTAGCATCGGACATTCGGGGTTGGAGTGACAGCCACCCCTGAGGGATTTTTTCTATCATATTTCTTTTCTGCACTTTATGTTTTGCTTTTATGGATTTTATGAAGTAAATGCATGGGTAAGTGTGGGGAGGAGATAATAGGATAGAATGGCTTTAGATTCTTGCCATTAATTTCTTATGTTTTTGTTTTAAATTTTAGGATTTCATGCTTTCTGTTTTTGTTTGCTTTTTATTTTGATTCTAGGAATAAAAAGAATCCTAGGCAGTTGAATTTGATACATTTAGCTATCCCGCAATACAGTTGACAATGCGCTTAAAAATTTGCACATTCTAAATGAAATTGATGCATGAGAAAAATCTTGAACAACGTTTGAGTCTCCAAAGAGTATTGTTTGCCTAAAATTGACATGGAACGGAACGTTAGTTGAGGCTAGGATTGATACAAATAACCCTTAAATTGTGAGTTAGAGCCAGAAAGATCAATATTTTAGACTCATGATTAGGAACAATTGATCTCTTAGGTGTGGGATTACATTTATTGTGTTTGTGCTCATAGGAATTGCATCCAATACTGGTTGAATTTTGTGTTTCTATTAAACTTGAAATGATTAGGCAACCTAGGTATAGCCCTTTGTGAAATTTAGCCTATTTCTTTGTTTAGCCAAAATCCCTTAACAATTCCCCTGGATAAGCCCCTTTGAGCCTTTTATCCCTTTCTTTGATCAACCATGTTACAAACCTTAGCCTTCTTAAATATCCTTTCTCACCCAAGTTAATCGACTCAATTTAGTTTTGATAAATCCTTAGACACACATCTCCTTCAAATTCTCGCTAGCAATCATTAAAAGGTTGTAATTTTAATAGAAGAAGCAACCATTACCCATTTGATTTTCACTCTTTATCCCCTCTATTCAAAAAAAAAAAAGAAGGTTAAAACCAAATCAAAAAAAAAAAAAGAGGAAAGGATAAACGACGTGTTTATATTTTTAGTTGCTTCCCGAATACTTCACTGATTCACAAACACAACCTTGAGCTTAAACCTTGTTTTACATAGCGGAAAACGTGTCCCTTTTGGATTTCGACTTGCTTGAGGACAAGCAAGATTTTAAGTGTGGGGAGGTGGTTTATAGCTCCCTAATGCTGAAAATTTGTCCTTTTTGCAAAAATTTTAACTATTTGAGTCATTAACTTTTTGCCTATAAATTCCCTTTTTCCTACCCCAACCCTTAGCCAATGTTACAACCCTTTAAAGACCTATGATTTTGTTTAATTTTAATGCATTAATTTTGACCGGATGGATGATGCAATCCCAATGTGACCACTTTGTGCAATTAAATGTAGAGCGTTTACAAAAAAAATTTCACCCAAACACTTGAGCGTTAGAATGACCACTTGTGAGCTATCAATTTTAGTCCTTTTTCCTTCGTTTTCATGAAGTGTTGATTGATAAAACCAATTAATCAGTTTTGGAGACTCATCTGAGGTTCATTATGTTTTTAATTGCAAAATGAGTAGTCTGAACTGTTGTGAATAATAAAGTGTAGTAGATTCTTGTTTTTGTAAGGGAGCTATTTGTTGATTTTTCTCTGCTTTAGATTCTGTCTTGCTTGAGGACAAGCAAGATTCAAGTGTGGGGAGGTTGATAGCTCCCATTTGTATAGGGTTTTTAGGCCCCTTTTAGCTTCCTTTTGCTTTATTTCCTTTCAGTTTTATTATCGTTTTATTGTCTTTTAGTTAGAATTAGTAATTTCTGTTATTTATGGCATTTTCTGTGTTTTCAGGTGTTTTTGGGCCTATTTGAGCATTCCCGAACCAGACCAGGCCTTTTGGAGCAATTCTGGACAATTCAGGGACCGTCGGAGCACTTTTAGGACTCGCCAGGGACCATTAGAGCATATTTCGGAAGCCCAGGGACCAAAACGGATAAAAACCAGAGTTCTGCCCCATTTTGGCACTTGTCTCGACGAGACACAAAAGCGTCTCGGCGAGACAAGGCCTGTCTCGACGAGACACATAAGTGTCTCGACGAGACAGGTCCTCGTCTCGACGAGACACTGCCTGTCTCGACGAGACGAGGCGGGAGAGGCACAAAAACGCCACTCCCTTGCTGGAATGTCGAACTAATATGCCCAAAAGCCCCTATTAATATAGAAAACGACCTTTGTACCCCCGGAGACACTAGGGTTTCGCCCTATCTCTATAAATAGGGAGCTCCTCTCAGTTATTCGGGGACGGATTCAATAGGGAGCCATCGTAATGTAGAATTTTTAGCTTGTTCCTTGTTTTCTAGATTAGGTTTAATTCCAGTTTTGTCTTTCCTTTTAAGAACGATTGATGGGGGAAGCGCTTGATCTTCTATTTTGTAATTGGAATCGACAAACGGGTTCTAGATTTCTTCTCTCTTTCCCTTTTGTCTTTTACCTTTATATTCAATTGAAGGTCTTTTCCATTATTCCTATTGCTATGATTGGTTTGTCTATGAACTGATCCCCATCCAATTTGGGATGGGGATGAAATTGATTGTATGAATATGTATGACTAGGGATTTAGGACCTTTGATTGATCAGTTTATGCATGCTTAATGCCTAGATATTGTTAGGAACAGGATTTATGCTAGAATGAACATTGATAATGATCAACTAGCCTGTTTATGTATATAATATGCTTAATGCCTGTGACCCTGACATTAAATAGGATTATAGATAGATGAGAACCTGACCACGGAATTGTCTATGCTGAATCTGTGTAAACTTGACCTCGCTAGAGACCACTAGGAGTGCGGCTTCGTGGCTGGGCTACGGCTTTAGCCTTAGTTGCCAATGAACCTAATGCTTTGCATGACTTAGGGTATATGCCTAATCAAGCCGTCACCCAAATGCATGTGAATAGGAAGGACAATACTGATCACATTAGTCTTTCATTTAGGGCAATTACCATCAAATCACTAGTAAAACATAATTCTGAACTCCCTAAACCCATACATAGGATTTAATCAAAGGATTCCTCAGCCTAGATTGTCCACCTTCTACCCTGTCAATTGTTCGCTTTATCTTATTACTGCTTTCAATTTAGTTATTTAGTTATTCAAAAACCCAACATTTATCCAACCCTCTAAACAATTAGATAATTCTAGGTAGATTTACTAGTTATAACGAATAGTCTTTGTGGTTCGATCTCGTGCTTAGCACAATATTACTTGTTACGATAGGATACACTTGTCCTATTAAATGCTATATACTTTACGAGCATCACTGTGTTGACATTGTAAATGACTTTTCAAGGTACCAGTCCAGCCGCTGAGCTTGGGTGGTAGGAGATTTTCCGTTGTCATTGTAAATGACTTTTCAAGGTACACTTGGGTCATCTTGCTGAGTAGTAAGGATGAAACTTTTGAGATGTTTTCAACATTGGTTAGTGATAGCTCCCATTTATATAGTGATTTTAGGATCATTTTCGTTTGTTTTTGCTTTATTTCCATTTAATTTTAGTATCGTTTTGTTATCTTTTAGCTAAAATTAGTGCCCTTTTTACAAAAATTCTAGCTAGTTCAGTCATTAATTATAGCTAGTTGAGTTATTAATTAGTGCGCATTTTGTTACCTTGAGCTTTATTTATATCATACGTAGCGGAAAAAGTGCCCTTTTTACAAAAATTCTAGCTAGTTGAGTCATTAATTTTTCGCCTAAATTCCATTTTTCCTACCCCCAAACATTTAGCCTATGTTACAACCCTTTTAAGACCTATAATCTTGTTTAATTGTGGTACGTAATTTCGACCGGATGGATGATGCAATTCTAATGTGACCATTTTGTGCAATAAACTGTAGAGTGTTTTCGTTTATATAGTGATTTTAGGATCGTTTTCGTTTGTTTTTGCTTTATTTCCATTTAATTTCAGTATCGTTTTGTTATCTTTTGGCTAAAATTAGTAATTCTCGTTATTTATGGCATTTTCGGTGTTTTTAGGTGTTTTTTGGACTGTTTGAGCATTTCCAAACCAAACCCGTGCCTGTTGGAGCATTTTCGGATAATTCAGGGACCGTCGAAGCACTTTTGGGATTCGTCAGGGACCATTAGAGCAAATTTCGGAAGCCCATGGACCAAGACGAAGGAAAACCGGACTCATCCCCATTTTAGTGCCTATCTCGCCGAGACAGTGCCTGTCTCGTCGAGACACAGCCCGTCTCGATGAGACGAGGCGGGCCGATGGTTCCCAAAAAGGAACCATCGCGTGGTGTCTCGACGAGACACCTAGTGTCTCGTCGAGACACCCTCATGTCTCATCGAGACACCTGTTGTCTTGATGAGGCGAGACGCTGGGAAGCAATTCCCTACGTCTCCTCACTCCCAAGTCGTGAATTTTGACCTGGAAAATGCCCAAACTACCCCTAACTAAGTCTGCACTATAAATAGAACATTATGTCATCTTTGTTAGGGTTCCTACTTCTTTTCGTTCTTCCCTTTTGCTTGTATCAGCTTTTGTTTATTTGATACTTTTGATTTAGTAATTATTTGGGAGCTTCTTGAAGATTCGTAGAGAAAAGTTCAATCAACATTTGTAATCAGAATCAGACAAGCCGGGTTTTAGATTTCTAATTCCTTAATCTATCTCTTACTCTGTGCTTATTAATATTAATGATGATTCATGTTGGTAATTTGTGCTTTAATTATTTAGTAGATTTGATTATGAACTAATCCCCATCCAATCTGGGATGGGGATGAGATTGATTGCGTGACCTTGTATGATAAGGGGTTTAGGTTTATGGGTTTGTTTCCCAATTGATTAGATTATGCAGGCTTAATGTCCTAGATTTATAAGAAATAGGATCTTTGCTAGAATGAGACTCGATGATGATCAACTAGCCTGACAATGCTGAACCTAATGCCTTGAGTCTGACAAATATAGGATTACAAATAGATAGTTACCTGACCAAGGAACTATCTAATCCGAATTAGCATAATCTGACCTCGTTAGAGACCACTAGGAGTGCGGGCCTGTGGCTGGGCTACGGCCTTAGCCTTAATCATTAAAGAACCTAATGCTTTGCATGACCTAGGTTATATGCCTAATCAAGCCGCCAACCGAGTTCATGTGAATAGACTACATTAGATTGGCCATCTTCACGTGGTTAATTAGGGTGATTACCGTCAATTATCATTATGATATAAACCTGAATCCCAGTAAATCATACACAGAATCCAATTAAGGGAATCCCCATCTTAGATTGTTTCATCAATTAATTCGAATCTTCCCCTGACAAACGCTTTTATCTTTTATTTTAGAAATTTATCTCCTTAATCACTCCACAACATATTCAACCTTCCGAACAATTGCGTTTCCTATCTTAGGTCGACTAGTTGTGATAAATAGTCCTTGTGGTTCGATCTCGTGCTTAAGCACTATATTACTTGTTGCGATAGGATACACTTGTCCTATTTATTGCTATATATTTTATGAGCATCGGTTAGAAAACTTGAAAATGATAAAGACCTAAAATTAGCTCACATCCGAAGTGATAATGGTGGAGAATTCAAAAACCAACAGTTTGTTGAGTTCTGTGAAGCCAGCGACATTAACCATAACTTCTCTGCTCCTATAACTGCTCAAAAGAATGGGGTAGTTGAGAGGAAGAACAAAACCTTGGTTGAAATAGCCAGGACAATGCTGAGTGAGAATAGGCTTCCAAAGAACTTTTGGGGAGAAGCTGTCAACACAGTGATGCTCGTAAAGTATATAACATTTAATAGGACAAGTGTATCCTATCGCAACAAGTAATATTGTGCTAAGCATTAGATCGAACCACAAAGACTATTTGTTATAACTAGCAAATCTACCTAGAATGGTCTAATTGTTTAGAGGGTTGGATAAAGATTTGGGTTTTTGTAATTACTAATCAACTAATTGAAAGCAATAAAGATAACATAATAAAGTGAACAATTGACAGGGTAGAAGGTGAATTAATGGATGACACAATTTAGGCTGAGGAATCCTTTGATTAAATCCTATGTATGGGTTTAGGGAGTTCAGATTTATGTTTTACCAATGATTGAAGGTAATTGTCCTAAGTGAAAGACTAATGTGATCAGTATTGTCCTTCCTATTCACATGCATTCGGGTGATGGCTTGATTAGGCATATACCCTAGGTCATGCAAAGCATTAGGTTCATTGACAACTAAGGCTAAAGCCGTAGCCCAGCCACAAAGCCTCATTCCTAGTGGTCTCTAGCGAAGTCAGGTTAATACAAATTTGGTATAGACGATTCCATGGTCAGGTTCTCATCTATCTATAATCCTATTTAATGTCAGGGTCACAGACATTAAGCACATTATATACATAAACAGGCTAGTTGATCATTATCAATGTTCATTCTGGCATAAATCCTGTTCTTAACAATTTCTAGGCATTAAGCATGCATAAACTGATCAATCAAAGGTCCTAGATTCCTAATCACACATATTCATACAATCAATTTCATCCCCATCCCAAATTGGATGGGGATCAGTTCATAGACAAACTAATCAAAATAGGAGGAAATCATGAATAATGGAAAAACATCTTCAATTGAATATAAAAGGAAAAGATAAGAGGGAGATATAGAAATCCAAAACCCGCTTTGTCGATTCTGATCACAAAAATAGAAGATCTGGAGCTTATCCCATCAATTGTTCTTGAATAAGAAATAAAAACTGAAAATAAACCTAATCTAGAAAGCAGGAAATCTAATCTAAACAAAAATATAAACCTACATAATGGAGGAGAGAAAGCCCTAGCGGCTCTCTGATTTATCGAGTGGCTAATCCCCCTCCCCCCGAATAATGGAGATTAGCTCCCTATTTATAGAGTTAGGGAGAAACCCTAATGTCTCCGGGGGCAATATAGGCTTTTACAAAGTGTTTTTAAGGGGCTTTAGGGCCCGATCCGCACATTTCAGCAAGGGGGAAGGCACTAGTACGCCTTTCCCCGCCTCGTCTCGTCAAGACAAGAAGTGTCTCGACGAGATGAGGGCCTGTCTCGACGAGACAGGTCCTAAATGGGGAGATTTTGCTCCGGCTTTTATCCCTTTAGGTCTATGGGCTTCCGAAAAGTGCTCTAATGGTCCCTGATGAATCTCAAAAGTGCTCTGATGGTCCCTGAATGATCCGGAAATGCTCCAATAAGCTTGGGTTGGTTCGGAAATGCTCAAATAGGCCTAAAAATACCTGAAAACACAGAAAACGTCATAAATACTAGAAATTACTAATTTAAACTAAAATGTAACAAAACGATGCTAAAGTTAAAAGGAAATAAAACAAAAATGAACTAAAAGGGGTCTAAAAACCCTATACAAATAGGAGCTATCACATAGCTTGCTATATACTCAATATGACTATAGTTAGACCCATATTGAAGAAAACCACCTATGAAATTTGGCAAGGACGAAAACCCAACATTGGATACTTTCGTGCCTTCGGTTGCAAATGTTTTATTCTAAATACAAAAGACAACCTTGCTAAGTTTGATTCAAAAGCTGATGAAGCTATCTTTTTAGGCTACTCAACAAACAACAAAGCATATAGAGTTTTCAATAAACGAACTCAGGTCTTAGAAGAGTCAGTACATATTGAGTTCGATGAAACTAACCCTACAGGGAATGTCAATCAACCGAATGAGGATGATCCATACTCAGCATCCGCTGATCAAAATGCAGCCGCTGAGTTACCACTTCAAGGGCTGACTAAAGGTAAAAGTGAAACTCAAATTGTTTTCACTGACCAATCTATACCTGCAGAGATTGTTGAAACATAACCAGCTCAAGACATTACACTACCGAAAGAAATCAGAATCCCAAGAGGACACTTTGAAAGCGCCATTTTCGATGCTGCTGAGAATACCCTGATGACAAGAAATCAACTCAGGAGATACCTCAGCAATGTAGCATTTATCTCAGTTCTGGAACCAAAGAACTTTTCAGAAGCTGAGAACGACGAGTTCTGGATGGGTGCAATGCAAGAGGAGCTTGATCAGTTCAAGAGGAATGAAGTATGGGACTTAGTGCCAAATCCAAGAAGCCAGAAGACCATAGGAACAAGATGGGTCTTTCGCAACAAGATGGATGAACAAGGGAATGTAGTCAGAAACAAAGCAAGACTTGTAGCTCAGGGCTACAGTCAGCAGGAAGGTATTGACTGCGGTGAGACCTTCGCCACAGTGGCAAGGCTTGAAGCAATTAGAATATTATATGCATATACCAGTTTTATGAATTTTAAATTGTTTCAAATGGATGTCAAAAGTGCATTTCTTAATGGAGTCATAAATGAGGAAGTCTATGTCAATCAGCCTCCAGGGTTTGAGGATCCTAAGTTCCCAAACCATGTTTATAAACTCAAAAAGGCTCTGACCAGTTTCCTGTTGACTAGAAATTATGTCAGAGGAAAAGCCGATACAACCTTATTCATTAAGAGAAAGGGTAATGATACCCTGCTGGCGCAAATATATGTTGATGACATTATTTTTGGTGCTACTAATGAGTCTATGTGCAAAGAATTTAGTAAGCAGATGCAGACTGAGTTTGAAATGTCAATGATGGGGGAACTCAACTTCTTCCTTGAAATTCAAATCAAACAAGGTAAAAATGGCATCTCCATCAGTCAGACTAAGTATGCAAAGGAGATATTGAAGAAATATGAAATGGACAGTTGTAAGTCAATATCAACTCCAATGGGCACGGACATTGTCCTCTATGCTGACGAAAATGGTAAGTCAGTGGATAGCAAATTATATCGAGGTATGATTGGCTCTCTACTTTATCTACCAGCCAGCAGGCCAGACATTCAGTTCTTTGTATGCTATTGTGCTAGATATCAATCTAACACTAAGGAATCTTATTACATAGCTGTAAAAAGAATCCTTAGATATTTGCAAGGCTCAGTGAATGCATGTTTATGGTATCCCAACACTCGTGATTTTACACTTCTCATATACACTGACGCTGACTACGGACGAGACAAGCTTGAGAAGAAAAGCACTTCCGTACGATGTCATTTCCTTGGAAGCTGTCTTGTGTCTTGGTTCAGTAAGAAGCAGTCGTCAGTAGCCTTATCAACCACTAAAGTTGAGTACATAGCTGCTAGAAGCTGTGTTGCCCAAGTCCTTTGGATCAAACAACAGTTGGAGGATTATGGTGTTCAAACTAAAGTAATTGAAGTCAAATGTGACAACAAAAGCGCCATTGACCTATCAAAGAACCCAATCGAGCACATCAGGATGAAGCATGTCAGCATCAGACATCACTTCATCAGAGATCATGTACTCAAAGGTGAGATAAAGTTGACCTACGTCCCAACAGATGAGCAACTTGTTGATATCTTCACGAAGCCACTGGCCCGTGAGCAGTTTTGCACATTAAGAGAAGCTATCGGTATGTTTAATCCTCTTCAATAAAGTTCCAAGTACTATTCATGCTGAGTGATTATTACATGCTGAGTTGTTATGTATGCTGGGTGCTTTTACTATGCAAATTTATAAATCCGACTTATATACTCAACGCTTGAACTGCTGAGTACCTTCATTGCTGAGTAGAGCAACTTGCATAATTAAGGTTTGCACGCGTATTTAAGTAGCCTCTAGAATGACGTAAGCATCGTCATTAGTAAAACCATGCGCCGTTTCTCGCAATTAATGTCAGTAATAACTGACTATCGATGGTTCAAATTCCCACCGTTTCCCTGACCTATCAAATCAACACTTACCGGCTATAAATAGTGAAAGATTTCTCACTATTCACTTCTACGCTTGATTTTCGCACTCGAACTCTCTCTCTCAAATCCTAAATCTCTATGCATTTCTTAAGAAACCTTCAAGAACACCATGTATGATTCCCAAGACCTTTCTGATGATCATTACGAAGACAACCGATCAGATATCAACCCTGCTTCTCCACCTGAGCAGGAGTGTGACGAAACCTCAGGAGAAGAAACTTAACACGGTCATGGTCAGCACGACCAACCCATGGATGAAGTCAACATCCTTGGTGTGGACCCTAACACTAAACACTCAACTCCTTCAAAGAAGAAGAAGAAGAACAAGGACAAAAAGCCTAAGGAAAGAACCTTATTGTCTGCATTCACATACGTTGATGACCTTGACATCATCCCCTCGCGTTGGTTCTCAAAGAGCTTCGTTGAAGCTGAGAAACCCTATTACGACTAGATTTCTAAGAACGGTTGGACGAAACTCTTCTCCGTCAATGGCCCAACCTATCCAAGGCTAGTGACTGAGTTCTACTCTAACTTGCTAATTGCAAAAGACGATGTTGACTTCATGGTAACCTACGTTAATGACAAACAAATCATCATCAACCCTTCATACCTGGCCGTACTTTTAGACTTAAAGGAGGAAGGAACTGAGTAATGAAAACCAATGACTATAAATGAGTCAAGTACAATGCCGAGTTTTGTAAGCCAGAAGGGCATATAGGTGAAGTCTCATGCACCTCACTCAGTCAACAGCAAAGACAGACTCACTATATTCTGACCAACTACCTTTTCCCAAAGGTCAACGCCACATCTTCCACGTCTAACTTCGAGCAGTGCTTCATCTGGCACATGCTGAATTACAAACCCCTGAATATGCCCATATTTCTGATTGGGGCTATTCAACGAAGCATTGGGGTTCTTTGAATGGGCTCACTTATCACGGCGATCCTAAAAGATCATAAGATCAGCTTCAAAGGTGAAGTGAGTACAGTGGGCACAGAAATCTCTGTTGAAATCCTTACTCGATTAGCACACAGCCTTCCCTTCAAATCCAAGTCAAAGAAAGGAAAGGAAATAGTGATAGAAGAGGAAGAGCAAGTTGAGGTTCCCAGTAAAGGGAAAAAGAGACAAACAGACTCATCAGTTGAACAGAAAGCTAAACCAGCGGTTCAGACTGCCAAGAGAATTAAAGTGGTGCTGACCAAACCTTCTCCAGCTGAGTCAGCTAAGAAGAAAGCTGAACCTGCTAAGTCTGCCTAGAAAAGACCAGCTCTTGTGAAAAAGGTTGAGGAAGAACCTGAGGAATTTGAGCAACCCCTAAAGAGGAAGAAATCTGCTGGAATGAAACCGTTAGATGCTCTACCCTTGGATTTTTCAATTCCAAAAGACTCATTCTTCCTGTGAGCTCAGGAACTCGACATTGAGGAACCACTCAGTGCTCAACAGGACAAACCCATCTCTGCTGAGAAGACCCGACCTGATGAACCCTCTAACTCAGCTGTCGAAGTGCAGACTGATGAGCAAGGAACTGAGTCTCCTGAAAACAACACGAATGTTGAGGAAGCAACTGAGGACACTTATCCTATCACTGCTGATCTCTCTCCAACATCCAAACATCACAAGAAGAGCAGTGAAAAATGGTTCAAGCGGACATCATGCAAACCTCAATTAATTGACATTCTAGATGACTCTCCGCTCAGGGACCCAATTGTTGACCTGGCTGTGTTGGAATTCAACTTCTTCTCGAAACCAATTGAACCAACTCCACGAGTCAAGGAAAAATAAGCCTCTGTTTCTGGCCAACAGGAACATGTCGAAGCCAAAGCCACTAAGGGCCCCATCTCTGCCAACACCGCTGCTCAAGCCTCTACTGAGCAAGTGATTAAAGAACCTGCTGCTCAACTAAATGAACATGTACCTGAACAAACTCCTGTTCAGGACGATCTCGGGCTGACTCCTCCACAAGTCAATACTTAGCTCTAGAATGACATTGAGCAGGTAGATACTGCTGCTACGCAAACCACTCCTACTCAAACTGAGCAGCTGGTCAACAAGTCAACTCCCACTGACAGACCAACTTCCAAGGTTGCCACTCCCATTGCTCAACCATCACTTCATCAAGAGGGCACCTCCACTTCTAGTCAGCAACCAAATATCCAAACACCTCTTGCTAACCAGAATTACGCCCCTCAGTCTTTTGCAGCTGATCCTCTGAGCTTTCTCACTACCTCAAACTCTGGAAAAAGAATCCTTCAAGCTGCCCAAGACCCGATTGCGGACATTCAACGAACTCATGCACCTGATGTTGAGTGTCCAACTGCTGAGCCCACTCAACTAAGCACCATCACATAACTTCTGACCGAACTTAAAGGTCTTAAGGAGCTCATGTGTGTGCTAACTAAAATGGTTGCTTAGCAGCCAAAACAGGAGTTCGCTACAAGAATGGCTAACCTTCACCTACACATGGTTCAACACATGGACACAATTGAAGGGATGTTGAATGCTATATCCGTCGCGAACTCAACTGTAGCTCAATCCATTGAAGTGACTCAACACTTAACCCAGTTGTACACTGAGCTGACTGCCACTCGCAAACTTGTTTCCTCTTCCTCTCAGTGCATAATAGAACAGATAGTTGAAGTGTCTGAATGCTCAGCCTAACTAGAGAAGAGATGCAAACTGAACAGGCGAAGTGGAGTGAAATTTTTCAACTCGCCAAGACAACCTATGAGCATGTCAAACATCACAACGTTCAGTGCCATACCTATGATGCTTCTCTGCTTAAGATGTACCATCAGTCCTTTGCCAAAATGAAAGACTCCATGACTTGGATGGGAAAATCACTTGAGTTTATACTCAGTGTCATAAGCTCTCACATGCAAATTCTTGCATCTAACATGGCTGGTGGTATAAGGGTCTTTGAAGGGCTACAACAAAGTACGAGTCAACTCCAGTAGTACTCCACTTTGCTGACTCGTGCTGTTGAACGAGGGCAATTTTATGATATTGCCCCTCAGCCCGGTGATGCTGGCAAAACGGGGGAGAAAGGTAAACAAACGGCAGAAGGAACTCAACAGAAGAAACATCTCGGATCAACTTCTGTTGTCCCTCCCAGCACACAGACTCAGCGTCAAGACAAACGGAGCCTAGTCAGCAAACCAAACCTAAATCAAACCATGTTCAAGTCAACATTAGGAAATAGTTTTTTTAACTTGTGTAAATCCTGATGTTTGCTGCTATGAGTCTTGTTTGTGCTGAGTCTATATATTAATCGTATCTTCTTTCAAACAACTGTGTTATTTATTTATCGCTTTGTGCTTATCTGCTGTGTTGATCTAATGCATGACCTTTCTCACATGTCTTCTTACTTAAAGCTCCTTGAATAATGTAATCTGAAACTTGTGAACATAAATATTAAACAAGTACTAGGCCACTGAGTAAAACTACTCAGCCCCAACTAATTTACTTAGCTTACTTCCACTTTGATAATTGAACTTAATCTTCCGCTTAACTAAGTCTCAAAACTGAGTAAAGTCAAAATGTTCCAAGTGCTGACCTTGCTTTAAAGCTGACCTTAGACTTACTTGATTAAACCTTAAAATATTTAAAGTAAAACTAAATCAGTGGTTCAACCCTTACGGGGGAGAATCTTAAGAAGTTAAGAAAAGGTCAACTATCATGGGGGAGCTCAACACTGAGTTCCTTATTGAATATTTTTGCCAACATCAAAATGGGGGAGTTTGTTGAAACACCTTTCCACATGATTTTGATTTGATAAAATTATTTAATAAAAATTAAATCTCCATGATAAAAATATTCTATCACATTAAATTTAAATGCTTTGATTTATTTGTACTAATGTGTTTATCCAATGTTGAGTTATTCAATTTATAAGACATTAAGTTGTAAGGCCCAAAGTCCCACAAAATAAAGTCAAGCCCAAGTCAACGGATGAAAGCCACACGGCCCAAGCAGATCAAAACGCAGCTCAAGCTGAATGAAACGCAAGCCCAATGAGGAGAAGGATCGAGAAGCCTTCGACCAAAAGCTTCAAGACGAAGCTGTTGAGTTGTGCGACAAGGAAGTCAGGTCAGCGATTGACCTGAACAAACTTGAAGATAAAATATTTCTACTTTGGGTAAAGATCAGAAGGCGCGGGAAGACTTTGCCATAAATGTGGAAACATTCTGTCCAGCCTGAAGAAAAGCTGCCGAGCACTGTCGAAGACAGAAGATACAAGAATTTGATTGGCCAAGGACGATGAGCCCGTACTGAGTGAGAGTGACAGGAAGCCGTTTCCCTCCAACGGTTATTTCGAAATTCGAAATCACTAGTGCATCAAGTGTCACTATAAATAGGCCACTCAAACATTTCATTCGATGCAGATATTCAATCAAGTCGAAACGCTGACCAAATTGATATTCGAAGTTCTGTGAGAAAAGCAAAGCAAATCTTACACCAATTCCAATTCTGTGTAAAAGTCTAGAGTGATCTTATTCATCTAAAGTGTCTTAGCAATTGTTGTTTGAGACAAACAAACACTTATCGTTTCTAGAAGTATAGAAAGGAGAAACTGAGTACTCGGTCATAGTACTCAGCGGTAGAAATAGGATTGAGTAGAGGAATAAAGGAAGGTACTCTTGTATACTCATTTGCTATTGTAAAAGGTTTGTGCTCTACCTTTAAAGAGCTCAGTAGAGGATTCTGAAAAGCTCGGAAGGAATTCCGGGGACTGGACATAGGCGGAGAGGCCGAACCAGGATACGTCTGCTGAGTAATATCTTTCTAACCCTTAACTCCTTTATATCTTGCTTGCTTAAATACTGCCTAGTAAAACACTAAAACGAACACACGCTGAGTTGAGTGAACTGAGAAGCTGAGTTCAGGAATAGACTTAAGTGCTATTTCCTGACTCAAGGATAAAAACAGACTTAGTCACTAGTTGACTAAGCTTGTGTCTAAAACTACTCAGCACCACTGTGCTTAAAGACTAAGTTAAAGTCTTTTAAGAAAAGAAGTCAGCCTTAACGGACAAATTTTTTAAATAGTTCCTAACCCCCCCTTGGAACTAATATTGTCACGTTACACGGGACCAACATTTCGTTCTTTCGCATATAAGTTGATCTGACTCATAGACATCTTGTCTCTCTTTTCACCAGATGCGGGTCTCAAGTCAGTACGGATTCCCATATCAATCGTATCATTTCTAGCTGCAACTCCATTCCTTTGTTTTACCCGGTATGTTCAATAGTGTCCCAAGAATAGACTCACAACAATTCTTTTCAATATGCATTACATCTAGATTATGTCTAACTGGAAAGAATTTGCACTATTCTAGTTCGTAGAATACAAACTTCTTCTTCCAGCATGGTCTACACTCAGGGTTACCCTTATACGGAACAAATTTCTCTCCCTTCCCACTAGCTTTGGGCAAGAATTAAACTCTTTCATATAACTCCTCTCTAGTTAATGGTTTAGGAGGATCATCCTTTTCTATAGTGTTATCAAAAGCAGAAGCTTGCTTCCTATAAGGATGGTTTCTTGCAGTCCACCTATGAGTCCTTATATAAGCCATCTTTTTAGAATACTTCAACCTTATCGGTTTGGTCTGGTCAATGTATATAAGACATGCATTATACCCTTTAACAATGCTCCCTGATAAGTTCCCATAAGCGGGAAAATCGTTAATAGTCTATAACAAGACCCCTCTCAACCTAAAGTATTCTCCTCTCACTGCATCATACACCCGATCAATTCCATCATCCCACAAGACTTTTAGGTCATCTATTAAAGGCTGCAAGTACACATCAATATCATTTCCAGACTGCTTGGGTCTAGAAATTAACAAAGTTAACATCGTGTACTTTCGTTTCATGCATAACCATGGCGGAAGGTTATAAACAACCATTATGACTGGCCAACACGAGTATGTGCTGCTAAGATTGCCAAATGGGTTAAACCCATCTGAAGATAGTCCTATCAAGGTTCCTAGGTTCGCTACCAAAATCTGGCCACTTAGTGTCAATTATTTGCCAAGTTGGGGAATCAGTTGGATGTCTCATCAATCCATCCTTTTTCCTACCAATCAAGTTCCAAGTAAGTTCCTTATCGGTAACTGTAGACTAAAACATTCTTCTAAACCATGGGATTGGTGGAAAATACCATAAAGTCTTAACTGTTACCCCTACCTTCTCTGTATTATCCCTAGCTAGTTTCCACCTAAAGACATTACAAGATGGACAGCGTGTAACACCTTTATTAACATCTCTATACAAAATGTAGTCATTAGGACATGCATCAATCTTCTTATATTTCATCCCTAAAGCATGAAGAGTTTTTTTTGACTAATTGGCAGACATTGGCATTTCATTCCCATCAGGCAGAAGGGCGTGAAACAACAATAAAATATCAGTATAACAAGACTCGATCAGACCATGTTTAGCTTTCATATTAAAGGTTTGTATTAAACCATTCATCTTGGTGGATTTAGTACAACCGGGATACAAAGGCTTGTCTCTATCATGAACGAAATGCATAAATTCATCGGACTATAGTGAGCACCCATCTTCTTCTAAATCTCTCCCTAAGTCATGGTTCATTTCAACTGTTTCAGAACCGTAACTTATATGATTTGAGTCTGCAATAGAACACTCACCGTGGCATACCCAAGTTGTATATGTTTTCATAATTCCATTACAGATTAAATGATCCTTAATGAAGTCAATACTACCACCTCTGTGGTTACAATATTTGACACAACGAGAGAAAATATAGTTTGGGTTTGTAGCATTATCAGTTGCAAACTTCAGAAACTCTTGTAAGCCTATCCTAAACTGTAGTGATTTTCGATCAGCCACCATCCATGATTTATCCATCTTAAACAAACATAATCTATAATCAGTTTTATTCTAACTAATAACAATAAACACATACATTGACAAACAACAAAGAAACCCAATATGTAAATGTATCTGCAAGACTATGAACCCAACATCAAAAGTACATGAAAGAATCATCCAATGCGAACACCATTGTCATAAAACCAACTAAATATGAAAAAATAAACAGATATACTAAAACGAGATAAAAACCTTTATTTCAAAATGTAAATACCTAATGTTAAGCAAACAAACTTCAAATTATAGATTGAATATGCAGTGGATTAGGTCACAACTAATATGCAGATAGTAGAATAATTTCAAGAACTAATCGTTTGAACACAGCGTAATGACTTAAATAAACCCTAATAAATACCTTACCGAGATGAAGAATTCACGAGGTCGAAGATGATTCACAAAGGTAAAGCTCGAAGGGGAAGATGAATTATGTTTAGGGTCTGTAGAGGTAAAGCTTGAAGGAGAAGATGAGTTCCAAATAATGGGTTTATACAGAATTGGCCTTAAATACCCCTTTCTTTTTTAAGCGCGCAAAATGAAAGTCAGCCTTTTTGCTCATCCGCTTTTCTAATATTTGGTTGCCGCTTTTTTTATTTTCGTATAAGAACAACAGTCATTTGCACGAGTGTCGTTTGATGGTTAAGTGACTTTTCTATCAAAATCGTGTTTTTTTGAGATGAGAGAAGACTGTAATAGTAACATCGTCTGAGAATCGAGCGAGTTTTTAATTACGCCTTCAGATGACATAATGTTAAAATACTGTCACGAAAAAAATCGAGACGACATGAAAACAAATGTTTGTCATGTATCTTGTGTCATGTGAAAGGGAAAATGGCATAGTGTATGTTCGAGGCTGAACATTCCTAATTCGAGGTTGAACATACTTAACTCGAATTTGTGAGATTTACAAAACAGAATAGACACTCACCCAAGTTAGTATATGGATCAAACATGCTAATGTGAAAAGCAGAATATAAATTTATTTCAAGTTTGGTCGTATCTTTTTAATATTGATATCTCTCTTAGAGTTTAAGTTACGATTTTCATACCTTTGAAGCTTAAGAGCATATATATATATATATATATATATATATATATATATATATATATATATATATAAGTTTCTATAGTCATCTTCTAAATAGAAGTACATATACCTAGTTGATGTGCAAGAAGGAACTCTTAATCTAAATATGAGATTGTCCTTTTATTAAAATATGAATATATGCGCCTTACAATTTTAGGACTTCCCTTATCACTTGATAGTTCATTTTTGTTCACATTAAACCTTGTTTGCCAAATTTGTTAACCGTGAAGATCAAAGTTGGTTAAAAGAGTGTTTTATTCATTTTATTTATATTTGAAATTGTATTTTTTAAAGATTTAATTTTCTATAGCCACATCACACATATAAAAAAAGATTAACTAAAAAGAAATGCCCTCATGGTTTCACGAATTTTCATATCCGTCATTGTGGTAGTTTTTGTTGTAAAAATGACAATGGTTATCACCACTAGCAATAAAGGATTTTCATCTAATATCGTAAAATTTGCTCACGTGACAAATAACAATTTTATTCAATTTTTTTTCTCTATTTTGACTTTTCAAATGTCATAATTTGATGTTCGTAGAATATTTCTTTTATCTCCCACATTCCTTCATACGACTGACAACGGGTAATGACAATCCTAAACCCCTACCAGTTTAACTTTTAAATTACCCTAATGGGCATACCTTTTGCATCACATATCCATCCTATTTAATTCATGGGTACCCGCGGGTACCTTCACCCATTAAGAATTAATAAATAAAACAAAAAATATTACAAAGTTAATAAATCATCTATCTAAAAATTGAACAAATTGAACTTTAATGGCTAAGAATAAAATAGCTTATTGGTATCACTCAATGGTTGAAGAACAAAAGGTTGGGGTTCAAATCTTATATCTTACATCTAAAAAACAATAATATTTTTTAATATATAAACAAGTTATGACGGATAACGGGTACCAGGTACGTTGGGGTATTCTCATACCCATTCCATTACCCTAACAAGTAAGGATTTTGATCCATACCCATTCCATTAGGATCAGATAGTGTCAGATACCCGTAGGTACAGTACCTGTTGCCATTCCTCTTCCTTCCTCTTTCTTCATTTCTGTGGCATATACCTACAAAATTTTGTTTTGGAGTTGTTGGTCCATTACCACTAACTTCAGTTATATATAATACTAAGGATAAAACCCTCGCTTTGCTTCGGGGCCTTCAATTACATGAAATCGAAACAATATATATATATTATATTGAATGGGACTTGAAAAAGCACAAGTGTAGTGGATAAATATTAGAATGGAACTAATATTTAAACTTCATAAGGATAGCAATTTAATAAAGGTTTACATAAGTTGAAGCTAACAATAAATAATGAAAATGGAAAGGCAAACAATACATTAAAGGCATATAACAGTATTTTAGGCGCATAAAGATTGGCAGTGGAGATGACGTCAGTTTTTTTTTCTATGGTTAAAGCTGCCAGGATGAAGACGTCCATGCCCTACAAAAGTGAATGAAGTTAAAATTTCAATTTCAATGCACTGGGTGAACAAAAAAAT